>NW_027526203.1:351262032-351954247 GCF_048455015.1 Haemaphysalis longicornis | reverse complement strand
GGTCGTTGTCGTTCATGCGGGGTGCTGGGGTTCAATCATTTTTTTTTTTCCGCTCGCGGGTGCGTTCTGTTCGCAGACATTCCACGACTCCGATACCCCCCCTCCTTAGGACACCAGGCGGGGGATGCTTACGTGACAGGGGGCTACGGGCAGTGCCGGTTGTAGGGGTGAGCGACCATGGCGGTCGCACAGGGCGCCAGCGAAAAGGGGGCGCCGACCCTCACTGAACGTGCACCCCTCCTCCTCTCTACACGACCCCCCTTCCCCCCCCCCCCCCCCCCGTTTTCCGTACATCGAAAAAAGAGACTCCGGCGATGCATTTTGAAGTAAGAGAGAAAGCGCGTACGTCTAAATAATCCCAAAACGAGGGTGCGACGGGGCAATTGACATTCCCAGAAAGCGCCTGAGGCTTCCGTATTCACAAACCTAACTATTCCCTACCGACACTTATGGCTGAAAGGCCGCCTTGTCCCGAAGTTATCGGCCCGAAAAAATGAGCTCTTAGGTATGAAAAAGTGACGCACAAAATTGAATTCATTTTATTTTTTGTGTAAAGAACGTTTTTATTACTAGTATTACTACTGTGTGCATCGATATAGACAAAATTTCTTACAATGGTCTGGCTACTAAGGAAAGAGAGTTCGCATTTCCTGGGTCTGCCATTATTTTATACCCCGGGTCGGTTTTATTTTTGAAAGAGAGAGAGAGAGAGAGAGAGAGAGAGAGAGAGAGAGAGAGAGAGAGAGAGAGAGAGAGAGAGAGAGAGGGGGGGGGGGGGGGGGAGGGAGGGAGGGAGGGGAGGGAGGGGAGGGAGGGAGGGAGAGAGATGATAACAATCATTTCGCACCGCCAGACTTTTTGCCCATGTGAGTGAGGAAAAGTGGTGCGCCAAACTTTCTTCACCCCAGACCACAACCGAGGCCCCCTTATTCAGCACCGATAAATTCATGATGATAAATGTAATTTTAAAGACAATCCTTTAACCCGTGATAGTGCTGCCCGCACGCCGTGATGATGTCCGTACGCGAAAACGCACTGCGGGAAAGCCAACTCTATCTCATGATGATGATGATCGTGGGTGAAGTGTAGAAAAATTAAAACGCATCCCTGCGAAGCTTGGCGGCAGCTCAGGCCCTCACCGCTAAAAATTGATGCGCAGCAGATCGAGGTGACGCAAGCGGGCGACATACTTATACAGGACTAAAGTCATGTTCTGAGGTAAACGTCGACAGCTGTTGCCCATCTCGATGTACGATGAGAATTGCATTGATCTGCATGCCGTAAGGCTGTTAGCCGTACGACTTTAGGTCTAGCGTCGCATTTTCAGGTTTAGAAAGTTAGACCTAGAGTCATATTTTGAGGTTTAGCACCTTGAACCGGCATCCACTCGAAAAAAAAACCATGCACCCCTCTGTCAAACGACGACGTTGCAATGGTTGAACGCAAAGCTTTCTCGTGACGGATTCTTTGGTTGTCGAATGAGTTTTCCGAGCCGCTTCGACCATGTCGAAATGGAACAATCGGATTGACACCGGCTTCATAACGCGAGGGGCCCAGGTGCGATTCCGGCCACCAGCCTGAGCGTTTTTTTTTTTTCATTTTCACTTCGCCGTTTCGTGTTACAGACGCCATCAGCAATAACTCTAAAGGTTCGCTTTAAAAGTACTCACTGTACGCCAAGCAACAGGTAGCGACATGCCGTAGACCACAATCCCAAACATTAGGCCTACGGAGTGCATACCGGAAAGTTGATGGGGTTATTCCAGAAAATGGTGCATACCTGCAGAGTAGCAAATACTCGCAGTGTAGGATCGGCCAACCAAGAAATCTATCGCGACAACCATCGTCGTAATGAGGCGGAAAAGTTCATTATTTTTGGGACATTTTCTATCTAAAATCCATGATTTGCCTTATCTTATTGTAACCAAATTAAACGCTAAAACGTTTTCCTTCTGTGAATATGTACGTTATCTGGGGTATCTACCGGGAACTAGCGCGCCCGCTGTTTTAGTTCGCAAGTATACTAAGACTCCCGCATTTCGCCGATGTTCTCTTGTCTGTCTGATTCTCCGCGCATCACGCTTAACCAAAGAGAAGGCCCACGTATGTGGTACTGTAAAATATTCCGAAATTTTACGGACGTAAAAACAAATGGACGCCGTTGTCGTTTTTAAAAGACGGATGAAACTCTTTGACGGATGAAAGACGGATGAAAACCTGTTTGCGACACCAGCTGGGAGTGCAGGATGCAAAGCCTGAAGCCCGTCCGCTACCAGGCAGCAGAGCTCTACGACACGCTTCTTGAACTGGCTGTGTCCCAGCAGGCAGGGCCGGTGTGAAGCACGAAGGACGACGCATAGCCGGACAGCTCACGGACCTCGAGTCATTGTAGTTCTGGTTATAAATCGAAGAACGGCGTTCTTCGGTTCATATTAAGCCACAACTTCGAGGATAACTTTCCAAAGCGCTTGGGTGGCAATTGTCATATAACTGGTATCGGCAAAATTTAAATAAAACAAAAGTTAAACCAGTTTTCTGCAATCATGCTCCCTCCGTAGATGGATATGCTTCACTGCAACGTTCAATGTGGGACAGCCACCTTACAAAGACCAAACTTACAACGACCCCCTAAAGTCGGTTTCACCTGTAACACAAATCTATTGCTGGGACGACATTTTTTAGGGCGAATACGGCCGTCTTGTATCAAAATGTGAAGGCCCTAAGACCTGTTTTCATGTTTTATGGATTTTTTTTTCATACGATCCCGGGGATTCGAGTGGCCGCCGCAAGATGGCGCAACGCTCGCGTGCGATCCTTGTCAGTAGAAGATCTGCGGGATACTAGCCGCAGACAGCTTCGCTGTAAAATGAGTTTGCTGACCAGGGGGGGCGGGGTAGGGGGCGTCCTTGCAGGAGTTCGCACAGTGCGCCGAATGAGGTTAGGCCAGCCCTGGCTACGGGTAAACAAACAGCTTCGCTGTAAAACAAGAATTAAAGCCATCTTCTTAGCTGACTCGCTGTGACATTCCATGGACCACGTTAGTGTTAATGAAATCGTCTTAACGATTTTTGTTCCGCAGTAGGGTCGTTCATCCCAATGAAGCATGTGAAACTTTACAAGTGAATTTCGGCTCTACAGAGGCACAGACTGAATGACTGCGGGTACCGTAATTACCCGATTCTAACGCGCACTTTTTCTCCCGAAAAATAGGTCGAAAAATCGCATGCGCGTTAGAATCGGATACGAAACCGAAACTGCCGAAACAACGGAAATTTGGTCCCGCCCATCGCCGTCGCCATCTCAAGATGACGCCAAAGCTTTTAGCAACGATTTTTCGGACGCAGGAAGCATAGGCGCCTAGGCTTTTCTATCGGCGTTCACACAAATCGTCAAATCGTTCCACTTGCGCGCTTGATAACAGCAATGGCAGCAGCGGCTCTCAGGCGTTCAAAACGAGCGGTCGGCTGAAGCGTGCGCCTCTGGAGAAGCTCGCAGGATGGGCGTGCGAGGCGTGGGCCACGATCCCATCGATCATGGTTGAACGTTCGTTATGAAGTGTGGCATCGCGAACGCGCTTGACGGCACCGATGACGAGATGTTGTGGTCAGCGGAGAGCGACGAGGAGTGAGATGAGTGAGATTACTTCGAGAAATAAATCGCCCGTTTCTCTCGCATTCGTTTTTCTTGCTCACAAATTTCCGTGCGCGTTACAATCGGAGGTGCAAGTTTTTTCGGTTTTTCTGCCAGGAAAATCGGGTGCGCGTTAGAATCGGGGGCGCGTTAGAATCGGGTAATTACGGTAATTGGGGGAGAGAACGCTACGAACGCGTTTTTGAAGGATGTTCGCGTGGCTGGTGCAGTTCGCCTGGTGCATTCAGGCGTCGATTTTGTAATACTGTAAGAAGTCTTGAAAGGTGTATGCCCGTCAAGCCTCAAAAATCGGCTCGATGGCCAATGACGCCGTGTTTGCGGTCGCTGCAGAGCCGAGTTCTGATGCTGGTGGCCTGGCTGATGCTGTGCAGCCGGACAGCGCAAGCGGCTCCCGGCTACGGCGGCTACGGGGGACACGTGAGCATCAAGGTGTACCGCGGCCCGTCACACGGACACGGCTACCACTCGTTCGCGCCCTTCGGCTACCACGTGCACCTGCCGCCCGACAACCACGGGTACCACGGATGAGAGGCGCGCCACAGGTCGGTTGCTCGGGCGGTCTCGGCAGGTTCCTCTGATGGCCCACCGTTGCCGGTTGAAACGGCGCTTAATCAACGCTTAAACGCCAGGGGCCGTTGAATTGAGTCCTGTGAAAGTGGCGTATCTAACGGTGATTTAGAGACAGACCGATCGCCCTTCCGGTGGACGTTATCCAGAAACGGGAAGACTGAGAAGTAACCCTGTGGTGCAGAAACAGGGAACAAACTTTTATCACACAACTGGCAAAATTCGCAATAAAGAATTCGTGGTCTTAACAGCACAGAGTGAAGCCGGCAGCTTCTCTCGTAACACGCGTTTGGGAACCATCGGCTAAGGTAGTGAAGGTTTGCTTGTTTCTGTGAATAGAAAGGATCCTCTCAATTGATGGCAGCAGCGAGGTTTCTAAAATGACTTCTTGTTTCGCACCAGACTGAACAAGTGGTGTGGCAAATAATTTTCTTGCACTACTGCTGAATACGCGTGAGTTCAAGCAATGGGAACAAATGCTGCGCCAAAGGGCAAACACCTTGAAGAGAAGCCTTGATCACATTGTGTCGCACTGTCACTGTGCACATTCTTCATGTGCTCATGAATTCTTTCAGCAAAATTTAGGCTACACTACAATTCTTGATTTTGTCCGCCTCTTCAGCCATCGCAGGAACTTTCAATACGGCGTGGCGCAATATCCAATAACATAAGAATGCCGCGTAATCAGACGGATCGTGCAATATGTACGCATTAGTGCAATGCTACGGTTATCACGTCATACTCAGGTTTAGAATTTACTGAAATCCTCTCGTATTTCACGAGAATATTGCATTGTCTGACCTTTGGGGTGAATGGGTTCCAGTTACGTACGAACACTTTTTTTCTTGGCTATCATAAGCTTCGGCCCTAAAATGGCCTCCATAGAGTGGATCATGGCGAGTAGTTGCCACCTTCCTTCTCTAAATGACCCATCGGAGCGTTTCCCTTGTAGCAACCCGAGTGACTCATCAATTGAGTGTATTCAATTAACTCTACCAAATGTGTGCGTGGTAACCCACCCTGAAGTGCGCAAGTAAAGCTCAAAGTGTCATGGACTTGAACCATCTGCCCTTACCTTTGCTTCCCTTCCTCATTTGGCTTAAGTCCCGCATCCCATTCCATTCTTGGTTATATACCTTCTCTAGTGGCGGTCTCTGGGTTGAGCCGCGTTGTCGGCGTAACCGGACGAACGATGGCTGGACCGACAGTGAAAGAAAAAGCGAACGACGAAAGAAAGCAAAAGAGGAGAGTGGCGAAATTGATGGCTGGACCGACGAGTACGTGAAAGAAAAAGCGAACGACGAAAGAAAGCAAAGGAGGAGAGTGTCGCGAAATTGTGAGTGGAGGGCGGTTCGCCGTGGCAGCGCGAGCGCTCTCCGAAAGTGTGCCGTGGGGGGCAGTATGCTGTGCCCGCACGAGACGCTCGCCTGCGCGACGCTGGCGAGAGAGAGAGAGAACAATACGCGAGTGTGGCGTGCGCGTTCCCTGCCTAAGACGCAGTTCGCGGTCCCTTCCCGAGACGCACTTCGCGCGGCCGACGCAGAGGATCACCATCGCTGCAGTCGAGAGAACCCACGAGTGCCGCCTCAGCGCACTGCAGCTGCGCCCAAATATATATCATTAGGGAGTATCGTAATCGCCAGCCAATTTTTTAAGCTAAGGGTTGCCGGCCCAGCTTAGAATACATGGGTCCTTCGAAACTGACGCGTAGGGAATACGCGCTTTTTGTGTTGTAATAAACAAAGTTGCCAAAGTTCCTCTTGTACGCCGCAGGTCTTACCGTGGGCAACGGAGAGCCGCTATTGACGAGTCACCCAGGAGTTGCAACCGCCACCAAGGTCCCGATGACTTCCTTTTTTCACGGGGGATGGCAAAATAAAATCTCGCAGGCAAATAAACAACCAAAGCGTGTGTCTTCTCGGTCTAGTATGGAGTACCTGTTGTTTCACAAGGCTGCGTGCGGGGTTCTATTTTCCATCATGGAGGCCGCAACTGGACGGGGTCTAATAACGTGCAGCACAGCAACTGTCACAGTTCCGTCCAACCAGTTTATACTAGTAACGTTGGTTCCGTCACCGGCGCCCAACATAGAAAATCCCCCGAAACACCAATCCCGCCTCACAGAGACAGTAAAGCTAATGCGACGAATTTTTACGAGTGGATGCATTATCTTCTATTTCAACAGCAAAAGCTGCTATTACGAAATCTCGAAATAACAAAAGATATCGGGTGTTTTAGCGGCCGCCTCACAATGTCTCGACGCAGCCTTAAACTTGCACATTTCAATGTTAACCCATTTCATAGTTACCGTGAATTTTGTTGTACAAACATAGGTTGCACATACATACTTCCTCGAAATTAGTTATATGCCGCCACGAGGAATTGCTGCTGCGCGCCATCACAGCTAGCCAACGCCCCCCAATAAATCCAAATCGCGTGAGGGGATGCCCGAAAGGCAACGGTACTGAATGCACATTTATTAGTGGGAGTGCGTGTAAATTGGCCAGGAAACTCAGAACTGAGCAACATATTTTCACCTGATCAATTAAGCTATTACACAATGTATACAATTGTCTTCAGCGTTACTTGAAGGCCAACTGCAGTGAAAAGTGACTTCTTGAAAACTTCCCGAATATTCTGCCTGAAAAAGACTGCAAGATAGAAAATATGACAGCTGAAATACGCACGGGTACGCCGGAAGCGAAAATCGGCGGTGTTGAAACCAAAATTGAGAGAAGCGCGACCATTGCGGCAAAGCTGAAGAGAGAGAGAACAAAACTTTATTAAAAAGAAAAGAAAACCGGGTTAGCGAGGGGGACGTTACAGCCGGCGAGGGAACGGCCAGCCGACCAGCAGCTGAGGAGAAAGCCTGCGTGCAACCTTTTCGCGCGCACGCGCCAGCCCTTGGAAAAGCACGCCCAGAGGGGCTCGACCGGTTCTCCAGCAGCGTGGCTTCCACTTCCATTGCCTACGCATCGGCTGCCGGAAGCCGATCGCGGATGCCATGGCACTTCATGGCTGTTTGCGCGGTCCGCCAGCAGGTACGGCGTCGTCTGCTTGAATCTCCAATCCATAATGATACAGACAAACAAAAGCGCTCTGAACCACACAGACGGCAATCTTTCCCCCGCCTACGCAGTGTTTAGGTCACGTGCTTCAGCCTACTTAAACTCAGCTTTCTTTTCCTGCTTTTAGCGTCAACGAGGGTCCCGTTCGGGGGGCCGAAACGGCATTGTTTTATTTTCTCTTGTGGTCGGCGTCCTCTTTATTATGTCTTTTGATGTCATTCCCAACCAGACGGGCGTCCGTCGAAGCCTCGATTTCATACCTCATGTTACGGCGACAGTCGTAAGTTGGAAATGTCATTTTCACAAGCATGCCTGCTTAAGTGACAAAGTGTAAAAGCGTGCTTGCCTATGTTGGCAGATTACAGTGCCGTGAATGCCACTCATGGCATTGCTCCACCAACTTTCCAGTGATTTGATAAGAGAAGTCAACGCCAATTTTACTCGTTTCCAATCGTATTTCCATTTTAGTTTTTTTACCCAAAGCGTTATAAGCGTAGGGGTGCCAATGAAAGTCCTCCAGTGGTATCTTTGTAAAGCAGCCGTGGGTCACTCTGGCCGGCTTCCCATTGATGCTTAATGCTCATTTGTTTGAATTGGAAATATAGATGGTGGACCAGAGTGCAAATATTTATGATGCATCTGCAGTGTGGCATAATCGGTCTGAATATGCGCCAGTTGTGCGATGTCGAGCTGATTGTCCCTCAAATTTTCCAGCAGTGCCTGCTTTTACTCAGATGACCATGGCACAATACACTGGTGTAAATTAGCCTGATGTATTTACATATTCTATGTAGTGCAGCCCTCGCACCTCACTAGTTGCGCTTGCCAATTTTACACCTGATACCGACTGACACCCTCATCATTCAATATCACGATAATGTAAAGGCTGCTCTTGAAGGTGTGAACGTGGCAATTCTCAAACATTCTACGCGAACGACCAGTTGGGGAAGGCGAAACGATCCCTTGGAATGAATGTACTAAGGTGCAATAAAGACAAAATACAATTGGTGCATTCAAAGTCAGTTTGTCTCTTGTCATGAATGAGCTTAGACCCCTTTGGGGAAACTGCTGAAGCTATGGCAACTCATCAGCCACTTTCTCACCTGGTCCTTATGACACCATGAGGACTTGTGTTTGGCAGCTGCCACCAAGAAACACGACTGCTATTACAGTGGTGCCTCTAGTTTCGTCTAATCGCTCCAATATGCTAATGTGGAATTAACACGCTGACAACACTGGTTTTACTGTTTTATTTCTACGCTGATGTGTAGCACAAAATTTGAGTTCTTTGATGATCACATTCTTTTGATTAAAAAAAAAATCCTTCAGGGTTGGGATGCAGTTGATGAGCAAGTTACCAAAGGCTAGTTCTTTTAAACTAAACCAACTTGTATTGTCGTTATGGTCCCTTAAAAGGCCCGTTGTATACTGGGTGCGCTCATCACCAGCAGCAGGAATATTCTCTTAACACCACCGCTACGCAGAGTCCACTGAAACTAAAAATGGGGGGCTTTAGCAGAAAACGAGCTCTTTCACTGATGCTCTTCATTTGTGCGTGGTCTAGACTAGTTAAAAGGGACAGGGAAGCCAGTTGTAAACAGTGATCATTTTTTGACACTGAAGCCTTTAATGTATGGATTAAATTTTGAGCCTTTCTGACCGATTTGCACATACTTTCGTTGAGAAAAGTGCATTTGAAAGTGCAGGTTCTATTACCAACGTTCTTGCCACGGATTTTCTGACATTGGCTATAACAACAAACAGGCAAGCCTGCAGGGCTTAATTTGCTGGGTATGCTGCACTGTTTTGTAGCCAGCACTAGGCCTTGCCCCACGGTGTTATTCCATCTAAAAGCTTCGTATCCATTCCTTGTAGCCAGTGTCGTCTTGCCCAGCTAGCCATCTGTGATCCCTTTCACTCCTCCCTTGATCACTCCTGGTGAAAGTTCAGGCCCAAGTTGCTTGCAGCCTGACCTTGTCAAGGGCATGGCCAGTGCAGATTCAAGATTCCTCTTGCCCATACCCATGGGCGTCAGCAGGATTTTGTCTTGAGGAAGGCAATCCTGTTGCATCGCAGAGGAAAGGGCAAGTGCTGGTCGCCCTGTTTGCACCCCTGTGCCGACGCCCACGCTCATAGCAGTCTCTTTTGATAGGTGCATGGACAAATAGATCAAGACTTGTGTGATTGCGTTGTGTATTTGGATGCGCGAATAGCCAATTCTGGCTTTGCTCTGGAAATAGAGCAATTCAAATTTATTAGGAAGTCCTACAAGGCTTTAGTAAAGCCATGTACGAGCTTTTTTTAGGCTGCACCATTTTAAAAAAAATGCGTACTAGCCAATACATTTGACTCACAGATACATTTCGCTACTTTTTGCACTAACAAAACAGTGCACACATATTAACAATGCAATTTTCTACTACATTTATGTTCTTAATGAAGCTGCAATCATTATGACTGGAGCAAATATGTGCTGCGAGACTAAACTAACCTGTCAATATGACACCCTTTCCAATAAGCAGGTCTAAATGAAGCAACAATATAAAGTAGTTGCATCTGGAACAGATGGTGGTGATCTGCTGTTCACGCTCGTCACCGACCCTCAGAAGGCCAGCCAGGAAACATCAAACCCTAAACCGCTTAAGTCCTCATCTGATCACTGAACACTGCGAACAGCCAGTGCATAGAGCGCATACAAGGAGAGCAGTGTTGTGCACAAGTGGTGGCTGCAGAAAGCTTGACCTATCCCCCCAACCTTCACCTGCAAGGCCATTTTGCCCGTCCTACAGTTAACTTTGGTTCAGTGTATAGTGAACTAGAATGATCTAGTGGCGCGAACGGCGAGGAAGGGGTGTGCTCTTCTGTGTAGAAAACACCAGGTGGCGCTGCTGCGCTCTCTTCGAAAGGCGCCGCCGCGGCAGTCGCTGTACTTCAGGCGATCTGCAGTTGTTATGGCTGTCGTTGTTCCGATGTTGGGTAGTAATTAACCTTTACAAAAAAAAAGCTACTCGCATCTGGCATCCCCGTACTTTGCTAGGAACGTTTTGTTGCAAATCTGCCCGTTTGAGCGGTAGGGAAACGGCTATAAATCGTGTCGTCTGCTACCTGCGCATATGATCGATACGAGCGTACGCGTTCGATGTGCTGCCGGCGGACAACTGGTATGTTTAATTCTTTACGAATGGATTTACTTTTTTTGTATTTACTGTAATAAAGTCCCGGCATGAACCTACTCGTGAATTTGCCTCTATTCACGCGTCCAGTAGCACCCGGCTGATTTTTTCAGCAGCAAAGTTTGCAATGAACAAATTACCTTTAGAGGAAGCTTTCCCCAGGCACTTAGGGCTGAATGCGGCGTTAGCACGTGCAATACATCACTAAACGCCGTAGCCGTCATGGCCCCTTTGCAGGCCGAACTGCTGTCAGCTTCTTGCAGCACACTGTTTGCAACAGCTGGGGAATCTATTTCAGCGCTTCCGCATAACACACTACGAAAAAATGTTTGCGCCGACACTTTGTCGTCATGTGGATAGAAGAGCACGGATTTCTCGTGAAAAACTTCTAGCTTTTCTTCTCTTCGTATCGATGTGGTAGCGAAAAGAACGTTTTGATCGCCGGCAAAATTTAGCCGGCACCAGAGCTTTGAATTAAGGAAGCTTGACTTCTTGAAGATGGCTAATTGTGAAAGCATCCCATTCCACAGAACTTGCGCCTTCATTTGATGAGCCCTGCGGAGAGAGAGAAGCCTCGTGGTGTGGCTGGCGCACCTCATCTTTTTCGGCTCTTCAGCTTTGTCGCTTCTTGCTGACTGCCGAAACTGGAACTTTTTTTTTTTTTTGCCCGCCTTTTTCTTTGCGGCTTCCGCCTGCATGCTCCGTACAGAATTCGACGCACAGTATAGGCAGGATGGTAGGTACAGCACCTGGAGCCAGTGACAGCTTCCCGCGTGCAAGTCGCACTTCACAGCCGTTTATTACGTGGATTTAATCCCGCAATATATATGCACTCGGGCCCAAAGTGGCGCTCACCGACGGCTAAAGATATGGTCAAGAGTTTGTCCAGTCTTCCCCAATTTTGTTCCCATTTTTTGCGCAGTTCATCGTCCATTGGAGCGGCGAACAAAGACGCCTTGGGAGCACCTGGGTAACCACTGTGACAATCCGGAGCAAAGGAATAGGTGTCCGTCCTTCGTTTTGACATCGCGGCTACCCGGTGCCTGTCCAACCTCTATTCGACAGCACTCGCAATAACTATTTTTCTGACGATTAGATACCCCTTGCTTCTGTAGGAGAACATCACGGAAACGTAAAACACGCAGAAAATGAAAGGCCGGCCTCGACCATAAACAGACGGAGAGTCTGCCCGACCGAGCGCCGCCAACGCATCGCACATCCCCTCGTGTCGTCTGCGCCGCTAGCAGACGACACAGCGCTACTTTGTTTGTAGCCGTTGCCCGATGGCTCAAACGGGTCTGATAAGCAACAAAACGTTCCTAGAAAGGTACAGGGACAACAAAAGTGAGCATCTTTCTTCCATAAAGGTTAATTACTGTACCACACTAAAAAACGGCAGCGGCAATAGCTGGCGAGCGCCACAAGCAACGGCCCGTTCAACCGCGGTACCGTTTTCGGAGAAGGGGCAGTGGCGCCCCTGGCGGCGGTAGACGCGCTTTGCTTCAGCCGAACGCGGCAGAGCGCTCCCGTTCGCGCCACTGGATCAAGACATTCTAGTTCACTGCAGTTCAGTGTAAGAAAACAATACCTGAATGGTTTGCCAGTATGGGAACCACTGTGCAACTGTTTACTTGTGTATATGAATACCCATTTCTCTTCAAAAAGTTCTCCACAACTACTACACCTGCCATCACATTCCATGCTGAGAAAACTTTTTATTTCATTTTTATTCTTCATTGTTTTACCTTTTCATATTGTGGACCTACAAGTATAGCAAGCAGATGCCATAACAAAACATACAAATAGTGCCTCACATAAAGGACAGACAGGACTGCAAAGGAGGCCACACCCGTAGGACCAGGTGGCAGCCCTGACACTACACTGACAAATTAACACCAGTGCTTTTATAACAATTATACCGGCACTCACCCAATTATGGAGACTGGAAATTTCTGGCCGTAAGCACGAGTCAGAATTATACTCTGGTACAACTTAAGAATGGCAACAGAAGTTGCCGCTGTGCTTCATCTCTGCAGCTGGATGTTACTCCACGTCGTGGTGCAAGCAGTGCGTTACTGATATTTTGAACATGGCACGAGCCGTTTTTGTGGTTTTTTGGACTTAATATGCTTATAAACTACTATAGCGACGACAAAAAAAACTGCGTGAGGAAACGCAACCAATATCACGCAATCATAGCACTGTCCTTTCAAACGTGCACCTGCTGACATCAGAGTCCGTCGCTTAGGTGGAGTGATACCGTACATGAGCTGCTGCCATTCTTAACTTGTTCCCGAGTATAGTTAAAAACGGGCCAAGGCAGAGCCCACCGGGTACTATTCTAAGGTGTGCCACTTGTACTTCCAGGTGGTAAAGTGACGCTACAGGGAGGCAGTGTGCATGCACCATGCTAAAGCAATCGCCCTCAATGTGACGCATGCACACCGTGACACAGCTGGTATCAGCTACAGGTTGCAACAGAACTCGTGGTCGCAGACGTGAAGGAAAGACGAACAAGTGCAGTCGTGAAGATTTATTGTTGACTTTACTGCTGATATGGAGGACAATGCGCCATAATGAAGAATGCACGTTTACAGATGGTTTCAAAGAACAATACGCCCAGTCGTCTGTTACTTTTCAGAAGAACGGAGCAGATGAGAGGCAGAATAAACCAGTATGTTAGCGCAGGATACGGCCACAATCAAAATTAAGGGGTGCTTGCGTACAATTCATGACAATGTGCGAGTTTAGCATAAAAGCTTCACCTCCTCAGAGTGATGACACTCGCTCTAAAATCTAGTGTGCCCATATTGCTAGAGAGAACATAAAATGGATCAACGGCGACTATTCACAATTGATATTTTCAAAGTGCCTCCCAGGAAGCTGATCACCTTTACAGACAGGCAGGTTTTGCTTAAGCTATTGGCTACTTGTCAACACAGCAATTTACTTAACGCCCAGTATTCAACAGTCATCATGTGAAAGCACATGCAAAAGCGCCATGCCAGTGTTTCCTACACATATGTTTTGGTCATAATTCCATGTATAGTGGTCAAATATTTTTAAACTCGTACTCAAAACACGCTTCATCAGAATAATCAGCATGCTTGTGCCAGCCACAATTAGCCTGAAGACGTGTTCACCGCGAGGCGGACAAAAAGGCAGGATGAAAAGGAAGTATCCGAGAAACACACACACACACACACACACACACACCCAGACACACACACACACACACAAAATCGAAACAGTTACACGTTGGACAGATTCCTTACCCTTTCTTCCTGAAGGAAAAAAAAAAAGGCTTATTATGTTAGCATCTGATATAGTAACAGACGAAACGAGCAAATCACAAAGGCCATATGTGTACACCCACAGGCAGTTCTCGACCCAAGGTGTCCGACCATAAATAAAAGTCCATCCCATAAAACCCGAACGTAAAACAGCAGCGCTCCCAGCAAACACACTGCAGTTCGCTCACAGCCTCCACTACATCATGACAGTCAACGAGGGAAAGGAGGAGAGAGACAGAGCACACTGGGCCTGCAAATTGACGGGGACAAAGGACAGGGCACGAACAGCCACACTAGTTGAGCAAACATAAGCAGACGTGAAAGGAGAAAAACAATCGGGCCCAGCCGGTCTTTTCACAGCAATGCGACAGCAGGGAAGGAAGGACGGAACGGGCAGGAAGGGGAAGTTGGGGTAGGGGGAAAGGGCGATGCAGTGAGAAGGAAGAAGGGCTCCTCCCACAGGGCAGGGAGGCAGCTCCAGTCACGCGGGGGTGGGGGGGGATCATGATGGTGATGGCTAGTGTGCAGGACTCCTCAAAACTCGTAATCTGGGCCTGCCATCTCGATGGCCCAGCGGAATTTGTCCCGCTGCGTCTTGTTGTAGATCTTGTCGATGGGAACATCCCACTTCTTGCACCTGCAAGGCCATTCAAAAACACATTTGTACAGGCACAGTTAGCGGCCACTGATTTAAGGGGAGACGTGGGTCTTGAAATGAACTTTTTTATTAATTGGTCTGTGATAATGAAAATCACTGTGCATGTGTTTTGTCTTCCTCATTTCAAATATGTAATTAGTTTTCAAGTGGTATAATTATTTTTTGAGTTATAAAGAAAACACTGGAGCCTAATTAAGTAATTTCTTACGGGCCTTTGAGAAACTTTTTATTCAATTTTTTTTTAATAAATGGTATGGATGTGTAGCTTAAGACCTGCCATGCATGCTGATGCTATTTATATTCCTGTAAAGCTGGTTGATTGGATAAAATTAGTCTACTTATGCCAAGTACAGTTTTCAGAAAAATTAAGAAGCTCATATTATTCCTCACAACATTTATTTGGGGCAAAATGAGCCAATTAAAATAGCATCAGCATGCAGTTCATTTTATACCGAATTCAACGGTATAACACTTGTAGAAATCCTTTGAAAAAAAAAAAAAAAAAACTACCTCAAAACCCCTGTAAGGCTAGGCACTTGTGCAAAAAAAGGGAAGCTGAGAAAATCGGAGTTGAAGTTTCACTACAAGTGACAGTTTTATCTATTGAGCATATGAAAAAAAGAAAGGTTCTAGAATGTAGCTGCTTTTCGCTCAACACAAGCATATTAAGTTTGCTGAAATCAGTTGGTGGGAAAATTATGAAATCCGGGCAGAAAAACTGAACAAACGCAAAGCCAGAACGTTGCTTCAATTTTTAAGCTGTTCGCAGCGCGCCGTCACTCTTTGGCGACTAGGGCTGAGGTGCCGATCGTGCACCACAGTTGTAAACGTTTATTTTGTTATGTTACTGCTTCATTCGTAGCAATCAAATCGAATTTGCATTGCGTGAAATGAGATGCAGCGAAGGGGCTGGTAACGGAATGCCCGCCACTGTTCTGTAACGTGATGCGCTTCGCTAGGTGGGATAACCACGTTTTCGGTTTAATCTACTCGTATATCACGTCACCAACGCACATTGTGCACAGTGCGAATATTTATAATTCTCAAATCGCTCATCTACATGGTAACCTGCCAACGAGGAAGCGCGCGCTGGAGTGCGGGCCGACCCGCTGCGGCATTGTTGATAACAGAATGAACACACTTCCCTTGCGTCGTCGGCATGCAGCATCCTCCACTTTATCATTTCTTTTCTTTCTATTTGCTGCCGATCGAAAGATAGATGCACCTTAGTGCCCCCGCAGGCGTAATCATATCGCTACGCTATCGTCTCGGCAGCCCGCGCGGGCGCTAAGCCTACCTCCGCCTCGGCGCCGTTCTCGCGATAAGTCGTCGTCACAGGAGCAGAAAATCGTATTTCAGGCGCTTTTAATAATGCATGTTCTTCCTTTCGCTTATCGATAGACATCTTTACTTTATTTGTACGCCATGCGAGACTTTTGCCTGTCCTCGCCTAGACGAATACTTGAGCCGTTGCCCTGTGATGAGAGTGCCGAGCAGACGACCCACGGCGCCCAGCCAATGAGGTTGCGCCCTGCGGTCACGTGCAGTCAGTAACCAATTAGGTGGCGCGTTCCGTCTCTTTTCTACCCCGGTTTTACTCGCAACCAACGGACGAAACGGAGTGGTTCTGGCGGGGAATTGAAAACGAAAAGACGCGCTTTCAAATGAGACCAAGATGGACGCCGTGGCGCATGTAGAACCCGAGGGGCGAGTCGTCGAAAAAATGCTATTTTCGCGTTGAATCTTGGCCGATTTTTGCGGGCGTCGGTGCTATAAATTGATATTATGGCTCAAATACGTACTCCTGGGTCTGGATATTTTGCTAACCGGTAGAAAAATAGTTCTACTTTCTGAAAATGGCGATTTCTAAAAATCGATTTTTTGGCCAAATTTTGGGATTCCAAGACCCGCGTCTCCCCTTAAAGGGGCACTGACACAAAATTTCGAAGGCGAGATAACTTCGGACATAGATTGGTGGGAACACACATATATCATCTGCAAAATATCAGCGGCGAATACAGCCTAGAACATATTTAAAATCAATTTTAAAGTGTGCGAAACGCAACCGAGCAGCCAGCAGAGGACCACGCGCAATCGACATCCCGAGAATATTGTGTAAATAAGCAACATCCAAACACGTCAAGAGTTTGTGTTTGCCGCTTCCGCACTGCCAGCGTTTTTCGCCGGCTCGCCGCTCCAATCGGAGGGCGGAGCTTCTGCTCTCGAGAACGAACGACCCGATCGTTGGCGGCGGAGGCGCCGTGATTTCGTCAGCTCATCGGGCAGCTGGCCGCGACCAAAGTTCTACAGCGATTCCAGGCACTCTGTTTCTATTACTGTTTATTACCATTGGATGCGAAAACGCGCCGGAGGAACGAAAAGCCCACTGAGCTAGCCGCACGGTCGCTGTGCAGGCGGCGGCTACGGCCGCGAAGTGGCCCAGGCCGGCGCAGGTAGCTCGAGTGATAGCTTGTTACCGCTGCACGAAATTGTCCCCAAGTCCCGACCATGGTGGCTTGCATGAGAAAGGAGTTAATGATGCGATGGCGGGTTGCATTAAAAATTGTCATCTGCACCGCTTACGAGAGCGGCACTCGAATATCCGCCGCAGTGCTAAGCCGAACACATCTGTAGGCGGACCTGTAGGCAGACCGGCCGGCTGCTCCCAGCGCGCGTCTTGCCACCCACCGTCTCGAGCGTTGCGCGTCGTTCTTTAGCCGCGGTAGCATTTGCACTCGCAGCGCCTGCGTCACATCCACGGTCGCTTTTTAATTAAGCGCCTCCCGAGATCAGTACGTGGGGGCATTCGCAGAAACTGCCATCGATGCGGATTCGACAGTGCTACGGCGGCTCTGCTCTGTGATATCCCTCAAACGGTCACGTGGTCAGCTTTGTTCACACGAAATCCACAAAATCCATCGTTTCGCAGCACTCGCTGAAACCGAAACTGCGACTGGCCGCATTGAAACTGCTTCTAATTAAACAACCGTCGCACGCTGAAGCAAATGAGGTTTCTACAGGTTATAAGTAGGTCACTAGCTACTTATTGCAAAAAAAAAAAAAAGATGCAAAATTTTTGTGTCAGTGCCCCTTAAGTCACAATTATGGAACAAAGTGGCCACCTGGGAGTGACGCAACCGTCCTTTGGCACGTTACACCTCAGTTCTTTTTGCCCAGTAATTTCAGTGCAATGATACGAGACGAACCCCAACAGCGCAGGATATTGTTAAGGCGTACATTTACCCACACCAACACAATTCATTTTCTTCTTCAGACATACAAACTGCAGTTACAAGGATTGACGGAGCGGAGCGCAGAAGGAAGTGCTCAAGAAAACTGCTTTCCTATCCTTGTGATGGAAGTGACATTACAGCCTGAAGAAAGAAAAATGCTAGTTTGGAGCAATTTTGGGAGTTCTTAGAGTTGATACTGAAACATGTAGATATGCTACAGGGAGGTTACAATAGTTCATACCACAAGCTGCATGCAGCACTGTGCAGGCTATATTATTCTCTATATAGAGTGCCCACGGAGGGCGCCTAACTCACCGTGGAGGGGGTTTTGAAAGGACCTTTCAGTCTCTCCTCGGCAGGTAGAACCGCAAGGACCGGGCGCCTATTCTCGCTTTCCTTCGCGGTGAGTTAGGCGCCCTCAGTGGGCGCTCTATTGACTACAATGTAGCCTCCACACTGCTGCATACAGCTTATGGTATGAACTATAGAACGCTATATCCTTTCAGAAACAATAGGCCAGGCAATATGGTCCACACCTATTTAATCCCAGGCGTGGAAGTGACGGTACAGGCACTAATCTCCAACCTTTATACTTAGATATTCTATATGCACACAAATATAGCAGCAGGCTCTCAAAACGCATGTTTTTCAGTAATCTCTTCCACATGCTGCAGCCTTCCATGTTATCATTACACTACGCCACTCAATAAGCTTGGGACGCGAATGAAGGTTCCCATGTCAAGAGGAGGGACAAGTGATTATGTGTTAGCATGCCCTCTCTATGAAAATGAGCATGCCTTTTAGAAGAGATTAGATGGATTTCTTGCCCCAAACTTCACACATGCTTTGTGTCTGTTGTGTTCGAAAAGCATGTCAGTTTTCAGAATAAAACAGCCAGACGTTAGCACCTTTCTCGCCAGTCTGGCGTGTCTGTGCAAGTGTAATTTAGTCTCAGACATGACCACAGTCAAGTACGAGGTTGGAAATAAGTAACCATGGTGACATATATAGTACACACTTCAAATAACCCAGGCAAACATTTTGCTCCAGTGCCAAGCCTGCGAACAAATACCATTCATACTAACTTTAAGACATTCACTGTACTGGGTGTTATAGGAACCCTAAAGGCTGAATGAAATTTCGTTTTAACTGGAAGATCATACGTTTCGTAGCTAGTTTGGCTTTTGTTTGAAGAGCAACGATGCGTTATTTGCCGAAATAAGTAAATAAAGCCGGTGTTTCTCTCACCCACTTCCCTTTCATTTCTTCGTGACGTACAGTTGAACCTCGATATAACGAACCTCGATTTAACGAAATTCGCGATATAACGAATTTTTTCAAGTTTTCTAACAAAATTTTGCTAAATGCATGTATTTTTGTCTCGATTTTACGAAGTAATTTTGTGCGGCGCTTTCAATTTAACAAAGTCACGGCAAGAAAGGAAGAACGAAATTCCGGTCGAGGCACGTTTTATTTTGCCTCTCAGGCCCTACATTGAAAACATTCAGTACTCAAATTGACTCTTGAAGGCTAAAATGAAAGAAAAGCGGTGAAATCTACGGTTAACAACAATTAAAAGCGAAGAACGAAGCTGCACAAACCGCTAGCGAAGAACGAAGCTGCACAAACCGCTAGCGGTCATTGACGGTTTAATAGTGCGGCCACTATTTTGACGTCTCCATCGTTGCCTACGCCGGCGCCCTCTATGCTTAGGCTACCGAAGCCTACTTCAAGCTTTTTTTTTTTTTTCTACGCGTCATTGCTCACGGTGCTGCTGCCCTAGGTTGTGCTCGCTGATAACCAAATTAATATTTTGTTCGTGCATCATTAGGTGAGTCTTGTAAGCAGCATGAGCACTCCAAGAGAAAGAAAAGTGTTCCGAACAAGAGCCTGAGGAAGTTCGGTGAAACTGACAGCCACCGAAGCGTGATGGATGCCGTCGATGTTCTGCGGAGGCACGCAGGTGCACACGAATGTTTATAAGACCTTGTTAGCGCTGTCAGCATACGAGCGTCACGTAAAGCCCGCCATGGTCAAGAAACGCCAAGCACTGCTTACGGACTTCTTCACTACGGCTTGAACATCGAGTGCTGGTGGCAATAAATTGCTCTCTTTGAACGTGGTCATCTTCGTTTCACCAGCGTTCATTAGACAGCTGCGGTGCGGAGAAATCAGTTTCGTAAGGGCTCAGTGGGCATTAAAGTAATTGCTTAATCGAATTTGGCCGGAAGATTTTTAATGTAAGCTTTCCGCTTTCCGGAGCACGTAAGCGCTGCTCCACACAGTGAAGCGGTCCGCGTGTACTCCGCTCAACTCGCAATCATGGCTTTATCTCGAGTGTTGTGGTTGCATCACGCGCCCATACTGCAGAGCCTTTGTACATTAAAAAAGTAGGGGTGTGCGAATATCAAATTTTTCGAATTCGAATCGAATACGAATATCTAGCTTCGAATATCGAATCGAATATCGAATAATTAAGGGCGGATGTGGCTTTCGAAATCCACCTCTTGATTTCTTTGTGAATTTCGATGAAAATTTGCACAGCAACCGGAAATGCTTTTTTGGTAACAACAAAAATTTCAAAGGAATATTTTGAAAACTTCTTTATTTATAAAATTTTCTTTCTGTCCACTTTGTACCGAGCTTGAGTGGCCTATAAAACATGATAGAAAGCTTGTTCAAAACACTTCGCACTTCCAAATGAATGGACGAGGTCTTGACAGCCTTATATTTTTTATTAGAACACAACTTTTTATAGTTTTTTGTTTTTTAGAGGTGAATGTACAACAGGCATATAGACAATGAATGACCATTTGAATAAAAAATTCACCAAAAGTAAACCTGAAAAACTAAGAGTGTCACAACCTGAACTGTTGATCAAGGAATGAAACTAAAAAAAAAACGGAATCAAAAATACACCTACAGGTCACAAAGAAATCACTAAAACAAGAGACGTAGGTAGCAAAAAAAAAAACTTGAGAAAACGGATTCCGAAGTTGAAAAATAGATTTCATTCATCAAAAGTCACCAGGGTTGTAGCCTTTCATAATTTTTTAACACTGGGCTTTTGGAATGCCTTGCCTTAAAATTGGAGTGCCTTTTGCACCCTTTTTTTCCATAAAACATCAATTGCAGCTGCTAGCTGTGAAGCATACACAGCCCAGTTTGCGGACCAAGGGGGGGAGACGGCTTGAAATGCAATGTAGGTTAGCTGGTTGCTTGTACTGCACTGCAAAACTTCCCTCTGCAGTGACCATGGCAACAAATTAAGCACTCTTTTCTTTTCCTTCAATTTGAAAACTGAGCTTTGACTTCTTTTATGCTGCATATCATGGCCTGGAGCAGCAGCTTACGTGCAGGCGTTCAGTGCCAAAAGTTTACATACCACAAGGGTACAAATGAGCTACTTTGAAGCTTGGTATAATATTTTTCATAACTCCAAATTCAATATTTGGGCATTTCTTGGTACTCTTAAAATTGAGGGCATCCAATATTCCTCGCAGCACAGCCGCTATGCACTAAACTATACATGTGTGCATTGGTATTAATAATTTCCCTAAAAAATAAATAAAATCAATTTTTTAAAATTCAACTACTGTAAGGTACATTTTTAACGCTGTCAACACGTTCATATTCCTAACTCAGACCTTGTTTTCATGGTTACTCGAAGTGCGCGGGAAACGTTGCGCAAGAGAGCGATATGGCTCACCCTCATCGCGGCGCTCGTACACCGGAACATGTCATCCTTGGTTTACCCCTGACATGGCCCGTCAGGTCGCTCTTACGAATAAATCTAAAATCACAGGCATTAATTACAACTACTGGAGTTCAATCGTACCAGGTTGCGTTGTCAGGCGATGCTCCAACGCGCAGCGGCTACGCCGTGCGCGCCGAAGCTTTTGGCGCGTCGCCCGTTTCTTTCCCAAGGCTAGCGAGACTACTGCCAACCTTAGCAATAACTAAGCGTGTAAGCATCGCAAATAAGGCGAAAAGTTCGCTGCGCGAACCGCTATCACAGCGCGCACACCGCGTTTCCCCCTCCAGGGTAAAGTCTCGCGCCCCACGAAAAGCGTTGGGTGACCGATCCGCTTTTCCAGCCACGCAACTTCCCGTAATATGGCTTGTGATCTCAGGCATTCCCATCGCGATAATGTCTCTGTTGAATACCACCGCAGATACCATGATTGAACAGAAACTTGGCCGAGCGAAGCGGTGCAAATTAACTCAGAAACGCGCATTACGCAATTCAGGTGGCCGCCATCTTGAAATGCCGCAGCGACGCCCAATCAGGAGGGCCGTTTCCACGCGCGCAGTCAGAAAGGCCAACCGCGCTTCAGCATCTATATCTCACTTCGTTTGTGCGCCTTTATTTTTCTGCCATTCGTGCGTTTGTGAATGCACGAAGATAAAAGAGACGGTAAGGACCGGCTCGGCCGATCCAATGGTACCAAAATGGCCGCGCTCGGTGGCACCGTTGCGGAGATACAGCGCTCCGAGAATTGCCGTTTTTTCGCACATTTGGCGTGACATTTTGCCACCGCCCATTTGCGCTGACATTGTGCCACAAATTTGCGACGGTTTTCGTAAGTTGAAAGACGCGTCCCCCCTTAAACTATTCAACCAAAATATTCGATAATAGCCGATTATTCGAACCCGTTCGACTATTCGAAACAATTCGAATACATAGTTTTCGAAGCGAATACGAATATATCATATTTAATATTCGAGTAATATTCGAAATTTTCGAATATTCGCACACCCCTATAAAAAAGTCTTTCGAAAGTTTCACAGCAGCCTTCCGCTGTTGGCCCGCCGCGCCTAAGCCTACCACTGAATGGACGAAAAGAGGCGTAACTTCGAACGAGCACCTCGGCGGGGTGAAGTTCACGGGCCATGGACGCGGGTTCAGTTGACTAACAGCGGCATTTAGTAGTGACCGAAATGAAAAAAGAAAAAGTGGAAACCTAGTCTGCTATCATATTTAATAAGGCGTTGCGAAAAAAGCACCGGTTTTACGATGACACAAGAACTACCGTCGGCTATCCGAATTCCATTGCCCAAGTGTTGAAACTTAATTCACACAATTTTCGCGGCCAGTTTTAGTACAAATTTCGCTTTAATTGCAGAGGTAACTACATAGCAGTTGTTGCCTGGCGAGGGCCAAAGTGTTAAAACCCCAATAACTGGTTAAATGAACTGTAAAATCAAAACCTCGATTTTACGAAATTCTCGATTTAACGAAATTTGCGGCCCCAAGTACGACTTCGTTATATCGAGGTTTAACTGTAGTCATTTCGTCGCAAAATAGAGAGGCACACAGGTGTACTACGGCAACGTTTCTCTGGCCAGAAACTTTTGGACTTGATTTTTTACCAACGGAATGAGAAACGCGGTTAGATGCTCGAGCAGACTGTGTGCCTGCATATTCCGGTGTCCCAAACCCCATCAAGCCAGCTGTGAGCAAGGAGGGTTGCGGCGAAGCCGCTTCTGAAGCAACAAGCGCCGTTTCGAATATCAAATGCAGCGTCCTCTGCTCCCGGCTGGCGCCTTTACATCACCTCTCCTGGCAATCACAGCCATCTCATATTACCTTCTCGCGCAACGCGAACATAGTGTGAAATAAACCCTCTTCACGGCAGCCATGTCCAGAAGTCGTCGTTGCCTGCGCAGAGCGACGCACATTTTCCGGATTATCAACGGCGGCCTGAGGTGAACGGGCGGATCGGTCGGCTAACAACTCGCAGTAAGTTATTTCATGGTGATTATGTTCGAACTGGGCACGCTTTACCGATAGCAACATTTTAAATAAAGTGTTACTCCTCCTCCAACTCCTTTATGCTCGGAGAACGGGAGAGTGGAAGCTTGGGCGACTCGCTTATTAACCACCTGCAGTGCATATTGTTCCTTTTGCCAATTCTAACGAAGAGACTTAAGCTGCTCCCTGCCAACTACATCACTTGCCGAAGCTCGGGCACTCACCGTCGTAGGTTACCGACTTCGCTAGGTGTGCACCAATGCTTTTTGAAAATGAAATTGAAAGCATGATAGCTCCTGGAATAGTGAGGGAAGCAGCCTGCCTAGCAGAGTATTAAAGCTGTAACCTGCATTTTTAGATGCGATGAGCTCCCGTAACGCTCTGATTTACCATTATTTCACGTGCCCAACTACTTAGGAACATCTATACATGCTTCACCAATGAGCTCGCGCCGCTCACCACCTTTGTGACGTCACAAACCGTGGTACCCAAAAGCGTACGTGCGTCGTCCCCTGTTGTCACATTTCTGGCGTTTTCTGTCTTGTTAAACAACTGCTAGTTGCGAGAATGGTGTATTTAGATTCTCGGCACCCTAATCCATTGATACAGAGAAACCTGTTTCTACTCTTCAGTGTCCCTTTAATGAGATCAATGCAGGAAATACGCCTACTATGCGAGTAAACATGTTACCTAATACAGCAGCTCAGGCAGACTCACGAACACAGCGGCTTGTGCAATAGCCAGTACACGAGCGTGCCTGCCTACTTTCTAAACAAATACACGCAGTCCCAAAACTAAACGATGCAAAAGTATTGTAAATGGGGCACTCTCTTGCAGGTGTAAATAAATGCAGGCCCCCCCTCACTGGAAAAGGCCCACGAGTAGTACCGGGCCCATTCAGCTGGGTCCTGCAAGCTCTCGATAATGCTTTTCCCAAACTGGCTTTGCTGGCAAGCAACACGTACAGCTGGATTGTTCCCCACCCTTTCCCACAGGCGAGAGAGAGAGAGAGAGAGCCAAACTGCCTACCAGGCCACACTGATTCGAGGATCAAGGTAGTTGAGCTTGGAGGTCCCCAGGGCAATCTGCTTGTTCTCTTCCTTGTCCATAGCTTGCACCTCCAGCTTCTTCATTTGGTCTTCAAGCTGCTGCATGCGCTTCTTCTTGCGATCCAACAGCCTGCATTTAGGTGGCACACTGGTAGAACTGCACACAGCAATGCACCCATCTGCCTTCCCACCATGCACCACATGACTACTGCCTGCAGAAGTCAGGCTTCCCCACAATGCACCTGCGCTGACAGAGGAAGGCAACAGGCAGCCTCCTCTTGAAAAGTGCTAAGTGTTACGACGACAAAAGGGTTGCAGAGAGGACAGGACTAAGTCAAACTTGCAACTGTTTAATTTACAAAACAATGAGACCGACGTGAAGTATATACTGTAAGACCTTTATTTTGCTTGGAAAGATAAGATCTCACGGAAGAATGACAGGCCTTCCAAATAACCACGAAAGTGGACAAATGCAGTAGTACACGATCAATTTTGCCAAGTAAAAAATTCAATTTTGTCCTAAGAGGGCGTCCACCCCAAAAAAAGCAAACAATCGTGCACCCTCTCATCCCCTACATGCCACATGTTTCGTTGCTGTCAACCTACGCCTTTTACATTTACTTTTTTTTTTGTTGTGCAGCATATAGCCCCCTGTATATACTTGATGTGTGTGCATCGTACTTCTGTAGGTATGGAACAGCTGCATGCAATGTGGAGAATTGACAACCAATAGACCGTGTGGCTTCTGAGAGATGGGACTGAGGGATGAAACCAGGACTAGGGCATTGCAAGACACGAACAGTCGGAGGAACATGGGAGAGGTCTTCGTGCTGAAGAAAACACAAGCAGGCTGCTGCTCGTAAAACAGTTGCAAGCCTGCACCTTGTCCCATCCGCATGCATATGGTGCAGCACCTACTAGTCTCCTTTTGAATAAAAATATGGGGGACGGAGGCTTGGAAGGGATTTATCTCTTGGCTTCAAACACCTGCTGATAAAGTAGTCATGCAAAAGCAGACCAGGTTAACACCTTCTAGATAAAGTGTATACTCCAGACCCACTTTTCTCGTCAGATAACATAGTTTTCGTCATACTGCAGTAATAATATCAACTTTTTGTACTTCGGGCGTTAAGAAGAATAACAAAGCTATCAAAGTTCTCATTTCTGTAATGCCAAAGAAAGCTTTCATTTGAGTATAGTGGTGCTGAAGGTCTCAATGCTTCTGGCGATGTCCTTGGATGCCACAAGACTCTACCACAGCCTGCCACCAA
The DNA here is from genome assembly GCF_048455015.1 of Haemaphysalis longicornis. NCBI lineage: Eukaryota > Metazoa > Arthropoda > Arachnida > Ixodida > Ixodidae > Haemaphysalis > Haemaphysalis longicornis. Next base: position 351,928,529 of record NW_027526203.1, on the reverse strand, counting down.
ATTTAAACGTTCAATGTCAGTATGAAAACCTATAGTAAAATTTCAGGCCTGAAATGTTACGAATAAAATATCATGCGTGAATTCGTGCCCATTGCAGATCCAACCCCCAAATTTTCGTGTGAAATTTATGTGTCGGTACTTTCGCCGCAGAGGTGCAAATGTAAAAATTGACGCCCACACAAAGATCCGAGTCCATGCTCACAGAGGTGTGAAGAGGCAGTCATACCCACCACTATGCCAGGAAGTACGATTTGAAAAGACAGCACCCGCACGGCTTTGAAAAGCACTATCCAATTGCAAAAAATAGTGGCGCATGCACGTTACACCCGGATTCAGAATAACACCATGGCCAGGTTGGATGCCTATAAAGCAATGGCCCCATATTTCATCCAATGCCCTGCCGCACTGCAAATGTGCCAGTCCTGCTTACACGGACTGGAATAAACACAAAATCAGATTTCTACAATACATATTGGCACATTCACATTTTGTTCATAACTGGTAGTACAGATTTTCCTTTTTCTAGTAGGGAGGGGAGGAGACACAATTAACTTTGAATTTTGGTGGTTTTACATGCCGAAGCTACACCTAGGCTCTCAGGCATGCCGTAGTGAAGTGCTATGGATTTAGACTATATGTCCACTGAAGTCTCAAGCACAGGTGCTGTTTTTTTTCGCTCCCATCAAGAAAAAGAGAATCACTCACTGCTTGTCCTTTTCAGTCCGCGAGTTGTTGTAGTCAGATTTCAGCTGCTTGATTTCCATTTTACACTGCCGAATCTGCTCTTCTTTTTCCTCCATCTGCAATTGTACGCCATCATTAGCACTCCATAGGAATTCCGCAATAATACATGCCTGGCACACTCGGGCTTTAAGCGAGAGGTACAGAGTGTTTCAGAAATGTGTGTCCAAGCCCCACAAATTCCCACTGTTGAGATGCCAATTGAGCCAGGGGTGCACCTAAAAAAAGTTAGGGTTCTGAATTTTTTTGTTTTGGAATTTGAGGATACTTATTCACTAACTAATTAAATTAAAAAGGTTTTGCTTTTTATTTGTGTTTTTTTATATTATACTTCAACAATATGTTCACAAAATTCTTCCAGTGAAATGGACATGCATTTACTTTGGTGAAACTGATGTCTCGTTTCGTCACTTCAGAAATCGCACAATTGCTGCAGTCCGAAATAATGCAGAAATAGCACCACAGATATAAATGCACACACACAAAGCATTTCGTATGGTTTGTGAATGCAAAAGCATGAATGCCTGAGGCACCTTGTTTCTGCCTCGCGTAGTCAAAGGGCTTTGTAAGCTTGCTGCTCCAGATACTTTGCGTAGTGATCCACCTCAATGCTTTTGAACCGCTTCAATCTGTCGCCTGTGCGTCGCGCTGTTGGTAGTTCCTGCCACCGCGTAACGTGAGAGTAGATGACGATGAATTTTGACTGTTCGTTCCTGTAAATGCATCCTCCTGCTCCCTTCACCTACAATGCACTGGTACTATGGCTCGCCTTGTGCTATGAAGCCTTCTCGCCATGCCCTCTCTCCTTACCACGATTTCTTTTAGCGGTCAGATCATGGCTCGGGTACTGCAACACATGTGAGGCATGCTTACAGGGGCTAGAAGTAAAAAGAAGCTCTGCTGTAAAAAAAGCCAAGGCTTGAACGGAAAAGCAGGAACAAGCCAAGTAAGAAAGTCTTCATGAAATCAAGCTTACTGTCATACTCTCCCAAGCATTCGTTAACACTGCATCATTTCATTAACTATTGGTTATGTGACCAGACACTTCACTTTGACAGGACCATCCTTTTTGCCTCCCTACTGCACTACATCCAGTTTTTGGCAGGTGGAAGAGCTCAAGGCCGCACCCAATCATTGCAATCGCAACTTTGCACAACAGAAACTTTAAAACACTCATTTGTTCCCAAATATTTAACATTTGTGGATGCCTGAGGTAGAGTAGCAACTCTTTCTGTGTGCTTCGAGTGCCCTGTCCCTTTCCCCTCCTGATGATATCATACCTGCCAACCTGGTGACATGAAAATTCGTAATAACCGCGGACTGGGGGAAGTGGGGGGGGGGGGGCAGCAAACTTTAATTTTTATGTCTGAACGTTCTCACGTTTTCAGAACCATACGTGCAAACCATCAGTGTTGTAGAGTAATGAGCAGCAACTCCATTGGGTAGGGAAGCGAATTCTTACGTGTACAATTTAAAGAACACTTTGTGGTAGTCTCGCGGCTTTGAGCCTGCTGTTGCAATGCGAAGGAACTACCCCGGTCGTACCACGGGTCTTACTGCACAGGACGCGGCAGTCATACAAAAAGCGCCACGAACAGAGAAGTCGTAACCGGCCGGTGAACAACACGCTATAAGCAGACTTCTCTTAGATGCAGCAAGTTCTGGATATGGATGCGTAGCGCACCCCGAGAAGAAGACAAATTGCTGCTTCGCAGTTGGTGATAACAATACTACGTATTGCTTTCTCGTGGCGGCGCAGGTACCAAAGGTGGAGGAAAAGCGCATCACAATTGAGCGTCTCCGGTGACGCAGAAGACGTTCATGCACTGTGTACGCCTCGGCTAGTGATTAGCATGATTCCAAGACGTCCTGGTAGGCTTATGTTACACATTTTACAGCCAACATTGCAGAAGTGCGGTATGCCAATTACTGAGATATCGAGAATGCCCAGCCAACGATAACGTTGGATGCCAAGCATGTTGTTTCACAGACCGAAACCGGTTTAATTCTAATATTGGTCATCGTCTAATCACGTCCATATGCTTTAGCTGGTGCAGCCGCCGCAGACTGCGCATGGTGGTTTTTCTTTTGGAAATAATGGCATATTTAAAACCAGTAAGGAAACAGCAGCAAGACTGACAAGTTTCACAGAGTTTACTAGAAAGAGTTTTTATCAGCCATGTCCCCCCTTAAGGGGGGACGCAGGTCTTAGAATGGCCAAAAATCGCGAAAAAAACGTGTTTTGAGAAAAATACATTTTTGAAGCCTTTGTAACTTCAAGAACCTACTCTAAAAGTTTCACCGCTGAATTCGATCGAAATGTGTCCTAAAATCAACTTTGTAAACATGACGGCGACCCCAAATTGTCGAAAATCGGGAAAGAATTGCTTGAACTTCGCGCGCGCGCCATGCGCGAAGGAGACGACAGGCGGCAGCCATCTGGGACGCGTTTTGAAGATCGTTTCTTTGTGCGTATTTTGCGATATCTCAAAATGGCGTAGCACGGCGAGGGCCCTCGCTCTCGCCGTTTTTCGAAAGGTCACTTACGAGCCCCTGATTGGCCAGACCGCGCGCGTGCGTCGCGTCTCTGATTGGGCGGCGCGGTGAACCCGGCGCTTTTTGCGTTTGTGTTTGTTTTTTTTTCCTCGCGTTCGCCTCCACGGTAGTTTATCTCATCATGTCTTTTTATCTCTGCTGCTGCAATTTGGTGCAACGTGTTCTTTTTCGTGCTACAATGCCGGGAGATGTTCGCATAAAAAAAAAACTACGCGTCAAGCGTACGGGAAGTGGCGGAAACGCGCGTCTAACGCGGGGCCGACCTCGCATGTTGCGTCTGAGACAGAAGATTTTTCATTATCTCAGGCTGTGGCAAGTTGCAGTGCTTCAGGCGTCAGCGAACCGTCATCCGGCTCCTCAAGTGCCAACCAGAACCGCATCGACAACGTGTATTACACCACTGGTGAATCTGCCGAGCGTGCTAAACATGCGGCGGATGTGAAGAAGCATTTGGCGTCGCAGTCGGCGACAAAGCGCAAGTTCAAACTTTTGGACAGAGAACCAGCGAGCGAAAGCTCGGAAAGTGGCACAGAATTTGTCACCGTGGACTTGGACGTGATAAATTCGTGATAATCATTGCATTCGTATTGAATTGCTCTAGCAGGTGATGCTATCTGTACAACCCTAGTGTTGATCACAAAATTGCAATATCCAGCTACGGCCATGCAGTTTTTAGTTTTGAGAGATCCCTCTCCCCCTTACGGGGTGTTTTTTTTATCTTGCAGTTGAGCTATGATGATAAGACTGGTATAATTGCATTCGTATTAAATTGCTCTAGCAGGTGATGCTATTTGTACAACCCTAGTGTTGATCACAAAATTGCAATATCCAGCTACAGCCATGCATTTTTTTTGTTTTGAGAGATCCCTCTCCCCCTTACGGGGTCTTTTTTTATCTTGCAGTTGAGCTATGATGATAAGACTGGTATCATTGCATTCGTATTGAATTGCTCTAGCAGGTGATGCTATTTGTACAACCCTAGTGTTGATCACAAAATTGCAATATCCAGCTACAGCCATGCATTTTTTTTGTTTTGAGAGATCCCTCTCCCCCTTACGGGGTCTTTTTTTATCTTGCAGTTGAGCTATGATGATAAGACTGGTATCATTGCATTCGTATTGAATTGCTCTAGCAGGTGATGCTATTTGTACAACCCTAGTGTTGATCACAAAATTGCAATATCCAGCTACAGCCATGCATTTTTTTGTTTTGAGAGATCCCTCTCCCCCTTACGGGGTCTTTTTTTATCTTGCAGTTGAGCTATGATGATAAGACTGGTATCATTGCATTCGTATTGAATTGCTCTAGCAGGTGATGCTATTTGTACAGCCCTAGCGTTGATTAGAAAATTGCAATTCACCTACGTCTTTGCTTTAGTTTTGAAAAGCATAACGGAATAATGTCACTTTTTCATTGGCTGCTCTGCTTTAGCATTACAAGTAGCAGAAGAGACTGCAGTATGCAATGTGTGGGCTCGTATGTAGTTTTCAGAGGCACTGGTTTCTGAAGCTTATTTGTAGAAAATCTACTTTTTCTCAACCGTTTTCAGAGATTATGCTTGGCTTTACGCTGAATGTTTTACGCTTATTTTTGTGGTACAGGCACATAGTGTGCTTTTCTTCATGAAGAACTGAGCTACACAGTGATGCCATTTTTGTTATTGTAGCTGTGCTGTAACAAAAGTTACTATGATCGGAAACTTCAAATGCATTTTTCTCAGTTTCTTTTTTTGCGAGACCGTGCTCTACCTTACGGGGGGTTTTGTTATGTTGCTCTTGAGCTAGGATGACAAGACTGGTATCATTGTATTCGTATTGAATTTATCTAGCAGGCTATGCTATTTTTATCACTCTGACACTGTTCACCTATAAGCAAAATTGAGTAATGATGAAATAATTTTATAGAAATTGTTAGTATAAAATGTTCACTTTTTTCATACTTTGCAAAAGCTTTTGAAATGAATAAAAATAGCATAGCCTGGCAGAGTGGACCTTTGGCATTATGTCCATATAATTCATCTTTGAGCTTGATAAAGCGAAATAGCTCTAAACCCCCGTAAGAAATGCCTCAATAAATTCATTTCAAATCACTGTATCTCTTCAACAAATTCTCCTATGTTAAAACCAATTACATATTTGAAATCAGCATAAAAAACTGGTCAAGACTGCCAATTTTCATCAATCTGGCACTAGAAATAAAAAAAAATTGTCCAAAGACCCACCTCCCCTCTTAAAGAAGTACTGACACCAATTTTCGGCGTTAATATTATTGCACAGTTCGCTTCCTTTACTCAACAGAATACCCTGGGTGAAATATGAGCGGCCTGTGACACGAAGAACATACTTCAATTGGACCTCATTTATCGCGCAAACGAAACAGCGTGCGGAGTGGCACTCAGCAAATGGACATCAGCGTGACATCATGCCGTGAAAGCTAAAAGAAGTGACGCGACAGCGCTCATCAAAAACTCATGATGTAACTTCACGCGTGCGGCCCCGCGAGCGGGGAACGTGTTCAGCTTCGGCGGCGGCGTGGTCGAAACAACGCCCCACCGGCCTCTGCACTGTTTTGACGTCCGCACAAAGCGGTGAGGTCATGCCGGGATTCTGTCATAAGCGCCTTTCGGGATGAATGCACGGGAATTTGAAACAAACGATTTTCAGGCCGTTCAATGTAATTAACCCTTTGAGGGTTTTTGCCGTACGTGTACTGCGGCGGTTTTCCGTCCCGCAAGGTCTTTGCCGCACGGGTACGATTTCGAGCATCCGTATGAAATTTCGCGCCATATTAACGATGCATGCTCCCTGGGAGGTGCTGCCACCTCCTGGGACTTACAAGAAGTGTTTTAAATTTGATTGTGCTACCTTCTTGCGGTGAAAAACAGAACTCTCTGGCTTCAGCGCATTACGGCGTCTGTACGTGTCAACGCGTTTCGTGGTTTTAGTTTCGCCACGTGATCGCATCGGAGGCGCACGAAACTTGGATCGGCGCTCACTATCAGGGGCGGCGGAAGTTGATTTCGATCTATGTTGGCGCTGCTCTTATCTTGTTTATTACCCACGCTCACTAGGTATTCTTGCCCTCCTTGCTTGGAACTGAAGTAACCTAATCGGAGACTCCGTTGCGGGGGCAGCTGAAGTTGATTTCTATCTATATATTGGCGCTGCTATTAGCTTGATTATCACCGGCGCGCATGAGTTCTTCAGATGCACGGCAAAGCGGCGATATGGCCCAACGAACTGCCCGCTCTGACGACACCGACCGCGATGACTCTTCTGACTCTGAGTTTGCTCCTTTCACCGAGTCTGAATCGGAAGACAGTCTTTCTTCGGAAGAAGACAGCTCATTTTCGGACATGTCAGGGTTCGTACAGGCTTCAAAAGCAAAAATTCAAGGGTTTTCAAGGACTTTCAAGGACCAGAAAACACATTTTCAAGGTTCCCATCTAATGTTTTATCTGGGATTATTTATAACCTTTCCAACACAATGCAAAAGTTTTTTATGCACAATACCTAAGCACATTAGTGCACATTTAGATATGTGCTAACGGGTTCGTAAATGCTCCCCCAGCTTTAATTTTATTTCATGGTTGGTATTTACAGGTTTTTCGTTTTTCTTTGTGTTTTTCTGAGGCTGCTTGATTTCAAAACTTAGTTCATGTTGCCTGCATCTCCTGTTTTGTCAGCAAGAGCATCAGCTGGAGCAAGTGTTGCTTCAAGGCAGGACGAACCATGTGCACGTCCATCATTTGCACGTAAAAGCAAACGTAGATGGAGCGTATGAGGCACAGACTAGATGGAAGATGCAAGATAGAGAACAGAAGCTGGCTTTCATTGGATTGTCTCATGATATGGATTGGATTGACAAGTGCCTCCTCCCAATGTTGCCTCGTAATAATGAAAATCCACCAAACTTGTAATTTCACGCAATACACTGAACCTTGATTGTTACAATGTTTCTTTACATTTGTTAACACCTAAAATGTAGGACAAACACTTTAAATTCTTGGCAGGGCCATTGATTCTCTCCGGAAAAATCAAGGGTATTCAAGGACCATTTAAAAATTCCAGGACTTTCCAGGCCTTGAAATTGACACTTCTAAATTCAAGGGTTTTCAAGGTTTTCAAGGACCTGTGCGAACCCTGCATGTGCTTTATGCGTGCAGACTGCGATAAGGCACTGTGCATAGACCCGTGTTTCAAAGAATACCACACTCTATTGAACATTTTTCAGTTCTAAGTGATGCTGACCCCAAAATACTGTTCCTGATAATTTTTTACCATTTAATCCTGACTTCAGACATTTTGTACATTCCAAATCCGCAATAAACTAATTTGACCACCAGGGAAAGTTTTTTTCAAAAAAAATTCGACCCTCAAAGGGTTAATTATCGCTCGCTGAAGTATTCAAAGTGCTGTTTTGGGTTTGCCAGGCCATTAAGCATCGATAAAAGCAATAAAAGTGGAACATAAAATTTTCGTGTCAGTACTCCTTTAATGCAACTGCACGAACAAGTAGTAAGATATGTAGCATCCCTCTAGAACATGCTTTTTGTTCATGCGTCATGGCTAAACATAAAAGTGAGAGGAAAACTAACCAGATCTACATTAGGAACCAAATGCCAACGTTTTAACATGAGTGGCAAAAAATAAGCCATGACACGTAGGAGTCCGAGGCAGAATTGTTAATAGGCCTTCGGAAAATATAAGAAAAGACAAAACAGCAGGAACAGAGAGAGAGAGAGAGAGAGAGAGAGAGAGAGAGAGAGAGAGAGAGAGAGAGAGAGAGAGAGAGAGAGAGACTCCTTATCATGGGTGGTCATGTGCGCAGAGCTAAAAAAATTCTAATTCAGGAGTCTTACCCGCTGCAGTTACACCTGGCCTATGAGACAATGTAGTGGAGGGCTGTTTTCAATTGACACCTCCATCAGAAAAATGGTCAATGCGGCTGGTATTGAACCTGTGTATTTGGGCTTGGCACTCGGGCCTCAAAATTAAGCTGTACTGTTTGGCCCTGGCCTTAACCATTCATACATGAATTATCTCGTGGTAAGCGCATTTACCTTCTTCTGGAGGTTCTCCATCTGCTTGTTGAAAGTCTTGGGAACAGCCCGCTGATGGTTGCAAAGAATGGCTACAGCCCTGTTTGCTCGGTTGTAAGCCAACATCTTCTCGGGAAGTGACATGTCGGCTGTAAAAACAGTGACACAAGGAGATACCATAACTCCCGATCTCTCAAAAGAGAACTATTCTCCAGGGCAAAGGGCAAGCAAGCAGGGCACTGCCAAGTAATGTGAACCAAAATCCATGCACACAGCCAAATTTTTCCTCAAGGGAAAGGACCTGCAATGAAGCATAGTGCGGGAAGGAGCACAGTGCCCACAACCGACACGGCCCCGCCAGGCAAACACCCTACAAATTGTGGGCACACCTGCCTCACTTTCAACTGGCAATGAATCCCCCAATATCACAGCACTCCGGAGCACTGAGCGCTGGCAATATGCCGTGAGCTGGGCCACCACCAGCAGTCTCAAAAGTAGGCCACCATACAACCCTGTGCATTAGCACCATTTGAAAGCAACGTACTGAACGAACCGTCAGAGCACACTGGAACAACACTGACAAATCTAGGGTGGATTTGCTTTTTATACGCACACAACAGCGGAAGTGACCAAGTGGCACCTGGAGGTCAGGCAAATGCTGTGTGCACGTGGTTTTTCACTACCCACTCGCTGCATTCGCACAGGTGTATACTTGGTAAATACCTCGACATCTCCCTGTTATTGTACAGCACATTTTTTGGGCTAGCCAGCATACCTTCCGTTAGTAGCTCCAGCTGCTCCTGAAGGGTCTTGGAGGCATTGTAAGTACGGAAGACCTTGGCAGTCAGGCCATCCATAAGCTCGTTCAGATGCTTGTTCAAGATGCTTGTCTGTGAGGAACGCACGCAACAGCCAATGTGAGCAGGCGCATACACCGGTGCACGCTATGATCGGCAGTACAAGCAGCAAGAAAAGCACGAGAAGCAAGCTCACATACCCTCTAAAATGAACACTATCTTCTAATGTCTTCACGCATAACTATTTATACATTCTTAGACTAACAGCTGGTAGCCTACACGCATCGTCTGTTTTCCTATGGGTGTGGTTTCCTAGCCATTTAAGTGCGTGTGTACATAACCAACAACTTATCAAAACTTGTCATCTTCGTTACCCAATGCTGACCCTCTTGTTCTACAGCTTATCACACTACGAAGCAAGGCAGCCCCACTCCCCAGCAGAGCAAGCTCTTGTACATTTTTATTATTGGAAGTGGGGTCACCATTTGTAACACGGATAAATCAATTCCATGATCCAAATGGATGTCTGTTGCAAAGTACAGCTTCTGCTTTCTGCATGATTTGGTTACTTGAGCCTTGTAAGAAGTGTTCAAATGAGCCCAGTAGCCATGGAAAATGGCACCGTGACAACAGTAAGCGACAGAGTTTGACAATCAGCGATGATTGAAAGCAACTTGTGCTCGAATGGTTAAGAAGTGGTGAAGAGCCACTGGTAGTCTGTTTCCACCCATCAGCCTCTGGTTCAGTTCAGGCTTTATTTCCCCATTCAGTGGGCACAACGAAACTTTCACCTTGCATCCTAATTGTAGTCAATCAAGCAAATACAGCCTTGCAAACTGCCAGTTTAGACGCCCGTAAAGCTGTGGCATTAAATCCTAGCAGAATTTAGTTAAAACTTCCGCTCCATACATAATAAAATCACTTACGTTGAGCCGATCAAAGAGGTCGTCTTGAGGCTTTTTGTTCTCCATAAACAGCTTCAGATTCTTGAAAACTCGCTTCTCAACTGGAACGGCATTCACATATCGAATAGAGTCCTTTCCAAGAAAGTCAAACTCCACAACAAACTCCTTGCCGTCCTTTTCTTCGTGCAGGGTGATGTGCTCCACTCGGAGAGAGCAGCAGCCCACAGTATCTGCTGTCTCACCCTCTTCTTTCTCGTTTCCAGCCCTCAAAGCGAGCTACAAGAAAGAAACCCAGAAATAGCTGCTTGCACTGTGCCTTGGCATGTTGCAAAAATGAGAAATAGAGTTATATACAACACACAAAACCTAAGCCAACCGACATGCCCAGTTGTTGGCCATTAAAAAAAAAAAAAAAAAAAAAAAAAAAAAAAAAAAAAAGAAGAAAAGGGATAGAAGCAACACCTTTGGCACAGCTTGTGCATGCCATCCTGATTCCCTGGAACGGAAAGTTCTACGAAACACGAAAACAGAAAAAAAATTCAGAGCACGCTTCTGTTGTATGATGTGAATGTTCTGAGAGCCTGTTTTTTTCAATTAATGTTCTCACGATGAATTAAAGTTAAGGTTGTGGTCACTGTAAAGAGTATATACCCTCACAAACCAATATAGGTTGGCCAGCCCGCTAAGTTTAGATTACGATCGCAATGTAAAGCCTCAAGTTCACTACACGTCAGTAATGAGGGGAAGGCAAAAGAGCTTGGGCTGCGTTTGAAACTTGCAACCGGCTTTGTGACAATTGACAGTCTAAACTACTGTAATTACATGGACAAGGAACAACCCAAAGGAAAGAGCCTCTGCTTCCTACATTCCAGCTCAATAAGCATATAGTAAAAAGGTGTTATCGAAATGTTGCAACTAGCCAACTTCGTTGAATGCTCACTCATGACCCACCGCTCTCAATCTTGTCACTCTGCACCGCCACCATTTAGACTATGAAAGCCAGATGTCAACAAAAGCTGACCCTTGGGAACAGGCACTTCCCAGTGACTATGCCATCACACATAAGTGAGAGCCTTCATTGTTCAAAATGAGGAAGAAACCTTACCTTGTCAATGAAGTACAGGGCTACAGAGCGCTGACGGATACGCATTTCCTTGGATTTCCAGTCGTTCATGTAGTTGTGCCGAATCTTGTCAACGCATGACTTGAGCTTGCGAGCCATCTCATACTTTTGCATGTCCTTCTCTCCCTTCAGCTTGGAGCTGGGGTTGAGCATGATGTACTTGGTCTGCCCCAAGATGTTCTCCGTCCACGATGACAGCCAGGACACCGTGTTGTCATGCCGCACTTCCTTCCACTTGTGTCCCGGCGGCGGTTCGGGCACCTTGGCCTCCCTGCACGTAACAACCCTACCTTTTAGGGACTGCACTCGTTTACACAGGCACATGGCCACCAGTGAAGCCAGTAAAGTCACAAACAGGCCAGAGAGCCATGATCATCCTTGGGTTCGACGCCCTAAAAATACTTTTTATCAACGGCGTAATTGCAGGAGCTTGAGCTGTAACCTAAACGTCTACCACTTCACTCTTTCGTTACCACGGGAAATTGACCGATTTTGAGGGGTCTAAAAAAACACTTTTTCTCCGTAGATACCCTCATATGGAAACGAAACTGGCGGCTGAACATCTGGCGGTGTTCAAGGCCGATTGGAAGCGTTCTCCTCGGCTGAACTGATATCCGACAACTTTGTTATCTTTCGACTTTCAGCTGAAGCTGTTATCACAGAAGTAAGGCGCGGGTATACGCCTCGAGCTTCGCGATCGCTGCGCCGCCTGCCGCCGCTTCTCCGCGGCGCTTACGGGATGTCCGCAGCGCAGCTGATAGCGGCCCATGCAGTGTTTTGGTTCTCTTTCACTTCTTTTTGCCTTTCCGCGCCCTAAACATCATGTTATTCTGATGTCTGTACGCAAATAGTACGTTTAGGGCACTTTAAAGAACAGCTGCATCCTGATTAGAGTTGTTAGAGTGCTCGAACGCCGACAAGAGCTAACCGGGGACGCGGTACTGCTCGCTTCGCCGCTCTTACGGGCGTCGCCGACGGCAGCGGCATATCACCAGTGTCACCTCCGAATATCTCGGGCGCAAGTGAATTCTGTTGATGCCTCGTTTAGACCTGATATTGACACAGTGAGAGGTAGGTTTCGTTTTGCAGCGCGGACAACGAATTCGGCCTTGTTTTTAATGTATACGTCGTCAAAAAATATCATTCGGGGGGAAGGGGGGGGGGGGGGGGGGGGTGATTACCTAATATACCTGGCAATAACTTGTGCGTTTTATAAAAATAGAGGCCACGCGAACATGTTAAGTATATTCCAAGTCTATGGGTCGCTAAATATGTGCCCACTTCCGCCTGATAGAACGGACCAAGGGGAGTTAATGAAACCACGGAAAAATAAATGGTCTGCCAAGTCCGGAAGCAATGTAATAACTCGTGCATGAAGAAGAGAGAGAGAGAGAGAGAGAGAGAGAAAAAAAAAAAAAGTGCAGCTTCGCAAATTCTAGAAACGTTCGTCTTAGTTTATAAGGTTGCACTCATTAGACCAACTAGATGTGGAATGTACTGATGTTTTCCAAGACAGGGGGAGGAGGAGGAGGGGCGCTTAACTATCGTTGTGTACAAATGCGGAGTGAAATCAAGGAAAGACCGTTTTAGAAAATCACACACAAGCTGCGCGTTCACCTTTATTTTTTCTACTTTAACGAACAGCGGATCACTCGGAGGACACATTTTTTGAAGTACAGTTAGGAAGTTCAGAAGCGATAAAAGGTGTCGTTGGAGTGAGTGGGGTCCCCTGATTCCACTTTTGTGCTAAATTCGGCAGGCTCCCTGTTTCGTATGATGATGTTTCGAAAAAGCGTTTAGTCACAGCCGCGGATATAAGCGGAGGATTATGTAACCGATGACTGTTTGGGGAAGCTCACCTCGCGACAAGACGACCCAGCCGCTGTCTCCCACATGTAATTTTGCATTATCAATATTACTTATTGAGTGGAATGACCGTGATATATATGCCACATTGGCTTGTTCAGGGTAGTGATCAATATCCGAGATATAAAGCGAACTGGCGGGCTGTCAGGTATGCGTGCTCCACTAGATTATGAAACCACACGAAACCGATTTACATCGCAGTGTAAAGCCGTAGAATTTGCATCTGAACGAACGCTGCTTACGGAGTTACTGTTAGTAAATTTCAGGCAGTGTAATTACAATCAGATCCATGCATATATGCTAGTTTTGTGACGCCAGCTTGTGACACACACCTGGCGTTTATGCGGACCGAATGTACCACAGTAAGGTCGCGTCAGAAGCATTTACACTCTCGTAAATGCACCACGTTTGCGAACAGAGTGACTGCTCCACATAAATATGTATTTCCAACGCATACAAACGGAAAATATCAGTCGCGAACGTGCCTCAAAAGCAACGGCGACATTAGTGAGCGGGCCAGCAACTCCCGCGACTGCTTTCGAAACGGGCCGCTAGGGGGATTTCAGTGGCGCCCCTACAGGCAGCGCTCGAGGCGTATAGTGGGAGTACAGTGGAATCTCGGTGATACGAATTCGGTTGATACGAATTTCGTTGTGATACGAATTTTCAAAATTCCCCGACCAAAATGCATTGTACGCAATGTAAAAAAATTCGGATGATCCGTTCGCATTTATCACCCGGTGCGGATGATACTAACACGCGAGCCGCGAGCAGATGACTGCGGCGTGGACGGGAGGCGGGAGTGTTTGTGCGGCCGTGTGGCCTTGGTCGCACGGAGACACAAAATCATTAAGCGTGAACCACATGGAGCGTTTTCTGCTCACGAAAACGCGCCGCGCACGCCACAGGCGCGCTGACGCCACCGCGAATACCACCCGCATGCGGCGCGCGGCGCGGTAAGCCGCGGCAATATGGTGGCGTCAACGGCCGCGAAGTAGGGCGGGTAGCTCGACCGACCGCTTCTGACCGCTCTTTACGGAACAAAAGAAGTTGCTTATGAAGTAAGGGAGCTGATAACGTGTCCGAAAACGACACTGTAAAGCATCGTCCGCGCGGCTAGGGAAAGCGCCTATCAAATATCCGCCACCGTGGTAAGCCTAAACATCTCCGGCGGAGCCAGCGGGCTGTCCGGAGCGCTTTCAAACTGCCGCCATGAAGAGTGTGCCTCCCCGTTGGCGCAGGTCGGCAGGCTCCTCCCACTGCCGCGCGCGTCGCGTGTCATTTTACGAGCGAGGTAGAATCTGACGTGGGGGCGAAATCGTCGACGCGGGCGTCAAACGAACGCGCGCGCAAACGCCGACGCGCCCGAATCGCATGCGGTTGTTCGTGTGCGCGCGTCGCGTCGGCGATGAGCGCGCGTTTTTTGACGCACGCGCTGACGATTCAGCCCGGCACCCAGGCGCCAGCCTCTGCCTCGGTTACCGCTAACGGCATTGGGAGGAGCCTCACGACTTGCGCCAATGGGGAGACGCGCGCCTCATTGTGATTGCGGCAATTTCGGAGCGCTAGCAGCAGCTGGCTGGGCCACCTCCGCGGTGGATATTTGGCGTAGATGACATTTTATAGTGCTTCTCCCATACTGCCAGCTCCTTTCCCGCATGAGCAATTTAATTTACACCTTGAGCTCCGTTTTAACAAAAGATTAGACGCGGTTGCTGAAGCTACCTGCACCTCTTCGCGGCAAGAGCCGACGCCATATTGCCGCCGCCTGTCGCATGCGCAGCACATTTCCATTTTTTCTCGTTTTCTGATGATACGAATTTTCGTGTGATACGAATATTTTTGCCGCCCCTTGAGATTCGTATGACCGAGATTCCACTGTATGTGCGCCGTGCTCGTTTCAAAGAACAGTAGCAGGCGACGGAGGTGCCATGGCAAATCAGCTTGTAGCTGGGTTACTGCATAGTAGCGCTAAATATGAATTTCGCAACACAAAAATGAAACCGAAACTGCTGGAAACTGGCTGAAAATGACAGGTACACTTGTTAGGCATGTGGGGAACCGTCAGAAATAAGCTTTGACAGAATAAAGCTACCCTTTCTCTGAACCACAGATCACAAGTGAATAGCTGGTGTCATTTTCAAGTAATTATCACCTCTTAACGCTGTTGCATTACAAAGCTGATATGTGGTAATTGACTTGCTAGGAGCATTTTGATAAAAAAAAAATTATGGTAATACAGCCTAACCACGAGCGGCATGTTTTTTTGTCCCTTTTTCAAAAACACACACACCTCAGCTCACAAAAAACGCCACCAAAAATCTCGATGTCGCTGGAGCAGGAAAATTTAAACTGATTCTAAAAGTGCAGTGCATAGACTAACCAATGGCCACATCGGGTGTGCAAGAAAAGACTACAACGTAAAAGAGGCAATATAAACCAACGATCACCAGTGACCGATCTGAATAGGCGTGGTAACTAAAGAGTTAATTGCCCCAAAATATACTTACAGGTGAACGTTATTTCATAAACTCCTCTGCCAAGATTCCACTTACCTAACAGGCCTGCTACAAGCGGGCTAGACTGCAGTGAAGGGGCATAAGGTTTTCAACATTTTAATTTTATAAAGTTCCCAAAGGAGGACGTGTAAATAGTTTAGAATTTGTGGCTCTTGGAGGATGCCCCCCAGTTTATACACCATACGGCTTTCACATCAGCTGAAAGATTACAACCATTTTCAGTCGTCTATGAGGATGCACACTGGCCAAAATGAAATGCAATGCTAAAGTTTGCTTTTGTATAGCAATACATGAATACCAACTTACTTTCCAATATTGATTATCACATCCTCAGGCATGACCCGACGTTTCAGCATGCCCATCTTTGGGTGCTCTCCGCGGCCACGAAACAAGCCAGGTGGCTCAATTTTGAAGTTGCCAATCTTCTGCTTGTGACCGTCAATGATGCAAAAACCATACTCCTCTACCAATTTCTCATTCTGGAGTTTGATTGCCTGAAAGCAAAAAATACGCATTGATGTAAGAGGCACTGCCAAAGAAGAACTAAAAGCAAGTAAGCACAAAAGGCCCATGCAAGCACACTCAAAAGCTGGCCTCAAAGCTAGGGCCCGGAAGTCTTGCTTGCTGTATTTGGAAATAACAGGCATAGCTAGCTACCACCAAGCACACACAGAAAAACATAACATTTATTCACGAAAAAGCTGCTCAAAAGATTGTGCAATGTGTAGAGTAAACAACAGATACAGCAAAATGCTTAGTTAAAACTGCACTACACTACTGTTGATGGGTGCAGTACTTTGCTAACGCCAATGAACGACTTGCTGTTGTGTCAGACATAGCTAGCTACCACCAAACACACAAAACATAGCATTTACAGTCAAACCGCGACGTAACGAACAACGTATTCTTTGTAACTTCAAGTGTATGCACACCGTGTATATTCACCCTATGTGTAATGAAGCCCGTTTGGCGAAATTTCAATGTAACGAAGTAATAAAGAGATGGTTTGGCTTACTACCCCGGCAGATATTGCATGGGCGCTTTCACTAGTGGCGCGGATGATGGTTTATAGTACCGTTTTCGCCCCCATTATAAGCTCATTTACCGCACAAGCAACTTCGTGTGTGGCTTGAGCAGCATTTTAGAGAGCTGTTATACGCAGTCGCTCGAGATCCCCACACCACTTCGCGGCCGAAGCCGCCGCCGCTGGCTGCGCCGAGCGCAGTGTGCGAGTGTTCCGCGGCAACGTCAGCGCATGAGCGGCGCGTTTTCGCGAGCAGAAAACACTCCAAGATACCCTCCTCTCCAACGCTCGTGGCGTAAAGAGCACGCCACATTAAGGAAGTCCGGCGAAACGAAGCCTCGGCGCAAGATTGGTGCAGATTTGAAGCAAAACTGTATGGCTTGTCTTCAATAAAAGAAAAACATCTCGCTTGACTGAAGCAGGGTCTAAGGCCATTAAAATTTACACCAATGTGAACATAATAAAATAAAACGGACAAATGCCATTGCTCCATGCAGTAGAGACCCCACATATTAGATGCCTCCTTGTTGATGTTGGATACGGCTATGTTTACTGCCTGGGCAGTGTACAGTTTCCTGTAATAGAGGCCAGCCATTAAACCTCGCGCCCGCATGCACACAAAAACTTGAGCATCCTAATGAAGGGGGAGGGGGATTGTATACCCCCTTGCCAACATAGCTAAAATGTAAAAAAATTATATATACAAACGAGGTAAAGATGGAGGCACATACCTGCTTCTCTTCCTTGGTCATGGCCTTGCGCTCCTCGGATTTGAGCTTGTAGTAGGCATCGATCTCCTTGAAGTTGCACTTCTTGAGGTCCGTGATGAGCTCTTTCTCCTTAGCTGTCATGCACTTGCGCCAATCTTGGAAGAAGTTCTTGTTGAAGGCTTCCTTGGCCGTGTAGTCGTGGTCAAGCATGCGGCCATAAAAGCCAGCCACCTCCTCGGCCTCGAGGCTCAGCTTCACTGGGTTCCCTGCAAAAACCACACCGGGATTTCATCCGACACGTCAGCAGCAGTCGCTGCTACACACTAGCCGCATTCTTTACTTGGAGGGTGTAGCACAATCTGCAATTTACACACTCACTACTCTGTCAATTCCCCTGCCTCGTATCTTTGAACGCTCTTCTCACAGTCCCAATTTCCATTTCTAACCATTCCACAGAACAATATGAGACGTAACTTATTCAAGGTTAGACCAATTAATAGCTCAGCAATGTATTTTCTCTTCATGGCCGTGCCTTTCAAATTAGAATCTGAGAATAACAAGTGCAGCAAGGAAAGTACTGGAGTAGGAGAAAGACTGCAGTGGAGAGCTCTAGGTTAAGTTCCTTGAATCGCCCCAAAATATCCTATACATAGGCACTAGCTGCACTCAACCATCCCGAGTCAAAATCCCAGCTGGCAACCGAATACCAGAGAACTAAACAGCCTTCGCATGCTTGTATTCTTGCATTGCAGTAATTACACCCCGGCAGGATGGCTTGCAATTCAGTGAACTCGGTAAACTAAATTAACGGTAGTTCAAATATATAGCCTATGCCCTCAGGGGAA
Organism: Haemaphysalis longicornis; assembly: GCF_048455015.1. Taxonomy (NCBI): domain Eukaryota; kingdom Metazoa; phylum Arthropoda; class Arachnida; order Ixodida; family Ixodidae; genus Haemaphysalis; species Haemaphysalis longicornis. The sequence goes on along the minus strand of NW_027526203.1, from coordinate 351,910,402 downwards.
CACAATGGATATCGAAGGGACGCTGAAGATAAAATACAAGTTGAACTAAAGAGAAACCTAGAAAAAAAAACTGTGTGGGAGATCACCAAGGTGATTTTAGTTTCTTTCAGTGCAAAGCCCAACTACTCCACTGGATCATCATACGACTTCTTCATGGACCTGCACAGAGACAGCTTGCAAACTAAAATAAGTTGGCTAAAGTCAATTTCATTAATGCTGACCATCTACTAGTTCCCCACTATACAAAAAGCACAAAACGGACAGTCCTGCACAAGACTGAGAGAACGTACTCCTGCAATATTCAACGTTTTGGTGGCTTGGTCATCAGGAGTATTGGCAGATGGAATAGTCTGAATAACCACGACAAAGTAACACAATGAAGTGACTAAGAGGACCCCCGTGCAAATACTTCGTCTTTAACTCTTTCGGGACCGCCGGAAAAAGTGATGAAAAAGAGAGGTCTCGGTACAAATTTTTTTTTTACATAAAGCAAAGGCACCAGCCTGCCTTAGCATATACCAAAATGCAGCTAATTATATGTTCTTTTACATACAATACCAAGTTTCACTTCAACACTGACGATAGAACCATGAAAAAATCTGAAACTAAGAACTTCGTAAAAAAACTACAGAAAAAGATAGAAAAAAGCGTAAATATAAAAATATTAAAAAAGAATAAAATTATTTCAGGATATACAAAATCTAACACAATGCTTTGTTTCTACATTGAAAAAGTTTGATGCGGCTAGGTGTAACTGGTTTTTTGTTTTGTGTGTGATCTCTTTGGCACTAGGACCATGGCTACCTCGTCACCCAGGTACACGCCGGGCTCTTGTCTCGCCAAAAACTTGATCCGTTTCTGCGCTGGTGGCAGGAGATCACCACCATAGGTAGTTAACACCCTAGCGAATAAATATAAACCAGCCACAACATAGTTCGAGCGCACATACCTACTCCAGAGCCAATTGAAACTGAAACCAACACCTACCTTTGAGCGCGATTTGATGTTCCAGGCTGATCGACACCCGAATCCTCACTAGAGCTGAAATCCGATCTCTAAAGCCGCATTTCGACTCTTCACTGCCACTCTCATCATTAAAATCCACAGTAGAAGGCGAAGATATGCGAGCCGAGACGAGGCGGATTTCTTATCGCGCTCGCATGAGTATGACGCCATGTTTGTTTACATTCGAAACCACTGCCCGTCAGAATAAAATATCTGATGCGTTGCCGCCTGGCGATAAAAAAAGAAACTTCACAAAAGAGAAAACTCCAGTTTTCAAACTATCTCCTAGATGTCGCTAGGTGTTCCATCGAGCGAAAATTTGTATTCTGCAGGCGCGCGAAACCAGCGATCATATGTGATCGATGGCCTATGGAGCGGTCCCGAAAGAGTTAAGCCCTGCTGGGATGCAAGAGTGAGCGTGCTACGTACACTGAGATTTGGGCGACATGTTTGTTTTTTAAAAAAGAACTTGTGTGTATTCTTTGCCTTCCTCCAATTATGGCTTCTTTCCTTATGACACACAAAATGCCAACACTGCACATATAGATGCGCGTAGTACATGTGAGTGGTGAAGCTTGTGCAAGGCAGATGTCGTGTTGTCACACACGGCTCCCAACCCTCTGGCACATGAATGGATCAAATGTTTGCTACGTGGATGCCTAGCACTAGGGGTTTCATTATGAGCCAGGTGCAGCATGCAGCAGGAGAGAGTCTGTGCCACCAGGGGTGACGTGACCGGGGGACTGTCCATTTTCCCCTTCCTCAGAGTCGCACGATGTGCTCGCAACTTCAAAGGTGAGGCTTCATCGTGGGCACTACAACTGGGCTACACGGGTGGCCGGCTCGGGTGTAGGAGGCTCACCGTCATAGAAGAAGCGCACGTTGTCCGGCAGAGGCTCGTACGCAGGTGCGAACACTGGCCCCCTGTGCTCCAGAGTGTGCCACTTCTTTCCATCGTTCTGCTTCTCCTCTTCCCACCTGCAGCACAACCGCCCGGCATGAGCGACACCACCGGGAAGAAACGTCACAAGGGCATGATGCTGCAGCACATACCACTTCCACACTTCAACCTCCTCCTCTTTCTTGGCCTTGCCTCGCTTGGTGGGGCTGCTCCCTCCAGAGCTTGGTTCAGCCTTCACCTTCACCTCCACCTTGGCCTTTTTGGGCTTCTGGCTGGCTGCTTTCTTAGCCGGCTGCAGAGCAAGGAGAAGTACAACACACCGCGAAAATGGCAAATGTCAAGCCTCAGAGTCAACAAAACAACCAATTACAGTCTACACCCGTTACAACGGACCCTCTTAATCCGGAAAAAAATGTCCGCTGCAATCGAAGTATGCAGTATCCGAACAGGGGAGGGGGGGTATATGAGTGTAAAGTGGAAACTTTGACCAGTATTGCATATACATGCTATAGACAATTTGTTCTGTCGATGTGCCTGCAGCCTCTCTGCACTGCATTCACGCGGGGGGAAATAATCGCCTCATGCTGTTTTTGAAGGTTACCACTGGCACTTGGAAAAGGCCTAGCACATGTGGTCAAGTGCATAGAGACGCACGCTAAGCTGAGCTAATAAAGCAACAAGGTAACTGGAGCAGTTACTAACCAGCTATAAAAATCAGTCACAGCCAGCACAATTAGCCAGGCTCTTTTCAAACCCTTTGCGATGAGGCAGGTTTAGCCAAAATTGTTCGTGAAACAATTCGGATCGCTCCCAGACGTTCTCCGAAGGCAGCTTCCGCATTTTTAATGATCTTAGTCGGGTCAGTAAAATAGCTGATACAAAATAATCTCATGAAGTACAGCTGTGAAATCGGAAGTTAGATCAGTTGGACTCCGCACAGCCAGCGGCAGATTGCACAACATAGATGGGAACCATTGCCCTGCTTGAGGCAATTTTTACCCCTTTCATCAAATGAAACGGGAATGATGCCTGCGCGGGAATAATAGATGCCGAACCTCACTGAGCCCGAGTTTTTTTATTACATAAAAAAATTGTGCTGAGGGCAGACTCGACCTCTGGGTGTGCCACTTAGCACGTTCGAAAGCGCTGTTCTTCAATCTCACTGAGTCACGTTTTTTGGCAGTGTCCTTGTTCTTGACAGCCGAGTGGACCGCCTACTTAGACAGGCCTATACTTGTAGTGATGTCAGCCTGTTTTTCGCCATGTTTGACAGCGTTAATTATAGTTGGTTTCTGACAGTGAAATCAGCTACCCTGCCCATTGGTTAAAGGAGCCATGAAGAGAAAACACAAGTTTGGTTCATTCAAAAGATTGTCTCGTTAGAATCATACTGACACCACTTTTAACGTAAACTTCGCTCAAATAAGCTACATAATTAGGAAAAACGGGAATGGTCATGCGACCCACCAGCTCATTTCCCGCAACAAAACCTATGATGTCACATGAGCTAAGCTCTGCGATTGGCGGAGGCTGGCAGAAGCAGACGCAAATTAGGTAGAGCTTACAAACTAGACGAACGAGCGATTTGCGCTTAAATTTAGGGCACATTCTTTACAAAGCAATAAGAATGATGGGACAAACAGTGGAAGTTACGAAAGCACATGTAAACATAGAAGTACTGATGCGTTCTGCTGTTCGTACTGCGCACAGCATGCTTGGTTTAGCTGCACAGCACTACGGGGCTTGGGGTTGTCTCAGACGACACTGGCCGATTGACGCAAGCAACGGTGTCTTACGTGACCCCATTTGTCGAGCGAGCACTGTTTCAGGGAACGAATATTTTCTCCCAGAACAAAAACAAGCCAGGTTTAAATGCGGGCAAAAACAAACCAAACGCTTGCCACGGTATGGTGGCGCCATCTAGGTTACGGAACGTAAAGAAACGCAGGAACAAACTAACACCGCTGTACAGGGTGGAGACAACCTTTGAACGGTCCCGTGCCGCCGCAATTGGGCCAACGGGCTCAACGCGTTATTCTTTTCGTTTCCCACGAGACCTAGCAACGCGAAACAGACAATATGATTCAAACTTCTTCAGTAAACCACGTTGCGGCGATAATTTTAGCGCGGTTTTGACACAATGACTTGCTTCGGCGGCGAGCGAGCAACCGAAAATGGCGGCGCCAGCGTATACGTGTCTCTACCCTGTACGGCGGATGCGTGAATGAAGGTACTCTAGGCTGCAGAGCGGTCGGTTCCTGTGATGTCATTTAGGACCACGAAAACGCACGATTGAGCGGGAAAATCAAAATTTTAACCTGATGTTTAATTTCTCAGTGAATAAAGCACCGTTTGTATCCGGACAAGCGCTGGGGGCACTATAAAACACGAAATCTTTCGAATAAAACCAACTTGCATTTTGTCTTCATGACTCCTTTAACACAAAAAGACCACCGACAATGGCTTCACTGCGCCAATGACTCGGTCTATATTGCCGACAATGTTGGCAGACATAGTAGTTTCCCCAAGAAAAAGACAAAAGAAAAAGCACATTGGGTGCTGGCACTGCGAAAGTCTGCTATTAACATTTAGTCAAAGCAATTCTTGCCCAAAATCTGGTCTGCTATAGCCGCGTTCGTTATGAGTGGAGTGGATTCCACTTAAAAAGCATGGGGACCATACAAATCAACAGAAATGGTCTATTGTAAATGGAAGTCCGTTGTTGCCGGATCAGCTGTAACGAGCATAGACTGCACTACTTACATAGCCTACAGTCTTTAATGCTGACAGGCACAACAAGGCACAGTTTATGTAGCCATCAACTGAACCTGAACTAGCAGACATGTACACATTACCTCCCAAAAGTAATTAAATACCGTTACTCATTACTCTCCCAAAAAGTAACTAAATATGCTGCTCATTACCGATTCTTAAAAAGAATGCGTGAGTTACCCGATAAGTAACGGTGGCGACCAAACGCACGACTGTTTTGTTTCATGGTTCATTGTTCTCTTTTTAATAATCATTGCACTCAAGCAGTAGCTGCCTCGTGAAGGTTTTAGTGGTTATGTTTCCCTGCTTTCTCGAAAATTCATATCCGGCAACGCTGAAGAGTCCTACTGAGTTGAAGGAACGGCAGTGTTGTGCAACTAAATACGTTTCCTGTTCCTTTTTTTATTTAAAAAAGTAACTAAATACGTTACTCGTTACCAAAAATAGTAACTAGGTAGAAGTAACTCGTTCCTTGTTAAAGCATTATGTACAAGTCTGTGAACTAGCATACAGCTGTGAAGGAATAAGTGCATTTCCCTTGACCGCAGGGGATTACGCAACAGAAGCCCACAAAGCTACTAGGCAAATCAAGCCTGGACAAGCTCACAGGTATGCTTATTGCCAGCGTTACTTCAAGGCATCCTGCGTTATTATACAATGGTTGAAAAATGCAATAAAAGACAGCAATAGTCATTTGCATACCTTTATGTCATCCTCATAGTCACTATCGCCTGATTTTCGTTTCTTCTTTGCCTTTTCTTCCGACTTCATCTTCTTGGCTGCTTTTTGAGATCTACGAATGAACATTTTCTGTTACTACTTAGCTTAAAAAAAAGAACAAGGATTCACGCCACTCAGTAGTACAACTTCCCAGCACTAGTTATGGTCACTGATTCAAGCAACTACAGTTAAACCCTGGTGATACGATCATCGTTGGCACGAACTTCAGTGTGATACGAATTGATGTATTGGCTGAAATGCATTGTTTACAATACAAAAAGCGTCGGCTGTTCCAACGCGTAGCCACACCACTGCTGCAGATCGTATCGGAGAGAGAGAGGGTGATCTGAGTGGGATCCAAGTTCCCCAGGTCCAACTGGCTACGTCACGTGCGATCTCTTACTGGTCCCTCCCTCGAGAAGACTGGACTATGCTGGCCGTGCCAAAGGGAGGAAGGTGGAAAGCGTCCTTGAGCACACTCGCGCCAACCTGCATTCGACAGCCATCCGTTGACTTCTTTTCCATGGGGTGAAGGACCCCCCACCCCACAATCTGTTGGCCCGACCTTCGCATTTTTTTTTAAAATCGTTGTCATTCTCTCTCTGTCTGTTGTTGACCTGTGTTTGGTTGCGCTTTTCGCCCCAGGGAAGTTCGCGCGGTCAGATACTTGCACACCGTTTGCTGGTCTTAGAGGGAGCTTGGTCCATCGCCAACATCATTTAAAGAAAAGCTGGACATCCTTCATACGGTGACCAAGACCCAAAATAGAAATGCACCGACCTCACCAGGGTTTGTAAAATCCCTAGCACACAATTTTACGCCTTCCAGAAGCCGTAAAAAGAAAATGCGAATGGATATAAGAAATTTTTTTCTCCTGCAAATAAATTTATTTACCTTTCACTTTGTGTATGTTTTGATGATACGAATATTTCACGCGACCTCGTGAAATTTATATCACAGAGATTTTACTGTACATAGCATTTGCACCACACGGTATGATGAGCCAGAAGTAGAGGCTACAATATAGGTGCACCCAAATAGGCCCTTTGTGAGCACTCTGGAACATAGATACCTAATGTAGAGTCCAAACGTAGATACCCAACCTTCACTGCATTTCTTAATGCGAAATGCGGTACTGTGGGTGCTTGCGCATATCTCCTTAGTTACCACAGTGGCTGCAGGGGGGGGGGGAAAGGCCACCTTGCCCTGCAAACTGGTTGCCTCTACTTTTCCCACTAACGTGTTCAAATCTGGATTTCTGGTGCTAAAGCTGGGCCTCTAGGAAAAATGTGTTCGCTAGGGCACAGTGGCGACCTGACCTCTTCAGCAGTCAACAAGTGTAAGTGAAGGCTGCCCTACAAGGTTAGCACGGGTTGACAAGTGTGCAGAATGACATCAGCGGATGAAATCAACCACATGTTGACTCTACCTTCTACAGCCACTTCTGAGAGGAGGCAACTAAACTAAGAAAAAGGGGGAAAAAAAAAAATAGTTTTGGTTTGTTCAAACTAGTTTTCCCGTCTCTTTACCCAAGGTACGAGCCACTGCTCCCATGGCGCATGTTACAGATGCAGCAATGTTCCAGTGATGACTGCATGTTTTCTCAGCCACTACCAGGCTTTTACAGACAGACGCACAACTCACGTAGTACTAAAAGCTGGGAAGTACACTAACCCGGCACCAGGTCTCCATCACACAAAAAGGGTAAAATTACCTGACAGAAAGGGGCTCATCTTCTTCTGAGTCACTGTCTAAAGCATGTTTGCCTTTCCCAGGAGCCTTCCCATCAGGGAGTCTCTGCTGCGGCTTGCGTGCTGACTGCAGAGTGAGGACAAACAACCACAGGCGCTGTCAGTCATTTACAGAACCCAGAACCACTATGGTGCGCTCAACAATACCCCAATGTGCACACTGAATCTGAACGCTCGCACTAAAATAGTTTAGAGCCAAAACTGAAGGTAATGCTTACAGGGTCATTCATTCCTGCAACATCGAAAACATATCATGATGTAGCCGGTTTATCCACAAACAAAAAATTAACAACGCTGATGCCGTGTGTACAAAACATTGTCAAACCGTCAAAAAAAAATCTACCCAGCTTGACACTTTTCCATGGAGGTTGCAGGGATGGAGCAATCTTCCCTAGCACACTCCGGTCACATGCACCCTGCTCCCAACAACTGATAAACAGTCAGGAATGGTGGTGATGAATGACATTCATTGCTTCGAGTTGAGGTGCTGGTGTTAGGGCACTCGCCCGATGGGAAGTGCACAAAACTAATAACCTTGTACTGGCCTCCTACAGCTACCAAATGCAATGCCATATAAAAAATCTTCCACAGAAGAAAAAAGAAGAAACACTGTTACTCGGCACAAACTGCCTAATAAAGAATGATGCTACAATGCTACTTATGCATCTGCACTTATGCATTCTTACACCACGCACGTCAAAATGGCTTGCATGCCAGGTCTGGAATAGCCAAACCCAGTTATAAATACATTAATGATTTTTGCAACCGCGATTATCTATCAAATCACCTATTAAAACAGCATTTAAAACAAGTGACAACATTCCCTGCCTCAGTAAATAATCCAGTCTGTTCACTTTGTTTGCTTCCCGACAAGTCAACTTCATCTTTCTGATGTGTATCCATGTCAACTAGGCTGAATTTATGTCATCCGAGTCCCTGACAATTTGGAAACCGAAAGAGTGAAGCACATGTAGTGTGCCTGTGGCATTTGCCTTTGCGCTTCCTGCCTCTTTTTAGTCAACTAACACTATCCAAGAACACGACGTGGCAGCACTGCAACAAGCAGTTCATCCTGTGATGGAACACATTAACCAGTTGACGGCGCCAAGCTGGTGCACGGTTATATCTGACAAACTGCAAACGACAACTTCAGGAATGACCTCATTCCCACATACTTCAAGAACCGGCTTGAATTCACGAGAAATAGCCCCACAACAATGTCAGCAAAGTATCGAATCCTTTGAAACAAAAATATTGGTGGGCTACTCTTTTTAGAATCTGTAAATTAAGAAAAAAGAAATTAACTTGCTTTTGAAGCTCCCAATGTGACTGCCATGCAATGCAAAGTTTAAAACCTTGTCAAGCTGCAAATAAAAGAATGCCCAGATATAGAAAAATCGCCCACGTACAATAAGAACGCATCACTCTCACTATTGTAAAGCGTTCCTCTCATTTCAAATTGCACCTGTACACCTCCTGCGGTGTGTGTAGGGTTCAGAATAGGCACAAAACGGTTCCTCATCACCTCCTGTGCACACGAGGCATCTTAAATGCTAGGAGGTACATAACGAAATGTTACAAAGCAATGCACAAATGGAGGGAGCTGTCCTGGACATGCCCCACTTTTTGTCCCCTTTTTATTGCAGAATTAGTACCCACAAAGTAGCCCTAAGTTTCAGACTTGGTTGGATTTACGAAATGCTAAGCTCATGAATCAGAAGTCATGTAGAGTGCTGTTATGACAAGCCTGCCCAACTATCCTGGACTAACCAGAATAGTTTTCTGCCAGAACTGCCCACCAAGCATGCTAAACCTTGTGCACCATACATGCTGACCATGAAGTTACCTCTGCCCCTTAACTGCTAGCAAGGGAAAGCCCCCTGCCGCCCTCTGAGAGGCAAAGTGAAAAACAGAGCGCACCAGGGGCACGTCGTCATCGCTGAGCACCTCGCCCTTGATCTCACTGATGTCAACAGTCTCGGTCTCGAGGGTCATCCGTGGAGCAGGAGGGTGGGGTGGCGATGACACTTCCAGCTTCACCTTGACTGGGGGAGGGGACGTGCTGTCCTGGCTTGCCTTCTTTGGGGTGTCGGCCTCATGCTTGACCTTCCCCGACAATGAAGGGTCGCGGTGCTTCTCTGATGAGCTCTTGTGCTTCTCCCGGTCCTGCAACGACACTGCAAACTGAGCCCCTCGCTTCATTTACCCGCGTGGCACAATGAGGCTGCTTTTGAAAAACTAAAAGAAAGAACTCTGCCATGCTCACAAGCTAAGAAAATGCACCACTGTGATGACCACTGTGGCCACACAGTGCAAGACACCATGCAGCCGGACACGCAACACCTGTCCTCCATTTGAACTGCAGACAGTGAAACTGGCCTGGTATGTACTCATCATTCAATCTACACCACTGTGCAGACAGTCACTGTGACCTCACCCAAGGTTGTAATAAAAGGACACTTTTTTACTCCCCCACCGTTTTGCTCCAACTACTGTCGTCACTGCCTGAACACAACAATTGGAAGCAGATGAAAGTGAGTCAGCTCACTCTGTCCCGGTGCTTGTCCTTATGCTCTTTGTGCTTGTCCTTGTGTTTTTCCTTGTCTTTGCTGCTGCTTTCCTTGTGTTTCACCTCTGTATATGGCTTGCCCTCCTTGGTGGCAGAGGGTTCCTTCTTCACCTCTGAGGGCTCTTTCTTGACCTCTGGAGTCTTGTGCACTGACAAGGGCGAAGATACAGCATCTTTGGGCTTGGATGAAGAGGAGGAGGAGGAGGATGACTTGTGCTCCTTGCTGCTGCTGGAATGTCCTTTCGAGGATGATGACGAATGATGGCCTTCCTTGTGCTTTGAAGAGGAGGCAGAAATACTGCCACTGGCCCTGCAAAGACACACAGCCTCAGTTGCAGCCAAACTTGGTTTTCACGAAACTGGGCACCACCAGGTCAAACCCGATTGGATCAAAGCAAGACATTTTGAACAGCACCACAATGCTTTTCAGACCCGACTAAAAGCATAGGAATTCTGTGCATCAAATCTACTTCCAATCCCACCTCAGGCTCTCGATACTCCGCCAAGAAAACGGGGCCCAATTTGTTTGCATAGCTTTCGAATTCAAGTTATTAAAGGTGTCCTCACACTAAGATTGTGTCACACACTCAGCAATCATAGTCTTCACCGCCAAATCATGATTTCCCCATACTGCACTAGAGCCGTTTGTTAATTGCCTTGCTCTACAGATAACTGTTATTTCCAATTTCAACCACGATGAAATCAAACTGCAAGCCCACAATAATATTTTAATTTCGAGTTGCTTTAACCAGCATCAGCACAAATTAAGCTTACAACACTAAGCCAAGCGTCGGAAAGTAGCTGGCATGTCTTCTGCTTTCTTTCCCAGCGCTGCAAATGCCACGCCCCAGCACACTCCAGTGGCTAGTGCCAGCACACACCCCTTGCACCGCCAGAGTCCGCTTGTGTAGCATCATGTGCTGGCTTCCCACCATTCCCAGTACTAGAGTTAAAATAAACACTGGACTTGTCGCGCCACCTGTCAACAAGCTACTACAGTCCAACCTCGACGTAGCGAACTTCAATGTTATGAAACCCCCTGTAACGAACCAGGAATTTTTTTGAGCTTTAAGTGCATGCGTGCCACATATTTTCAACCTCCGTGTAACGAAGTCCCGTTAGCCGAAATTCCAGTGCAACGAAATTTCATGGGGAACAAGGCACGGAATTTTGTTGTAGAAGTAGATTTTGGGAAACACAAGCGCCGAAACGGGGTCTCAATAAAACACAAACAGCAACATGGGCTGCCCAATGCCGTGGATGCAGTGAGCCACGGAGACAGTGAGCAAGCTCCTTGCCTACAAACTACGTATGGCGGCGCCGCCGCTTTGCCCTTTGTTCGAGTTCGCTCTTGCTTGTTGGGTTACATTGTTACAGCAAGTGCGCAGCAAAGCATTTGTGGGTCTTTGTGAGCCTTGTGCACGCGTGCTTTTCCGGCGGCAGCTTGCGCCTTGGCCAGAAAGCGGCTCTCGCTGCGTGCGGCAGTGGGAGGAGCCAGAAGACTCTCGCCGATGGGAACAAGCGCACCCTATGGTGGGAGCTTTGAAGAAGCGCTCAGGGATGCCAGCTGGCCCCACCAGGGACGATTCGGCTTTGCCCACATTATCAGCTTCTTTCCCGCATGAGCAACTAACTTCCTCTGCCCCTTGATTTGCTTTGCGTTTCAGCAAGCGGTTAGAAGCGGCCGCTAGAGCTACCCGCATCGCGCAGGTGGTCTCCATGGCTGTGTCAGCACACCTGTGGCTCGCGAGGCGCGTTTTTGCATGCAGAAAACGCTCCATGCAGTTCCCGCTGATGCTCACGTGGACAATTAACCCTTCCAGGGTCAATGATGTACATATACGTCATCGCTTGTATGTTTAAAGAGCGTATCTTTGCATGTGCTAGCATGTGCACCAGGTATACACTGCGGAAATACGTGAAATTTTTTTCTTGTGTCGATTGGCTCTATTTTTTTTTATGCTCCACTACAGCGGTGCGCCGGCTATCGCTTGCTTATCCGGTCACGCACGGGCGTGCAGCGGCTATACTCAGCGACAACTTAAGAACGGCACCGAAAGTTGCCGCTGTGCCTTATCACCGTAGCCGGATGTTTCTCCGCGCGGCGCAAGTAGGGCGTTACTGGGAATATTTTGAACATGGCGTGAGCCGTTTCCGTGATTTTTTGGACTTAATATGCTTATAAACGACTCTAGTGACGACAAACAAACTGCGTGAGACAAGACAGATGATATCACGCATTCATAGCAAACCCCTTTCAAAACGCGCGCGCACTGACGTCACGGGTCCGGCGCTTTGGCGGAGTGATACACTACATGAGGTGGTGCCGTTCTTGAGTTGTAACCGAGTATAGTTTTGGTTTCGTTCTCCAGGCACTTCCCACTTCGTGCGCCTGCGAAGCTGATGGCCACCTGGTTTCCATTCACTCAAAAAATACCTTGTTACTATCTCATTTATTGATTACTGGGGAGCGACTACACTTGCTTCCACGCAGGTACTGACTTACACAACCTTACATTTTTTTCCAGAAGAATACCTGGTGCACTAATTTTGTACGTCAGTGAACTATGTTTATTACAATGCATCATTTTTAAAAAGTCGTATAAGTTTTAGAATTCTTTTGTGTAACTCATGAATAAACCACGTGTATGTAACAACAAACTTTTTTGTCACTTTATGGTCAGCCTAAAAAAATTCCGACAATTTTTTTCGAAATAGATTCTCCCAAAGAAATGAAATCAGCAATAATAAAAAAAACCTGAAAGGGGGGGGGGGGGGGGGGGGGGGGGGGAGTGTGTTTGCCGAATAAATTTGGCCTTCAAAGGGTTAAGCTCTGACAGAAACAGAAACAGTGCACCAGCCGTGTATGAGCGCCATGTTTTCGTTTGCAGGACTTCATTTTAACCGCGAACCCGCCGCGGTGGCTCAGTGGCTAAGGCGTTGCGCTGCTGAGCACGAGGTCGCGGGTTTGATTCCCGGCCGCGGCGGCCGCTTTTCTGATGGAGGCGAAAAGCAAAAACGCCCGTGTGTACGAGATTTCGGCGCACGTTAAAGATCTCCAGGTGGTCAAAATTAATCCGGAGCCCTCCACTACGGCGCGCCTCATCGCCTTCGTTGCGTCGGCGCGTTAAACCCTACAATCAATCATTTTAACAGCGAATTTCAATGTAGCGAAATAAATTACAAATGTTACCGACTTCATTACATCGAGGTTTGACTATGACGCAGGCGACTATTTGCAGTTTTAGGGGCGAAGCACCTTAGGGGCTCGGGCGGTTGTTGTCGTCTCATGTCACGGTAAATCAAGTTGTCAAACGATGGCCAAATCACTACTGTACACTGGATAAAAAGGTTCAAAATACACTAACATGATTTAAACTAATTTAAAATAGACGAATAATCAGTATTTAATTGCATTAATAAAACTTTTGTTAAATTTCACTTAAAAAATTGGTTTCAAATGCCAGGTTCTCTCCTGTAAATCGTACTTCTTAGCATGCTGCAGCGTGCGACAAGAAGACAACTTATCACCATTCCGCAAGAGAAGGTGCCCCCGCCTCAGCAAGCGCGCGATTACTCCGGCGCCCAATCAGCGCGCAGCATATGGCAAGAGAGAGACAATCTGTGAATACATTTATCCACTGCATGCTTGTCCCTCCCCAGGTTTCCTGTCAGTGGAGATGGCCTGGGATTTTGTTCTTGCTACGACGGCGGTCACCTTCATTACAACATGGCAGATGCACCCCCAAGTGGTGCCCAAATTTGACAATTGTTTATAAACTCAGATTCTGATCAGAGTGCAAGCAAAAAGCCTGTGGGCCATCCTGCCATCCTTCTGGCACAAAACCGGCACTGGGTGCCTGGCAAGAAAGGGGCAGAAGCTCAACACTCCAAGAGTTACGTAGTTGCCGACGTTTCCACTCCTGGGTGTAAGTTTGCAGATGAAGCTTCCTTCCTCAGTCTGTCTCTGGACGCATGCCCCAGTTTGTGAATCCCAGGCAGCCATTACCTATGCTTCCAAATGGTGCAAGTGTGCAACAGTATATATGTATAAAGCATTCACTGACCCTCTCACATAGAAAGGTAAACATTGCTTGTGAAGAGACTACATAATGAAGACACCTTATACCCCTGACACACGGCCAATCTAATGACATTTAGAGCAAATGTCATTCGCTCTAAATGTCATTAATTCGGCGCTACACGGGAATACCGAATGACATTTGAGGCAAATGGCATTTAATGGCTAACTGAGGTCTCGCACCTCAGTTAGCAGCCAAATGAGTAGCCTCGACAGCAGTGGCGCGTCACTAGGCAAGAAAATTCAGTAATAAACCAAAGAATACTGTTTTTAAAAACTCTCAGTGAAGTTATATTTTCCTCTTCGTGTTGTTGCTCAAATAAAAAAAGTCAAACATGTACTAACAAAAAAGAAAATCTCATCGCCAGTGCGTGCGCTACCCTAATACGGATTTTTTGCGGACTTGTCTCAGCTTGTGATGTCTACTGATGTCACCTAAACCGGTGATTTTCTTGTTTTTACTTTTTAAAAATAATTCTTTATTATCTTTTTAAAAAAATATGTGTGAAAACATTCTAGATGTGCTTCAAATATAATTATGTCATTAACAGCTAATGCCATTCACTTCGAATGACATTAGATTTGCAGTGTGAACGGGGTATTAGTCCTGCCTATTGCTAAGCTGGGCATGGAGCCCTATGGCTTCAAATATACAAGATGGGCGACCAGCATGCTCAAAATATTCTAACATAAGGAAGACTTGTCTAAGTGCTTTCCCTTCTGCCCAATATATCTAGTGAAAAATTCTCTAATGCCAAGTGTTTCTACAGAGCCTACTATACTAGCTTTTTGTACCTTGAATTCACTGGTACATCCCACCACCTTCGAACCCCCTTTAAACCTTGTGTATCTGGGTGTAACAATGCTGGAGTTGAAGCAGTAAACACCCATGGGAAAACATGCACTAAACACAAGACTTACAAAGCACTCACAATAAGTAAACTGACAATGCATGAACGCAGACATGTGCAAAAATATTCACCCCGTGCAACTTTGAACTTTATGGGTGGAAGTGACAACGCAAACTTTGTTCTCGAACAATGAACTTATCCAAGCAAAGCCTTCATTGCAAGGACTAAAAAGGTGCCAGTTAAATGATGATAATGAAACGTCCCTGTTAAATGAAAGTCCTTATCACCAGATGGCTCTGTAGCTCAGACGGAGAGACGGGGAAACATTGATTAATGAAATTCTGATCTTCACATCTCATGATTCATGCTTGTTTTGTTTGCAAACTGCAGTGTATTGCAGGCTTGAAGCATCTACGCAACGAAGTTGGCACACATGTCTATCTCTGCATTTTTAAGTGGGCAAAGGAAGCATTAAACGGCCCCCCATAGCGACCATTTAATGCCTCCCTTGCATAAGAGGTGAAAGGACAAGGTTTTGTTTCACCTAACTGAGCAGACATATTGCACTTGCCTTGGTTCAGTTTCTTCAGCAGCATTAAACGAGGCGAAGACGTGAGCACACGGAACATTCTCAGCTCCAGTCTGCTTACCCAGAGGAAGACTTGTCTTTGTGCTCCTTGTGTTTATCCTTGTCCTTGTGTTTGTCCTTGTGCTTGTGATGGTCATCCCTGTGCTCTTTGCTACTCTTGTGATGTTTGCTGCTGCTGCTGCTATGGTGATGCTTGTCAGAGGACGAAGACTTGTGGTGGCTGCTGCTAGTACCGCTGCCGCTGCTGTTGTTGACCACCACCATTCCATTGACACCATTGGTCAAGCCTGTGAAGGGGCAGTTTCTTTGCGTTAACTCAATGCTCCATTAATACACACTGCAAATACACAGGGTTCGCACAGGGTTCAAAAGCGAAAATTCAAGGACTTTCAAGGACCAGAAAACACATTTTCAAGGTCCCCATCTAATGTTTTATCTGGGATTATTTATAACTTTTCCCAACACAATGCAAAAGTTTTTATTACACGATGCCTAAGCACATTTAGATAGGTGCTAACGGGTTCGTAAATGCTCCCCCAGCTTTATTTTTTATCTTACGGTTGGTATTTAGAGGTTTTTATTTTTCTTTTGTGTTTGCTGAGGCTGTTTGATTTCAAAACTTAGTTAATGTTGCCTGCATCTCCTGCTTTGCCAGCAAGACTATCAGCTGAAATTAAATCCGCAAGTGTTGCTGCAAGGCAGGATGAACAATGTACCCGTCCACCATTTGCACGTAAAAGCAAACGCTGATGGAGCGTATGAGGCACAGCAAACATGCAATGAGCGAGCGTCCACAGACTAGATGGAAGGTGCAAGCTAAAGAACAAAAGCTGGCTTTCACTTGATTGTATTGTGACATGGATTTGATTGACGAGTGCCTGCTCCAATGTTGCCTTGTAATAACGAAAATCTACCAAACTTGTAATTTTACACAATACACTGAAACTTGATTATTACAATGTTTCTTTACCGAAAATCCACGATAAACAGGGCCATTGATTCTCTCCGGAAAAATCAAGGGTTTTCAAGGACCATGTAAAAATTCCAGGACTTTCCAGGCCTTGAAATTGACACTTCTAAATTCAAGGGTTTTCAAGGACCTGTGCGAACCCTGATACAGTTGAACCTCGATATAACGAACCTCGATTTAACAAAATTGGCGATATAACGATTTTTTTTTACGTTTTCTATCAAAATTTTGCTAAATGCATGTTTTTTTATCTCGATTTTACGAAGCAATTGCGTGCGGTGTTTTCGATGTAACGAAGTCACGGCAAGAAAGGAAGAACGAAATTCCGGTCGAGGCACGTTTTATTTTGCCTCCCAGAGCCTACATTGAAAACATTCAGTACTCGCATTAACTCTTAAATGGCTAAAATGAAAGAGAAGCGGTGAAATCTGCAGCTGACAACAATTAAAAGCGATGAAAGAAGCTGCTCAAACAACTAGCGATCATAAACGGTTGAATAGTGCGGCCACCATTTTGACGTCTCCATTGTTGCCTACGCCAGCGCCCTCTATGCTTAGGCTGCCGAAGCCTACTTCAAGCTTTTTTTCTACGCGTCCTTCCTTACCATTCTTTCCTCCATGTTCCTCACAGTGCTGCTGCCCTAGGTTGTGCTCGCTGATAACCACATTAATATTTTGTTCGTGCATCATTAGGTGAGTCTTGTAAGCAGCGTGAGCACTCTAAGGGAAGGAAAAGTGTTCCGAACAAGAGCCTGAGGAAGTGTCGTCGAAACCAACGGTAGACCGATGGCCACTGAAGTGATGGATGCCATCGATGTTCTGCGGAGGCACGCAGGCGCACGCAAATGTTTACGAGCAAGCCTTGTTAGCGCTGCCAGCATACGAGGTCAAGAAACAAAGTACTGCTAACGGAATTCTTCACTACGGCTTAAACATCGAGTGCTGGTGGCAATAAATCGCTCTCTTTGAACGTGGTCATCTTCGTTTCACCCGTGTTCATTAGACAGCTGCGATGCAGGGAAATCGGTTTCTTTAGGGCTCAGTGGGCATAAAAGTAATTGCTTAATCGAATTTGCCGGAAGATATTTGCCGGAAGACAGTCCGCGTGTACTCCGCTTGACTCATAATCATGGCTATCTCTAGTGTCGTGGTTGCATCACGCGCCCATACTGCAGAGTTTTTGTACATGAAAAAAGTCATTCGAAAGTTTCATAGCACCCTTCCGTTGTTGGCCCGCCGCACCCCTCAACGCTGCGCCTAAGCCTGCCACTGAACGGACGAAAAGAGGCGTAACTTCGAACCAGCACCTCGCCGGGGTGAAGTTCTCGGGCATGGACGCGGGTTCAATCGACTAACAGCGGCGTTTAGTATCGACCGAAATGAAAAAATAAGTGGACACCTAGTCTGCTATCACATTTAATGAGGTGTTGCGGAAAAAGCACCGGTTTTACGACGACACATGAACTACCGTCGGCTATCCAAATTCCATTGCCTAAGTGCTGAAACTTGTAATTCACACAATTTTCGAGGCCAGTTTTAGTACAAATCGAAACCTCGATTTTACGAAATTCTCGATTTAACGAAATTTCCGCCCCCAAGTACGACTTCGTTATATCGAGGTTTAACTGTAGTGCAATTGCTGCAATGCCATAGTTGTACTTGACCACACCAAGCAGCCGTAGCAGTAATAAGAACAGAGTAGTAGTAAGGACAGAGCTCCTTCTTATGCAGTCACAAGCAGAAAGCAATGCACTGTAAGCACAGGCAAACATATTTCGACGTCACCTGACACAGTGGACCTGCGACTGCATACCTGCCAACCTGTGGATTTTAAAATCCACACTATCCAAGCTGACAGAGTGACAGGGGGGGGGGGGGGGGTTGCAAACATAGATACATTTTACCTGCAGCACAAAACACTGTGCAGCATATAATTTTATGCAGTACTGGACCTGCAAGATGTGCACCATATTCTGGCCATGGAACATCCAAATTCACGGAATAACTATAACAGGGTTCGTACAGGCTTCAAAAGCAAAAATTCAAGGATTTTCAAGGACTTTCAAGGACCAAAAAACACATTTTCAAGGTCCCCATCTAATGTTTTATCTGGTATTATTTATAACTTTTCCAACACAATGCAAAAGTTTTTTATTGCACAATACCTAAGCACATTAGTGCACATCTAGATAGGTGCTAACGGGTTCGTAAATGCTCCCCCAGCTTTATTTTTCTGATTTCATGGCTGGTATTTACAGGTTTTTCTTTTTTCTTGGTGTTTTGCTGAGGTCGTTTGATTTCAAAACTTAGTTAATGTTGCCTGTATCTCCTGCTTTGTCAGCAAGAGCATCAGCTGAAATTAAATCGAGCAAGTGTTGCTTCAAGGCAGGATGAACTATGTACACGTCCACCATTTGCACGTAAAAGCAAACGCAGATGGAGCGTATGAGGCACAGCAAACATGCAATGAAAGGCCGTCCACAGACAAGATGCAAGATAGAGAACAGAAGCTGGCTTTTACTGGATTGTATCGTGATATGGATTGGATTGACAAGTGCCTGCTCCCAATGTTGCCTTGTAATAATGAAAATCCACCAAACTTGTAATTTCACGCAATACACTGAAACTTGATTGTTACAACGTTTCTTTACATTTGTAAACACCTAAAATCCATGACTAACACTTTAAATTCTTGTGAAAAGACAGGGCCATTGATTCTCCCCGGAAAAATCAAGGGTTTTCAAGGACCGCTAAAAAATTCCAGGACTTTCCAGGCCTTGAAATTGACACTTCTAAATTCAAGGGTTTTCAAGGTTTTCAAGGACCTGTGCGAACCCTGTATAAACAACTTTCGTAGGGAAAGCAAAACTTGCATCAAGGTGCTTGACTCGAATAGAATTTGCCCTGCTCCGATTCTTCCTTTTTTTTTTTTACTCGGGTTGGGCATAACAATCACATCCACATGCAGACATGTTAGCGTATGTACCAGAATGCCACATACCTTGCATACGCAACGACAAAAATTAAAATGTCTTTGCAACAATATGTTCCAGGGTTCGTACAGGATTCAGGGACAACTTCCAAGGCCCCATCAAAGCATTTTCAAGGGTGCAGGGGAGCACGTGTACTAACATAAAAAAATGACCTCAAGAAAAACCTCTTTGGAACCGCTCCACCCTTTCGAAGTGGACAAGTTTACCCCCGCCCACAGTAATACTGAGGGAGCTTTACAAAAGCCATGCCATCTTGAACTTTTTCGAGCTCTGGAAATGATCTTAATACACAGTCTCGAATAGCGAGGAACATAATACAGTCAGATCACATTACTACGAATCCCACATTAACAAACTGTCAAAATTCCCACCAGATTGCCTATATTACCAATGTAAAAATATTTTAGAACTACGAATTTCAGAACGCATGTTTTTTTTATTTTCTCCTTTACAGCTGAGAAACATCAGCATTACAAATTCGGGTAAAGTAACAGCACCGCAACTCTCGCGTGAAACAGAAACCGCTGTTTCGGTGCGTGTTCCTTCAAGTGGAGTAGCTATCGTCATCACCATGCTGAGTTCCAATTGCTAGCGCCACCGCAAAGCTGTAGTTGAATGCGAGTAGCCTAGCCGCCTTTGACCCTGTTCTCTCTCGTTTCTTTGGGTGTCAGTCGGCGACCGGTTGGCAGTTTGGTTGTTTTTCACGCTATTCACGTGTGCGGGCAGGTACTTCTTTATTGAGTGATCTTGCTGCGACTTTTGTGCGAGATCCAACGATGAATGCAGCTAGCGACACAGTTAAAGATGCGCGACGGCAGTCATCATCCTGATGCAAATGAAGACGTATGTGGGTCACAGAACACAGGAGATGAATTAGTGTCGAAAATTGATGTTTTACTGCGCATGAACGAGGTCCACACTTCCATCACTCGTTGCGATGATGTACCCAAAGAGGTATTGCGCAGAGTGGAATCTGTCGTGCGAAATGCTGCCTTCACCAGAAGAAAATAACTGATATATTCAAATAAAGTTGATTTGAAGTGAGCGCGACATTTTTATTTGAGTTTGCTTGTCTGCACACGTGTATACTGCCAAGGTATGCAATTTTCACTATTAGGTATGAGCACTGGCTTATAACCACACATTTTTCATTACAATATTTCAAAATAACGATTTTGGGTGGTCCCACGTGATTCGTTGTATCGAGATTTGACTATATCCTCCTTCCCCCCCCCCCCCCGCCATTCCCATCCCCCAAATTTCTGTGTTCATGAGGTGGAGGATTGACGACTCTACTGGCTCTGCCCACCATAACACCTGTCAAAATAAAATATTCCAGTAAAGCTTACGAGCTAGATGCACTGTGCTTTCACATTCAGTTTTGCTTATCTGTGCTGGTTTTTATTTCACCCTGGTGTCAGCCCCATCCATTTTCGAAACGTAGTGCGGCATAGCTCTATGGCAAAGCACAGCAACGGGAAGATATGTAAAATGAACAACAGGATGAGGCAATGCAGAAAGCAGTATGAAAAATTGGAAGGGGACCTATGCTAATTTCTGCCTCATCCGATGCAGGGCTTTCGTTCCGTACGAGCCAATGTGTAAAGCAGCGCGCCTGTGCTCCCAAGCTCACTTTAGATTGTAAAAAGCCCTACTGCACCCCCAAGCTGGCTTTAAATTGTAAAAAGCATGTTTTAGATGGGGAGTGTGCAGGGCCCCACTAATATAAGCCACAAAAACACGGTCACGTGACCGGGTCTCCTCTTTGTTGCCCCAAGAAATCATGAGTTTTCAGGGAAAAAATTCCTGGCTTTCAACGCCCTTGAAAACTCAATTTTCAATTTCAAGGGTTTTCAAGGACCTGTATGAACCCCGTTCGTAGCACACACACATTCTGATTTAAAGCTTCCGCAAAAAGCCAATCCAAATATATGGTCTCCAGTTTTTTAAGTTTCCTGATACAATTGGAAAGGTACCTTCCAGATGCGTTTCAGCCAATTCAAGCTTCATTTTTGATTTCCAAGTGCCAAACAAAGCTTGACATAAAATTTTTTTCTAGTGGCTTTCGTTCTATTTGACATCCCCCAATAGGTGTGAAAAACCAACTTTCTAACTGCACAGCACTCTCCTTGCTCTGCAGAAGCGCTTTGAAAACAGTTTGTGCATGGTTTCTGTGCCACACATAAACCAATGAAACTGATCTATTTTCTTCCCTTTTACAATGCAGATTCACCAAATTCAGTGGAAATGTTCCTCATCACCTAAGGAGCCCAATATCAGGAAACTGATCTGTTTTCTTCCTTTTTACAAAGCAGATTCCCCAAATTCAGTGGAAATGTTCCTCCATCACCTAAGCAGCCCAATACCACATATCTGAAAATGCATTTAGCGGTAATCGTGGAGAACGGCGACCCGCGATCCGAGCCAGTGCACGCTTCGAGGGGAGACGCGTTGAGCTGAAACCAGTCCGGCACTCCTCTGGTTCGTCAGTGCCCCAGAGAGATGGCACCACCGGTACGTGTGCGGCATAGGCGCGCTGGCTGCGCCAACAGTGGCGCGCGGGAGACAGAGAGAGAGAGTATGATCGGAGGTCCGAACGGGGTAGGGTCGGCGGAACAGCGTGGCGGCTGCGACGGACCATGATCTCAGGTGGAAACTGTTGTTGTCGCGTGCCGTGACTGCCTCCCATTCGCGATCACGACCAGGACGGCATGATTCGTGAACGCCGTTGAGCTTTGTGCTTGCGTGCATTGGGAGTTCCCAAATAAACAGCTGTGCTTTGGCACTACTGTCTACAGTGTTCTCGTATCGGCGAACCTCCTGGGCTGCCGTAGGTGCGGGAGCCTGCGTGGTTGACACGCCGGGAGCTAGCGTGGTGGCCTACGCCGGGGTACTGGCAAGGTCACCCCCAAGAACCCCAAAGTATTCCACAATTTTTATGCAGGACACCACTGGTCTTCAATCTGGAAGTGAATGCTTGAATACATGCTTACGCGCTACCTTGCTGTTGAAATGAAATGTACGACTCTGATAAAGCTGCAAGCGAAAAAGTGTTCAGTTCTTGTGCCAGAGAACGACATTGTTCCTACGAGTGCTCACAATGCTTAGCTTTAAACAGCTTTGTATAAAAGGTGTACAACTTTAAGTACGGTAAATTTATGTTGGTATGGCACTCCACAATGCAGTTGACTACCACTGCGTCCCAAATCAACAGTCAAAAATTGCGAAAAGCTTTAATCAGCAACATTAGCGATTGCACAGCAAGCGATGATCTGTTAAGCCAACCTCAGGGAGGCACAACTAGCTGCTAGAGGCATGTGAGAAGGCGCCGAATCAGATGTGAAGGGATACTGCAGGATTAAATTTTAGTGCCCAATCTTGTCGCGTTCAAACTATTTTAAAACAAGCGAAGCGTGCAGTGGTTGGCTTAGAAAATGGCCCTGCATAATAAGCAAGTTTCACCTGCCCTTATGCTTAGAAACATGGTTTTTGACATAAACTTGTATAGCCCAAGGGTGAAGATTTGGCAAGGTGGCTGTGCATTGCTTAAAACAAGAAAAAATAGTACACCACTACCAATTATGGAGCACCCCTGCTTGGTTTTTGTGATGAGGGCACCAAATTTTTAGACGTCATATTTATGATGAATCGGCCCAAAATGTCGACAGATACTCAGTAGTGAAGTTAGTTTTTGATTTTAAGATCTACTGCCGTGGCGCTTGGTGTTGGTCTTATCAGTCCAAACACCACCAGGACAATTTGCAGTCTGTTTATGATGGGTTAAAAACACAACTCCTTGCGCCATCTACAATTGCTACCAAGTTTGCTGACGGCTGATAGCTAATAACCATACATTTTTGAGTGCCTCTGATCAGAAAGCAAAATCATGGACAAACCTGCCTACACATAGCTGTAGGCTTTGCCTACAAAATCAAATAGAAAGCTGCCAAATGCTCAATGGAGGAGGATTGGTTGTTTGCAATGAACATGTGGAAGGCACAAGCACAGATGTAACGAATGTATAAGAAACCACTGGATCTGGCTGTGCCACATTCGAGCTGTCACTTATCCAGTGCTAGCTTCGAAGCAGCATGGCCAGTAAAGCTGTTTCCCCAAATATGTTGTATAACTGAAAAGCCCAGAGAACCTCTCTACAGCTGTGCTAACAAGAAGGGGCTAAACCCATTCAATCATTTGATATCGCAACTTTTGTTGAAGAAATAAACAATGCATGCAGAAGTGCAATCAGCTTGCAATGAATCCACCTTGCATAGGTTACCTGACAATTCACAAATGAGCCTGAACTCATTCATTGCCACGTAGCTCCTGCTTGTGAGAAAGTACCTAGCCAGTAACCACTGAAAGATGCTTATCTTTGATAACTGAGGTATGGCATACAAGAAAAGCAACATAAGAGTACACGAAAAAAACTCAATGTGAAGTTTACAAGACACAGAATGTACTTTACACCATTCACTTTGATTTCAGAGTATTTTTTACTTGCCAAGCACTTGAAAACTTGAGTAAGAAATTTCAAAAGCCACATAGGACAACAAAAATGTGCGAAAAGACCACACACTGATGTTTTCAAAGTCTTCTCGAAGTAGTAACTTGAATGGAATCGAGGATTAATGCTATGAAGATGATTACGCTTATTGGCCGTGCCATAGATCTACGCCTATTAAGCCAACCTCAGGGAGGCACGACTAGAGGCATGTGAGAAGGCGCCGAATCAGATGTGAAGGGATACTCTGCAGGATTAAATTTTAGTGCCCAATCTTGCTGCGTTCAAACCATTTTAAAACAAGCGAAGCGTGCAGCGGTTAAACTCTGAGGCAAGGCGCTAACATGATTTGGCAGCAAAATAAAGTGTGCATGACACAAATCCCAATTAACCGAGGCACAGTCCAAAGAGTACAAGAAACAAACATGACTGTTTCTTATTTGCGATTTACCATACTTCTCACTTGATTAACTTAACAGAACTTGGGGAGGCCCTACAGTTTATTTTATCCTAGCACACAAACCTGATGCTGTCCATTCAATCGTAGCTTTGCGATGTTATTGGAATGGCTAAGGTGAGGCGGTTTTATGTTATTTTCATTAAAACTGCGGATGGTATAGTTATTCATGATAACTACTATTTTTTCCCATGACAGCTACATTTGCCGATGGTTTGAATGGGATGGCTTATGTCATACGAAACAATACATGCAATTGCAGCCCAATTAACAGAAAAATCAGCCATATATTTTATTATTGCTTTTACGATGCATTTATGCCAGGAAATTGGTGGCAAGAATGCATCAAAACAAGCCTACTTAAAAAAATCTGATTTCACGTTTGGTTAAAGATATGCTTCTCCAAAACTTGCCCCCAAATAGAAAGATCAGATCTGATACATGAGCTGGAACAGCTGCACATTTGGGGAGAGAATTTAGAGAAGCATACCTAATAATAATAACAATATTAATAGTAATAACAACAATAATAAAGATAAGTTGGCCAAGTAAAAGCTTATTCTCTAGCATCACTGCACAAGGATGCAGCGTAGCACGCATGTGGCAACAAATGTCTTCAAACCCCAATCCAGATGTCAATTTTTAAAACATGCAGTAGTATTGTATTTCCTAATATGAACAACCATTATTTTAAAACGCAACAGATTTCAAAGATACGTTGTAATTAAACAATATGTGCATATGTCTACCTGGCCATACGAACCACAGGCACAAAATGCATTAGTCTGGATCTCATAAGTTTTTTTTAAAAACCCATTGCATAAGCTTACTTGAAAGACCGCGTGCAAGCACAAAAGATCAGACCTCGACCACAATGCTTAGATTTCTTTTAAGGTGAAGGCACAATATACAGCAGCATTTATGGTTATCATAATGGTTCACAATTGTGCAAAGCTTTGAGAGATTTTCAACACACCCTGATGCAATGCCGTAATATTTAGTTCCTTTTGCCAACTTTACTTCTTCTACTCTCAAATACAATGCTTTCCCTTCACACACACATGCAAAAAGAAACTTCCATCATCCATATCTTAATGTTACCTGTACCTTGAAAAGCCGGTCGCACCTAGTTCATGCATGCCCATTTAACATTAGCAGGGAAGCGAAAGTACTATGCACAAAAGAGAATTCCAATCACCCCCCCTTGGAAATATAAGCGCACATTTCATGCCATTCACTTCTACTTCGTCCACTTTACAAATGTGGTGGGCAGGTTCTGCCCAGCACATTTTCAAAGTATGGGCCAGTTTTTTTCCAACGCATGAATGTAAATAGAAAAAAAAATCAAAATAATTTGTCGTGTCATGTCATGGAATTAAGTAACACAAGGCAGCTAGGGCTATCTCAGAGTTGGAATAAACAACGAACGCTACTAACCAAAAGAAACAAAACGCGATTGGGGCCACTGGCTTAGTAGGCGTGAGGGCCTAGAAATTCGCCAAGCTTCTGCAATTGACAGCACTTTTCAACGTGTCACTTTGTGCGGCTTCGACCCAATCCATCACAGCAACACGTGATTACAATGGTCTCCCGGTTAAAAACGGTGCGAACGATCAATGAAAGATACGCCAAAATTGAACCACTTTCGCCCACAAAAAGGGAGGCAGCGATTGGGAAGGAAAGTGAACATAACCGATTACGACAAGCAGGTAAAAGAAAATAGTGGCGAGCACCGTGTTGGGCAACAACCAACCCCAACCGAGGTGATGTTCGCAAAGGGCCGCGCAAAGTTTCAAGACTGCAAGAGCGGATCGCTCGTACTGCGCAGCGACACTTCCTTTCCATGCGGTCGACCTCGGTCACGGCGCAGTGCGCCTACGGCCAACGCCGGTTCCGGCAGTGGTTATAATCTGACGAACGCAGTACGTACGCCGACATTTCGAACGCGCTTCCATTACGTGCGTCGTCATTCAGTGCAAACGACGCACCACGACCGCGTTCCATTTGACAAACGCTATTGGATTTGAAACGCCGGATTTGAAACGCAGAATGCGAAACTCAAGACACCCCACACAACGTGCGCTACCCGCGTTAATCGACCCCTTAGCAAATTACCAACACGCGTCTAAACGCTGATCCATGAGGCTAGTTACGAAAAACTAAGTTTCCACGCCGCATATCATGTTCATGGCACGAGTTCCGATCTGCGTCGCAAGCCGGCCGTCACGAGCCCGGAAATGAACGAAAAAAAAAAGTACGGGCATATAATTTTTAAGCGACGACGTTTCCGCGTCGCTTGAACACTCGTTAGCACGCGAAACATGATCGCAAAGTACGAGTTGCTCGATTATTCGAACCGGGGCAGCGGACAATGAACACGAGGCATGCTCCGAGGCCAAAGCTCTCCCCCAAGACCGTACCGTGGGAGACGCTGCCGCAATCCCCGTGGCCTCCACTTGGTGCCTGAAAACCAGAAGGAAAAAAAAAAAGTTGAATTTCATAGAAGCAGCACGGTGTTAACATAATTCAACTGCAAAACCACCTCCACACTGCCCGAATGGGACCAACGAATTCGATGTGCATGGCTGCCACCGCGACGCTGGACTTAAACGCTGAGAGCTCCGTGAGACAATAGCGCCGGTCGTTAAACCGCGTAGCGTTCGAAATTGGGACGCCACTTCGCGATCGCACCGTAAATCAAGCTCACTAAATTAATTTTTGCCCTCCCACAGACAACTTCCAGCAGACCTGTGGAGCTGTAGCGCGATCAGTGAAACGCGAACGCCGAACTGCGAGTGGGCCCCACTGGAAGCAGTGCTAGTGGACTTAGAAAAATTCGTCGCCATTGCGACTTAGAAAATGCGGCTCGCTGCGTCTGAGCAGCTTCATCAGGCGAGAAGCCACGAGTCACGTCAAACGCATCGTTAAAACGGACTCTCGTGCTCTCATCGACGTGTAGTATTAGAATGTACTTACTTTGAGCTCTGTTGTCGAGCTGCTGTCGAGAGAATTCATCTCTAACATCTTCAGGACTGCAAGACAAAACTTCAACTATGGCGACAAAAGACCGAACACCAAGACGGCACGGAGGACTAAGTCCCAACTCTTTCTCTGCGCATGCGCCGATACCTAACCTCCAACCCACATCCGCCGCACGTGCAAGTACGTTGGTGTTACTAGGTGTTAACACTCATTTAGCACCACTATACCGATGTATTTCCGTATATAATTGTTTGGTGTAATTATTATGAGATTTTGTGCCTGTACCTCTAAATTATCTTTGTTACTTCGCCCAATGCTAATGATTGGGCTATTAATTTCTGACCTAACCAGGTTCTTCTACCTGCCACGAGCTGTATTTTTGGCGCTAGTAAACGTAGCTTTTCCGGTTTGCCCGCGTGCGCCCGCCACGGCCGTCGCCGAGATGGGCATGGTGTCTGTCCTAGACCGCGTTTCCAGAACTCTTGGCTTTATTTTTTTTCCCCGTTGGACCTGGTTGTAATATTAACAGTGTCACGCAGGCTTCGGCAAAATCATCCCCTACCTTGTGTAGTGCAAGCACAACATGCTAAGCGGTTGTGCTGCTGAGTCCAAGGATGGGGGTCCGATCCCGACTGCAGCGGCCGCGTTTTTGACGGACGCGCAGAACAAAAAAGCTCGCGCGTCGACATTTCGGCGCACATTAAAGATCCTCAGGTGGACTAAATCCGTAGCTCACCACTGCGGCGTACCTCACCTAGTATAGCTTCGGTGTACAAAGCTTTCAAATTTTGAAGCATTTGAAACACGACGCGAGCGTGAAAACAACGTTGCCACCTGCGCGTTTGTCCGTGTAGACTTTTTAAAACGCGCATGTCAAAAGAAAGAAGCTTGGCGTGCCTGTTCGCCCGTTAAGTTTGCAAAGGCTCGCACAGATCTTTCATGAACACCATGACCATAGAGAGCGCAACGACAACCCTTTGGGTATATATACCCAGATACCCAAAACAGGCGTGCTCGTACAGATATATCTGTACAAGCACGCCTGTTAAGCGCCCCAATGGTTGCGAAAATGAGCCAGATGCTTGTACACGTTGGTGTTGTTCCTTTGAGTATGGCACATACCCAGTCAGGAGACCAGCCAATCAACGGTGGACAGTGAAAAGAAAAAAAAAGTTTCTCATTTAATTACAGGGCACCGTGAAAAGATGAGCGTTTCGTATTCATTAAAAATAAAAAAGGGCTGAAAATTCAAGGCAAGAGTAATTAAAGCCAATTATAATGAGAATCAATTAAAATTTTCAATGAAGCACAGGAGGGCAGCATTCCGGCGGCAGAACTTCATTTCAGAAGCCCTGGCACCGATAAGGCTATCCCCAGACTACAAAGCAGCAGCTCATGGGCTGACGTCCGAGGCTTGAAAATTGTTGACAGGTCAAATGGTAGTGGTCGACAGATTCATCTTCATTACAGTAGCTGTACAGAGCTGTCTGCGCCAGACGGGACCTGTGTAAGATCTATTTAACTGGGGTACACAACACATAATCTCTATGTTGCTTGAAGAGTACCATTAAGATTTCCACGAGAATTGCAGATGGTAGAAATCTCTTCAAGACAATAAAAACTGACTCTTGCTGGTCTCCAAGCTTCAACATACAATACCTTGCAGCGGTTATTAGAGGTGTTGGCTGAATGTCACCTACAACAGGCCCAGAGACTGCGATCCTTGCTAGAGAGTCTGTGGTCTTGTTAAAAGTGATCCATGCATGTCCAGGAACCAAAAGAAGGTGAATATCTGAGTTGAGGCGGCAGGAGTGATTGAAATGTCCGTAGGAGAGAAGTGTCTTTAAGGGAAGAAAGGGCTGAGCATACACAAAGAGAATATGAAATTATGAGTGGAAACAATATCAATATATCCAAACTTTCATAGAGCCAAGACAGCTGCCAAGAATTCAGCTTAAAATATGGGATTAAAATCAACCAGACAAACCGAAAAGGACAAGTTGAGACTTACCATTCCATTTTTTCCTCCTTTCTCCTCGTGGTAGTTACCACAACCTCGGAAAAGTACGAGCAACTTGACTTGGCCACACTACCCTCAATCATCTGCATGCAAGGTGCATTTAGCCAAAAGCAATCCCAAAGTAGTTTAGAATACGATGGCTTTCACAAGCATGGCTTGAATTCGAGCGACCAAATAAGCTAGATGCTTATTTAGAAGTTCCAGTCTGAGTGTGGAGGATAGTAATGAGGCGGTGGCCTCAGAATGGTCCTTTTCTTGGCATCTTGACGTTTTTGTGTAGGATATAACCATGTGTCCTGCTTCCACTGGGACATGTCCACAAGACTAGGTGTCTGCAGCAGTCTGGCTCGATCATGAACCAAGTTTCTCGAGCAGAGCCTTCCCCCGTTGCCCTGCGGCCTGGAAAGTACCACAAAATGGTGAAAAAATAGGGACGGATAAAATTTGCGGTCTCTCCACTTCTAACGGGTGCACAGTTATCCTGGCCTCCTTTGTGCGCAAGACCCATGCCCCTTCATAAGGGTATCATAGAGGGGGTTCGGCCGAGACTAAGGTAGCGGTTACTTGTCAAGGTAGGAATTCTAGGACGAGCTATTCGTAAACAAAATAAAAAAAAAAATATGGCCCCATTCTCTTACTATTGTTTTAGAACTGACAGTCGTACAACAGTATGTGACTTGCTTAGCTCTGCGACAACCTAAATGGCTAAATAACACGTCTGTTTCATAGTCAATTTAAAATCAAACTTACTAGGCACAAAACCAATCCAGCAGACCTTTCCCATGAGAAACTAGAGTGCACGAAATCATAGGCGTGCGCACAGGGGGGGCGGCCGCCCCCCCTAATCATCTAAAGGGGGGCGCCAAATTTGCCCCATACCTTGCCGATGTAACACATCAAAGTAAAAGTTTCTGCTCAGAAATATTTTGTGTGTGTTACAATTCCATCGTATTGAAATCAAAATTTTATAACTATCCCTCTTTGCACTGCGTTCGGACCGTTAGGCCTTCAGTGGGAAGAGGTCTGGAGTTGCTGTAGGGGGGGCGCCGTGATAAGACTTTGCCCCCCCAAATCGAGAACTCTGCGCACGCCTATGCACGAAATGCACCCCTTTAAAATGTGAAAATTAACCTGGCTTTACATCTAAGGACACAAGGGATGTTTTCTGAAATTTCCATTCTCGGGTGCACAATCTCCCACGTTTTTCCTTCAGGAGCAAAAGCATTCCCTGCATATTTCCCAGCATTCATTTGTAGCTACAGTAAACTCCCGTTAAAACTAACTCGGTTAACCCGAGTTTTTGCATATCAGGGCTAAAAAAAAAAATCCAGTTGACGCAAACAGTTTCACACATACTCTTCCATTAAAACGAACTTTTGCAGTGAACACCAGTGCTGGTGTTTCTGCAAAGCAAATATGGCTGTCTTGGGGGGGGGGGGGCATCCATGCAGCCTGAGGGAACGCAGAAAAGAAACGCATCACAGTGAATATGGCTGGTTGGTGTCTATTCTTGACGAATGTAGCTGTCTTGAAGAGGTCCTTGAGATGCCTTAGGAGGATACTTTTGATGAGGACAAGGACACTATACCACGACACCTGCCCTGATGATGCTTTACACAGCAAATGTTCGTTCAAATTCTTTAGTGAAATTTTTTCTAGAGCATGAAGGCATTGAAGGATTTGTAAGCACAATAGGTGAGATGGCGTCATTCGTGACTGCATGCCTATCTGCACAGCAACGACAAACGTCCATCATGAACTGGTCCATCAAGCGCTGTAGCTTGAAATCAAGCAGGGGTGCTTGAAGGTGGTTCTCTGTCAAGTCAAGCCAAAGTAAATACTTTACTTTGTCATTTTCAGCAATGTATGCCTACTTCATTCACCGTTTTCAAGTAAGATATTTGGATGTACAGGTGCCCCAAAAAGTAAGCAAAGCACGGCTCCGTGAAATTAGAATAATTCCTATTCTATGCGGCCGCCAGCATAAATAGAATATGTGCGGCCCGATTTTATTCTAGAATGACTTTCTTGAAAAGTCACTTATAGTCTGCTGGCTAGGCACATGGCGGAGAAATTGCCCCAAAATCTCCAACTCGTGCTACGTTTACTTTTTGGGGCACCTGCACCTGAACATATTGCCAATTCTTGTTTGGAGACACTTCTGATAAGACAAAGAAGTTTTCGTGGTCCTTTTGAGTTTGCCTTAATGGGAGTTTCCTGGGCTTTCAGTTTTACGCAGGATTCTTGCACATGCCAGCTTGCAAAAGTTGTGCAGAATTGATACAAGTTGCTAAGGGACAACAGTAAATTTTTAATGAATATAACGCACGTTCAAACAGAGTATGTCGTTAGAAACTACATGGTCAGTAAAGAAAAATCTGGCACAAACTGCAAATGCAGAAAATACGGAGTTGTTAGGGCCTTGCAAAATGCATTTAGGGTCGGCAAATTCGCAACTAGTTTCCAAGTAAAAAAAATCAACAGTGACTGTATGCCAGGATTTTGTAAGTTGAAAATAATTTAAACAGTGTTTAAACATAATAGTTGGCAGCAATCCGTTGAACTGGAAGGTACATGACTGCCGTCAGGTCAGAAAATAAGAGGGACTGAAAATGATCACTTGCCAAACTAAAGTACACAAACACTGTGGACATAGTAGAATAAAGAAATACATAGGCAAATCTGCAACTGCTGCAAGATGGAAGGGGCGTAGGAAGTACACATGACCATCAGTCGGACGGCAGCTGCACGAAACCTTTCGAGCAAATAGCCACATCCGGTATCCAAGACTGTGAAATGCCCCTTGAAAGTGACAGAAGAAATCCACTATTTCTGATAACACCTTTTGAGGGCCAGAAAATGCTGCTGGTCCCGCTTATGCCATTTCGAATAGACCATTCCCATATCAGGATCTCCGAAAAAACTGTAGTTGGCAACAAAATGCCCCGGGCTGATGCTGTACTAGCTTGATGTTTTGCTGTCCCCGTGTGCTTTTTGTTTATTGCAAGCCTTCTGTTTTACCACCCTCAGTGCTGATGGGCTCCCACAGCAATTCACTCAAGCTATGGCATACTTTACCACTTGGGCCGCTATTTCTTAACACAGCTTTTTTTTTCATAGGCTTTGACCATGGGGCCTTGTAGCGCAATCCAACCACATCATCAACTGATGTAGATTTACGAGTGCAGTAAACTAGGCAAGCTGGTGTATGTCATAGTGGCAACAGCGCAAGGTAAGATGAAGACAGAGAAGGCAGACGAAGACAGACAGCGCTGTATCTCTGGTTGCCCTTCTCTCTGTCTTCGCGTTACATTGCGCTGTTGTCATCATTAACTGATGTAGAGTTGGAGTGTATAAAGCATGGTGCAATGACACGCTCCTCAAGCATTAATGCAGTCAAAATGGGCAAACCCATGCTAAAATTTTAAAAATACTCATTAAAAAATGGGTATTTTTTAAATTTTAGCACGGGGTTTCCCATTGTTTCCCCCCTTGACTTCGAAAAATTTATTCCAACGGTATTTCCTTTTGGTATAAATTAAGGTGCATAAGTCCCTGAAAGGGTAGAAATGCCCCGCACAGAACACCACTGCAGGACACACTAACTGTGAATGTATAAAAGGCACGGAGCCCAAGGGGCCTCATGAGAAGAGGCAGGCACTCGGCATTGGAGGCTGCTGCTACGGTAATGGGCACGAGCCTAATTGTGATTGTAACCGAACGGCCGCACACATAAAATCACAGCTATTTTAAAATTGAGATTTAGCAATGCGCTGTGTGAATTAGCAGTGAAACTTGGCAATATTGCAGTTTTGTGATGCTTAAATCTGTTTTACCGAATTTGCACTAAGGTTTGCTTCACAGAAGTTTACTGGGAACCCCACAAGGTTGCTGCCATGGCTTAGAAGGCCACGATGTCATATCAATTGTTTTAAAATGTTAACAGTCCAACAGTACGGGTACAGCCCATTTTAGTTCGCATAACCCTGAAACATCACCACCCAATGCTCCATGCACTCTGTTTTCATTGCAATGTATAGCAACAAAGCTAGCGTCAAACCCTTTCTCCTGTACTGCTACACTTTTGCTTTATTCAGCATTCCTAGCAGCTGAACTCAGCATTTCTTGATTACACTTGTGCGCCATGCCTCCTTTGAGCACAAACGGTCAACTAGCTGGTCAAGAGTGACTGCACTAATTATTGAGAATAAGTAGTCAAATATGAGCGTCTCTCTATAGATCCAGCACTGCTAGTGAGTGGGTTCTGGTGCATGCTAGAGGTGTGCTACTGGGCACAGCATTTCTTTTTCCTCTGCATGTGTGCATGCCTTGTGATGTCCGTAAGTGGTTACTTCCACAGAGATGTGTTCATTATTTTTATTATTTTCGGTAGCAGAAACAATGCAATGTGTATTCATTAATTAAATGTTGTTCCTCAATAAATCCTACAAGTTCTATTGAAGTCCGAGCATTTAAATACTGAAGGCTCCAGCAGGGGCCATAGTAACACACTTTTGTTTTACCCACAACCTAAAACTGCCTTTGCAAGAGAAAACCTTACAATGTATAAAAACGGTGGTGGGCTACAAAAGACTGCATTTCAACAAAGAAGCCTTTCGGCCACCAATAAAAATTTAAACAATTCATTTATGCGTAGAGTACCTTTTTGAATGCAACCGAGGATGCTGGCACTAAATGAATGCCGAACAGTACACGAAAGGTCGAGAGCAAGATGCCAAAGCCTGAAGTTTTTCTTGCAAAGAAAAGTGATGGCACTTGATGATGGCCCTAATGAAAAGTGTAGACTATGACGAGCACTAATGAAAGCAAGAGAATGCAAACAGCATCCCCTTTCCATAGTCCTCATCATAAGCCTGCATTTCATAAGTACGTACTGTGCTCTACCAGTTCCCCCAAGCCGCAATCCTTGCAATCCGTTGATTCACAGTCGGATCCACTCAAATACAAGCCACGTTTTGGAAAGCAACACTGCAGGGCAGTGAAAGACACTTCATGCTGGGAGGAAAAACAGTGGGCCCCTAAAATTTCAAGAGTGCAAACATCAGCCTATCCAGAAAAGCAGTGGTCCATCCCCTGAGAAAGATCCAGTTAGATGCGAGCTGCAGTTAGGGTTGTCAAGTTGGGGCGGCGTGCATGTGAACTGCAGAAGCTCCATGAGCGAGACCAGCCAGCGAAGGAAATACAGTCACATCATGTACAGCAAGATGAAAGGTGGCCCGGTGAGAAAGCAGCAAAACGCTGGTCACTGAACAGAGCCATCCGTTTGTACAGATCAAGCACATGGGAACTAATGATCAGTCCAATGAGACTGCACGCGACACCAAACAAGTAGCTTTTCTGATGGGGAGACCACTGGCCAGAAGTTTTACCGCAAAAAAATCCTAAAAAAAAAAAGCCCCCATTCTTGATTGCAAAAGCAGACACTCGAAGCTGCTTACGCCTTATTCTGCAACCCATCAGTAGCAATAACAGCAGAGTCGACAAACTGTGAAAGGTATTTTTCCAAGAGACCATGAAGCGCATGTCTGGCATGTTTTCAGAGTTTCTTGGGAAAATAAAGATCATCATCAACATGCACCACTACTGGTTTGGAATCTGCTGACAATAGTTCATTACAAGATAGCCTTACGCCAATTTGAAACCAATGCCCTACGAGTTTTACATCAGGGGACTCGCATAATCCTTATGGATGGAAGCACTGACAACTGCCCAAACCTCACCTCTAGAGATGGGAGACCTTGAGGTAGAGAACAATGCCTGCAACCTTGACGGAGCGAAACAGTAAATGCACAGTGTGTTTTTCGAGGAGGTAAAAATGCCAAAGTTTCGAGTATATGCAGTGCTAAACAGAAAAAAAAAAAAAAAAAAAAAAAAAAACAGTAATCAACTCAGTTCCAATGCATGTCTTAATATCCGGCTGCTACAACATCGGCCTGGCACAGGCCTGGTTTGTGGTGAACTAGCCTGCCGAAACAACCTAGAGCCTGTTCTTTTAATGCCTCGAATTCAACACGAGGACACAAGCTCCAAGTAAGCTCGTGAGAATCACACAGTCAAGGCTGAAACTTGGGCTAGTCGGTTTGACTTGAATACATATCACTAGGCAAAACAAGACCTGGACAAAGAAAGATACACTAGCAACTGTTCCCTGTGTATCTTTCTTCGTCCGTGTTTTGTTTTTGCTAGTAAAATGTATTCGAATCACACACTCTATAGAGTAGCTTCCACCGTAGCAGGCATGGTAAATCTTGGAGAGGTTGGGATCTCTCAGCCATGGTCATTTACTGAGTAATAGTAGCCAATAGGGACGCAGCAATGGCTGCACTCACAAGCACCACAGATGGAACAAAGTTCAGAGCAAAGTGAAACCACACTAAGGTTCCCGTTTCCTGGGCTCATGATGCACCAGTGTGCATCTACACATGGGCACAAACTGTGCGAGACTTGTCATAAAGGGCACTGGCACATGCTCAACCAATCAGCACAAAAACTGTCAAAAAGATGCAGAAATGGTGCTTTCAATATGAGCCCTTGCAAAGGGCAATGTGTGGCCTTCATCCCCCGTATACCTCGCAGGGTGCTCACCAAGCTTCAAAGTTTCCTCCGTCTCAGAACTCTGCTGCGAGCTTTACGATGGTCTTCTCTGCACTTTAGGCTCCGTCACTTTGCGGATGATGTCAGTAATAATGACTAGACCACCATAAACATTCAATTTTCTTCTTCCTCGCGCTCATTGCACTAGAACATGTAGACAGATATTTGCGAAACCATTACGGCCGAGGTCCAAGTTATCTATCTGTATTCTTTTATGTCTGTCACCAAACGTTTGCACAGCAGTAATCCAATTCCGATTTTTTTATTCAGTAACTAATGTTGACGGTAAAACTGATTTGCATCAGCCACCCTTTTTACTGGGACAGTAAGGGATCATTGCTTTGTCCATATATATCAGCAGTGCTGGCGACACTAGTCTTAAAGATTGACATTTTTTCTGGCTGCCAGACAATCACGGAAGTCATTTTTTCATTGCCCAACGTTTAAGCTATATAAGATACCTCATAACATTAAATGACAATGTGGGCTACTTCGGTAGATATGCTGCAATATTTTAAAAACTAAAAAAAAAAAAAAGAATAAATGATTGTATTAACGAATAGGCTTTATTATAAAAGAGCAAGGAAGCCCTGAAAAAAAAAATTGAACCAGCAGTGGGTTTACCACAAGCATAGATGCAGCCCCGGGTAAGGGATGTGTGCATAGCTTCTTGTAATTCTGAATTCAACCCTTCTACAGTTCTGTAAACATGGTGATAAGACAGTTGCTAGTAGAGATGGGAAGTATTAACAAAGTGTGACTCGGATCCCGTTCCATTTAAGAGAGAGTTTTTATTGTGACAGATATGAAACAGCAAAATGATTTGATGAACCAGCGCCCATGAATAACACAGCAACAAGTGCTCACACATTGTTGCTTTGGCAGCAGGAAACGTAAACCCACCTGCCTTATGACTTCAGTCACTTGGAATTTTGGCTTGTGGGTTTTTTTGGAACGCAAACACAAGATAAATGCCTGCAAGAGAAGATAAAAGACAAACATATTCAAAATTCTACAGTCTTTCAAGCAACCCTGCTCCCACAAAAATAATGGTTTCCTGTCAGGCTAAGCATTTATTTGCATTGCAACAGTAGCCCCAATGTCCAAGTACTAACTGCTTAAAGTGATCTTTCCCAGCAAAACACCGAGTGCCACAAATGAACTGAGCAATAATTACACATACCCATATGGAAAGAAATCTCGTGCAATTTTTGTGCTCTGCTTCATGTTTCCTTGGGTTTTTTCTGGCGGTGGCAGTCTCTGTGTTGAAAGCACCATTTGTCTTCACACAAAAAGATGTTTCCACAAAAGCTTCTCCTTTTTTAACAACACAGCCTAGCCAAAGAGTGCATTAAGTGCACCATGCTATGCAGCACACTCTACGCCATGACTTCAAGTACGCCTTCACTGTACGACTTCACTGTACGCCATGACTTCAAGTGACTGTATATGTGCTAAGTGATCTGTGACTAAAGGTCCTTTCCCATTCCAATTTGATTAACACACTAAAATGGTTGGAACATTTTGACCACGAATTAAGACTAGGGGGTGATTTCAGATAAGATCGAACAAAGTGTGGCTGGTTGACCTCTTCAATTTGCTTGAAAGTTTTTTATATCATTCCCTGATTACCCCAGTGTGGAAATTCAGAAATATTATTTCTGGGAAAAATTTTCTAAAAGTGTAAAAAATTGTGGAACGTGACAAGGTGGACCCCCGCTGCTACATGCCCATGCGCCTCGGCCAAATTTAGTGACATCTAGCTACAAAAATATTTATGAAGGTCACTTTGTAAATTTTATGCTCAATTCACGCCTGGTGTACATTGCTATAAAAAGATTTGCCGCTGTTAAAAAATATAAATTTTTCACAATAAAATGTCAAATTCGGCTCCCAGTGCAATTTTGTTCGCACTTTGAGCCTAAAAAATCCATAGACTTGAAATTAGGCACAGATTGGTTGTTATGGTGCCAACGGAGAGATGAAAAATGCAGTTTTTCTGTTCCATTCTCACTTATTGTATCCATGTAAGGATCATTTGTCTTTTGCACACAAACAACAATTCATACAAATCTGAGGGTAGTCGCTACCACTACAGGCATATGGAGCTTCTCTCTTGCGCTGTACAGTCTCCAGGAACAAAATGATGCAACATGTTTTTGGTAGTAATCCAAGTACATGTAAAGGCCTAGATCTGGGCAGAATTTGAGAAAAATCAGTGCTTTTTTTTTCACATTAGTTCGTGAAATTTGTTTTTCAGTTTTTTCTTCAAACTTGTGTGGCCACTGCATATTAACCATACATTATACAATTATAATATTCAATGTGTTTGTTTACACATGTAAGGAGTACACGCGAGTAAAATTTCAAGGTTGTAACTTCAATCCTTTTTGCGATATTTAGGCTCGAAGTCCGAACAAAATTGTGACGTGTGCCGAATTTGACATTTTATTGCAAAAAATTTATATTTTTGACAGCAACACTTTTTTTTATAGAAATGTACACCAGGCGTGAATTGAGCATAAAATTTACAAAGTGCCCCTAATAAATATTTTCGTAGCTACACGTCACTAAATTTGGTTGAGGCGCATGGGCATGTAGCAGCGGAAGTCCGCCTTGTCGCATTCCAGAATTGTTTGCACTTAGACAAAATTTTTCCCGGAAATAATATTTCTGAATCTCCACACTGGGCTAATCAGGGAATGATATAAAAAACTTTCAAGCAAATTGAAGAGGTCGACGAGCCACACTTTGTTCGATCTTATCTGAAATCACCCTAGGTACGCAAAACAAAACATGCAACATACTTAGTGCTTCCCATTCTGCTAGAGGCAAAGTCCCCTGAAAAAGAGCGACACAAGAATGTTATTGAGCCAGCAGCTCATAAAAATTTCATGCCTTCACAGTGCTGCAAACTTGCAAGAAAAGATAAAAATACTTCACAGTATATTTAGCTTCCCTCATGATCCTCACTTCGTTCAAAAGGAATTTGCTTTGTGTTCATATTTTCACACGTGTCATTGCAGATGTTGACTACACTGCTTTTAATATCCATACCCGACCTTCAAGGCAAGCACTACTGGCCGGTTTGCTTCATATAATCTGCCTGCACTACTTGTGGGGATCTGCAGGGAGGCAAAAGGGAAAGAGGTTCCCCCTGCTCTGGGTTGATAATAGTAAAAATAAAAAAAAAAATGCTAGCGACATTTCACTTTGTTTCAGGAGGGATACGCGCAAGCCTCCTGGGTCCACCTAGCCCGCCTCTTGCCAGCATTGTTCAGCTCGTGCCCCCCGCTTTCTGTTTGGTATCTGCAGTCTTCCCCTGGGAGGGCGGGAAGGGAGTTCTTTGTCTTTTCTTTCTGGAATGCGTCCACTTTGACCTCCTCTCCCTCTATGATCTGCTCTTATTGAAGTGCCAGTTCCGCATATACGAACTACTACTGGGAAGGGACTGCACACGACTAACCCGTCATCAGTAAGAAAGTGGCCAGAGTTCCATGCTGCGCCGTTTCTCAATGCACTCACCACTTGCAGCCTTCTCGATGAAGGTGGCTGTTGAGCCGCGAGCCTTTTTAGCACTTCTTCGGCATGGTCATAGTCATTAGGGTTCTTGCCTTCCAGTGACTGGTTGCCATTGGGGGGATAAGCCTGGGAAGCGAGAGCCGGAAGTTCATGAGCCCAGCTTGGAGAATGTTTTCCACATTTACTTTAGCTTTTCTAACACCACTGTGAAAGCACCTGGGCGGAACTAGGAGCTGTAATGTGAACTGTCACCTGTTTTTTTTTTTTTTGTCAATGCATTCAAAGCAGTTTTACAAGGGCAGAAGATTATGCTGCTCGTGAAATGACCTTCTGCTTCACTACAAAGTTATCGTGAATGCACATGGCAAAAACTGGTTTTAAATTGTCCCCGTTATTCAGTGGAGATTATCGCAGCTAGAATGCACAAATGGTTCCGTAAGTCGACTGTTTAAAACATTTTTCAGTAACTTCACTATAGCAAGGTACAAAACCACTTTCCTTACAACAGCTACCTTTCTCACTAACTAAAGTTCTGCACTACACTTTGTTCTTGCTTTAACAGAAGGAGCTGGCTCAATCATGACATACTCATAAAACTTGATCAGAAAAGATGATTGATTTGATTGATTGTGGGGTTTAACGCGCCGACGCAACGCAGGCGATGAGGCGCGCCGCAGTGGAGGGCTCCGGATTAATTTTGACCACCTGGGGATCTTTAACGTGCGCCGAAATCTCGTACACACGGGCGTTTTTGCTTTTCGCCTCCATCAGAAAAGCGGCCGCCGCGATCAGAAAAGATGCCCGTCAGTTATACCATGACAGAGCCTTAGTATACAGGGCATCCTAGTTAACATGTACCAAACTGAAAAAGAAAAATAACCACATTCTGCACGAATTAAACTGCCTACAACCAGCTAACATTTGTACTGTGAAAGAATCACCAATTTTCTCATCTTGCATGGATGATCAACAAACCATGACTAAACAACTCCTTAAATTCCTGCTTTCAACTGAAAAATTGATGACAGCTTTGGCTGACACACAGCTGATTTATAGTGTGTTCGTGTAGTCACCAGTGTGCAGGAGCACTGCCCAGGTACGTGACCCAGATAAGGTTTATCATGGTCAGGTTTCAGGACACATTTCACAATCCCACAACTGTGGCACACAGGCTACAACGGTACCTGTCTAGTGCTGTTCTTTTATAGTGCTGTTCTTTTATATTTTGCATTGTTTCATGTTTGGCTGGAGAAAAAAAAAGCAATAACAAATGGCACATACAAAATATCTCCATGAAAATACCTCGACCAGGTGTTTCACAAAGAAGGCGAAATTTGCAGGCAAGAGCAGCAGTGAACAGCTACCTACATCACCTTAATGACTGCGATCAATCGGACACAACGGAAAAAATATTTAAGTGTGTGCAACCAACTTTCATATGCGTGAATGCATTTCATATGCATTTCATATGCGTGAATTACATTATGTAGTCTTTTTACACCATGCATATCTATGGGCATAAGCCAGCATATACAAAAAATTATAAAGGTTTTTATTTACTCATCTACTTGCACACTCATAGACAGGGGGAGCATACCAGATGACAAACAAGGCTGTATCCACACAGGAGCACGAACCCCCACCCTCTCTTGCCTGCCCCTCATTCCTCTGAAACATTTTCCAAGGTTTGCACTTTTGGGTGGCTGCTTCAATGTGGCTGCTCTTTGATCCGAAACCCCTGACTGCTGCATACAGCTTTCATTGCAGGAACTCGACAGAGAAAATCTTACAGGGGAACAGGCAAATCCCGACAGATTTTTCTGCACACTTTATCATTTTCATCCAGGCCTATACAGCTGGACATTTATTCCAAGGTTTCCGCAGCAAGGGAGACAAAAATATTCAAGAATTTTCAGGAAGCTGTATGCTGACATTGGATCGAGTAGCCAGTACTACTTGAACGTTCCCATCTGTAATGCAATTTACTCTTTCCTTACGGCGCCATAGGCCATTAGACACGGAGTTCCGATTATTTCAAACGTCCCGCGAAAGCTAAAAACGGCGCCTGGCGGACAACTAACGCCATTCGGCATATTTATTGACAACTCATTTTTCGATTTTATTATGTTTTGTTGATATTTCGCATGCAGAGACCGCACCAAGAGTGAAATTTGAACCCGCGATAGTGACAAGTTGTGTGAAAACGGCGTCTGCTGTATTTGGGCTGCATTTATTAACAAAACGGGCTTCCTATCTGACGACTGCGGCTTTACACATTGATGTGTAGGGTCTGGACAACGTACGGTTGGGATATTTCGCCAAATGCGACGCGTCATATCGCATTATCACCTTCATGATAGCCTGGCACTCGTGTCAGATTACCGCTACGGAGCGATGCGCGACACTTCTCAAGAGTGCTGGATTTTTTTTCTGGTTTTTTACCACTAAAGTAAAAAGGATTGTGTGTCAGAAGAGAAGAAATGGTGCTTGGATGCATGACCGACTTACACTCGAGTGGCTTTGAGGAGTGGCACAGCCGTCAGTTCTGCTAGGTTGACGGGCCCACAAAAATACAAAACTTGGTGTACAGCATTGATATATATATTGAATCATAGCCAAAAAATGTAGGAAAAATTTGTATATCTTAGAATTCCTAAAATAATTTTTTAGGCTCATTACAATCGCCTATATACGCTGCGTGTATACTTTTTTGTGCATTTTTTTCTGATTATTTGGCTAATAAACTGTAATTGTACCTTTCACAAAACTGCTGTTATGTGTTTGTAAGAGTAATCTATAAGCTAAAATTCCATGCATAGCAATTCTAAATGTGTCCACTAGCTCGAGAAAAAGAAATAGTTTTGTGGAAGCACTCAAAATTGGCCGTTTTTCCGCCGTGACGAAAGAGTTAATTGAGCCACACATAGACAAACCCCACGGCCTTTTTCTGCAATCTTTGCAGTTCACCAGGGAAAAAAACGCACAAGAGATAGGACGTGAGAGCAAAGACAACACAGACTGTGCGCTGCGTTGCATAGCGCTCGTTCTCGTGCCCTACTTCTAATGCCGTTCCTAGTAAACAATGAACCAACCTGCCCAAGCCTTTATGTCATCAGCTTTTCAGTTTGTTGCAGGGTATTTTTGATGAGGCTCCACAATTATGCCGCCATAGCTGAGGATTAATTTTCTCAAGGGTTTTGGAGGCATATTCCTTTTTTTTTTTTTGCACAGAAACATCCTAGACATCTTAATGTTTTAGCAATTTTTCTTTGCACACACTCTTTTTGGCATTTTGAATCACACATGAGAGCTACACCTAGAGAATTTATTGTGTCAACCTATATGAGAAAAGAACCTTAGCCATGCACACAAATTTAAACATGCTTTCGCATCACCCATGTTCATTCTGTGTTTCACACCAAAGTGAAGTGTTTTCAAATAAAGAATTCAGCTATAACGTCTCATCAATCGTGCATACAGCAGCTACTTCACACAAATATCAGCACAAACTATCTACTGTTCAGAAATTGTCAGAAATCAGCATAAATTGTCAAACTACTCCAAGTTCATCATGTAAACACTAAAAAACAGCGCAGGCACGAGGACCGAAGAAGTGACAAACTAGAGCGCTCTAGTTTGTCACTTCTTCTGTCCTCGTGCCTGCGCTGTTTTTTAGTGTGAATAATGTGTACCCATCTAGCCCAACGTCAACTCATCATATAAAAAACTAGTATTAAGACACACAAGAAAGAGAATCAGTTTTGAAAAGCACACCCTCGAAATATATTCATCGCAGAACCTTTTATACTACAAAATTTTAGATTGTTTATTTTGCACATTGAATGCGATTTTCTGCATTTTATGACCACTATT
Organism: Haemaphysalis longicornis; assembly: GCF_048455015.1. Taxonomy (NCBI): domain Eukaryota; kingdom Metazoa; phylum Arthropoda; class Arachnida; order Ixodida; family Ixodidae; genus Haemaphysalis; species Haemaphysalis longicornis. The sequence continues at coordinate 351,867,228 of NW_027526203.1, read as the reverse complement.
TATGATCACCGCAAAAAGCTCTTCCAAAGTCTGCGAGTATTGTGCAAGCTTGTAGGAAGATTCAATTATTTCACTAGTGAAGTCATGATATTCGAGCAATATGTCTCAATGTAGAGGGCCCTTTCTTTATAAAAAAAGGTGTTGTCTAGGGTATAAATGGTTACTGTGTTAGAAATAGGGCACGATATATTCTCTAATAATATACTTCACACATTCGCAATAGAAGCTAGTTGGGGAACACTGTAGGGAACGTGGAGGTCCGTGATCCCGAATCAGTGAGCGCGGTTGGGAAGAAACGCGATGGGCTAAGACCATGATGCACCGCTAGATCAGCAGAGTTCCGAGAGATAGCCCAACCGCTCCACACATGCACCTGAGGGGAGGTCCGCAAATGTGCGCGTCTGCCGCGGAGGTCACTCAGATCAGAGATTGGCTGAAGGCTGCAAACAGCGTGGGCGAAGCATCTCAGGTGGGCTTGTCTTTGTCGGGAAGCCCCTGTGCCTCCCGTGTGAACCGTGAACGGCGTCAAGCTTTGAGCTCGCACACTTTGGGAGATCCCAAATAAATAGTTGTGCTTTGGAACTACTGTCTACTGTGTTCTCGTATCGGTGAACCTCACTGAGCTGCCGTACGCATGGCTGCTCACGTGGTTGACGTGCCAGGAGCTAGCGTGGTGGCCTAGGCCGGAGAGCCAGGCTAAGTCACCCAAGGACCCTCATATTCCACAATTGGTCAGCACAAATCTACCATGAGCCGGTCGTCACTTGTATAAACTAGAATTAATTTTGCGCAGAGCCATTTCAGCTGTAAGGCAAGTGGTTTGGAGAGACATTATACAAAATGCCCCCAAAATACATTTGACATTTCATGGGGGAAGAGGTTTCCTTAAACGCAAGTAACAATCTTTCTTTGAAGATAGGGTTTCCATGGAATTTAAACAAAATGGTAGCCATTCTATGACAAAATTTATCAAAAAAACAACCCAAAGAGGAGCTTCTCAGTGAGACAGGGAGGTGGGTTCAACTGCAAGTTAATTGCCCTAGTTATGGTTTTGGCACATATTATATCAATTTCGGGCATCAGTGAGTCACACCTTGATGATGCCATGCTGGATGTGTATCGAGCTGTATGGTTTAGCTAAGTAGAATCAAAACTTCTCTCTATTTTTTTTCTAGTTTACATTTTAGTTTTGGCTCGTAACTCTAGATTTGTCCACGTTTTTACTTACGCTCTTTCTAAACCCTTGTTTAATATGAATAATCGCATATGTTACTGCTTGTTTAGTTTCATTATTACAATTTATTCTACTAGCATAGGCTGTCCATTATATAGTTTTCATCTGCAGTTCTGATGTTAAGTACAGCCAACTTTTCCGTTATTACCCAATTTCATCCCTTAAATTGATGAAATTTGGAAGTCCTGTAAAGGAACAACAATGCCATGTATTCGCACTTCGGCCGACTTGATGTTTTGTTTAATCTGACGAAACTTCAAAGCCGGATCAAATTAACAAGACTCAGGTCACTCTTCTTTTCTTGGCTTAATTCAAAGACTATAGCATCATACACAAACCAAGGATGTCTATGTATTAGTCAAACAACTGTACATTTGCACTGAATATGTTCATGCCTTTATTACGATTATAAATGCTACAACTGGTGAATATAAAAGCACAAAGTGGTACTCTGCTTGAGCAAGTACCTTTAAAATCATTTCAAGTAAAACCTGCTGCGGTGGCTCAGTGGCTAAGGCGTTGCGCTGGTGAGCACAAGGTCGCGGGTTCGATTCCCGGCCATGGCAGCCACTTTTCTGATGGAGACAGACGAAAAGCAAAAACGCCCGTGTGTACGAGATTTCAGCGCACGTTAAAGATCCCCAGGTGGTCAAAATTAATCCGGAGCCCTACACTACGGCACGCCTCATCGCCTGCGTTGCGTCAGTGCATTAAACCCCCACAATCAATCAAATCAATCATTTCAAGTAAACCGCCTATTGCAACCCATTATAACTGGGCATAGCACAAGTCAAGCTGATCTACTTTTTCACTTCAAGCACACACAGACCCAGGCTAGCAAAATGCCAAAAGGTGCAACGCGCCCTTCACTTGCTCTCTTCATTTTTTTCCCCCAGTCTCACCGTCCCCTGTGTTCTGTTTCCAGTGCATGGTACAAGACGTATGAAAACTTCCCGGAATTTAATCAAGATGTAGGCACTATGCAGCTACTGATTACGCACAACTTTCTAGTAAATCTTTCATTTTTCTGCCCTGAAACAATTGTAAATGCATGTGCTTCATATACTGGGACTGTAAAGAGATGGGTATTCAAATCCCAGTGGACATGCAACAATTTTTTGGGACATCTTGCTTTTTTTTTAATGTATTTTCCAAGTTTTATTCCCCCCATAAAAAAAATAACATAAATTAAAATAAACAAACAAATAAAATAAAAAAGAAAGGAACAGAAAGCACAAGAGACTGCCTTGCCACCCACAGAAACAGGTGCAGTGAACTTTTCAAAGCCCAGGGCATTTTACACAAAAAACTCAGTAGGAGTTAGCTAACAATTCAGGTGACACCAAAAATGACGTTGGAATATTTATTTCCTGCCCTGTCGCACTACCCTGCTCTACAAACTACTCAGTGAGGCAGCAAAAATCGGGGTTTGTCTTATACTGCCATCAGCTCTGCCTGCTTTGGCATGCTTATCCACTTTGCAAACCACGCCAATACGACGAGACCTAACACTTATTTGGTAACAGCTTCATAGATTTGACCCCACCCTAGACAACCGTAGCTTTGGAGAGTGCATGTTATTGTGTGTTAAGTTTCCCAAGCACTGGTCCTCAGCAAAGTTGTTAGAGGACAAAAGTATGCAGGCAAGGCAGGTTAATATTGCTAGATTTAGTTTTCTCCTGAGGACATAATTCTGTCCAATTCAATAAACCACACGCAATTAGCTAAAAAACTGCCTTTGCAAAGATTTCCTGCTAGCTATCAGAAGGATATGTGGACATGGTTTACCCTGCCTAGCATCTGCACAAATGCGCAAACACACACCTTTACATGAGTTAGCCCAGTCACTGCTAGGCTCATTTCAGTAGTGCGGCGAAATCCCCAATGTTGCCCGCCTCCAATTCTGTCATTAGGTGCTCCACACGTGCTGCTCCCTGACACAAGAGGTGTGAAACCACAAGTGCAACGTTCAGCAATCCAAAGCAGCTTACCTCCAAAGCCTGCATCTTCCTCAGGAGAGCTTTGCCCTCAGGATCATCCTTGTATTGTTCAAAGAACTCTTCAAAACGCTTCCTGTACACCAGCTTGAGGTCAAACTCCTTAGCCAGCCTGATAAAAATAAATAAAATGAATGGTAGCATTACACACACTTATATCTACACATCCCATCGTGCACCCACAAATACACAAGCCTCAAAACTGATCAGCAGTTTTGGTAAATAGAATGAGCCAGCTTTTTGTCAACTTAATTAAGATGATCCGGAACATGGCTCTAGTTACTATAATAAAGGCACAGGCACAAAGGCAAAAGCATTCTGCTGTTTAGCATACATTTACTGTTGCACTTACACTCTACAATGGTGGAATTTCTCATGGAGGTTGAGTTAAATTGTGTTCGCTAGTGAGCACACAAGTGGCAAAAGATCCAAGTTTCATACTACACAGGGACATTGGGGTAAATATGTTGAGCACTTGTTTGTCCCTGCACTGCAAGGTGTTGTGTCTGCAGAGCACTCATTTGTGCCTGCACTGCACTGCACTAAATAATCTCTGTCTGTAATGTTCAGAAAAAAAGTTACATGGCTCTGCAGTGTGCTTCGATAGAAAAACAACCTTTTGAATTTTCATTTTAGGCCTTTTTTTTTATTATTAATGTCTCTGTTTGCCAAGGCACAATTTACGTTAGATGTATGCACTCGCTATCTGTTAAATTCCACCATGTGGACTTGTGACTGTGCTATCATAGCAAATGTCACCCAAACGTCTGAGGAGGAAGATGAAAAAGAAACAGCATTTTTGACTACACTTTTATCAGAAAAAGAAAATGTGGCAAAAAAGCTCAGAATGTTGGCCGTGCACCCCCAGCTTTGGGAACAAAACTTTTTACCCCACTTTTGTCAGAAAAATAAAATGTGCCATAAAAGCTCAGAACATTGCCCCCCCCCCCTCCTCCCCTCCCCTCCCCTCCCCTCCAAATTCGAATGTGACATCACACAATAAATTTCAAAGTCACGAGCAAAAAATTTACTGAAACCCAACATGCAAGTGGTGGATTTGAACGCAACACTGGAAGCGCCCCGTTCATTTGAAAACTAGGGGGAGCAATGCGCTTCTTGACTCGGGCAACACACACAGCTCACAGATGAGTTTACTCCAAAAATCATGCAACTGCTGGTGGTCCCTTCCCTCTACTTCTGAGGCATTTCTGCTGCCCTGCAGACAATTCTCGTCCAGTGCGGGCTCGGCCACTAGTGACAAGAGCCTTGACAAATATTGCATGCAAATTTGCATGTGTTTGGGCGTAACAATTCATTCACTGTAAATATGCTACATTACTAAAATTGATTGATTGATTCTGGGGTTTAACGTGCCGACGCAACGCAGGCGATGAGGCGCGCCGTAGTGGAGGGCTCCGGATTAATTTTGACCACCTGGGGATCTTTATCGTGCGCCGAAATCTCGTACACACGGGCGTTTTTGCTTTTCGCCTCCATCAGAAAAGCGGCCGCCGCGGCCGGGAATCGAACCCGCGACCTCGTGCTCAGCAGCGCAACGCCTTAGCCACTGAGCCACCGCGGCGGGTTACATTACTAAAATTGCTTTCTGCTTTATCGATACCTCTTTCCTAGACATCATTCCTCCTTGTGACCCTGACGAAATTCCACACATCAAAATTAAACTCCAAATTTTGGATAATGTGAAGTCTAAGAAAAAAAAAAATGCCAAAACCAAATTTTTGGCAAGAAACAAACTGAAAAACATCCTCCAAAATTCCCAAAATAAACATGCGCATAAAGAAAAAAAAAATAAAACCTTACCAACTGCCCACATGCAGCAACACTGCATTGCCACTGCATTATTCCTCGAAATTTTCAGGCCGAGTTTTCTGAATTCAACACCTACTAACACAAATTGCGAGTATTTTAATCTTTAGTCTCTGAAGACTTACCTTTGAAGACCTCTGAAGACTTCAGGGGGGACAATGCTCTTAAAATAAATAGCTTCCTTTAATTTTTAAGTAAACTCTGTGAAACTTGTCAGTCTTGCTGCTTTTCCCCCACTGATTTCAAATACGCCATTATTTTTTTAGTCAGTCAATTAGTTCCCAACATAATTAGAGATCTGTGCCCGTTCTGTCTCTTCTTTTCCTTGTCCCGTCCGAATGCGCAGTCTTAAGTATGAAATGTAGACAAAACAGTGTTAGTCATAAAACGGTAATCCTTACATTTTTCAGTACTATGAACCCCGGTGAATGCAATAAGAGAATCGTTTTTTTTTTTTGATGCACCGCATGAAATTAATTTTACAGTTTATTAAACTTTGGTGGCACCAGTGGCAAGGACCTATTCTGAATGCCCATTTCCAACACCAAAGTTTAATGAGCTATAAAATTAGTTATAGGTGGTGCATCAAAAAACCGATTCTCTTATTACACTCACCAGGGTTCATAGTATTAGAAAATATAAAGATTACAGTTTTATGACTAACACTGTTTTGTCTATTGTTCCTCCAAAAATGGCTAATTATCTCTAACTATCTTAGGAACTAACGTATTTACTCAAATCTAGGCCGCCCTCGATTCTAAGCCGGCCCCCGAAATTCGGAAAGTCAGAAAAAGAGGGAAAAAAAAAAAAAAAAAAAAAAGGCTTACCTTGAATGTAAGCCGAATGAAAAAATGCACTGGACTGAGACTAGAACATGCACTTTATTACGCTTACGGCGCTTGTTGTAGCATATTCAATGCTCACTCATCGTTGTCATTGATATCAAAGGCACCGCTCATCGAACTATTCTCGTGGGCTCGTACGACGACGTTCTTAGGGAAAACTTCCCCGGCTGGAAGAGTCGTCTTCTTAAAAATAATGTACAGCGGCAGCTTTCATCCATCAGCCATGCAACACAACATTGCGCCTGCAGTTTTGACTTTCCCTTCTTTTGCACCCTTCTCGTTCCCGGTGTAGGCCACAGCCATGTCAAAATACACTGGGGTCTGACGGGCAGCCCAGTCTGTACTTCTTTTCCAGTCGCTTCTTGATAACAAAGTGCTTGAATATGACTAGCTTCTCCTCGAAGTCAGGGTGTAGTTTTTGGCACACAGATGTCAGGCAATGGTCCAATTAGTGTTTTATCATGGCCGCCATGGAAGCAGTCATAGCTGATTTCACCCAACCGGACCAACCGCTTGCGCTCACTGACTAGCCACAGTCACTGTTAATTATTGATAGTGACGCTGGCTAGTCAGTGAGCAGAAGCGGTTTGTCCGGCTGGGTAAAACCAAGGCAGACTGATCACTTGCATTTGTGAAATGACATCAGCGAGGATTGCTGTACTGGATAGGCGCAGCCTGTTTTGATTTTTACCCAACAGGCCAAACCGCTTCCACTCACTGACTAGCCAGCGTCACTATCAATAATTAACAGTGACTGTGGCTAGGCAGTGAGCAGAAGCGGTTCAGCCGATTGGGTGAAATCAACTATGACTGCTCCCTTTCGTAAACGACTTCTTAAAAAAAAATTATCGGCCTAGAGTCAAGTAAACACGGTAATTGACTGATACAAAAAATAATGGCATACTTGAAATCAGTGCGAAAAAAGCAGCAAGACTGACTAATTTCAGAGTTTACAAAAAAATTAATAGAAATTGTTTTAAGATTCGTGTCCCCCCTTGAGGGACATAACTGAGATCCACATCACATACTGTACTAGCAAAGCAGTTCACCCGATATAAGTTTAGCAAGCCACCAGAGATTTTGTAGCACTGTGCATTGCTTGACTACCGTATTTACTTGCATAATCTTCGCACTTTTTTTTCGGAAAAGTCAATGCGAAGTTAGGGGTGCGAGAATTATGCAGGGGAAAAAAATACAGTGCACAGTGTTGCCAATTTGCCTTCTGCCAATCCCGCTAAATGTAGCGGTCGTTTTTTGAATATGTAAGCTCAGTGTTGCCAACAGCAGCTATTTCTTTTTATTTTATAATTTACAACGTAAACAGTATCCCGTCGATCAGCGATCATGAAATTGCCACCTCTGCTTTCTGGCGCGCGCCCCATCTCGTCGTCGTCATGTGCGTGCCCTACTTGTGAAGCTCGACAGTAACGCACGTTGAAGTCGGTGACGCCGAAGTGCCTGCCTGCGGCACGGTTGCCGTGTTCGATCGCGTACTCTATCGCTTTCAATTCGAAAGCGGCAGTGTAGCTGGCGTTCTTCCCCATGGCGAAGCGGCACCAAGCACAAAACAGAGATCAAAAAGTTCTCAAAATGGCAGCGAGCTATCCACCACTGACGCGAGTGACTCACTGACTGCTGCCGCTCAACGACGGGACCACGACGGCGACACGACGACACGACAGCGGGCTGTGCGAACATCGTCTAGTTGCGCGCACGCGAAACCGGCTCAAGGACAGTGTCAAAACATTCTTTCCGATGCGTAATTTTTTATTCGGTGTGTGTGAGTAGCGTGTTAGGGCGCCTGTTAGGGAGTAGCCATGCAGGTTGTTAGGGCGCCTGGATGGCCTTGGATACACAGCGCTCTCCGCCGAACTGACAGGCGGCGGGGGAGGGCGCACGTTGGAGAACGCGTGCACCATGCGGGTTTCGCGAGCAGGCAACTTTCGCCGCTGCAAAGTTGGGGGTGCGAGGATTATGCGAGGAACCAAAAAATCCAAGTTTTGGTGGCTCACATTAGGGGTGCGAGGATTACGCGAGTGCGAGGATTACGCGAGTAAATACGGTAGATAACACACACCATTGTAGGCTTTTCTTTTTTGCCCAGCTGTTGGAAGGCCAACGCAAGCTGTCACGCTACGCTGACCTAGCATCCAATCAGGGGCATTACGCCGCTCGTGCCGAGCTGTAACCTGAATGCACCGCTTTGCAGCGAGCATCCTAATAATGAAGTGTGTAAAATTGCTATTCACCAAATGAAGCACTCACTCTTCAAGGACATCAAAGTTGACGAGGAACTCAGGGCAGTCAACTACTTCCGCCAGGTGAAAATTATACCGTGCTCCAAACAGGGGAAACTTCTCCTTGGAACTGCTGAACTCAATGTGAAACACGTCGTTACCAAACTTGAGTCCTGGGGCTTTACGCACCCTTCGACTGCAAAGAGGGCAGCAAACAATTACAGAAGTCAACAAGGTTCAAGCAAAAAATGCAAAACTGTAAATATAATTAAAGCTTCATGCAAGCTGAACTTTCATGTAAGCTAAACTTCAGCACAAATTTAAGTGATTACAAATGCGAGCAACACCTTTTTAACTAGAATGAGCATCAATGAAAACAGAGTAAAAAAAAAAAAAAGCTTTGAATGTATGATAGTTCATACTCTGAATTCCTGTCAAAACATTCTTTTGTTGCTTGACAGATCCGATTCATCACTGTAAAACAACCTCAGGCACTGGGTAAGTGACACTTGCCAGGGTCGAAACATGGCCTTGAGTGGAATTCGCATCAAGGGGTTGTCACGCTACTTGTGCACTGCTTACAAACAGTTAGACTGCGCTGCAAATGCACCCTAAAGTGACACCAGCGCCCCCATGGCAATGTACCCTGGGTTTAAAGTGGCACCAAACCATAGCACAGCTGTGTTGCTTATCCTCATGTGTTTACTGCTGTGAAACGATGTCACCCGCCTTGCCTTAAACAGCTGCCATCACCCCGAATTTCTGCTTGCAGCAAGCAGTACTGCAAGCACCATGGCTAAACAAGTGAGCTGCTACAGCTGGATGGCATCCTAACAAAGAGAGAAAACGGCTGGCCAAAAATTTAGTAAGGAATAAATTTAGTAAGGGATAAATGCCACAAGGTGCACAAAATTTTGATTTGAAAAGCACTGGCACTGGTCACCGTTTCAGCAGCAATGAAGTTTAAATTGATGCTCGAGCAACTCAAAATACTGCAAAGCCCTTAATTTGTTGACCCCATATGTCATAGGCCCTTGACACCAATGTTTCAGGGAGGAAGCAGAGTCAGCAGAAGAGAAGCTTAGCCTCAACAAACGGTGTGCACGCTGCTAGCAGTGAATTTTCTCCAAAAAGTGCACCCTCCAGTGAGGGTGGTTCTGAAGTTCTTTATTTAAAGCCTTTTTTGTTTAAATCACCCGATGCAAGTGGGAAACAGCGACAAGAAAAAATGCCAGGACATCTGGCTGACTGTAAAACAGACACATCTCCCGGAACGAAGGGCATGCATGAAGACCTGTGAAAAGATTGGCTGACATTCCTGGCCACTTTATAGCATTACCTTTGACCAAGAACTTCAGATCTGCCACTGTGTTAAGGGCATACGGCCAAAAGCTTCCATGAAATTATTTCCCACCACAAAAGCATTCCCAAGTCCCACCTTGAGTAGAGTGCTGTGCGAGAATGTAGCAAGGCACGGTGGTAATCAAATTATAATCCATAAGATGTTCTCATTCCGGCTGCTATATTGCACTGCATATTGCCGCGAAATAGGCATTGGGTTTGTTTGTTTGTGTTTTGCTTTTACTGCCCGGCCGCGCCCGGCTGTGTTATCTGTGTCCCAAGCGAAGCGCGCGTTCTATTCTTTATTTTTATGCCGCACGGGTTACCTCATTCTGATACGGAGAGCGTTTCGCCGTAACGTCACTAGCCTCGAATAATCTTCCTTGATCTACAATGTTCTGGATGTAAATTGACGGTTTGAGAAACACTCGCGCTGAAAGATAAAAGCCTGCAGAGCAGACGCCGCGGTATTCGATCGCCGACACTCGCTTGCGCACGTCACTTAGCTGACTGCTGCTTCGCCACCTGCGTATTCTTTGAGTTGTTAGGGGAGCACAAGTTCGCTCCAATAAACTTGTTTTCCTTGAAGAGAACTGCGTCGTCTTTGGCCACGTGACATCTGGTAGAGGTGCTGGGTACGCACCCTTTATGCTCCCCGACAACTCGAATACACAGGTGGCGAAGCAGCAGTCAGCTAAGTGACGTACGCAAACGAGTGTCGGCGATCGAATACCGCGGCGTTGCTCTGCAGGCTTTTATCTTTCAACGCGAGTGTTTCTCAAACCGTCAATTTACATCCAGAACATTGTAGATCAAGGAAGATTATTCGAGGCTAGTGACGTTAGGGCGAAACGCTCTCCGTATCAGAATGAGGTAACCCGTGCGGCATAAAAATAAAGAACGGAACACGCGCTTCGCTTGGGACACAGATAACACAGCCGGGTGCGGCCGGGCAGTAAAAACAAAACATAAACAAACAAACCCAATGCATGGTTCGTGGAACTGAACGGCTGATTTGGAATAACATTCACAATAAAAAGCAAAAGCACAACTAATGAGTGGAGTGTAATTTTAATGTCAAAATTTTAATGTCCCTTGTGTCCTCCCATAGTTACAAAATTAGGAATACACAAAAATAAAGGGTTTCACTGTATTGAGAAAATGACGGATTGTTTGAGCCACATGCCAGGGTAGATAGTAAAGTGTTGTTGCAACTTGCCATGGGTCATGGGAGTGAGGAAGAGAGGAGGGGGGTGGTCATTTCACGCTCATTAGAGAAATAGCCACCACAGGCTTTCTGGCAAATTCTGAAAGCACAAAACAGCCATTTCTCCAACACAGAGTGCTTGCTGCACAGGTACCTTGGCCTCCACAAGCCTTTACCTACCAAATTCTTTTCGCCCAAAAATTTGAATTTCAAGATTTTTCTCGTTTGCCCCTGCTGTATGACTACTGCTCCCTTCTAGTCGCATGTTTTGTGCCATTTTTTCTAATATTACGGTGGCACTACTCTGGCGGACCCAGATGGAGAAGCATGGCTGGAGAGCCGGCAGCAGTCTGGACAGGCACTGGGGGCTATGAAAATGCAGTATTTTAAGATTCAACGTACTAAATGTTACACTGTCAACTGTGCAAATAAAAGCATGAATTGCACATAATACCAGTCCTAAGTTTCATCACGGCCCTGCTTTCAAGACAAGAAAGAGCACGCCAAATTAGAGTATTAATCATGGTGCCAGCAAATGGTCGCAGACCTGATGTGTAATGGCACGAAACTTCACAGTTCTTTACCGGGTGCATAGCTGTACCGGGTGCACAGCTGTACGATACGTCTCCACAGGCCTCCCAGACATTAATTAAATAAAAAAGTGCCGGGTATTGCATTGTTGGCACCCTCGTCTCTGTCGAGCCCCTAAACAATCCTGTCATGTCTAACCTGCCAATTTAATTAAAGTGAATGCCATTGCGAAGGCCAGTGTACAGCTGTATTGGCCTCGAGGACATACCGTGGCGCCACCTATGAGTGACGTCACTTGTAGGACGCCGAATCGTGTTGTCGTCTGCTACAACACATTTCCCGTGCGTATGCGGAAGCGTGTTTTTTTGTTGTGGCCACCGTCTCGCCCCCTCCTTGTGGATTTGATGCAAATTACCAAAAAAGTTGTCTGTAAACCAAATAATTCGAGCAAGCAATCAGCAACTCGCTTGTTCCCGGCGACACCGCCGCGTTTAGGTACCATCGCGACCCACAGCTACGCAGCCAACTAACGCCAAGGACGATGCAACTGATGCCGAGAAAAGTATGCTGTAAATTCATTATGAAATACTTGTGTCGGTACATGCGTGTGCAAGGAAACACCTTGTAACAGCGACGGAAACGCGTCGCACACTTGTGATCTCGCCACGCGAACTGCTCGTATTGCCTGGTAAATGAATGACTACGCGAGAACGGTGATCGGATTGCTTCGCCGCACATGCTTAAAAGTATTGTTATGGTCTGTAGTTTGCCTTAATCAGTGCCTATTTCCCCTACGATGTTTATAGTCATGCCCGGATTTGATTAACGATTACTGCCGTAGCGTGTACTCTGCACAGCTGATGTTTACTTTCGCGACTTGTCCGCAATGTATGAACGGTATGAACTCGAGTTTTTAACGCCTTCGCGCGGGTCTGAACAAGGCTATATTTAGTTTTCGTTAGGTGTTCGGCGTGGTAATTTATAATTGCAGCGTGTTTTGTATGTTTAAAGTGAGCCGGCCTTTCTCAAGCATCAATTTCGAAACTCACGACTGCTCACAGAAGGCGAGCCTGCGTACGAGGCGAAACACGTCGTTAATGATTTCGGGTAATTGGGGAGATTTAGAATGGAGAGCCGAGCGTTGGGGGCCCCCAAGAAGTTAGAGGAACCCAAACGCAACACGCGCGTGCGCGACGGGAGGGCCTTCAACAGCTCGCAGCCGGCTTCGGATGCACGTAATCGGATGTTGAGAACTTTAGGCTTGGCGTCGCATAATATATTTCATCGCCGTTAGAGTTGCGAGTGGCAGCCCCTAACAAAACGTTTCACCGCGCTGGAAACTCTGTAAGCGCGGTGATTTCCGTTGAAGCGATCGACGATCAAGATACCTGCACGGCCTCGGCCGATTCTTGCGCGCAAGCATAGCCATCCTTCGGCCGCTCGCCTCACCGGCGTGAACGGGCCGGCGCTGCCGGGACCGACCTCCGCGGCCGGTCGGCGTAAATCGCGGCAGATATTTGAGCATCGCTTTGAAAACCACAGCTGATGACACTACCTATCAGAATTTTTCATCACACTAACATCCACTTTCACCAATCTGTAACTTCTTTGTTCTTGTTGCTGCCGCGAGCTGCGTCGGTTCGAGCCGCACTGTCGGCCGTGCGGGCAGGCACGGCGGGAGCGTGTGCTTCTGCGAGCAGTTAACGCTTCACGATTTCCTGCTTTATACATTTCTTGCAAACAAGAGAAATCTAGAAACTTCACTCGGCGATCGCCGTAGTCCACATTGTTGATCGGGGAAACAAGCCGCTGCTTACGCTTCGGTCGCATACGTAGTACACCACCACGCTCATGGTGGTTGTGGGTAATCTACCACAGTTGATACGGTTATAAATTCCCTATGAGGTCGAACTGCGCTTGAAGCACTGAGAATTAACTTCAAACGAAGGAAATTAACACGAAAACACTTTTAGAACGCGCTTCCTAAGCGAAGTGTCACGCGCTGCAAGCCAACTACGCAGCAAGATAGGAACGGTGATCCTACAAGTGACGTCAAAACGATTGCAGCGCCGGCCTCTCCAGTGGTGGGCCTCGCGGCCAATAGTGGGCAGTGGCCGAAGAATGCCTTCCCCACTCCCGGATGCCAGCACGGCTGGCATCCTCAATGATACCATGAGGATGAGCGCCCCGCTTAGGTGTTCCATGGTCACTATACCAACTCACATAGCTTGCTGTGTAAAATGCACGTGTGGCATTTCCGAACATAACGTGTGGAATTTTCATAACATTTGCACAGCTAAAGAAGCATATATTCCCAGAATATATGCCAGCAAACCAAACTCTTTGGACCAGCCATGTTTGGAAGAGTTTGCAAGCAGGTAAACGATAAAACCAAAAGCTCGGGTAGCCGTGCACAGAAGTAGCGTACAGGACTCACACAATGTCGTTGGCATCGGGGGTGGTGCCAATAAAGTAGCCACCGGGGACAAGGCACTCGGCCGCATTGCGCAGCATGCAGCGTGCCTGGGGCAGGCTCTCAAAGCTGTAGTGGAAAGCAAACTGGCAGCTCACTAGGTCCAGGGTCATGTTCTGGTGCTGGAAGAGCTCCTTCAGGCGCACCTGCAACCATGTGCCCAGGATCGGCGCACAAGCATTTCCACCCATTAGACATGGTAACCGTAACTGCATTCCATTGTTGCTGAGCAGGACTGAGCCAAGGTATTCCTCAGAAACATTCCAGCGGTACACAACAAACAGAACACCCAAGAAAATTTGCAAGAAAATAATAGCTGGGTAAACATTACACACTTACACTATCATTTTATGTCCAAAACATTCATGTACAGCAGTTTTGTGCCACTACAATATTAGAAATGCTCTAACCACAGCTTGAAAATACAATCTGTTTTGCGTGGGACAGACGCACTGTTCAGTTAGGGTGGCTTCATTTCATTCCAGTTCAGTTCCAGTACGACTAAAATAATAGCTCAACTATTCATGAACTGGTTTAATGAGTAAAATATGATAACCAAGTGCCAAAAAGAAATAAATTTTTTTTTAACATCCCAAACAGAGTGTGTAAGAAAACGCTGGCAATGGACTTCAGGGCCTTTGGCATTGATCTACCATTCCCCCCCCCCCCCCCCCCCCCCCGGGCCTTTGGCATTGATCTACCATTCCCCCCCCCCCTCCCCCCCCAAGAGAACACTACCTGCATCCTCCTTACAATCAGCAACAAAAATTTACGCAGCTACATAAAAATAAAACGCCCACACAACAGGGTGTTCACTGCGAGCAGTTTTATGCCATTGGACACAAAAAAGGTAAGATTCCGAAGAAAGTTCGGCAAATGGCCACAAACCATACAAACAGCCAGTAGGTCTGAGTTCTGCAACAATGGTTACCGGACAACTGAAGTGGTCGTGACACCGGTCACGTCTACATAAAACTGTTTGTGGCAACGAATAAAGGATGCATTATTTTTAAAATATCGGGTTTGCGGCTGTACAGAACAATGTATACAAATAGCGTCTGGAGCTCCTCCTTCAGGCTGCTTGCATCAGAACAGACCGTTGAAGACGACCTCATCAGGAATGGGTACCCCAAACATTTTACTGGGAAGACAACTAATTTCATCATGCATTCATCATGCGTGCTGTGGATCCGTACATTCGAGATGTAAGCAAAGCCCTTGCTTACAGTCTTCAGAAAATGTGGTGTCAAATCGCGCATGTGCCGGTAAGCAAGCTTAAGGGTGACTTGCTAAATGTGAAGGATCCTCTCCCTTGGCAACGTTTCTCTGGTGCGATCTTCAAGAGCCCATGTGCCGAGTGCGATTTGGTATAAATTGGCGAAAGCCGAAATTTCTGCAGGCGTCTTAAGCAGCACAAGAATGATGTGACCAAGGGCCACACAGTGACAAATGCACCTGCAGAGCACGCCGAGAAGATGGACCACAAAATAAATCGGGACAACGCGCGCATCGTAACCACGAAAAAGAATTTGGAACGAGGCTCAACCTCAGATCACTAATAATTCAGACAACAAGCAACACAATAAATATATCACCTGGCACTTTAAACTACGTGTGCTCGCGAACTTTAGGTCATGCGCTCAACGCTACTTAGGAACCTGCTGCTTACCCATCATTCCATTGCGAACAAGGGATCCATACGGATCCCGAAACGTCCATTCTGTTTCAACATTGGCCAGCGTCCTGCCTTTTCATACAAATGCCTTTACCTCATCAGACGGTAATCCGTCGAACTCTCACCTAAGTCCCTTCATATGCTTTAGAGCAACTTTAGTTTCGGCATAGGTACAGTACTACAGTGAACTGAAGTCCCTCAATTGTGTCTTTGCCAGTGAACTAGAGGAGGCATAGATGGCTTAGGTGGCATAAACTATGAACTGCGTATATAAAGCACCATCTCTGCTACTGGACTCGATGATGTTGGAACCTCAGGTATGTTGCCACTGCGTTCTTTATTCCCCACTAAAGTTCGCGAAACTGAGAAATTTTGCACCTAGTAAGATGTTTTGGCGTAGCGTGGCACAATTTATACGAATTTCATGGTTTTGGCGCAGCTTGGCTCAAAAATATAAAATTGTATCAAAATGGCGCAATTGGCACAGCTCTTGCACCCCTGGAACTAGTACGGTATGTTGCGACTGCAAGGTCAGGGGGGAGGTCTTGAAATTCTTTCAAATAAAAAAAAAACCAAACTCTACCCATTGACAGTTTTTTGTGCTTACTTGTTATTATTATTTGGCTTCATCTACGTGTCCTGAAAAAAATAAAAGTTGGCTTTGTTCAATATTTGCTTCAGTCACTTAGCATAAGCACAAATCAAGATCAGTAATTAAGTGCTACTTAACTATTTTTATCAATTATGCAGTAAAACCCCAAACAGAAGTACCATTCATATTTATTTCATGCTCATAGTTTCGTTAATTTCTTCAATATGTTTAATATAACTTGAAACACACCATCTACCATGCATGTATACAAAGTGTCTCAGCTAACGTGCATCAATCGCTGCTAACCTATTCATTATTACACAAAATACTTAAGCTTCAAACGAAAAGATGTAGACCACATTTTGCAACTGATGCAGCTGTTTTCAACACGCTACCTCTGGCACAGCTCGATGACAGACTTGCAAAACAAACGCCAGACAGTGTGCTCAGGACATATTTGCATGCCATGTGTGGACGTTAGAAGCTCAGCTACAAAAGTAGTGCATAAAAACCAACCAATCTGAAAAGGCTCATAATTGTCTGCACACTTTTCAAATTCCACATGCAATAACCGGGATGCTTATTCCACTCGTTTGTTGTCGGCTTATCTTGCCCTTTGGGTACTTTGGATTACGGCGAGCCTAAGCAAATTCAAAGTGCTTGTAATGTAGCAAATCTACACCGAGATACCTGGCAGCACGGAGACGGCATTTCTTTCCAGCAAGACTACCAAGATGCATCAAGCTGTGGAACTGGCTTCCATTAAAATTTACTTCTGTGCATGAGAAGGCGAAAGCGGGCCCTTAACGATTAGAGTCTACTGGCTAAGGATGTCAAGGCAGTGCAGTGAGAAGTTTCTTTCATTCCCGCTCTCAAGCAGGGAAGCTTTGGGTGCACAAAAAAAGTGGAAGAGGAAGGGGAGCAGGAGAAGAAGGGCTACAGTAGTGGGAGAGCTTTTTCCCAACAATGGGTGCAGGAGCAAGTAAGGATGTCATGATACACTTATTTCTGGTCATCATGGCAACCAAAAAATACGGTTCCTGTTACATGTATAGATCAAAACACGCACCCTTGTGCAGTCTGCTTCAATGAACTCTGCCTGGAATATGTGCCCAGGTTCACGCTGTCGTCGGTGCCGCTCTCTTAGCTCTCGGTATCGTTCCTCTGCATGCTTCAGCGATGTCCCCGCAATGTCTGCAAGAATAACGCACGCTAACAATCTTGCAAGGGTGCCAAGTATCCACCCCTTGCGGGGGAGCTATTTCAACGGGTACCAAAAGGATAAGCAGGTAAAACAGCAACAAAGAAAACAGGACAAGCAGGCCAACACTGAGCAGGGGACGCAAAACTTTTGTTCCACTGAGCATGCCCAGCAGCACTGCTGCAAGTTCTACAATGCGATGGCACAGACACCGATAGTGTCTAGAAGCAATGTAAAGCAAACTAAAGCACAGGTGACATTCAACAAAACAAGGCCGGCTGACAGAACTGACAACCACTGTGGCCAGCTGCATGCTAAAAAACTTGCAAAGCTGAACTAGCTGATGACAGAAAGAGGCAGGCGACAGGAGCAAAACATCCACATTCCCCATGCAGTGCTATGCCAGATGAGCCACCACCCCAACTGTTATCGCCTCCTCTATTGCAAGCAACAAAATCAATGGGCATGGAGTGCTTACTTCAGCCCCTTTATTGCCGATGACCGACTGACTTGTCATCTTGTGTGCTTGTCATCGGCAGTTCAAGGACGTCCTATTCATTAAGCCATGCGTGCCTTCTTTTGGGCCCACAAAGTACCACTAACTTTTTTCTTATCTTAGCCAGGACCCCAGTACAGTCACTAGTGAAACTGTAAGGCTTGAGCTCTCTTTATCGAGAATACCTAAAAACCGAAATTGTTTTCCCCATATTGCGCGAAGAATACATCTAAAAAATTGTAAAATACAGGTGAGACCCCCTTCTTTTTTTTAGGGTGCCCTTTTTTTATTTTGAAGTCCTAACTAAAACATACATACATACATGCTGCGTCCCAATGGACGCTGACAAAATCCGCAGGCAGGTGATGAACCTATTACACAATAGTTGCAGTGCCTAATAGGACAGGAAAAGCAGCATGGGTACTTCGATGGCAGCCCCCAAAAATAGGGCTGACTGTTCAGGCACATGAGCGCAAGAACATGCGTCTTGGCACCCACGTCTTTGGGCTATTGGCTGATCACAACAAATGGTTCACATACCTCACTGGGGGATTGCACAAAGCACAGGGATCGATTTGACGCCACCAAGGTGCATGTTCAATCACTTGTGTGCCTGAACAGTCAGCCCTATTTCTCAGGGCCGTCGTCAAAATGCCCACGCTGCCTTACCGCTCCAATTAGGCACCACGACTAATACATACTAATAGGTTCACCACCTGCCTGCAGATTGCACCGGTGTCTATCAGGACATGGCATATACAGGCACGCACATGCACACACAACAGGAACGGATGAGGGATGACCAATTCGAAATTCCAAATAAAGTAACCATGGGAATTAATTCCAAGCTAGAAAGCTGTTGCTAAGCAACCAAACTCTTATTTTTATTCAATGCAGAAATACAAAAACCTGTCGAGAAAAAAAAAAGAGAAAAAAAAATCAGACGTCTGCATAGTGACTTTTCTTGGTCTTGTTTTTCGCGCTTCTTTATCGGAATAAAAATATACAACATTAGTATTACAATCTGTCTGTTTAAAAACGGTTTACTATCTTAAAGGGCCCATGCTACTAAGGACTGCCAACTTACTTTTTATTTGGGTGTTCGCATGAGCCCCCCCCCCCCCCCTCACACAAACACGCACACACAGGGTGCCCCATGTTACTTGAGCCAAGCTTTAAAAATAGAAAACTTTATTCTTTTGCCACTAATAAATGAAGGTGAAATTATTAGTCTAGCACACCAATGCAAATTTTTAAGGCTACAGTAATTATGTACTAAGCTACCATCAATCAAGTGACTCAGGATAATTTTCAATTACAACATGGTTAGCCACAAAAACTAGAACAGCGAGCTCGACTGCAAGTGCTTCACTTGCAGTTCGTTTTTATATTTTTATGTGTGCGCGTGCACATCATGACCAGCCTTGTGAGCACTTGAGCACTTCTACTCAAGCTCCTGCCCACTTTCACAGGGTATACAAATTTGAGACGGGGATGAACAACGTTTGCCAAGAGTCTAGGGAAGAATGCACGGAGGGGTAACAGCTCACAAGCGGCATTGCTCTAAGGGCACGGGACACAAAGGAACACAGAACGTTGAAGCACCGGCCGTACTGCCTGCAGCTGGGGAGGCATTGCACACTCACAGGTGCGCCGAGGTCTTTATGTCTCCATGCAGGCGACGAGACGACCTTCGGCCGAGTGCTTGTGCAATGTGTCAGCGGTACGGCGGCAAGGGGACTTTCCAGCGCAATGATTGCTCCACTCCTCCTAGAATGTTGTGATCAGTTCAGAGTTTGTTCCTACTGGCACGAGTCGTAGGCACGAATCTTTGTCTTTAAAAGGTGCTGTTTTTGCAAGATCTGGAAATGATTCGCCGTGTTTGTCGTATGGGTAGACGTGTAGTAAATACCTGTCTTGAGTGTTTCTACTATATAGGTAACTAGCCCACATGACAAGTGAAATTCTTTTAATGCAAAGTGGTGCTGCAGCACAAGAACCATCAAAGGGCTCATGTATAAAACAACACCTAATTTTCCCAATCTACAGGAAGGGAAAAGTTAGCTTCCCAACTGCTGTCACTACCCTAACATTGCCTCATCCCCAGCAATTTTGCTCAAAGGGCACACTGTTCAGGAACCTAGAACTACCTATCATGCAGAACAGTAACATTCCACTAGAATTCCACTTGAATATAAACACTAAAAATACTTTGCCACATCAGTCATTTTTCTGCAATTCGTCGCCGAAAGCTGCTGCCTACTGAGTTCAAGCTGGTAGCCTTCATGACTCTGAAAACAGATAGACCCATTTCCTAAACTTGAAACTGCACACAAAGCAAGATGAAAGTTTCAATAATATCTGTGTGAGAATACTTTGCACAGCACTCAAGAACTGCAGCACAATGAGTTCCGAAAAACTAGGATAAGCTGAAAAGCTGCACCATTGTTGCACCGTGTAAAATATGGAGAGACAATTACCACCACCACAGATGATAGCGTTTATTGATGAAAAATTCAGTTACCCTAACTTTAATGTTTGGCTCAAGCAGGGGTGGCAGTGGGCTTGAGCCTTTTGAAGCAGCTCAGGGAGCAGGAATAATGCTGTTTTGGAGAACCATTGGAGCAGTAAAAGGGCAGTTTTGAACCAGCTTAGGAGCATCAAAATTCAAGTTTTAGAGCAGTGCAAGTCAGTTTGGTAGCAGTTTTATAGAGGTAAGCAATTTATTTGCAATTTTTATTTTTTTTAAACACACAAAAAAGAAAAATTCAAATTGTTCTTACAAAATACGATTAATACTGAGCCGACCACTTTTCCAATTAGAATTAGTCAGAAAATGAGTTAGAAAATATATGTTTCCATAATTAAAACATAACAGCTGACACAGCAATAACTAAGAAAAATAGAGACAAGCCAGAAAAATGAAAAAAAAATCCCACGTCACCTCCACTAACGTGAAACATGGGGAGGGGCGAAGCATAGAGTGTACAGGGTGTGCGAGGTATTTGAGAGCAGAATGTTGGCTTGAGGCACAACAGAATATCTCCAGGAAAATCAGACATATCTTCACCAAACTTTGTGAAATACTTCTCCTGTGGTTTATTTCCATAACTACTCAATGAATCCACCATCGGAAGCAATTAGCGATTCGATTCGGCTTCATGCACGGATCAGGTGCTCCTTAGAGATGTTGGCCATGGAGAGAGCAATGGCGGCCTTCAGCGAGTCTTTTGTATTATGCGGCTCTTGGTAGGCCGCTCTCTCAACGACTCCCCAGACATTGTAGTAGAGCGGATTTAAATATGGAGAACTAGGAGGCCACAAGTTGGGAGTGACGTGGTCGTAGGAGTTGTCAGCCAGCCATTCTTGGGTGACGCAGGCCGTGTGGGCAGGAGCCGAATCTTGATGAGAGACACATGGTCTTCCTTTCGAAACACTCTCTACCCGTGACTTTACAACGGTGGCACGCAATATCATGTACGCGACAGCATTAAAGTGTAGTCCTTCTGCAAAAAAGTGTGGCGGTATGACGTTGCCCTTGTTGCTGACGACGGATAACACCACCACAGGCGACAGAAATTTTGTGTGCATTACTGAAGTGCTTGTGCAAGGCCACCTGTCGTTACTGTGGTTAACTTTTTGGTCTTGGTCTAAGTTCTTTTCATCTGGAAAAAAAACCACAGCCTTCCAGGCTCCTCGCGTCTTTTCAGCTTGTTTAGCAAGCGCTTAGACTGCAGCAGATGATTCTCCCGAGATTTATCGGACATGAATTGCCCTTTCCTCATGACATAGCAGTAGTACCTCAAGTCCTCACGCACAGCAAGCATGAAAGTCGATTTCGCAACATGCAGCTCCTTCGCAATGGCCCGCACTGACTTCCCTGGGTCGTCACTGACGATGACTTGCAGCCACCGGAGAAAATCAGTGGTTCTGACGGCGTCTGACGGCTGACTGTGCTTTTTCCTTTTCACCACAGATGCCACGACACCGCCACAGCACACCAGCGCTGTCCGCACCTTGTAAATTAAGACTTTGCTACGTTCAGAAAGGTGGCAATTTCGAAGTCGCAGTAATTCGCGGCCAGGGCGACGAGGACTGCATGGCATTTCATTTCCTGCATCAACTTGTACACTTCCATCTTTGAACAAACTGCGCAGTATGAATGAAGAGGGGTCGACGAACAAGGAGCTGGACGCCTAGATATATATGATGAACTTGCTGGTCTCTATCGCGATAAGAAATAGTGTTCTGAAATACCTTGCGCCCCCTGTATAAGTGTATTCCTGGCGCCTTGGCATTTTTTCCTGCGAAAATGAAACCGTTTGGGGGTAGAGGTATACAGCTTTGCTGTAAAAGTCTCGTGCCTTTGCAGCACGAAGTGTTCTAGCGCAAGGCATTGGAAAACGAGTGTCCTGGTGTTTTAGCACTGTGACTACATGAAAAGACGACGACGACAGCCCCAGCCCCAAGGGGCTTGGCCCCTAAAATAAATGTTCGAGATATTACAACAGCACAGTCATGAGAAGCAGCCCAAAGAAGACCAGATAGGCAAAATGGCCTCTTTGCAACTAAGCTGTTGAAAGTTTAACTACATTGTACACCAACCACCCAAGACAAATAAAAAAAACAACTAAGAGAAACTAAGAGATAAAGAAATTTAGAGAAAGACAAAACTAAGAGGAAACAAGAGATAATTTGATGCATTGCATAACTAAACCTGACTAGACTCCAGAGAAAATAAAAATAAATGTTGAAGTTCACAAAAGACGAGAAAAAAATACCTGTTCTGCTGACCAAGTAATGCATACTTCTATCTACGTACAAAATACCATGCAACTGCATCGGGTTTATCCAAATAAGGTACATACCAGTGTTTATTAACCTCTTTTGAGCGTAAACAGAGAGCTTAATAGAGGGAGGAAGGGGGTCCACCCCCTCCCCCCTAAAAAAGCACTGCTGTAGGGCAAGACACACCTATTGAGCTGATTACTTGGACATATAGCTGCTAGCTCTACAGAAGCTCCCTTCTCGCTTGTGCCAGGGCCACACCTGTTATCTCATCCTCCTCAAAAGGGCACGGTAGCATGTCAAGCGCACTCGCGATAAGATAAAACGGGGAGGGTGCGACTGAATAGTCGAACTATTTTATTCTTTGCCTTTAATAGTAAGCAGGAAGATTGCAACGAATGCTGGTGATGACGCATGCTTCACGGCGCAGCATGCTGTGCAGTGAAGCTGCATCAAGGGCAAAGTTTGCGCATTTCACGCACCCCGAAAGTTCATTCCTCAGTCCCGTGAAACCGCGCCACTTGCAGACCAGGAAATTGTGGCGAGTGACTCAGAGTGTTAGTCCTTTAGGCAGCCGGGTGCAGCACGCCCCGTTGTGAATGACAGCTAAACGAATGAGTCAGCACTGCTCGCTGCCCAATGCATGCAACTGGCACTAAATATCATCTCACAGTTGCTGCACATTTTGTGGCACTGTACACCAAAACTGCCTTTTGGAGCGGGGTGGCGCAGGTAAGTGGATTGGTGCAGCGTGGCGCAAATGACACAGCGCTTCCACCCCTGCTCAAGTTTAGTGGGACTGTTGTTATATGGCTTACTCTACTGTCATATGATACACCGTGTTCATCACCACATAGCGAGTTGAAAAAATATGAATGTGTGTGGACCGCTTCACATTTTCCAAACTTGTTTTTGAACAAAAAAAATTTTGCCCACTCTTTGTTGACAGACTTTACTTCAGACAGTTAGGTATTCATAGCAATTCTGTATGTAAAAGACTATCTGAATTCAAAATTTTCTTTTAACTTTTTTTGGGAGGAAAAAGAAAAGCAGCATGCAATAAAAGCAGAGTAGGTGTGCCATATTCCCAGTGGTAATGTGATTTACCAAATGTGAGAAATGTGGTGTTGAAAAAAATGGCATCAAAAATTATATAGATATACATACACAAATAGACTGATCATGAAGATCCCACTTGCAATGACTGCTCGATTTCATAGTATGCAGTCAGGGTGAATTGCTGCTGAACCCTACGTTTTGAGTTGAAATTTTTGCCAAGCGTTGACTTCAAACTGACTGATCATAAAATTCAATCATGGCACAATACAGCCTATGTGTTACCGTGGCAATGACACTTCCGTAAAAAAGTGCAGATAAATTTCGCACTGGCCGGGCATCAGTACAAGCTCTTGCACCAGTGGGAAGCTGCTGCAACAGATAGGTGGAACAAGGGGGGAAGGGGGGGGGGGAAGGGGGGGGGGAGCCAGTTCTTTCTTCTTTTTTTCACTAGGTAGCTTTTGTGCACCTAGACCAGTTTTATTTCAGTTTTTTTTTTATGCGTCTCAATAAGACCCCACACCCAAATTATGCTGTAATAGGCACTACTTCAAAAATTCAGTGGGGTCTTTCAAGAAGCCCTGAGGTTAAAGACTTCCATCTCACAGGTGCTTCTAAGCAGATGGGGTCACCAGAGCTGTCTGCTCACCTGCACAAACCAGGTACGAAATGTTCCCTTTCTTCCACTTCTGAAGGTCTCCTCCCTTGCCAGCCCCCAGGTCGAGCACACGGAAGGGAGAGTCCTCCGGCATGTCCTCTTTACGCTTGGCAATGTACTCACCTGCGATGAGGAAGAACCCACGATGGCTACTACAAGGCAAGACGCACCACAATGCTCAAAGGCTGCCTACAACAACACAACCACAGCATTTCACAACAGCAAACCACTGCAGTTTGGCTGCCATCTCACAACATCACCTGTAAGTACAATCTGAGTTAGTGACACATCCAAACCACATTGCATATGACAAGTTGGTTGATTGATTGTAAGGTTTAATGCGCCGACGCAACGCAGGCGATGAGGCGCGCCGTAGTGGAGGGCTCCGGATTAATTTTGACCACCTGGGGATCTTTAACGTGCGCCGAAATCTCCAACCCACGGGCGTTTTTGCTTTTCGCCTCCATCAGAAAAGCGGCCGCCGCAGCCGAGAATCGAACCCGCGACCTCGTGCTCAGCAGCGCAACGCCTTAGCCACTGAGCCGCCGCGGCGGGTATATGACAAGTTGAGCAGCTTTGAGTTAAAAAGAACACTATTTCGGTCACCTGTCAGGCACTTTCTGGCACTACCCGCCGCGGTGGCTCAGTGGCTATAAAGCATTGTGCTGCTGAGCCCAAGGACGCGGGTTCAATTCCCAGTGGCGACGGCCGCTTTTCTGATGGAGGCGAAAAGCAAAAATGCCCGTGTATTTGAGATTTTGGCGCACGTTGAAGATCCCCAGCTGCTGGTCAAAATTAATCAGCAGCCCTCCCCTACAGTGCGCCTCATCGCTTTTGCAGTGTCGGGGCAAATAGTCAATTACTTTCTGGCACTGAAAAATTGCGCTTCCAGTCAACGGTCAGACTTGGTCCAACAATACATTTCGCCTCCCGTAACAGCTTGCCACCTGACGAAAATGATTGTTACCCGCAGATAGCTCACTTCCTTCCGAGAGAAGGCCGCACCATACGGCACACAGAAAGCTCTTCTAACCCTGTGGTTTTGAATGCTCATAAACACAGCGCAAATGTGGCACGGCTAATGATTTGGTAGAACGTGAAGACGACTTAACTTATGCAGAGACTTTTTGCCCCCTTCAATTGTCAACCTCAACAGCAAGTAATTAAAATAAACGACTGTCTTTTATTCTAAAGGTTAAGATAAGGAGCTTGGCCTTCACTGTGGAGAATAAATTAAGCGGTGCCACACTTTAAAGAAGTTCTGCTGAAGACTCAAGCAGAAAAAGCGGCCCAAATAAATTCTCGTAACCAAATTTACATGCAGACCTCCCACTACTTCATGGGGCAAGGCCCCAGAGAATGCTGACCAGAGAGGTAGCCCTATGGAAAGCTATACCTGACCGGGAAAAGTTTAAAGACACTGAAATTCCAGTAGTGCTATGTATAACTTATGCCTGTGCTACACAGTAACATTAAATTGACAATTGGACTCTCGAAGACAACTCCGCCCTATGCATTTATACAATGGGGCACTCGATAGACAATTAGTTCAACAGCCTTCGGCAGGCCTTTGAAACAGCCGTGTAACACAGGGATAAAAGGGGTCCTAAATAACCTCCATCGATACATGTGTGTATATATAACCAAATAAAGCAATGCATCAATTAGTTCAACGGCCTTCGGCAGGCCTTTGAAACAGCCGTGTAGCACAGGCATAAAAGGGGTCCTAAATAACCTCCATCGATACATGTGTGTACATATAACCAAATAAAGCAATGCATTAGTAACCACCTTCTTCAAGAATTTTGTTAAAGCAATGAGTATTAGCAGAGGCATTGTAAATAAAAAAAACAACACCTTGTCGCCGCGACACGTTTCCTCTTTTTATTATTCCCCTCGCTGTTGACAGCACATGAGCGTTCCCTCCCAAGATGCTTCGCTCCTCGAAGGTGGCATCTCCAACCATTTCCAGTGCTGCGCTCCTGCTGACTGCACGCTGCGGTGGTTCCTATCGGCAGCACAACGAAAAGACAGTTTAAAGCGGTGGAGAACTAGTCATCATGAATGCGCCGGCTATGAATGCTTTATAAGCTGCATGGGGAGGATTGAACGTGTCTTGTTCTCTTTCATGCAGCATATTCACTGTTTATCCAAAAAGCGCCGTCTCACATTCCGTCCCACCGGTGTTGCCGGCGGCATGTCAAAAAGACATTTGAAAGCGACAGAGAACCCGTGCACGAAACGCGTCAGTTCGCACCACTTTATCAGTCCCGATGAATGGCCTTCCTGGGAAGGCACAGAGCAAACCAGCGGCACGCTCAAGCAGGGTGCACGTGGGTTTTGACAAGCTGCACCGATGTCTTGTAACGAGAAGTGTGGTAATACAGTAAGAAAGGTAAATATAGGTGAACACAATATCGTTTAAGCGTGCTGCAGTGAGCACTTATAAAGTGCTGCCGTGACCCGCCAACACTGAGCAGAAAATGCTTCTCTTCAGTGGAATACAAGAAAAAGCCGTCCAATAGCAGGATCTCTGCATCATGACGCACATGGGAGAATCGATGATGTACATGCGTCTAAATGGTCGTGTCCAAAAACACACAGGAAAAGGTGGGAACGGGGTGATAAGCTTTGCAATGAAAGTGTGAGCTTTTTGCTGCAAATAAAAAAGTTATACTTGGCACAGATGATGATGACCACCAAACCTAACGACGGCACTTGTTCGTTTAGTGTGCTCAAAATGCCTTTCAGGACCCCTTTAACAGTTCTTAAAAAAAAAAAAAAAAGCTACTATGTGAACTTACATGCTGTCTGAGCAAACACGATAACAAAAAAACTGACACATAAGGCAGGCAGTCGCGCAGCACTGCTTTGCTTGTTTCTGTGTTTGTCACATTTAAAGTTTCAGTGGTAAGGTTAACACACCGACATTTCTTGCTTGAAAAAGATAAAGAATAGCACCACAAGACCCAATCATAACAGCGGTTATAGCAAGGTACTAGGTATAGGAATAAAGAAGCTCGCACTCTTAACTTCCTCACGTGCTGCCCAGTTAAATAAACTGGTTATTACGATGCTCCCATACCATGTCACTACTCGAAACAATTGGATCTGGCTAGCAAGAGCCAACTTGAAAGGAAATCATAGCACCCGGTTCCAAGGAAAACGTAAAAGACAACACATACTCTTTACATATACATGCTGTTTTATCATGCTCCATTATGCTACAAATAGCTCATAGCTAATAACTGATAGCTCCAAATACAAATAGCTCCAAACTGATAGCTCCAATACAAATAACTGATAGCTTCGTTATGCTACAAATTCAGAAGTTGGCTTGGTGGGAAGTAAATTTTATGAGACAGTGCAACCTGCTTGAAAAATACTATTACCCTGGTAGCGCAAGCACTGCCATATAAATGACACCCCCATCCACTTCACTGTGATGTAGCAACAGCCCATCTCTGCTCCGATTCCCATTTTGGAACAGCGAAGGCCATTACATGACTTGGTCTGTTAAACCGGGGGCCCCAACAATGCCAGCGATGGACCAGTGAAATGGACCAATGAGCACATAATAGCACACTCACACCGATACAACAACACACATGATCTTAGCAAATGCTGCCAGTGTAGTGGTTCCAAACACGCATGCTGAAACGAATGCTACCTCACACTGCACGACTCAATGCTATGAAGTCTGAAACTGGAACAGCATCTCCTGCTGCCTATAATAATGCAGCTTGATAATGAGAAGGCTGAACGAGATGAACAGCCCAAGATAGAAGGCTCCACGATGCATGAAAAACGACTCTCAGTTTGGTGGAAACAAGCGACGTACCGAAGGATCTGCTCTTTGAGTTGGAGCTAGGTGTCAGGCATGCCCACAAATCATCATGAATTTTTTTCATTAAAATGATCACTGGAAGGTGCAATATTAATGCCTCTTCCATTTCTTAGAATTGAGCGCTTACATGCTCTAAAGCTGGCCTCTGCTTTGCACATAACCCAGTCACAACAAATATCAAACAACAGTGAGATCAGCAATTCACGTCTTCCCCCTCTGGAAAACCCCCTCAAAGGTGGCCAGATATCCCCTGCAAACTTTCAGTCTCACCTCAAATGCAGGATATAGAAAATTTAATTTTGGGAGTACTATACCACACGATGTCTTGTTCTTGATGTAATCAAAACCATTTTTTCCTGATAAGTTGATAAGTAAGGGTGGGCATCTCAATTGAGCAATTTTCAGCAAATGTATTAGCTAGGAATGCTTTGCATTGACTTTTATATTATATGTTACTTGTTGCAGTCCCTTTGGCTTCCCCATAGCTGGCTGCACGGGGCACAGTGCAACCTCCAAAGTAGCAGCTTTGCAATGGCACATTTTGGCAGGATCAAACCTGCCTGTTCCTTGAGCACCAGCTACATGCCCCAGCTAAAACTCAGAATGCGTTTGCAAGCATGTCTCTATAAGAAATACTGATACACCAGATCATCACGTCCAAGAATTCAACAAACGGTTAAAACACACACGTACCCGAAACGCCAGCACCCAAATCCTGCATTTGGGAGGGTGTTGACAATGGAATTTTGTTGTCCTTTCAACACTGTAACGAGTGGACTTGACTTCAGTTCGGTAACTATTGGCCACCCACAAACAGAATACACAGCATGAATAAGTGCCAAACAACGAGATGGTTGAATCTTGCAGGGCAGATGCATGATCTGTCCATCTTGTTACAAGTTGTCTGTTTTTGTGTTTATAACTTCATCAACAATGCCAGCTGGCTGACCAGACTAACCCTGGTATTCTGAGTCCTTCCTCCCCTCAGCCAAGTGGAGGGGGCAAAGGAGTGGAGGAGGAACTCAGAATACGGCCCTAAGCCTATAAGTGCACACAATATATGCCACTACTTACAAGCACGCGGGATAAGCCACCGGGGGAGGCACTGTCACATGCACCTACATTCAGGTCAAGGTCTACGTACGAATGAGCATGCTTTTGATCCAGTTGTTGAAGTTCCTCATGTGGAGTATACGACTGCGCTGCCTCTCTTGCAAACCCCCATTGCCAATGCTGTTGTAGTGGCTTTGCACAATTGATGCCAGTCCAACCTGCAGTGGAAGCAATTGCGACAACCAATAAAGCAACACAAGTCCCCATAAATGTAGCCACAATTAGAATTTACAATTACACCGAATGATTCAACTTATTGGCACAGCTGCGTATGTACCGCACAGAATATTGCCCTTGGAGGATTAATAAATAATTGTACAGTGCCAACATATAGAATTGCATAATGATGTAACATACAGTCACTGCGATAAGCCATATCATGGTTTGCCAAAATGGATGCAGTTACAGTGGAGCAAACTAGCCTGCATATTTTATTTTGGTCCGCACACAACTGCAAAGATTGAAGGTGACATTTTTGTTTGTTGTCAAAATAGGCACCTATCTCCAGGCTGTTTTCACTACTTTAATCAGCACCTTAAAGGGGCCATGCAGACAAAACACAAAATTGGTTCGTTCGAAAGATTGCCTCGTTAGAATGATACTGATACCACTTTTAATGTAAAATTCGCTCAAATAAGCTACATAATTATGAAAAAAGGGAATGGCCATGCAACCCAGTAGCTCATTTCCCGCAACAGAACCTATGGTGTCATGCGCAGCAGCTCTGCCATTGGCTGAGGCCGCCAAAATCAAATGCTCATTAGACAGGGCTCATAAGCTTGCCGAACGAGCTATTCCCACTTAAATTTAGGGCACATTGTATTCATAGCAGTAAGAATGGATGGGTAAACAGGGGAAGTTAAGAAAGTACACGTAAGCATAGAAGTACCAATGCGTACTGCTGTTGATACTGCGTGTACTATGCTTGTTTTAGCTGCACAGCACTGCAGCGCTTTGGGGTTGTCTCAGACAACACTGGCCCGCTGGCGTAAGCGATGGTGTCTTACGTGCCCATATTTGTCGAGCGAACACCATGTTTCCCAAAACGATTATTTTCCGCCTTAACAAAAACAAGCCAGGTACAAATACGGTCAAAAACAAAGCAAAGGCAGAAAATAGCCCGCTGCTGTATGGTGGCGCCATCTAGGTTGATTAATGGTTGGTAAACAAGGCTCTGCAGTAGCTTGAAGACCTGTTCTTGTGATGTCATTGTAGACATCCCGAAAACACACGATTTGACGGGAGAATCAAAATTTAGCTTAATTGATTAATTTCTCAAGGAATAATGCATCATTTGGTTCCGCACAAGCGCTGGAGGCACTATTAAACACGAAATTTTTCGAAAGGAAACTTGTACTTTGTCTGCATGGCCCCTTTAACGTAAGGTTCTGCAAAAGCAATGCACATCGCACTTCTCACATCCCTTGGGACGTCGTGTAGTGTGCTTTTTTGACTTCTTACCTTCAAGCCCTGGTGCATGCCCTACCTAACAGCGGTGTATGATGCTCCATTGAGAACAGCGTAGCAGATGTCGCTGGCACTGGGGAGGAATCGATGTGTCTACCCATCGGGTGATTGCCCTTGCCAGTTTCGCCGCTTGCTATTGTGACAAGGCGCCGGCATATTGATCAGATCAACACCGACTGTATAACATTGCCTGCTGTGTCACCCCTTTCCAATGGGAGCAGTAGGGATGCCTAGTTTGGTTGCTCATCCATGGTGTGGTCCGCGGAAGCAGGAGGCCGATACACGGGAGCCCATCACCGTTGGAGCCCAACATGCGTCCTGACAAGCAGACACTGAGAAAATGGTAGTGATGATCATGCTTAGCGGCCTCCCCTTTGTGATAAAGTGGTGCTGCACAGCAACTTTAGTTGTAACGCCACTGTGCATTCACCCTGCCTTCAAAAAGAAAGCTTCCCTTTATGGTGGTAGCGTGGGCTAGTTTCAGTTTGTTCAGACGCCTTCTTGGCATTTCTTTTTCCCAGCAACGTTTTAAGTTCTTTTACTAACCTCTACTGCTTTCCAATTCACTTTCCTGTTA
Organism: Haemaphysalis longicornis; assembly: GCF_048455015.1. Lineage (NCBI taxonomy): Eukaryota > Metazoa > Arthropoda > Arachnida > Ixodida > Ixodidae > Haemaphysalis > Haemaphysalis longicornis. The sequence continues at coordinate 351,836,066 of NW_027526203.1, read as the reverse complement.
AAGGAGCACTGACACGAAAATTTTATGTTACACTTTTATTGCTTTTATCGATGCTTCATAGTCTGACGAACGTGAAACAGCACTTCAAATACTTCAGCGCGCGATAGTTAATTACATTGAACGGCCTGAAAATCGTTCGTTTCAAATTCCCGCGCTTTCATCCCGAACGGCGCATATGACAGCCTCCCGGTTTGACCTCACCGCTTTGTGTGGACGTCACCGGCGCACGCTTGAGAGGGTGTTGCGCCCGCTCGCCACTCGTGGGGCTGCGCGCGTGAAATGACGTCACGAGTTTTTGACGAGCGCTGTCGCGTCACTTCTTTTTCCTCTCCTGGAGTGATGTCACGCTGATGTCCATTTGCTGAGTGCCGCTCCGCACCCTGCTCCGTCGGCGCGATAAATGCGATCCAATTGAACTATGTTCTTCGCGTCGCAGGCCGCTCATATTTCAGCCAGGGTATTCTGTTGAGTGAAGGAAACGAACTGTGCAATAATATTATAGCCGAAAATTGGTGTCAGTGCTCCTTTAAGCTTAAAGCTGAGAGCTTCCAAAGGCTGGATACCTCCCTCACCAAAGACCTTTTCACTCCGTTACAAACGTCTCATGGTTTCCATTCCCTTCCACAGCCTGTGCACGAATATTCCTGTACCTACTCCCGGATAAGTGTTTTTTTTGCAAGCTACCTGCCTGGGCTTCAAAAAGCAATGCACTCCCATTAGTAGTATCAAAGCACTTTTCCTTTTTGATCTCCTGCTTCCCGATTCTGTAGATATCTAAGGATTTCTTTGCTTCCATTATTTTTACTTTTTTTATCGTCTTGCTCATTTCCCCTGTGCTTCCTGGTTTTGTATACTCTATCCTAAGCCTTCTGGATCTTTTTTTTTTCTCTACTGTGTGTCCATGTTCTTAATGTAAAAATACCATAAAACCTAGACTCGTGGTAGCACCACTTGACAAAGGCTAGACAAACACTGTAAATTGTTTCATATCGTTTCCACAAAACGGCGCTGCCAAGCGGGCCTTGCTCGAGTTGGCAACACAGGCGAAGGCTAGCACGCGGGAAAGAGCCGGAGAGAGCAACAAAAAACAAGGCTGTTCCGCTATTTTCAGATGACGTGACAGGCAACGTTATACAGGCGGCACTGATAAGATCTATGCTCATGTCCCATCTTTGGGAGGCCGCACGTATTAGGAATGGGAGAGGAAAAAGCTGCACGCAGCAGCATTGGCAAAAATTGATGGCAGTGTCTATTCTCCTGGAGCCGGCAGAGTTTTCGAAAAGAATTTATCCCAGCAGTCACACCCTCTCAGCTCTCAAAAGTCATGCGAGAAACTGCGGGTTAAAAACTGCCTGCAGGAGTACCCGTGAGCACAAAAAATGTTAAGCTGCTTTATTTTTAGAATACAGAATAGACACTGCTAATATAACGCGCATTCATTGAGGCACGTTTGTGCTGTGGGACTGTTAAGACTTCTCACCATATGCATAACACAAATGGTAGACACATGTAAACTGAGACAAAATTAACTAAGCAACATTACAGGCACAAAACGATTTTGGAAATACCAAGGCGTTGTACTGGGCTAGTTGGTGCATGTTTGAATGGAACAAAAACCAACACTTGTCCCGTCGTTTTCTTCTGTGTCCTGTATTTACCGCTGGTTTTTATTCCATTCAAAGGTTTTGGAAATATGTGGAAACTTGTTGGCGCCTTTTTACAAGCGACATAACATTTGCAAAGATTGGTACTAAGCAACATTACAGGCACAAAAAGACACGCTTCAAATATGCGGACACTTGGCGCCACTTTTTACAAAATTAACAGCTACATAAATTAGCAAAGCGTGGGACGCACACCACAAATATTTAAAATAAAAAAGTAGCGCAGTAATGACATTGGCAGTTAACTGATGGCTGACTTTTGTTTTTCGCAGCCCTCCGGATGCACTTCACGTGCATTTCAACTGCGCATGGTGCAAAGTATAGTGAACTAGATTAATCTAGTTCACTATAGTGCAAAGTAAACAAAGAATCTGTGCCATATCCAGCAACATTAGGAACGACAGAGAATTCGCTAACCTCTGATGTTTCTTGGGGTTTCTGCTTGTCGTACCCGGACATGACAGCCCGCCAACAGACGTTCCGGTCGGTGGAGGATTGAATTGAACCCTGCAGATATTCCTGGCAGAGCCTAGTCGATTACAGGTGCCCGAATTAAAGTCCGAATAAATATCCAGGCTCCAGTACCTCAGCGGATCAAAACAAATAGCCGGTCACTGTTATCCCGTTGCACAACATCCTAGCATGTGGAGTTCATGATATTGATACTGATTACCACTTGATTGACAATTTTTAAAATAAATTTTGATATAGAAAATCTAACAATAATAAATAATTTATTGCAACTAGTGCTTGGAAACACGTGAAAAAATTGTTTTAAAAATATTATTGTGTATAAAGGCACTCTGCACACTATCATCATCGGTTTACTTCCGTTTTGTTTGTTCTGCTTGGATCATTTTGTTCACTTTTTGGTTTGTGTGATGTTTGCTTAGCAGTGTGTTTTGCACGTGTTCATCTGCCCCATGTTGAGCTGGGGTTACTTTACTTTACTAGAGCCATAGATGGTCATCTGAAGTTATTTTCAGAGCTCTAGCGATATCCACAATGACATCTACATTTAGTTTATTGTTTAGAGCCGAGGTTTCATCATGCAGATTGCCTCGGCTCTTGCAGTTGCGGCACGTTCTCGTGCAGAAGACCAACCGGTCACTTCTCTGTAAGTCCGGACATTGTACCTAAACTTATCATGTTGGTAGTGAATGAGTCACTTAACATTATTTTAATATGTATAATATGCAGTCCGATCAAATCTGGCTGTGCTTTAAGGGTAATGAAGAGCGGTGAAGCTCTCTGCATAGCCGAAGCCCTTTGAGGGGGCATTTAACCCCTCTCCAGTATTTTTGAGAAGGGCGATCTTACTAAGTTCCACTTAATCTTAAATCTCCATTTCCTTGCTCTTTGCTGAAACTGGGCCCGGACTATTGTATGAGTGGCTTCCAAATTAGTTCCACTTACATTTGCATGCTTAAAGAGGAAGATGAGAAAGCAGTCCGAAACACGAGGGGCTGGTGTTTCACATTAATCCTCTCTCTGTAAATCTGAGTCGCAAGCTCTGTCAGACGGTTTGCTGGCCTGGTTGTGCATGGGTACGTACGTTGCATGTTCTGGCTAAACAATGAATTGCGCATGACCTCGAGCTTCTTTTCCTTGACCCGGGAAAACTACTTTAGGTTGTCCTTAGCACCTAACGAGATGGCGAAACTGGTTACGGAAAGTGCTCTTGCTTAGGCTGTTGACCTGCGGTACCAATGAGCTGGGTGTCGTTTTGTATTTTCTGACCGTGATAGATGTTCTTTCGCCATGCATCCCTGGCAGATCTGCAGTGGCACAAAACATACATCAAGAACTGTCCACTGGGAGTCGGTGTCACATCAACAAGACCATCCGTCGTCTATTCTTCATGTACCCTTTCCTCGAAGTATTGCACAAAATCCAACTCCAGAGCGGACCAAAACAGAGATGTTGCCAGCACATTGGACACCGGCGCTGAGCCTAAGAAGGATGAAGTGGTGGAAGAACGTTTGAACGTTTTTCAGCGATACAAGAAAATGTTTAAAGAGTACTGGTATGTTATGTTGCCAGTACATATCGCTACCTCAATCGTCTGGTTTGGCTCGTTCTTCTACCTGGCAACATGGTAAGTTTTATTCAAAAGCAAGGTATTACATGCTTTTCCTGCGTTTTAAGTTTTTTGATGTGTGTATAGGGGTGATTTTCTAGCATCAGCGCCAGCTACACGGTTTTTGGGGTAAAGGGATCTGACACGTGTAATGTGCTGGCGCTGTTCACAAAGTGCTGAGCTAATTTTTTGATCATTTAAAATGATTCATTTCCTGCTTTTGGAGGGAATCAGTGTTGCGCTGGCTCACAGCAAAGCCAAATAGTAACCTGCACTATCAAGTGGTTGATGCATTCAGTGACTGTTAATCATTGTAAGTGCTTCCTTATTGGTGCCCGTTTTCTTGTTATAACATTCAAATGCCAGTTGCTTGGCTCCATGAACACTTGTGGACTGTTTTTAGTTGTGGCAAATATGATATGTACTTATCATTGCATCACTCATTAATTTTGGTTTGAGTAGCGCTTTTACTTGCACAATCACTCTCTTTTTGATCCGAGACATTGCACTGATGTTAGGTTTATTCTGGTTTAAGGTTTATTTGCTGTCACAAGCTTGCAATAGGGTTTGTTTGGCCTGTTCATTGTGAATGACTTCGTCTGTTGAGTATGCTGAAAGCTGCGAACTTTCCTTTGCATATGTTGATTGAGGTCCACACACAGAAATGCAATGCAATCGTACTAATTTAAACTTGGAAGAGAAAAAAAAGATTTTTTAACGAAGTTACAGTTATAGACAACCACTGACAGAATTCAGACACCAATTCAAGGCGCTCATAAATTTGAAATTTAACGAGTACAATTACCAGCATTCTGCTTAATGACAGACCCAGGTAAATGTGTTGCAAAATTTAGTATTGAACAAGCGGCCTGCATCGACACAGCCTGCTGTTCCCTAGCCACATTACTGCCATTTTATTGCCAAAGCCACCATTATGTGGAACCAGCCCTCTTTTCTGGTGTGCTTCTGGAAAAAGGCACTAGCACTTGGGGAGTGCAAGGAAAGCCAAGAGCTAGTTTTGCACTTGTTTGCCAAGCCAGTGAACTGAATGGCAAGAAGTGGGTGTCTTGAGTTGCACCGCTAAAACACATGGCCGAAGACAGCACTGAGGGAACTGGTTCAAGAAGGGCAGATGGTCTCGAATAAACCTGGAATATATGATAAAACATGAACTGTCTGTAAAGTAAATTAAAAGAAAAAAGTAGCACCTTAAGTGCCCGCTTTCTTCCTCTTGTGTGCGGGTGTTTGGATATACATGTATATGAAATCACAAATGTGACATTTGGTGTGCTTGGATGGACAGGTGTTTCTAGACTAGCTGGCATGCCAGCTGTTGCTGCACTTCAGCATTTCGCTTGTCTTGCTATTTTGGAGGTACTTGTTACAGGGATGCTTCCGCTGGCTGGCTGCCAGGGGGGAAAAAAGTTAAACTGGCCTGGTTGACCACAGTGGGGCTGTTGTATCTGGGCAAGTTGGTGCGTGCTTGTGAACTAATGGCAAAAGCACAGTGATTAGGAAAAAACAAGGAAAAGACCCGACAGAGTGCTTGTGCTAGATTGTGTGCTTCCTTTGCTCCCATGTTTGTACTGTTGCAGTTAATTCAGAAATGGGTATTTATGAGCCGTAAAATAGAGATTAAAGCACATGAGCTCATAATTGCCTGTGTTTGCCTCCTAAATAGTGTGTGATTTGTTTTCGTGGTGTGATTGGGATCGAGAAATTTTGACCAAGAATGTGGTCTTATTCTTTCAAAAGAGCTGGAAACCTTGCGTGATGATCATATAACTGAAAGCTTTGCTATTTGTTTCATGTGCACATTTTCATGCTTCATGCATACTATGTTGTTTAAGATGTTTGATTAAATCGAAAAGGTGTCCAGAGTTGCAGGGTGCGGTATCAGATGCAAGAAAGTGTCGGTCCCAGACTGCATACTATGTTAGTGGGCATGAGTAGGGAAGTATAGGATTGTTGAATGAGTAAGGTTGTAAGTTTGGCAGTAGGGTGTTTATGACGATTTGTCTCACACTTTGATGGGGCATACCAGATTAGTATGTCAAGTAGTACTGGTTGTTAAAATGGTGCAGATGTGCTGATCAGGCCGAGGCACAAAAATGTGTGTTGCATAGTAAGGGAAAAAGAAGTGTGCCAATTGCCTTAGACAGACTTGCTGGGAGCAAATGTGGAAATTGCGTCATGCATGCATTGCGTCATTCATGCCCACTCCACTCTGCCTTGGGCACTGGCTCTGCACGTACCCTTGCTGCCGGCTTGCTCTTCAGCATTGCACTAGTGAACAGCTGCCACTTTTTTTTTTCTTTCTTTGCCCTTCACAGTGGCGTCGACGTTGTCCCAATTATGGAGTATCTTGGACTGCCCGAGTCTGTCATCAGCCCATTGCGCAAGTCTGGACTGAACTACATTGCTACGGCATCAGCCATGTACAAGCTGGCCACTCCAGCCCGATACACAGTGACCCTCGGAGGCACGTCGGTAGCCATTCGGGCGCTTGTGAAGCGTGGCTTAATTAAGCCTATGCCAACACGAGGAGAGCTGAGGCAGATGCTGCGAGACAAGATGAAATGACTGGCCTAGCTTTCCTATGTAGATGGTTGTTGTACATAATGCCCAACAGTGATGGAGATTGCGTTCTTCGATCGATATACAATAAACAGTAGTTAGACAATGATGGTGGGATATGAACAAAAGCCATCGTAATATACCCTCTGTGCTGCAGTCTCTTCCTTTCTCAACTCTATTGTGTGCTGCATGGTGTGGACTAGCTTACAGGACTTCAGTAGAACCATGACTACTACTGCCATACTAGCCACATAGTGGAGTGAAAAAGTAAAGAAAAAAAATGAAGTTATCAGGCGCATGTTAGTGGAGGAATACGGGTTAATTTAGACCATGTGGGGATATTCAATGTGCTTTGAAATCTCAACACGGGTGTTTTCATCTTTCACCCCTACCATAAAATGGCCTCCACTGCCGAGATTGAACCCACCTCCTTGGGCTTGGCAGCACGCCTTTGCCAATGAGCCACTGCTCCAGGTGAGTCCGAAGTCTCGTGCATGGTAGACGAACTCTAATGCTTCAGCAACAGGGGGTGGCTTTGTTGGAGAGATACGGGCAGTGTACGAACAGTACAACTGGGTGCGGGCAGAGCGCTTCGCTTGCTCGCCAAGTCGTACGCAGGCTCAACTTGGAGATCTGTTGTACCAAAGGCACAAGGTACCCCCACACCACCGATGTTCACAGAATCCCCAAGCAGAGCCCTGCGAAGGCTGCGCTGGCATATGATGTAGGCTTGGTGGAGAAGGGGGTTCCTCTTTGAGAGGGGGTGTTGACAGGACACCAATGAGGCTATGTCGTCCAACGTCCTCATTCGCAAGTCGTGGTATTCCAGGGACGATGTGCGACACACCGCCAGCCAGATAACTAGCACGTGACCATGCTGCTGGCCAAGATGGCTGCCCCACAAACTAGGCCAGGCATGACCATCCCTGCAAACAAGGTATAGGTACCAAGAAGGGCACCACGATGGTTCACTGTCAATACTCCTGTGCCTTCCCACCTGTATGCACACTGACAAGGAAAAGGACAGCAGGAATTACAAATTCAGTTCAAAAACACAAGTTGGCTGAGTTTGTGTCAACTATACAACTTTTTACCTACCTGCAGTGGTATTTTTTTTAATGTGTGACTTTTCTTCAGGTTTGTGGGTGTAGGAGAAAAGGGTTCTAGTTGAAGTGATTGACACTCCGAAATTTTTTGCAACAAAGTGCATAGAAGTGCGACAATTGATGATGAAGTCTAGTGCTACCTTGGTCTGTGAAACTAAAACAGTGCCTTTAAATGTGCAGTCATCATTCTAATGCTGTCATCCCAAGTTCATCCTGCTCCTTTCTTTTGCTTCTATGCAGTGCACAATCACATGTGGTATTACCAGTGAACAAGTTTCAATATAGGCAGTTATGAGCAGATGAGAAAAACCTGCCCCGGTGCAGCCTGCACACGCCTCTGCTGTGCATTGGCACTAGTAGCTTTGACCCTTCTGTGCACATGCAGGTGCCAGTTGCAGTGACAGGTACAGAAATCTGCTGCAACTACTGCCATTTGCTACAGAGGCAAGTTTGCCACACTGAACATACCATGCTTTCCAATAGGGTAGATAGCCTCATTGCTGCCCTTTTCAACCTCTTGAAAGTGCCAAGCAGGGCTGTTATGCTTGGAGTGCTTTCGAGGGGCTGTTTGTTTGTCTGGCTTGAATGTCCTGTAAGTGGTGGGGTACTCTTTCTTGTACGTAAGCATGGTAACAAGCAACATGTTTTTTAAACGGCAAATCTGACTCCAGGGTAGCTTGGCAGAAGGTTATTTCCACAGCGACAGCACACTGTGATAGAGGCTGTTGTCAATGTTTATTCTTTTTGTGTTTATTCCTTTTGCACAGTTCACCGAAGGTCACAGGTCATTTGTTCAAAGCTGTTTTATCAAGCCCTTCTTTTTTGTTTTATTCCATTTTTTATCATGAGTTATTTCGGCTAAAACGTCCTCTGCGCATAAGCGGGAGAATAATTTTTTTCTCATGCTGCCACTGGGGCTAGCGTCGTGGTTTGCTGAGCACGACTGAGCAACTAATTTAGGCAGGCGGTGGTTTTGAGCTCCAGCACCCCCTCAAGGCACTTTGGTAAAGGGTCCATGAAGACAAAATGCCACTTTGGTTCATTCGAAAGATTCCCTCGTTAGAACCACACTGACACCACTATTAATGCTAGAGTCACTAAAATAAGCTATGTAATGAGGAAAACAGAGAATAGCCATACTCACTAGCAACTTTTCTGCACTGAACCTATGACGCATTATGGGCGGCAGCTTGCTGCGATTGGCTGAGGCCAGCAAAATTCAATGCGTACAGGTTAAACAGGTATGACAAGTTTGCAGAATGAGCTATTAACGCTTGAATTTAGTGCACATTCTTTTTATAGCATCGAGTAAATGGAGCTTTCAATAGCTCCCCGGTACCACACGAAGTACAACCGGTTATACCCAATTGCAACAGTACAAAAATAGGGCCAACCGGCAAAGAGAATTTTGTCCACACGAAGGTGGAGAGAAATTAACAGGAAATACTTTCTTGCGACCCACCGCCAGGGGGACGAGCCCGGGGGGACCCCTCTTGTGCCCCTAGGAAAAAGCCGGATAGGGTGGGTTGCTGGGAACGGGAACTTGGACATCGGGATGGGTTATGGGAAAAAGGGTGGGAATGAGGGAAGCAATTTTGCTCCAATCCTTTTGTCTGACTCTCTTCCAAGACTGATTGCTCAGCGAGGGCATCAGACAGTGCCAATTGCCAAATATGCGGTCCCTGCCACGGGTTGCCGCTCACCCATAGGGTCCGATAACTGGGCCCCAACTGTCGGAGACAGGAAGTACCCTATTTAGTGGCGACGGCCGGGTCCCCCCCTGACCCCCAGCTCTGCGGCCGATGCGTACTAACGTCCTCGATCAACTGTCCCGCACAAGGTACTCATGAATCACCAGTGAAGCTTTCCACTATACACGGGTACTTGCAACACCTGCTTTTCACGGTCTCCGGACACCGGAAGTTTGTATGCGAACGTGAACTGAAATCCATGTTGGCAAGCCAACCACGTTCGCCATGCTCCCACGGGAGCGGTTATGAGAGCCATGTACTTATGTCCTCCTCTGTGCCTACTCTTTCGCTCAATGAAACAAGAGTCTTTTGGCATTGCCGTGGTGTAGCGGCTCGGCAGAGGAGATCGGTCCGGGCCTACTAGCCGTTACTAAGCCAGGAGAGTTTCCCCGGTCGGTGTACTAACCTCACCTTTCCTCGTTTTCCCCGTGCGGAACACCGAGTAGCTCGTGGTAGCACGTCCCGTGGCAGCCAGAGAAGATCAGTCTATAGGCCCCTCGCAGCAAGGTTACAGGGGGGCGCGACCCCCCCCCCGACCTCATACGGACTGTACAACAACTAGCCCCCGTGACATTTGGTTACAGGGGTATGTCACTCCCCCCGACTTAAAGCGATCAGGTCGCCGGCCCCGCCAAAGCTTGCGGTTACAAGGGTCGCCAGTCCCCTGGCCCGTAATGGTTTCCCGAATTTAATCGGTATTCCCAATACAACGACTGTACGCTTGCGGCACTTGCTACTTTCGCAACTTGACTCGCCGGCCTCCTCTCACGCTGGATTACAGGGGTGCGTTACTTCCCCCAGCCAAAGAAAGTCATAGTTGATCGATCTCGACACGCTTTCCTGCTTCAATCGCATTGCCAAGTGCCGGGTTGACACCCGACCGCCCGACCTCCGCGTAGGACCTGATTCCAGTTGTACCAGGAACCTCCGCAGTGGCGGCCGTTTTGCACGCTCCCTAGGCAGGGATTGTGCGGCCTCCCCGATTCCTCGAGGAGGTCTCGTGGAATTACCGTACTTCCACGCTCTGGCCCCTATGACATTAGGTTACAAGGGTTTGTCACAACCCCCGGCCTGCAGACCAGTTCGCAAGTTCAACAGAACGAGCCCCAAGCTATGGTTACAGGGGTGTGCACGCCCCCGGCTCGGTAGTGGTCTACCCATTGCTTCAGCAATGGTACGCCAACACTACATGCGAACTGTACCGCTTGAGCGCAGTGATTACGTTGCAACATTGACCCGCTGGCTTCCTCTCACGCTGGATTACAGGGGCGCGTTACCACCCCCAGCCTTTGGCCTCCTCCCACACTGGATTACATGGGTCATAGTTGCTCCACAAATACCATCTTTCGGGATACAAGGGATCCTCTGAGGAACTCCCGGTGGCTCTGCACACTCGCCCCCAAGACTGAAGGTTACAAGGGCTCATCAAGTTCCCTCGGTCAGCAGACCAGTTCGCATTAAAGGCCCCTTCCATGCTCCGGTTACAGAGGTTCGCTACACCCCCGGCCTCATTGTGTGTACCCATGCTTCAGCATGGCACGATAAAACGAACTGTACCGCATGTACCCCTATGACTTGGGTTACAAGGGCTCGTCACCTCCCTCGGCGAGCAGATCGGTTCGTGTTTATAGGCCCCTTCCTAGCTGCGGTTACAGGGGCTCGCCACTCCCCCGGCCTCATAGTAGCGCTCACATTGCTTCAGCAACCGTGCGCCACTATAACACAAACTGTACCGCTTGGTGCAGTTGCACTTCGCAACATTGACCCCCCGGCCTCCACCACACTGGATTACAGGGGCGCGTTACCGAATTGTTTCTGGCGCAGCTAATACTGAATGTAGATCAATTAGGATTAGGATTAGGAAAAACTTTATTTGTGCCTGCAAAACGACTAAGCGCCGCGACGCGGGCCTGGCGTCGTCCTAGGTGTTGTGGCCGTCTGCCAGCGCCCCCTACCCTGTGTTAAGTGGACGTTCAGGGACAGCCCTAGGGGGGTCGGTGCCCGCCCGCCATGGAGCCGGCTGTCACATGTATCCTGTACCCTACTCTCATGTCTTAATTATTAAAGGTTATCACCTACCAAAACGTGAACATGGTGTCAGAAGTTGAGGACTAGTACCCGCACGCAAACTTCGCCAGGCCAGCCGCTGGAAACCCGGACTCATCAGAAGTTCGGCGTCTTCGTCAAGCGTCGTCGCTAGGCCTACGCCGCCCGCGCATCGAAACAATGGACGGGGCTTCCCCAGCTACTCGCCCAGTGCCGCCAACGCCGTCGCCGTACCAGATTTCACCGCCGGAGCCTTTCACGTTCCTACCGGAGCATTGGACGACATGGAAGAGGCGTTGGGAACGGTTCCGCACCGCATCGGGACTGAACGGCAAGCCGGAAGATGCGCAAGTAAACTCTCTCGTCTACTTAATGGGTCCAAAGGCTGAGGAAATTTTCCCCACTCTCCCCATCCCGGCCGACAAGCAAGAGTCCTACGCCGACGTGTTGGCTGCGTTCGAGGCGTTTTTCATCGTAAAAAGAAACGTCGTTTACGAGCGCGCTGTATTCAACAGACGCTCACAGCGTGAGGGAGAATCGGCGGCGGAATTCATAACTGCGCTGTACGCGCTAGTTGAAACCTGTGACTATGGGAACCTCAAAGAAGAGCTGCTCAGGGATCGGATCGTAGTCGGGGTCCGGGACAAGAAGCTGTCTACGAAACTCCAGATGGAAGGTGATCTCACGCTCGAGAGGGCAGTATTGTTGACTAAGCAAACAGAAACCGTCGGTCGGCAGCAAGAGAACCTGAAGCAGCCGGTCGACCCTTCATCTGCCGAAGCGGCCTACGTGGATAGCCTGAAAGTGAAGTCACACAAGGGAAGAAAACCCAAGCAGGGAGGTCCGCCAAAACAGGGGACTGAGCCAGCGCTGAAACAACCCTGCTACTGGTGTGGCAACGCAGTACAGCATCCCAGGCAACAGTGCCCTGCTTCGAAAGCCCAGTGTCACAAGTGCGGCAAGCAGGGTCATTTTGCATCGGTCTGCAAAGCCAAGCGACTACGACAGATCATCCAGCAACGTGAGAGCACGCAAACAAATGATGAACAGTTCTTTGCCGGAACAGTCAACGCTACGATGAAAAAGAAACCGTGGAAAGTTTCAGTTGCCGTCAACGGTCACAGTGTTGACTTTCGTCTGGATACAGGGGCAGACGTCACGGTTGTGCCAACAGGTCTGCTATCAAGGCTGGAAAAGCAGATCACTCTTCTCAAACCCGACAAGCTCATTCTTGGACCAGCAAAGCAGCGTCTAGACATCGTTGGAGTCCTGAATGCGACAGTCTCATACAAGGGAACGAGTGTCACAGCAGACCTGCACGTCACAAGGGGCCTGGACGAACCACTCCTTGGGCTAGACCTGATAGAGAGCTTTGGCATCTTGTAACGAGTAAACGGAGCCTGTTCTACGCAGTGTCTAGACCCAGTCAGCGAGTACCCAGAACTATTTCAGGGCTTGGGGAAAGCGCCTTGCGCGTACAAAATCAAGCTGAAGCCAGAGGCAGAGCCCGTGGCAGTTGCATCCCCAAGACGCGTACCAGTTCCCCTGCTAAAGCCAGTTGAGTGCCAACTCCAGAAGATGGAAAAGGAAGGAGTCATCACCAGAGTGAGTGAGCCAACAGACTGGTGCTCGCCAATTGTGGTCGTGCCAAAGAAGAACGGTGAAGTGCGCATATGTGTAGACTACACAGCGCTGAACAAGAGCATACAACGAGAGTATCACCCAATCCCTAGCGTAGAGCCGATTTTGGCTACCTTGGGACAAGCCAAGTACTTCTCTCGTCTCGATGCATACTCGGGGTTCTACCAAGTGGAACTGCATCCCGAATCAACGCTGCTCACAACATTCATCACTCCATTTGGTCGGTTCAAGTTCAACCGCCTTCCCTTTGGCATTTCTTCGGCTCCTGAACATTTTCAGAGAATGGTTCATCAGCTTTTAGAAGGCCAGGAGGGAGTGGCGTGCCTCATCGACGACATTCTCGTGTGGGGCAGGACGAAAACCGAGCATGACAGTCGTCTCCTTGAAGTCCTGGACAGACTAAAACAGAAGGGACTTACACTGAACCGTGACAAGTGTGTGTTCGCTCAGGAAACCGTCCAGTTCTTGGGCCATGTGATCAACAAAGATGGCGTGACTCCAGACCCAGACAAGATTGCGACCATCGTTAACATGCCTCCTCCAACAGACGTGACCGAACTAAAGAGATTCTTGGGCATGGTGAACTTTGTCGCACGGTTCATACCAAATCTAGCTGTCAAGGCAGCTCCTCTGAAAGACCTACTGCACAAGGACGTCCCATTCAGCTGGGACAGCGCTCAGCAACGTGCATTCGAAGATCTTAAAGCTTCTCTCACATCGCAACCACTGCTTGCTCTCTACCACCCTACAAAGGAGACGGTCTTGTCTGCAGACGCGTCCAGCTACGGGCTGGGTGCTGTTCTTCTGCAGCGTCAGGAAGATAAGAGCCTGCGAGCCGTTGCCTACGCTTCAAAATCGTTGACAGAGGCAGAGAAGGGCTACTCCCAGATCGAAAAGGAGGCCCTCGCCATCACATGGGCATCGGACAAGTTCAAGGACTATCTTCTTGGTTTGAAGTTTCATATTGAAACTGATCACAAGCCTCTCATCCCTCTGTTCACTCGGAAGCCAGTGGATGACCTCACACCAAGATTGCAACGCCTGCGTCTTAGGATGATGCGATACGACTATACGATGCAGCACGTACCAGGCAAGGACCTGGTTGTTGCTGATGCATTATCCCGGCAGCCACTTGCAGCACATGGAAGCACAGACCTTGCTGACGAGGTTAGAGAGTTCGAGCAAGCCCTCATCTGTCATGTGCACGTCCCCGACGTGAGCTTACAGACTCTTGCGAAGGCACAAGGTGGAGACCTCGTTTCCAAAGCCATCGTGGACTACCTTCAAACAGCCTGGCCGAAGGTGAAGTCCCAAGTGCGGCAGGAGTGTTTGCCATACTGGCAGTTTAAGGATGAACTTACACTACATGACGGAATCATCATGAGAGGCCAGCGCTACTTCATACCTGCAGCCCTAAGAGCTTCTGTGCTCGGTTCTCTCCACGACGGGCATGAAGGCATCACGAAGTGCAAAAGGCGAGCCAAACTGTCCTGCTGGTGGCCAGGTATAGCGAGAGACATTGCTGACACCGTGGAGAAGTGTGTCAGCTGCATGGAGCAAAGACTAACTCCAGTCCAGCCGCTCATGACCACCCCCTTCCCAGACAGACCGTGGCAAAGGTTAGCCATGGACTTGTTCTATGCCAACGGGAAGTGGTACCTGTGTGTGACGGACTATTACTCGCGCTACATTGAGATAGCACTACTGGAAAACCAGAGACCCGAAACTGTCATCCAGAAGACAAAGTCTATCTTTGCAAGGCATGGCATTCCTGAGGAAGTGGTCACGGACAACGGGCCGCAGTTCCGTTCGGAGTTTCTGGCTTTTGCCAAAGACTGGGGCTTTCGACACATCACTTCAAGCCCTAAGTATGCACAAAGCAATGGCTGTGCTGAAGCTGCGGTCAAGATCGCCAAAAAGAAAATAACGAAGGCATCGGATCCGTACAGGGCTCTCTTGGCGTATCGAGCAACACCACTGGACAACGGGTACAGCCCGGCCGAGCTGTTGTTCAGCCGTCGGCTGCGAACGCACATCCCTTTGGCACCAGAACTGCTGAAGCCTTCAGTTGCAGACGCAGCAGCCCTCAAGGCTTCAGAGCACAAAGCCAGAAGTCGTCAAGAGTTAAACTACAACAGAAGGCATGCTGCCAGAGAGCGACCGGAGTTTCAACCTGCCCAGAAGGTTTGGATCAAGGACCTGAAACGCACTGGAACAGTGCTTGCGAAGGCGGATGCGCCCCGCTCCTACATCATTGGCACGGACCAGGGCACCGTTCGCCGAAACGCTAAGTTCTTGGTTGTCGATCGTCGTGAGAGTGCCGAGGAAGATCAAGTCTCCGTTGACAGCTTGCCTCCCCCGCGTGACACACTCACCGACACACCCAGCAACGCGGCTCCCTTGGCACCACCATCTCCGCAAGCAGCTGGACCTGGGACAAGGTTGCGATCTGGGAGACTGATCCGTCCACCGCGCCGTTATGGCTATACGCCTCGAGCGCGGCCTGTAGGGGCGCCACTGAAATCCCCCTAGCGGCCCGTTTCGAAAGCAGGCGCGGGAGTCCCCGGCCCGTTCCGCCCTGTTGCCGTTGCTTTTTGGCTCGTTCAAGACAGCGATTTACCGTTTGTCCGCGTTCGAAATACCGAATAACGTGGATCAGGCACTCTGTTTGCAAGCGTGGTGTGTTCACGAGAGTATAAACGTTTATGACGCGATCTTAGTGAGATCTATATGAGCGCCGGGCGTGTGCCTCAGGCCGGCGCGTACCGAAGCCAGCATTTGCATGCACCTGATCGCAATTCCGCTGCCCTGAAATTTAGTGGCAGTGTCTCCGTATGCGGCCGTATACACACGTAAATCGACTTTGTGCACTTACAAAATCCAGCGGAGCACTCATACCTGACAGCACGTAAGTTACGCCTGCCAATATCACGTATCAGATATTGATCAGTACCATGAACAAGCCAATGCGGCATAAATTTCACAAACACTGTACCAAAGAAGTACGATGGATAATGCAAAATTACACCCCGGAGTCAGCACACGACGACAAATTTAATGATGGGTCCTCTTGCCCGGTGTGAGCGCTCGCAAAGATTCATCTGTTACATTTATCCTCCATGAGAAGCGCGAAGATGGGCTTATAGAGTAATCCGCATCCGTGACCAAACTCTTCTTCGAAACATCGTCATATGACACAGGGAGACCACAGAATCTAGCATAAACCGAAATCAGAGACCCTTATCAGATACGACACTCTTCCAACGAGCCCGTGTGTACGAGATTTTGGCGCACGTTAACGATCTCCAGGTGGTCAAAATTAATCCGGAGCCCTCCACTACGGCGTGCTTCATCGCCTCCGTTGCGTCAGCGCGTTAAACCCTGCAATCAATCAATCAACTCTTCCAACGACACCTCGTATCGCTTGTGAACTGCCTACCCTGTATTCTTCAAAAAATGCGTTTGCCGAGTGATCAGCCGTTCGTTGAAGGCAAAAAACAAACGAAAAGTGAACACGCAGCTTGTGCGTGTGATTACTAAAACGTTCAGTCGTTGATTTCGCTCCGCATTTGTAAACAAGGATAGTTAAGCGTCCTCCTCCTTACCCCCCCCCATTGTCTAGCGAAATATCAGTGCATTTCGCATCTAGTTGGTCTGGTGAATACTACCTTGCTCAAACAAACGTCTTTAGCATTTCAGAAGCTGCACTCGGTTTTTTTTTTCATTCCCGTACGACTATTATATTTATTCCTGACTTGCCGACCATTCATTTTCCCGTGGTTTCATTAACATATACCGTACCTTGGTTCTCACTATAAGGCATGAGTGGGCACATATCTGACAACGCACAGCCTTTGAGTGTACTTAACATTTTCGCGTGGCTTATATTCCCATAAAAGGCACAAGTTTTTTGTCAGCTGGTGGGTTATCACATCCCCGAAACATATTTTTCTACGACGTACATATTCGAAGCAAAGCCGCATTTGTTGTCTGCGCTGCAAAACGAACCAACCTCTTACAGTGCCAATATCAGGACTAAACGAGGCGACAATAAATAGAATTCACTTGTGCTGACGCGTTCGAAGGTGACAGCGGTGATATATGCTGCTGCCGTCGCCGACGCCCGCAAGAGCGGCCAAGACGCGCGCAGAACCGCCTCCCCGGGTAGCTCTTGTTGGCGTTAGCGCGCTCTACCAAGACGCAGCTGTTTTTTTTTTAAGTGCCCTAAACATGCAGTTAGCTTACAGAGGTCACCATAACAAGTTGTTTAGTGCGCGGAAAGGCAAAGAGAAGCGAAAGAGAACCAAAACACTGCATGACCACCTATCAGCCACGCAGCGCTAACGCCGCGGAGAAGCGGCGGCAGGCGGCGCAGCGATCGCGAATCTCGAGGCGTATTGGCGGTGAGCGCGAACACAGGCGGCGCTGCGAAGCGCGCCTCCGTGACGTCAGCTTAGGGATTCTCGCATTTGTCGTCTGCTTCACTTAGGATCGCTCTCCCTGCTGTTTCTTTGCGCTCGGTCAACGTCTGATGCTTGTCCGCACCAGAATTGGCGTGTGGGCAACTTTTTATCATAATAATAGGCTTGAAATCGCATACACTAGCTCATGGTGTCAATTAAAGTATAGTTTTGGATACCGCTACGGGAGAAACATTGCCGGTGCCACCCCATTCCTTGCGAAGCCGGTCCTGTGCGGAGCGCGAAGAGTCGGAGCTAGGCGTCAGCTTCTCATGTAAGCATTCGAACAAAAGGAACAGTCAAGTGCTAATAACCGACAACCGCGAAAATGGAAGACCAAAACAAATTCTAGGCCTTCAGGGCTGTCGGCTTTGGCAGAAGGCATCACGATTCCCGGTAATCATATGTAAGGTAAAACAGTTTTTGCAACCTTGCCGAACGCTCGAACGCGTTTTGTCACTTCACTTTACGTTGTCAAGGCATGGAAGTTTGCCGACATGCACTATAGACTGCAAAAACTGTAGATTGAGTGCCAAATAACCCAGTGTGTATATACGCGCGTGCTGATTTTATACCAGGCATCTAACCAGTATGGAGGTTTATTGAGCAAAACGAGTCACGTCTTCGTTAAATTTATAGTAACACATATATGTTTGTTAAGACCTGGAGAGATATTTCGGAACATTTTGCACAGCCATATCTTCCCGATATTCAGATATGCGTTATAGGAAAACTGCACTCAAAAGGAGGAGGAGGAGTAAGGGGAGGAGGAGAAAACTTTGTTAAACATTTAATCGATCTGGTTAGTGGGCCGGGTCCTCAGTTCAGGACAAGAGAGTAAAAGTAATTTTCTTCAAATCAGAGAACGCCATCCCGAGTAGAATAGGATTTGTTCTTCGCGCCTGGAAGGGTTGAAAAGTAATAAAGAGCTACCTGGAATTCTTCTTCGGTTTCGAGTCTTGTAATATATGCAGGTATACTATTTATTACGTTAGTTAGCGAGTATATCACGCCTTGAACACCGTAATCATGTCATCATTGTTCGAGTTGAGAGTCAGTTCGTTATGATAACGATATAATTACGATAGAAATTCGGAGCACAAAAGCCGCCTTCGAGTACTGTGGACCACGTTGTTTAGGGCGCGATCGCGGTGGCGTAGCACAAACCTTCTCATTGTTCACGAGGATGGCTTGGTGGGCTAGTTGGTGTAGCATCATAAAGGGTTGACAGCGCATAAACACGACGACACAAGGAAAAGGAGACAGGAGAAGCGCTGACAGGATATCAGCGCTTGTCCTGTCTCCTTTTCCTTGTGTCGTCGTGTTTATGCGCTGTCAACCCTTTATGATGCTTCTCATTGTATTTGCATGTGAATAAACAAAGCACGCTGCGGATATGCACCTTCTTGCACGCAGCCGTAATGAAAGCCAATTTGTGAAGAAGGGAATGTATGCCATACAAAACGAAGGAAATATCCACACGACCTTTGTGAGGCTCCCAAACATCCCGAAACCTCCTAATAAGAAGTTGGTGACAGCGCAGAAAAATTAATGCGTTGGGCAGAAAAAAAAGCAAGAAACATTAATCCGATACAAGACAACAACGAAAGAAACAGAAGAAAGCCGCTTTATTTCCTGCTGTGCGATGAGCGTGTAGAGGCCGCTGCTTGGTACGTAGTATTAGACTGTTGAGTCTTCATAGGAGCATCTCAAAAATACTGCATGGAAGCCTCCGCATTTTGAATACTTATCGAGAAGCTCTGATCGATGATCCTCGCGAATAAGCAAGAAAGGACGAGTTACACACGATCTTCTGACCTATACTCTGAAGAAAGTTGTTCTCTATCTCTTTGTGTGTTGCAAACTTGTGGGGGATACAGCTTCAAATTATTCAGATGCGTCAGAAGCTGGCAAAATAACTGAGTCGCTAGAAATACGCTTTTTAACGCACTACAGCAACGAAGCGGGCGATTTCTAGCCCAGGCACTGTTGCCCCTCACAAGCGGAGTGTAGCAGACGACAGCGGCGCGAATCCCTAAGCCGACGTCAGATCCAGGGGGCGCCACTCAAAGATCTCACCGCCAATACTTAAAGGGGGAGATGTTGTGGCCGTCTGCCAGCGCCCCCTACCCTGTGTTAAGTGGACGTTCAGGGACAGCCCTAGGGGGGTCGGTGCCCGCCCGCCATGGAGCCGGCTGTCACATGTATCCTGTACCCTACTCTCATGTCTTAATTATTAAAGGTTATCACCTACCAAAACGTGAACACTAGGGATTGCATTGCATCGCTATATTGGTACTACGCCACAATAAAGGCATTTTGTAACTTTTACAAAATGCTTTTCTGGGTCCCTTTAAGGCACTGCAGCATGTGACTGGCTAGGGTATGCAGTTTCAGAAATGGGAGAAAATGTGGCGTCTTGTGGATGCATAGGCTGCGTCAGTCGGGGCATGGGAAAAGCAAAGGTGAGTGATTGCATTGCAGAAGGCATACTGCTATTCTTTACCTAGAATAAGAATATGACATACGCCTGGTTCCGAGCAAACGTTTTCTGCTCGTGCACATACATTATACATAATAAATGCATAATGTATGCATGTATTATACATGATGATGACAGGTGATGACGACGCGGATGCCACGATATATCGTGGCATCTGCGTCGTCATCACGTGCTCGTAACCAGTGTGAGGAGTGGTGGGATCGCGATCTTGTTCGGCACGTTAGTTAAAAGTGGGATCTCGCTCCCAGTGAGAGTTTTGCATGAGTGGACAATTCTCTTTCGTTGATGAGCGATAACAATGATCCCTCTCTTTTTGAGGAGCAGACGGGATGAGGAACGAAGTCCCTTTTCTTAAAGGGAATGATACATGATGTGTGATCATGAGGGGCGATTGTGGAGGAGTCTGTGTATGTATGCATCCAATAACTCATATTTTACTTTATCAATGCCTTGAAAAAGGGGTTAACCTTGAATTTTTCAAGTGCTGGGAGTGGCCTTGGAAGGTCTCGTTAGGGTGTACAAAGCCGGAACATGTAGAATTCAAGTTTTGAAAAAATTTTCAATATGAAAGATGAGAAGGAGAAAAGGTTGCAGAGGACATCAACGCTTATCTAGCTGCAAGTCGCAAAAGTGTTGCATTCACCATCCATGATCTCCAAGCGCTGAATGTCATCATAAGAGCGTGACTTAGCTGCAGCGGTTTTATATGCAGTGGCACACTACTCATTGGCACGAGCGCTGACTGGCGGGAGGAGCAACGAACGATGCCACAGCAGAGAAAAGAGGGCCTGCGTTGGCGAGCCTACCGACAGCCTAGAGCTCCTTATCCCATTCCCAGCTGAAGGCGGGCACCTTCTTCTTGCTGCCGCCGTTGTCGTTTTCAATTGGTAGTGGTGACGCATTTCATCAGCCACCTGAGAGGCACGGCAGTTTCGGGCACCTCGTGCACATGGAGGATCTCAATGAGCTTAGCAGAGTTATTAAAAATAAAAAGTATATTCGGCAAACCAAGTAGGCGTGTAGCTTAAGGCTCAGTGTTTTATGCAGTTATTTTCAGCCTCAAATTTGCGTAGTTCATGCACGTTAATTTTGACCACTTTCGTCGTGGTTGCTGACGCGGCAGATATTCTTGTCGGCCACTCTGTGAACTACATAAAGGGACACTAAGTGTGTAAACAAAGTGGCTTATACAACAGTGCCGAGAAAAAGAATTATATAGCTTGCGGCTGTGCAACTTATTTGACACCAAAGGCAGTGCCAACAGCACAAGAACAGGAATCTGTACCACAAATTTTGTGCGAGTCGCACCCACACAAGTTGTGTGCACATGGTTGGTGGAGTGGCGGGGCATGTTCAAGCACTCCCCTGAAAGGAACGCGTTAATAAGGACCCGGTTGTAGAGTTCATACTATTTAAAAGCACAAACTCATGCTTGCGCCCATTGCCGAATAGGCTGCCTTCAGCTCACCACGTCGGGCAGAAAGCTTCGTTTAATTTAGATCATGTTTTTCCTTGCGCGGGTGAACGCGTTGGCTATCGTTCATTCTTATATGTATGATGTATCTGCAAGTGTACACCCTTCCAAATTTTTAAAAATATCGCGGGAGCGATGACCGATCGATGTCACATACGGTGTCCAGCAGTGAAATAGGCGAGATCGAGTGCGCGCACGCACATACAGCTCCCGGTCCTGTGCGAGCCTATTCTAACGTTGATGTGAGCATCGTCTGCTACGCTGTTTCCTCGAGCGCAATAACCCCCTGCGATTATATCTGCAGGACTTTGTTTACGAGAAACCGGGGTTATTTGAAGCACATGCGCACCTCCAATGCCCTTTTGATGTTTCTCTCGTATCAATTGCCCGGCACTTCCATCAGTATTGTTTACGCTGCTTAGCTTCTTTCGGCGGCTAGCAATTCGCCGATGTATACGAAAAGCAGGGGTTGCGTTGCTCTAAGGAGAACAGCGTAGCAGACGACGCTCATACGGCAGATAGTTCTATGCGCGTGCGCCCGCACTCACCTATTTCACCGGTGGACACCGTGATAAGGCGGTGACACATATGGGGCTCGAGAAGAGGGCGCCACCCCATCAAGCGGCTCAAGTACCAAGTCAAGTATCCATGAACATACAGAAAAACAATCGGAACAGCCGTATTTGACGTTTTTTACACAACTTACTGATCTACCATGCATATGGATGCAAAAATGAGTTACGTCGCGCAAATGCGTTACCATCGCGCGACTGCTCTGACCAACTTCAGCTCAGTGGTGCTCCTTCGTCGGGACCACGCCGCCTCCACACGTAGGACCGCACAGCAGTCGCGCCCCCCCCCCCCTTGTTTTTTTTTAACAGCGTTCGCCGTTGCAGGAAAAAATACCAAGAAATTCCGAGCGCTAGTGAACACGACCCTCGCGGCGGCGACCGCCGAGCATTTCCGGCATGCGCAGTGGCTTTAACAACAACAACAAAAAAGAAAAAACTTCAAGGAGCGAGAAAATGCTGAGCGCTCGTGAGTGCGTGCCTCGCGGTGGCCGCCAAGTCTCCTGCTCGCGCAGTGGCTGTGGCAAAAAAAAAAAAAAAAAAAAAAAAAAAAAAAAAAAAAAAAAACTCAAGCGTTTGTTGTAATCGTGGCAACACTTGCTCGAAACGAGAAAGACGTGCACGTCATAGCGTACGCCCCTGGTTCGTTGTTCTCTACTCCACCACTCTACTGCAACACTCGCCGCGAAGAAGACGACTACTTCGATGCATATGACGACGATTACTAGCGCTAATAGACAATGTTGTGTCCAACAACGCTCAGCTTCGCCATTCAAGTCTTGCGCGTGAGTGCGAGCTTCCTTGACTTTTTCTCGCTTTTTTCCAGGGAACAGACCAACCTGAATTGAAAAAAAAAAAAAAAAAAAGTTTGATGGCCGTGAGTACAACCAACAACAGTGCCAAAAGCGTGAAAATAGCTAGGCGTCGGTGCGCAATTGCACAATTGCACTTACCCGCACTACGATCGAGTGACATCACAAACGGTATTGGTGGAGCCTGCAAATAAATGTACGCCGGAAATTTTGCTCAGCACGTTCTTTTTAAAATACACAAACTTCTGCTAGCGAACATAAAATAGGATGCCTCCCCGCAGGCAATAGGGTGTATTGACAGGGCTTTCGACCGCGCGGCGGCGCTACCTGGGCGGCGGCGCCGAAATAGCGAGAAAGGAAGACCGGGCGGCAGTGTGCCGAAATAGCGAGAAAGGAAGACCGGCCCCTGGTTTGCTGTGCGTTAGACGTAGAGAAGGCTTACGATAGTGTGCCTCACTCTGACCTCTTCAAACGACTAGCAGTGCTGGGTCTCCCCGCGAAACTGCTGAGCACTGTACAACGTCTGTACTCCGACAACGTAGTGGCCGCCAGATTCGGCACAATAGAAACTGGGAGGATCAGGGTGAATAGAGGACTGCGTCAAGGTTGCCCCCTGTCACCGCTTCTCTACCTACTGTACGTGTCGGGCGTTGAGAGAGCCCTCCTGCAATCTCGCCTGGGCTTCGGTCTGAGATACACGACAAGCGGTATCGATGATAACCGCCGGATCCCAGGCCAGGCATACGCAGACGACCTGCTGTTGATGGCAGAGACTCCTCATGACCTGCAGAGCCTACTGGACATATGTGCAGCTGAGATGAAGGGGCTGGGCCTTCGATTCAATGCCCAGAAAACCACAGTAGTTCAGTTGGCCGGGAAGATGGCAGAAGGCACGGTACTAAGGTTGGGGGAGGAGGTCCTGCAAACTGCATCATCAGTCAGGTACCTCGGAGTTAGCTTGTGCAGCGGAGTGGACTTGTTCGGCCTTCACGAAGATAGAGTAGGGAAAACTGCCCTTAGAGCCCAATGCATATTGCGACGCAGGTGCCTATGGGGGTGTAACCGCTTTGCAGTGATCAGGGACTTGTGGAAACTGGTTCATGTGCCTGCTCTGACATTTGCAAACGCGGTGGTGTGCCTGTCGGCGAGAGGCCGTGACGTAATTGAGAGGCGACAGCGAGAAGTCGGCCGAATAGCCGTCGGATGTCACGGTAGGGTGGCTAACGAAGCTGTCCAAGGTGACCTAGGCTGGTCCAGTTTTGCTGCTCGGGAGGCCTCAAGCAAGCTGGCTTTCTACAACCGCCTGCTCAATATGCACCGGGACCGATGGGCGAGGAGAGTCTTTGAATACTTGTCGGCAACCTGTCTTCGCACTGGAGCAAAAGTTCGGTCTCACAGAAGACCCCATTCGGGTGCATTCAGTCGGAGCATACGCCCAGGCAGTACGACAAAGAGTCCGAGAAGTGGAAGACGCAGCATGGCAGCTAGCACTGACTGATAAGGAGACTCTGTCCTTCTACGGTCAGCACAAGAACTCCATCAAAGCGGTCCGCCTGTACGATAATAGCGTCGGGAACGCCCTGCTCTTCGAGGCTAGAGCAGGGGCACTATGCACTCTGACGCGGCAACAGGTGTTCGATGAGACAGTGACGTGTGTGTTGTGCCGCGCTTGTGGGAACTCCGACGAAACAATTGAACATCTGGTGCTTCAGTGCGACGCGCTTGGAGAGCCTGTGTCTCAGACAGCACTGACAGTAGCGCTGGGCTTCGAGGACTCGGAGGGTGAAGTGCAGACTGTGGCAGTATCCCGGACTAAGCGACGCCTTGAACAGTGGAGGGCAGCATGCAGCACTGCAAAGCACAGTGAGAGATCGGGGAAGAAGTGTCTGTGACAATGTGGGGGTGGCGTTGAGGGCGCAGAGCCAGCCACTCTTTCTGGACTCTTCCTGGACCTCTGTGTAGTTGTGAATTTTGTTTGCTTGTTTTTCCTTTTTTGCCAGGCCGTCACTGTAACGGCCACCCGTTTCAAAGGGAAAGGCACCACTGCATCATCATCATCATCATCGACGACGCCATATTTGAAGTTGCACTCCGCCGCGCGGGCAGCGCGATTCCCGACGCGAAACGTGGTTTGCGGCGTGGTGCTGGCAAGGAAGTTCGTGTAGACGGTGTTTTTTCTGCGTGATTCGTGGGTTTGAGGATGCCTTGTCGTATCGAGTAGTCAGCATTGTTTTCACTGCGAAATTGCGGGTGCGCTGTTCACGTCTCCTACAACCGCAGACCCGAAGCAGGCCGAACGACGAAAGCAAGCGCACGGTTTTTTTTTTTTTTTTTTTTTTGCTGTTTCGAAGCGAAGGCCAGGGCAGTGCTTGAAGACGGTATGATTTCGCGCCACAAATGCAACTGTCCAACAGTTTGACAGGCGCGGCCAGCGGCGTGCATAACCTGGTCCGTTTCGGCGATTTCGCGCTATCTCGGTGTCATCCCCATGCGCCGATTTCCTTATTTCCTGCGTTGCTTTAAACTACCGTGGCTCAAGTTGAGAAAGTTTCTTCACCGAAGGCTGCGAGGATATTTGTTGTGGTGCTGGAGTGTGAGATGAGGAGCTGGTTTTACCGTGCCACCCAAGCATGTTGCGCGCTTCCTGGGGAGTATGAGGGACCGTGAGGTGCTCTGGCGACAGTGTTTCGTGCGTTGAACGCACGAAGGTCGTCCATTTGAGCTCCTAATGAAGCGGAACAATTACGCACAGGGTCTGGGTGGAAACCATCGCGACGTAAGTACGTGATAAAATTAGGTATGGATATCCCACCGATGATTTTCAAGTGCTTTCCTTTCGGTAAACACGAAGCAGAAATTATAATCAGATCAAGATTATGGAACACGCTTTGGCTACTTCGAAAGCAGCGCTAAGACAAGTGACGAAGAGTGCTCTAGTTTGTCCCTGCATACGTTTTCGTCTCTGCGCTGTTTATGAAGTGGTCAAACTGTGTACGCAGCGTCAAGATTTAGTGTCTGGTCACGTAACACGTTTGGTCATTAGAGAGCAGTCGAAGGCGACGAAGAAGAATTGTATGCCAGCAATTACAGTGACATATATCATGTACGTGTGCGTTCAGCTCAACACTCGGAGGAGGCTGGGCGCCCAGTATGGTTCGTCTCATCCATAAAGTACGCCGGATACCTTAATTTGTGAACATTCTAAGCACTGCGTAATGTTTCAAACATGTGACGAGGCGCGAGGTGAAAGCTCCGACGCCCGTCGTCCCGGGGCCCACATGAATGATACTCTTTAGCCGCAGCTAATTACCACCACTGCGTATTTACAACATCCAGCATCAAAGATCGGGGATTATTAGCGCGATCAGTTGTCCTAATTTGCTTATTATTTGACTGTTTGTTACCCAAACGCAGTCAAATAATCAGTCAAACCCCAATCAAATCAGACAAACCTCAGCTATCAGATATAAAATAGGATGTCTCAGCACAGGTAGAAGGTTTTAATCAATATCACTAAAATGTTTCGCCTTGCGTTACAAGCTCAGTTAGGGGCATGGGGGGGATTGCAAGAACCGACCGTATATACACAACTACCAGCGGCAAAAGTCGGAGATTATTAGCGCAAGCGGCGTGGATCGGGACTATCGTCAATTTCATTAATGGTCATTTGCGCGAGTGTTTTCTGCTATTTCCATGTGGCAGCTGGTACCTCTGCACGTGGGCTTGATGACCGCATTTGCCTGGGCGCCATTATACCCAGATGGCGTGAAAAAAACCATTCCCTTTCTCATTGGCTGCCAGCTTTCGTTTCGAAGGCGAGAACCGACGAGAACCGAAGGCGAGAACCGACTTAAAAGAACCGACCGGCGCTTAATTTCTCAGCGCTCAGCGAACAAGGCTTCGTCGGCCGCCTAACAAAAGCCGTAAGAGCTACGAGACGTGTGACCTTTCTGTTATCTCACAACCTTTAATTCAGGTCTGGCCCGCCCAACAACCAAGGCTGTCATACATTCTACCCACCCCACTCGTCTCGTGGTGTGATACGCGCTACACGCGGGATCCGGGCCCGAGGCCCCTCCAGTTGCCATTACCAGAGTTCTTCATTTGAGGTTTCTTTTGAGTTGCCTCTACCTCTTCGCTTAAAAACATATTCTGGCTAAAAGCTTCAATATTAATTAGCGTGGACGTGCACGGCTTTTAATTCATACTTTTCATTGTCTTCAAATCCTGTCCATAGGAAAGCAAGCGCACTAAAGTGACAAACGGCAGTTGCGTCATCCGTAATATTTTACTTGATTTTTGAAAATTATTACTGTGAACGCCATGTACACACATGGAGCTGATGATGGAAAGTTCATCATCATCAGAGAGTCTATTATAATGCGAGTGTGTTTTCCAGTGCATCGTGTTTTGTGCGTAAATACCTCCCATTGTCTACTTGTGTGGTAGGATTGATGTGCCTTTATGGAAATCCATTGTAAAGGTGGCTTACCTGCAGTGCGTTTTGGCGTAACTTCATCGCCATCAGTGAGGCATATAAAACTTCGTTTTAAAAGGACCCTGCAACACTTTTCTTTACTTTTTTTTTTTTGAAAACTGAAATGCTTGCAGAACGTAGTCAACTGGCACATCTGTAACTTAGATTAGGGGGCCGCAAAGTACCCCGGCCAAAAATTACTGATCTATACCCATCAGATAATTTAGGAACTTGCTTAGAAGATTTTCTTTCCCGGTCTTGGCGTTCTTAGACCGCTGGAATTACGTCATTACAGCGGTGTAGCGGCTATTGGCCGGCTTCAGTTGCAGCAATGAACGCTTACGATGGCCACTTTAAAAAGAAAGGCGCGAAAGCAAAGCACAAACAGAAAGCGGATCTGGAGCAAATCACGCAGTGCCGCTCCGTGCGGGAGATAACTATAGCTTTCGCAGTGCTTCCAGGTGCGAAGTAAAGCGTGAAAGCGTTAATCGGAAGCGTTGCTGAGGGCCTTTAAAAGGTCCACGCTGCGCGCGGGACTGCCGTACGGCTTGCGTCGACGTCACGTAGCTCTTCCTGCCGCCCTTGGACAGCCTGCTTTCCCGCGACGTGAGGACAACAAACGTCCGCCGGGCGAGGGTGAAGAGAGCGAGTATTCTGCAGCCCTTAATTCTAGTTGCCGTCAAATAACGACCAACCACAATTTTTAGTGCGTAAGCATGCCCCCTGAAATCTGTCCGCCCGTAACGCGTGTACGATGCGTTCCATATGGAATCTGATATTTAATAAAATACCCTTTAAATTATAATAATTAAGCCTTTCTTAATAAAAAGGAATTAGGATCTAGGGTTTCCAAGGCAAACGTGTGTGCTCGGATATGAGCTCCTGGAAATAATGCTTTCGCACTATCTGCCAATTCCCACTTCAGAGTTTCTAGCTTTTGTTTTTTTTCCTTGCGTAGCTTCCGCGGTTTCTAGGTCTGATAGCTTTCACCACGACGATCAGCCCTTTCGCAATGCCCCCGCAGAAACGCAAACATGGACGAAACAGGGCACGCACAGCATCCAGAATTCTTTTTTTGTTTATTTTTTAGATTTCTGTTGTTTTTTACGTTGTTTTATTACTTTGTTTTTGTTTTTCCTTGCCTCGTAAGATTACCCGTAAAAAACACGGTCGATGAAGCGCGGCTTCCTTCCCACGCAGGCAACACCACTCGTGCCCGATAGTGGCTGTGGAGTGGTTTATCTTGTGTGTTTTAGTGACGCGAGCTGCCGCTCGCCGAAAGGAAAGTAATTGGGAGCCGGTGAGTTCCAAGAGAGACATCCCCTTGCGCAGCGAACGATGTGTCCGGGGCCGCGACCTAGTTGCGCGGAGCGCGTGTGCTTCTTGGCTTTGGTGGTGACGTCACTGTGGCCACTGTCGGAAGCAGCAAAGCCCAATTTCATCATCATGATCATGGATGATGTAAGTGAATCCCCGGTTTGTCCGGAAGTTTTGTGCGCACGCCGTCCACAAACACTTGGTCTGCTGCACCGCAATGCACCTGTGTCGCAGCACTCAACGGAGCAGGTCTGGTGGATGATGATGTTCATTATGTGATTTAGCTCAAAAGTATACGACCTGAGCTGCGTCATCGCGCATTGCTTGTACCAGAGTCCTTCAATGCTTTTCTGGTCACGAAACTCCGGCCGAAGTTTCATTCAGGGACAAAAGCTGCCGCTAGGATCGCCCCTGTTAACGTGAAGGCTTCGCCGGCGGGCGACCACGCTTGCGGGCCGGCTGCTTTTCCGTTGGCAACGCGCCTACTTTCATCTGCTCTTCATTTCACCTGTTAAAACGCGAGCGAAGTATGCATGTTTTTGAGTCGTTGACGCGTAGCTCAGCTGTGAAATTGAGGAGGAGGAGGAGGTGGTGGTGGTGGTAAAAAACATTTTTTTATTGAGCAGCCAAGGGAGCTGGAAAGGGACGTGGTCAGCCTCCTACGTCCAGGAGGCCGCGAGCCTGCGCCGAATCCAGGGCTCGTTGCACCAGGGCGATTTGATGCTCCGGCGCCGAGCTGGTCAGCGCAGACTCCCACTGCTCAAGGGAGGGGGAGTGAATGGGGTGGGGGTGGTGGGGACATGAATACACAAGGTGGTAGGTTGTGAGAGGGATGTCACATTGTGGGCAGTTGTGGGGGAAAATGGACGGAGATATGTGGGAGAGGATAGTGTGGTTGTAGAAGGTTTCTGTTTGTAGACGCCGATATATGTGAGCTTGGTGGTTGGAGAGACTGTGGTGTGGAGGAGGGTATGTTCTTCTGATGTGTGTGTAGTGCGCGAGGAGGGAGCTGTAGGTAGAGTCCAGCGGAGTTAGGATTTCATGGTCAGAGATGAGGCGCCCGGCGGTGTCGGTCCTTGCGGTTGGGAGTGCCCGGGTAAGGAGATCGCGGGCTGCGGCATGAGCCGCCTCATTCCCGGCAAGGCGAGCATGGCCTGGGGTCCAGACGATAGAAATTTCAATGTCCTCGGGAAGGTGTTGGAGCACAGGGAGGGCCTGGGGTGGTGCAAGGCCAGCTTGATACAGCCGACAGGCTTGTTGGGAGTCCGTAATGATGGTCAAGTATGGTTGATGCTGGTGTGTGGTAGTTGCATGGGCGATGGCAAGCGCTTCGGCTGAGGTGACCGGCAGATTTCGATAGGTGACGGCTGTGGCCAGATGTCCGTTCGAGTCCACAGTAACTAGGGTGGTGCGCGTGCGGTCGGGAGTTGTAGCAATATCCGTATATCGGGTTTGAGAGTCGGCGCCGTACCGTTTATCAAGCATCTTCACTCTGGCTTCGCGACGTCCTCGATTGAAAGATGAGTGCATGTGTTTGGGTACCGGGCTAACCTTCAGGCGTTGACGAATGGGCAGGGGGATGCGTTGGAGTTCGTGTTGAGGGGAAGGGGAGGGCCGGCCAATGTTTTGGAGAACGCGTCTACCTGAGGGAGTGAGGGCGAGGCGATGGAGGTGGGACGTCCGCTGTGCTTCTAGTAGTTCGCTGAGCGTGTTATGCAGGCCGAGGTGAAGCAGACGCGCATTGGAAGTATAAGTTGGGAGTCCAAGGGCAGCTTTGTACGTTTTCCGTATTAGAGCATCCAGCTTGTTGATTTCCTGTGGTTTTAGGTTGACAAAAGGAGTTCCGTAGGTTATACGGCTGACCAGCAGTGCTTGGACCAAGCGGCAGGTGTCTTGTTCTTTGAGGCCGTGAGTGGATCCTCTTATTCGCCGTATTAGGTGAGTGAGCTGTGTGACCGTTTTCTGTAGCTGCGGCAGGAGGGTGGCGCCGGAACCATCGTAGTGGATAGGCACACCCAATATACGGAGAGTGGGGACTTGGGGAATAGGTGAGCCCTGGATGGTAACTTGCGGATCGGGAGTAGCCACAGGAGGCCGACCTCGCGTGCGGGCGCGAAGGACTAGGAGAGCCGATTTGTTAGGTTCGCATGTCAAACCTCTGGGCGAGAGATAGTCGATAGTTGTGTCGATCGCTTGTTGGAGAGCGTCTTGTTGTGCGCCGCTGGAGCCCTGCGTTGTCCAAATGGTCAAATCGTCCGCGTAAAGAGCGTGCTGGAGACCGGGGATAGCTTGTAGGCGACTCGGAAGGTGAAGGAGGGCAATATTAAATAACAATGGCGAAATAACGGAGCCTTGTGGGGTGCCCTTGGGCGGAGTGTGGAAGATGGGGGATCGAAGGGGCCCAAGTCGCAGTGTTGCGGTCCGGTTTCGGAGAAAAGCTTTTACGAAGTGGAAAGTCTTGATGCCGCAATTGGTCGTGTTGAGGTTTTCCAAAATGGCTTGATGTGTAACGTTATCGAACGCTCCCTTGACGTCAAGTGTTAAGATGGCCCTAGGAGTGGCTCTGCTCAGATGATCTAGGACCTGTTCCTTGAGCTGAATTAGTACGTCTTGCGTAGAGAGATGCTGTCGGAACCCGAACATTGTTAATGGATACAGATTGTGATCTTCCAAGTACGTAGATAAACGTTGATGGACCAGGTGTTCGAAAAGTTTCCCGAGGCAGGACGTCAGGGAGATGGGCCGAAGGGTCGTGGGGGAGACGGGCTTGTTTGGCTTTGGGATTAGAGTGATGTCCGAATATTTCCATTGTTCAGGTAAGGTGCCTTCAACCCAGTGGCGGTTGTACAGGTCCAGGAGCGCCTGCAGGGTGTCTTCGTCCAGGTTTCGGAGAATGCGATATGTTATCTGATCTTTGCCTGGTGTAGTATTGCGTTTCAAGCGGGCAAGTACAGCATGGAGCTCGGCGAGGATAAAAGGTGCGTCCAACTCATCATTTGTCTGGCCGGTGTAATGTGTTTCCGGGTAGGTCGGATAAGAGGCTGGGTCTCCAAAAAGGTGGAGTTGGATAGACCTCAGGAGGTCTTGAGAAGACAGCGAGCTGTTCCGAATCAACTGGTGTATTTTATGGTTTGTTTGTCGCCTGGTAGTGGTGTCGTTGAGGAGGGACCGAAGCAGATGCCAGGTTTTCTTCGTGTGCAGAGTGCCTTGGAGCTTGTCGCAAAAAGAGTGCCAATTCTGTCGTTGAAGATCAGCAGCGTAGGTCTGTGCTAGCTGTGTTAGAAGGGCTATGCGTTTTTTCAAGGAACGATTGTGTTTTTGGCGTTTCCAACGTTTTGACAGGCTTCGTCGAGCTTCCCAGATGTGCATAAGGTGGGGGTCCGCGGCTGGTGTACTGTCAGTGAGTGCGATTTCTTGGGTGTGCTTATTGACCCGCTTTTCAAGCTCCAGTGTCCATTCGTCAAGATTTTGATCTATGGGTGGTAGAGGAGTGACGTCATCTCGAAACGCGGACCAATTGGTTAGGCGGGCAGTGCCCTTCCGAGGAGACTTCTTCGAGGTCGGAATTCGGATGGAGATGATCTGATGGTCGCTGCCGAGAGTTTCATCCAAGCATGACCACGTGATATTTCGAATGTTTTTTGTAAATGTTAAATCGGGTGTGGTGTCACGCGTGACACTGTTACCGGTCCGGGTGGCGACTGTAAGGTCATTTTGCAGGACTAACTGATGATTTTGGGTGGCGCGTAACAGAGCCGTACCCTTCTTCGAAGCGCGCATATATCCCCAAGCCGTATGCGGGGCATTAAAATCACCAAGGAGAAGCAGCGGGTTGTCATTGGCCTTGAGTGTAGCTTCATGCAAGAGCGCCTCGATGGTGTGAAGACTGCTGGTGGGAGGGCTGTAGATATTTAGTACATACATGCTGGGTTGCGATGGGCGGGTGGAGATGACTTCAACGAAGGTATTAGGAATGGTCTGGCTGAGCTGGTGTGCTTGGGCTGGGTGGGAATTCAGTACAAGGATGGCTGTGCGGTTTTGCGGGTCCTGGGTGAAGGCGTTGTATTGTGGCAAGCGAGGGGCAGGAGTATTTGCTTCTTGAAGAGCGATGACATCTGGCGGGTCCTGTTGGGTAAGGAGGGCTAGCTGGTGTCGCTTACTACTGAGAGATCGACAATTCCATTGATATACGACGAGGAAGGCCTCCGGTGCGCTAGTCATGATAGGGGTGATGCTTGAGCTTCTTGGTCGGGTGGGAGGACGCCAGGGTGTCATGTATGCCCTGGATAGCCTGTTCTAACTTGTTCTGTCGGTCAGTGAGCGCCTGAATGCCAGAGCATAAGGGGGCCAGACTCTCTCTTTGGGCGTCCATGAGTTGCTTTAAGACATCGACTAGCTTGCTGTCGATGGTGGCGTTTATCTGGTCAGATGTGGGCACGACTGGTGCGACAGGTGTGGGGAGAGGGGACGCAACGAGGGCCTCAATCTTCTTGGTGAGAGTGTCAAGTTGTGTTTGAAAACGTTGTTGTTGTTCTTTGAGTTCCTTTAGCACTGATTCGTAAGTAGGGGGGACAGGGGGGAGAGGTTGTGAGGGGTGGGAGGGGATTGGGTTGGGAGCAGTGGGAGTGTTGCGAAGTGCGGCTGACCAGCTCACCTGTGTTTGAAGATTATGATGGGACTTGGAGCGGGCGTCCGTCGGTGGGGTATGTAGCTCCGGGAAATCTTCAGTACAGTAGGCCGGAAAAGGTTGGTGGCTGGGCTGGCTGCGAGGTTTGCGTGGAGCAAACTTTTATTGCTTTTATTGCTTTTATTGCTTTTATTGCAAACTTTTATTGCTTTTATTACTTTTATTGCTTCGAAAAGCCTTGTGGGTGGAGCCCTCAGTCCAGGACGCCATTGGAGCAACCCGCCGTCTTCGCCCGTTCGATCAGCTGCAGCTGTCTGCTGGGGCAAGAGCTAGCGAGTTCTCTCTCCCACTGCTCTCGGGAGGGGTTTGGGATGGGGTCAATGTGGGGGTTAACTTGGCATTGCCATACCATGTGGTAAAGCGTGGCAGGGACGCCGCAGTGTCTGCACAGGGGATCATAGAGGGTGGGGTGTATAGCGTGCAGCCTCGTAGGGTGTGGGTACGTGTTCGTCTGGAGTTGACGAAGAGCAGCCTGTTGGGGCCTGGTTAGCTGCTCAGAAACTGGAGGGTATCGCATTCGGCCAAGCCGGTAATGCTGTGTGATGTCCTTGTACGTGAGAAGGGGGTATATTGTCCTTTCCTCTTCTTCTAACGGTGCTCGGCTGACCAAATCTCGAGCGAAGGCGTGCGCCGCCTGGTTTCCGCAGAGAGAAGAGTGGGCTGGGGTCCAGATTATTCTGATGTTTCTCCGAGGTGGGTGTTGAAGGATGATGCCGAGAGCGATTGTGGAAATTCTTCCTGCCGCGTAATTTCTGTATGCGGCTTGGC
Organism: Haemaphysalis longicornis; assembly: GCF_048455015.1. NCBI lineage: Eukaryota > Metazoa > Arthropoda > Arachnida > Ixodida > Ixodidae > Haemaphysalis > Haemaphysalis longicornis. The sequence continues at coordinate 351,802,134 of NW_027526203.1, read as the reverse complement.
AGTCCGTGATTATGGTGGATGCTCGGGTTTGGGCGATTGCGAGGGCGATTGCCGTCTCTTCTGCTTGCAGCGTTGTTGCCTTCCGTAATGTTAAGCTACTGAGGAGGGAGTGGGGTGTGGCGGTTACCGCAGCTTTTACTTTATACCGGGCATAGTCCGCGGCGTCAGTGTATACCACCTCCTCAGATTTTCCGTACTGACGTTGAAGAGCTTCTGCCCTAGCCGCTCTTCGTGCTTGATGGTGTTCGGGATGCATATTCCTCGGCAAGGGGTGAAGTTTCAGTCTTGTCTTGATTTCTAGAGGGACTATGCCCGCATCTTCCGTCTCCGTGAGAGCGTTAAGCTTTAAAGAGGTCAGAACTGATCGACCGGTGCTCGTGAGGCCGAGCCGGACTTGCTGCGCCGTGAGATGGGCTTCCACGATTTCTTCTATGGTGTTGTGTATCCCTAGTGCTGCAAGACGTTCGGTGGATGTTGTCGGTGGGAGGGCCAAGGCTTGTTTGTAAGCTTTCCTTATAAGGGTGTGGAGCTTTTGTTTGTCTGCTGCTTGGAGGATCGTGTAGGGAGTTACGTATGCGAGGCGTGAAATTATAAATGCTTGAACGAGCTTTATCGTATCTTGTTCTTTCATGCCATACTTTTGAGTCGATACTCTACGGATCATTCTTGTTATCTGAGCAGTGGATGAGTCCAGTTTTTGAAGTAGGCGGGTGTTCTTGCAGTCTTCTTGATAGGTCATTCCGAGAATTTTGATGTGATCGGTAGGTTCTATGCGTATACCGTCAATCATTATGAAGAACGAGGTAGATAGGTCATGACGACGTTTGTGCACCAGCAGGAGTTCAGATTTTTGGGGAGCGCAGGCGAGTCCGCATTCTTTCGCGTACGTGTGAACAGTATCTGCAGCCTGTTGCAATCTCTCCTGCATTTCCCCTTCCGACCCTTTGGCTATCCATATTGTGATGTCGTCTGCATAAAGACCATGTTTTATGTCTGGAATGCTTCCAAGTTTTGGGGGCAGGTTTATCATTGCGATGTTGAACAGCATCGGAGATAATACAGCGCCTTGCGGCGTGCCTCTGCTTCCATATTTGTGGGGGTTGGACTGCAGGTCGCCTACTTTCAGGATCGCCTGTCTGGCTGTTAAAAAATCTCTAACGTAACCGTATGTACGTTCTCCGCAGTCTAAGGAGGTGAGATTTTTGAGTATGGCTGTGTGGGCTACATTATCAAATGCTCCCTTTAGGTCAAGTGCGAGAATTGCCTTGGGTGCATTTTTGCTTGCGGTCTCAAAAATTTCTTTTTTTAATTGCAGTAGTATGTCCTGCGTCGATAGCTTTGGCCGGAATCCAAACATTGTGTGTGGAATGCGATCGGTGTCCTCGAGGTAGTTCTGAAGTCTCTGTAGAACGACGTGCTCCATGAGTTTCCCCACGCAAGATGTTAAAGAAATTGGGCGTAGGTTCTCTATACATGGTGTTTTCCACGGTTTTGGCAAGAGCCTCACTTCTGCCTCTTTCCATTCTTTGGGAAGCTTGCTGCCCGTCCAACACTCGTTCATATAGTTAGTGAGGAGCTCTATAGAAGTGTCGTCGAGGTTCATCAGTGTTTTATTGGTGATCTTGTCTTTGCCGGGAGTGGTGTTTCTGCGGAGTTTGAGAAGTGCTGCTCGTACTTCTGCCGTGGTGATGGGCTTGTCTAATTCCAAGTTCGGGGATCCTGTGTAATCAGGGAGCTGATCCTGTTGTACTTCAGGGAGGTATCTGTCCCTAAGCGCAGTGATGAGTGTCTGCTCGCTTCCTTGAAATTTATGCAATATCGTTTGCATTGTCTTGCAAGTTTCAGTTTTACTTCGGGCAAGATCTATGAGGTAGCGAAGGAGGTTCCACGTTTTGGAGGTACTAAGTCTGCCACTGAGGCCATCGCACATGTGGGCCCAGTTTTGGTGGCATAACTTTGCTGCATATGTTGCTGCCTCAGTATTGACTTGCGCAATACGTCGTCTGAGCTTTTTGTTATGACGTTGGCGTTTCCACCTCCGCATTAAGCTATTTCTCGCCTCTCATAAGTGTGCGAGATGGTTGTCAATTGCTGGCGTTTCGATGCTTGTCTGAATATTCTTGGTGTAGGTGTTCACTTCTGCGGCTAGCGTTTGTGCCCATTGTCCAATGTCCTTAATTTCTTCTTGCTGCGCCTGGCTTCTGGCCTTTCTGAAGCTATTCCAGTCGGTTAATTTGACTGCGCCTAGATTTCTCCTATATTGAGGTCCCGGAAGCACAGTTTCTATAATCATATGGTCACTTCCGAGATTATCCTCTCTGTTATGCCATGTGGCTCTAGGAGCGTTGGCTGCCAGCGTAAGATCGGGGCAGGTGTCCCTCACCGTGCTCGTGCCGATTCTGGTCGGTAGGTGGTGTTCGGTGAGCAGAATAAGTTGCTCTTCATCCATGATGGTCAAGAGTTCGCGACCCCTCTTTGTTTGGTATGTGTATCCCCAGGCGGTGTGTGCCGCATTGAAATCCCCGGTGACTATGAAAGGGTTTTCTGCTGCGATACACTTAGCCTGACGAATAATATCTGCTAATCCAATGGCGTGGTTTTTAGGGCGACAATATACGTTGAGAACAAATGTGCTCTTTTTCTTCTTCGTCTTCTGAGGAATTAATTCGACGAGAACGTTATCATGGCTATGAGTGGTTAGTTGATGCTGTATGGCCGTGATGTCCTTTTTAATGAGCGTACACACGTCTCTCCCGTTCTGCGTGGTGATAGTTAGGTAGCCGGGCAGTTTAGCGATTGAGGTCGTTTCCTGAAGGGCTATGACATCTGGTGGATCAGAGAGGAGGGAAACGTACTGTTGGAGATCGCCTCTTTTATTTTTAAAGCTGCGGCAATTCCACTGCCAAATAGTTAGTTTCGGTTGCTGCTTGGGTTTAGAGGGAGTCGTCAGCGGCTTGGTTTTAGAGTGAGTCGTCATATCCGGTGTTTTTGGTGTCCGCAGGTGTCGCGTCGTTCGTTTCTGGTCTGCTGTATGGCAAATCAGCAGTCAGTTGACCCAACTGACGGAGAGAGAGAGAGAGAGAAAGGACTTTATTGAGGTACCGGCAGTCGGGGACGGGTCAGGCCACGCAGGGCTTCACCGTCCCGTAGTCTTCACCGCTCACCGCGGCGTCGGGCCGACCCCGAGGTCTACGTCTGGTCGGCGCGGGCTACTTGGAGTGCCGCCGCTGTCACCCCTAGCCCTCGCTCCCGCAGGAGGAGGCCGAGAGGAGTGCGGGTTCCCCTTTCGGAGCAAAATCAACATCTGGTCGCCCGGGTAGAACGCTTGGAACGACAACAGCAAATTGAGGCAAGACCACGGGTGTTACTGAGGCGTTTATGTTGCAGTGTTCGTTCGTTGCGGCAGGCACCGCTACGTTCTCGCTTTGAGAAGGCGGACATCTGACGTTTTCAATTTTTGACTAGCCTTTGCAGCCGCCTGCATGATTTGAGTTAACTAGCGCCACAATTAAATTTGTATTCAGTCCTGGGCGACATGCTGCGCTGAGCAAATAGGTGTGCAAACATATAGCACGTTGGGTTAGCGCTGTGTTTGCGCTATTTTATAGCGCGCTAATAATGTAAAAAATATTCGTGATTCAGAAAGTGAGCGTGGACAGCAGGGAAAAAAAAAACGCTCACAAAATGGAAGCAGCATAATGGGCGTGCGGAGGGGCCAGGGTAGGAGGAAATGCTACAGCCTTGAGCGACTTTCTCGGCTGTCCTCATAGGCATAGGGTGTCAACAGATAAAGACTCGCCCGCTCAGTGCCTGTCACACCCCTGCCACCCAAACGGCAAGTTAAAAAAACATTGATTGATTGATTATGAGGTTTAACGTGCCGACGCTACACCGGCAATGGGGCGCGCGCCGTAGTGTAGCGCTCCGGATTAATTTTAACCACTCAGGTATCGTAAACTTGGGCTGAAATCTCGGACACACAAGCGTTTTCTCTTTTCGCCTCCATCAGAAAAGCGGCTGGGAACCCACGTCCTTGGGCTTATCAGCGCAACGCCTTAGCACCTGGGCAAGCGCGGCAGTCAAGTTAAAAAATATATATATATGCAGGCAAAGATAACCATGCTCCGCTTTCCAAATTCAAAATGTCTGATTGGATAACCAAAATCACAGTAGCTGCAGTCCCATCGTTGTTCAGCGCCTAAACGCGACGACATTTTGCTGTCGGATTTTCTCGTTGAGCGCGACCGTGGCATGGGCTTCGTAAAATACGGCGGCAGGTTTTCAAATATCCGGGGTATGGCATCGACGCGGAGCTTGAGCTTCTCGCGCTGCAGAAGCACAGATTGCCCACTTATTTTGAACTCATCGGCTCGAATAATGTCCGTAGGGTCGAAATGTTTCTCGCACACACGAACGGCCTTCGACTCGAAGCTGAAAGCGTCCGTCTCCTGTCGTGGAATGGCTCGCTTCCACCTGTCGCGTTGTTCGCGGTCGCTTGAGAGGCAGAACAGCGAAGCCTTTTCCGTTGTACTCCGATAGCCAGAGCGGCAACCAGGTACACAGCACGTCAGAGGCATGGTAGTTCACGTAGTTTTCCCTTCGTGATGAGTGTAGAAAGCTATATCACACAACAAACACCAGCAAGCTCGCGCTCCAACGCACTGCAAATGCGGCCACCGCCGTCCAAGCCGCCTTCACCTAGAGTTCCTGTATATGCTCCCCGTAGGGAGCATATACAGGAACTCTACCTGATGATGATGATGATATTTTGGCTGTACCCTTTGAATCGGGTGGGTGTGCCGCGCACACGCTAGCCAGGACAAACAGAAAGAGAAATGCATGACAAACAACGACACTAACGCGGCCCGAACGAGACACAAACATATGGCACACCAAAAAGAAACACTTGACAACACTCAGCCACATACGAGAAACCAAGAAAAAAAACAAAAAAGCATAACATAACGAAGAATCTCAGAATGTACACTTAACGTCCCTCGGCTGCCGTCGCACACCAGCGTTCCAGGCGGCGCTTTGTACGCGCAACAGCGCGCACGTCCACCACACCGTCGGCGTCCCCGAAGCCGAGAGCTTCCTGCAGGGTCGGAGGCGGACCACTTTCGCGGATATTGTCACAGTGTCCGACACCAGCACAGCTTAAGATCAAATGTTCGGCGGACTCGTCCCCCTCGCCACAAGCACGGCACACCACACTGGCCACCTGGTCATCGAACGTTTTCTGGCGCACGAGAGTACGGAGGGCTCCCGCACGAGCCTCGAAGAGCAACGCACTCCCCAAGCTATTGTCGTACAGCTGGCAGCCACCGATCGAAGTCTTGTGTTGCGCGTAAACCGCCAGAGTGGGCTTTTCCCGCACAGCACGCTGCCACATCGCCTCCTCTTCCTCGCGCACTCGACGGCGCGTGTCACGTGTCCAGGCCGCGGCAGTGTCCACAGAAACAGGCTCGCGGAAGAAGCCGTACTTCTTCTCCAAGAAGTACACACGGCGCGCCCAATTTGTGCGGATGCAAGTCGCCGCCAGATACTCGAACACGCGTCGCGCCCAGCGCTCCCGATGCATGAACTGGAGGCGACCGCGGTACGACAGCTTACTAGCCGCCTCACGTGCTTCAAAAGACGACCAGCCGAGGTCTCCCTGTACCGCTTCATTGGCCACATACCGATGACATCCTACAGCGGTGCGTCCCACTGCGCGCTGCTGTCTCTCGAGCCATTGCCGAGTGGACGTGGAGAGGCACACCACAGCATTCGCGAACGTGAGAGCCGGCACGTGCACCAACTTCCACAGGTCACGCACCACCAGGAAACGGTTGCAGCCCCACAAGCTTCGGCGGCGAAGAATGCACTGGCCACGAACGGCAGACTGACGCACCTTTGCCTCGTGGTGTGAGTACATGGAAGCACCGGCAGAAAGCACTACGCCCAGGTACTTATAAGACGAACACATGCTGATTTCTTCCCCGCCGAGGGTAACTGCTGCGTCTCTGCTGGTTCCCGCGAAGGTAAGAACCGCAGACTTCTTGGCGCTGAACCGGAGTCCAAGCTGTGTTACCTCAGCGAAGCAGATGTCCAGCAGGGTCTGCAATTCCTGCGGGCACTCCGCCATAAGTACCAGATCATCGGCAAATGCAAGCCCTGGCAGGCGGTATTGCTCGTCCGCCCCAGTGGTGCTGTACCTGAGCCGAAAACCAAGACCACATTGGAGCAGTTTCCGCTCAATACTTGTGGCATACAAGATATACAGAAGCGGAGAGAGCGGACACCCTTGACGGAGGCCCCTAGTTACAGGGATTTGGTCTGACTGAGTCTGACCAAAGTGCGCTCTGATGGTGTTGCCCTCGTAGACACGTTGGACCGTCCGCACCAGCGTTTCCGGAAGCCCGAGACGACTGAGCTTCTGGAAAAGGGGGGCATGGGGGACAGTGTCGTACGCCTTTTCCACGTCCAAAAAGCAGCACATTAAAGAGCGCTGCTCCCTGATCGCGATTTCGGCACACTGTGTTAGTATAAACAGGTTATCGTCTAGACGACGGCCTGGACGAAACCCGTTCTGAAGTTCGGTCAGGAGCCGTTTGGACTCGGCCCGCCCACTCACCTTCACCGGACTCGTAGCGCCACCGCGCGGGAGCTTTGGTCCCCATATGAAGCTCTCCCATAGCGTTACGGAGAAGTTTCGTGACCAGAAAAGCATTGAAGGACTCTGCTTGTACTGAGTGATATTTCTCGGGCAAAATAGTCATCGCCTACCTTCCCTATTTAATAACAAGTGCATTGCGGTGAAGCGTGACGTGGCTTCCTAGACGAGTGCACAGAGAGCACGTGCGCACCGCACGGGTGTCGAACGGACCAATCCTGGTTTGAGCACACTGCGAGTGCACGTGGAGTGCTGCGTAAAGTTGCCTTGAACGTCGTCAGAATAGTACTTTTCCGGTGCGCAGCATTGCTAGCGGCCATTGTGTCCCACAGTACTTGTGCCGGTCTGTAATAAACCTGCCTAGTTTATAGGATTCTGAGAATTCATTGTGCGGTAATATACTCTGTCACAGTAGCAGCGGCGGAGATTATCATGTTCGGTTCAGAAGTGCTCCCAACATGCACCAGCCTTGCATGCAGAAGCGACAACTGGGGGGGGGGGGAAGGGGGGGGTGAGATCGTGTCCCCCCCCCCCCTCTGGACGGCTTCACCGGGGGGTGGGGCGCATGCCCCCTCCGGCCATAGACGGGGATTTTTTTTAAGAGCTGGGCTCGAATACGCGCCCATTTGCAATATTGGAGTATTGGCCCTCCTGTCTGCCAACTATTTCACAGAGGTCTGTTTATTCCCGCGTCTTTTTCCTTTCAGTCTTTCAAAATTTGGATCTTGGGTCAGTGACAGGTCAAACATTTAGTGGAAAATGCCCCTCAAGCGGATTTGCATATGCGGAATATGTTGTCTGGATGAACAACTGAATGCCCACGTAAGCTATGACAGGTCTTCAAATGGCATTGCGACATCTCTTGGCTTTCAGTGAGCCACCAAACGCGTTTGTGGAGTATGTGGACAAGTCGGGACGACTGTTTTTGCGCGATGAAAGGGTCTTACGTAGAACGCCTCCTATAGCACATCTACATTTTATCCAACCGTTTAACGGAAAAGAGCAACACCCTTCCTTTACTCGATATGCTATAGTGAAACGTGCAGGAGGATGTTTGAGTTTTTCTGCATATAGGGGACCCACACAGACAGATATATATGCAGATTTTATTATGCACATCAAAACTTTTTTTATTATGCACACTCTATTTTTAATCCATCACAAGAAACACGACTTGGAGTGGCAATAATAGAAATTTTTGAGGATAAAGAAACGCAGAAGCAAAACACAAATAGTAGACAAAAATTAAAAAGGCCCCTAAAGAGCAAACCAACCCACACCACGTGTTTAGCAGCATGAGGTGCTTAAAGAAACAAGCAGTGGGGTAAATGGAGAAAAGAGCTTTTTCTCAGTAATTCACCGATCTGCATTGCTAAAAATGTGTAGTTCAACACATCGTACGAGTTTCCGGCTTGGAAGGAATGTCCGTTTTTCTGCATCCGTCCTTTTCCCAGGGGACACATGCATACGCTATTTTAAATACGCTGCAGTGTAGTTTAAATACGCACTGTTGCGTGACGCAGGCTGTGACCCTTTTGGTACCTGCTTTTTGCAGCGCTGTTACCTGCTAACCCCCGAAAACGAGCATGTTGAGACGCGCCAAACACGCGATATGCGCTTGGCCTGAAGTACCCGGTTTCCGATATGTTCGCGCGCTTGGCATCCGTAGGGTCGCCGGAACAAGGGGGGAGGAGGAGGGGGGCAGCACAGCCCCCCCCCCCCCCCCCCTAAGTATCTTTATGCGCGGGATCGGTCCACCGTACTTCCTGCCCCATTGACATTTTTTTTCCGCAACTTACTACCTCCACGTTCCTGTAAACTTGGATGATTCCACGAAGTGATAATAGCTAATTGTGCATTGGTGACACACAAAACACGAAAGCAGCCACAGATTGCCAAGCTACCAAGCTGACACGCTGACACTGGTCTGCTTGGAGGGAGAGAGAGAGAGAGTACATTTAATAGTAGAAGCGAGGTTGGCCGAGCCATTTCGCTTAGCTTGCTACGTCATGTAAAGAAACAAAAACATGAGGGTCGGTGAATTAAACTAATAAAATAAATAAATTATTTAAAAATAATTTTAAAAAATGTGAGGTATGCCCACGGATTTTCAAGCACATACACAGTGTTTGGCAGTGAAGTTAATCACAACACTTGGTTCAAGCCAGTGCAACACCAACAGAGATTTGGTAGCACGTACGGCCTGGCGTGGGCCCGACCAAGGGCCCAAAACTGCCCTCAGTTCAAGGCCTGCGTGGTGCGGCATACACAAAGATGTCAGGAGGGTCTGCCTTGGCATTGTGAACTTTGGACAGAAAAGGAAGATGAGAGGTCGATATTATTTTACTCTGAGTGGAGTATACACGTACATATTAAACTCGACCATGGGGTGAATAGGAGGAGAGAGTATAGTGTAGAAAAGAAAGAAAAAGAAGGTGCCACTGCGGTCGAGTGCGCCGAGCGCAAGGCATCACGCGCACGGAGCTGGCGTCGTATTGCATCCGGGAAACGAGTCTCTCCCCCCCCCCCCCCTCTCTAGTAGTCTCTTCCACACCATTTCCTTCGTCTGCATTACACGTTCCCGCTAAGAGTGTCTGTCTCTGCGCGGACAGATGGGCTGGGGAGATCTTGGCGTTCTGGGTCAGCCAGCCAAGGAGACGCCCAACTTGGACAGAATGGCGTCGGAGGGGATCCTCTTCACCGACTTCTATGCTGCGAACCCTCTCTGCACACCGTGTGAGTATGTGCTCAGATCGAACACGCATATTTTTGTATTTAATGTGCGTGTTCCTACCTTTCCTACAAAAAGAAAAAAGAAACAGTGAAACCGAAAACTATTTTCGCACTTCGCAGTTAGCAGGACGCTGATACGGGGTGTCACTCGCTGCTGACAAAACCGCAGGATCGTCTTGAGGTATTTTGTCTTGATCGTCTTGAGGTGAGGTGTCCGGCCCGATAATGAAGCCTTTGCATCGACTTCATGACAGGAATAGTATATCGAAGGGAAAGTCGCGGTAAAAAACAAATAAGAATTAGTTTGATCGGGGTGCGACCTCCTCTCTAAGAGATGCCACCATTGTCAAGCCAAGCCGTGGGGGGATGTGAATACGGAGGAACGGAGGAGGTCTTGGGGCATGTTTAGAAAGCGAGACTGTCAAGTCATGCAGTCTTTCAGTGCGCTTGTCGTCAACTAGAAAATTGCAGCAGGAGCTGGAAGACCTGTTCCAGCAAGGAGGCCAGGTCGCGTGGGAACACCAAGTCCGCGTATAGGAGTTACAGCGTAGAGTCTGAGTGGCTCGTTGCACTTGTAACGGGAGAAGAGAGTTTTAGCATGGCGGCTAGCGGAGGCTCACGCTACCGCCGCTACCACGGCGGGTTACCGGGAGCCGACTGCGCAGGCGCGCGCGGGGAGGGCGAGGAGGTTGCCCCTCAGTGGAGCGAATGCGCAGGCATGGCGAAGGCCGGCCCGCGGAACTGATCCACCCTACCGGAACGAATATGCAACTGCCCAGTCGGCCCAGTCGGCTACCCGCCGCCGTAGCGTCAGCGGACGGTACCCGCTATGCTAAAACTCGCATGCGCGTCACCGCGCGCGGAGTCGGGCTTTCCGTGCGGCAAGCCGCGCTCGGTGACCCTGGAACAGCCCACAGAGGCAGTCGCAGGGGAAAGCAGCGCTCTTCTTTCGATATAAGTGACGGAAGCCAATGGTATGTCCCTTGTCGTGTGACAACGTCGTAGACGAACAAGTGGACGGGAAACTTTCAACGCCGTCACAGCGGCCAGGAGGGCTGCAGTGGCCGGGATAACGGCGTGAGTCGATTTTGGGATGCATTGCTCCTGTGCACCGGCCACGCTGAGAGTGGCCCAGGGATCTCCGCCGCCGCTGCCACCGCCGCCTGGAATTGCAAGCGAGGAGCATTCAATGATCGCTTTCATTATTGCCGGCGACGACGGCAGTGTTCAGAACTTTTATGCACATTGTTTTCCACTTTAACGCGTATGGAAATTTTCGGTATTGGTGGCGGTGGTGGCTACAGTCGGGCATGAGCTTGGGATTGCAGCAGAGACTAAGCGGGTTAACGCGTCGTAAGATGGAACGGGCCATGTGTCTCGCATTGGGGCATGAGGCAAATCAGAGCAGCCACATTTCATGTTTGCGGCGCGTCGAAGGGAATCGCTTTTTCCGCTCATGCGCGCCTTGCACTTATATGCCGCGTGTGGCCAAGTCTTTGGCGCATGACACCCTGGTTCGATTTCGACCTTACCTGGACGGGCCCGGACGGCCAGCCAGCTCCAAGGCATCTTGGAATAAGGATGCCTCTCACTGGGTGGATGCCCTAAGAACATCCTCCTGCTCATTACTAAAATAAATGTTTGTCTCTCTCTCTTTTCTGTGATCGTTTATTTTGCCTAGCTTATGCCGATTTGAGGTACAGGGTACTACAGGCAGGCAACGTTTGGAGGGTCACAAAATTAAACAAACGCCTCTCTTTCCCTTCCCCGGAGCAGTGAGAGTGTGGGCCAACCAGCTCTCGCCTCGAATATCAGGAACGCCCCCGTTTCCCGGGTTCAAGTAGCGTTGTTCGTCCGCGGCTGCCCGCGGGCGAAGAAGAGGCCGCCCACCTCTGTTACATTTCCTTTGTATTTTGTCTCTTTTGAAAGGGTGATGTATTGATGCCCTGTTATCTGTTGTTAGCAGTAAAGTATTCTGCACACCTGGCATTGTTTTCGGAGACTTCTATGGTGTCTTCTTGATGTGATGTGAAGCTAGAAAGGGTGAAATACCCAGCCCCAGACAGGACACGGAGCAAATGGCAGTCAGTGGCGTGGCGACGGCTGCAGACCGATTGTTTCCACAATCCAGTGGCTTACAGCCGATGTTACCCAGGCGTACGGTGACAGGGCTGACCAACATCACATGATATGGCCCTGCCCTCTCCGGAGAAATGACCCGCAAAACAGTAAGGCAGGGCAGCCTACACTAAACATAAGTTCGAATGAGCATTAACTGGGAGACCGCGCTACTCAGCTCCGACCGAGGGCTCCTGACCGACGGCTAAGCGATAAATCAGGGCAAATAAAAGTTGATCAATCAAACCACTTCATCTGGAAACACACTTCATACTTGTCAACATTTCTGAGCAAAAAGAAAACATTTGGCATATTTGAAGCAAAACATCAATACATTAGTTAATTGATTAGGAGGCTTAACGCGCTGATGCTACACGGGCAATGAGGCGCGCCGTAGTGGAGGGCTCCGGATTAATTTTGCCCACCTGGTGATCTTTAACGTGTTCCGAAATGTCGGACACAAGGGCGTTTTCGCTTTTCGCCTCCATCAGAAAAGCGGGAGCCGCGGCCGGGAATCGAACCCGCGTCCTTGGGCTCAGCAGCATAAAATCCATAAGTAGCACAATGTTCTTATAATTAAAAATACGTGGTTGTTTGATTTTTGCGATAGCAAATAAAAAAAATTTATTGGAAACAATATTTTGACCCCAAAATACAAAAAGCGCTCGCGCCCGAGTCTAGACTCCGTGGCGACATAAAAAAAAAGTCCAACGGTAACGAAAGATTCCAGTAGATGGCGCGCAAGCAGTGGAACGCGGCAAAATTGAATTGACTTGAGCAAAGCTCCGCGGGACTCCTACCCTGCTACAATGTACATACGTGGACGCTGCCGGCCCCACCAATGGTGTAATCAAAGCAGCAGCCTGCTCGTCCAGCGGTAAGCCCATAGCAATGACATTCACCAAAACCACTGATCCGACTCGCGCGGAAGAGGTGCCATCCTCCTGGCCATCTCTGCCCGTCCTCGCGCAATAATAATGACCGCATCCCAAGGGGCTTGCCGAAATTTTATCGCAGGAGGAAATGTCGCCAGGCCCTTCGCATAATTGCGAATCATCCGCCCGAAGGGGCACAGATCATATGGTGTCCGCCATCACTGTCCGAGTCATCAGGGACAGACCGGGCCCGGGGAACGTCGCCGCGCACGCATGAACCCACGACTCTTTATCCGAGCGTTCACTCCCGCTGGTTGCCCCCAAGCATGGGAGCCAGCTAATCGGCTTCACCCCCTTCGTTGCACACCACCTACAGGGAAATGTAGGCCCGTTCGTCACATGGCGTTTCGTCATAGGCCGATTCGTAATAGGCCGTTTGGTCACATAAGGTCATTCGTCATAGGCCGGTTCGACAAATGGGAAAGTTCGTCATAGGTGCACAAAACGAATTTCCAAGTGCTTTTTTTTTGTACGCAAGTGGGCCTCAGTGAAGCAGGTAGGATGGTTTGATTCGAAAGAGAAGCGAGGCACATGTTTTCTTTTTTTTTGTCTCTTTTCGGCCGCACATATGGGAAAGTTCAGCAAAGAATGCAAGCCGGAGTGGGCAAGTAGGGTGGCCTGGGTGGATCAAGAATATCGACACGAGTTCAAGAACCCTAGACAGAAAAGTGAGGCAGGGGCGTAGCCTAATGAAGTTCTCGGAAGAGGGGCTACAAAGAAGAGCGCGTGCCCCCATGTTCAGTGTTGCTTCGGGCTTGGGCACCCTCCATGGGAGCATGCCCACTCGTCAAAGCCGACTCGTCATGGGAAAACTGGTCAAAGAGGCATCTGGTTCTGAGTGGTCCCGTAATAGGGAAAGTGGTAGCTTCTCGTTCTTGGGTGTTTTGTGTGGAAGTTTCATTTTGGGCGGATGTCAAGAAGTGGGGGAGGGTTTTAGTGGCTTTTAAACTCTGATAATTCGTACCAGGTTGACCCTTTCGCAGTTGGTGGGTAGGCCTTCCCTTTTACTTTTTTGCAGGTGGTGGTTGTAATAACTTTTAGATGCAAAGCATCTCTTAGTCGACCCTCCGTCGTCCGGCGTCCGCACCTCTCCTCCTCTCCACAACAGCTGTGATAACGCCGCTCTCTTCCCTCCTCCTCTCCACACCACTTGTGGGCTGGCGCGCGCTGCTCCTCCTCTCCCCTCTTCCCACAAGCTGTCCAATCACGCGCATGCGCGCTGCTCTTCCTCTCCATTCCCTCTGCTCTGCAAATAAACCCCGTCCGCGCTCCGCTCAGTTGCTTCTTCGGTATATATACTGCGCTGTCCGATGACTGGAAATGGACGCCAACGATTCTGTCAGCGAACTGGCTGGCACACCTTCAACTAGCGCCAGCCAGCACACTGTCAGAACCGCGAGCACCTCCGAAGACAAGGCTGCACAGAGGAGAGCTGGCGACGCCGAACGTAAACGGCAGCGTCGAGCAGCTGATTCCTCGCTTCGAGAACGAGAAGCCGCTTTGAAATGCCAGCGGCGAGTAGCTGATCCAGATGTCGTTCGGCAGCGTGACAACGCTTCGAAACGCCAGCGTCGAACAGCGGATTCCTCGCTTCGAGAACGAGAAGCCGCAAAACGTTCCCCACTACTCGATAAATAAAGAAGACATTTAATACGCTTCTACACGTGTCTTTACTCTAACAACCAATTAACACGCTACTACTCCACGGCTTTGCATCCCCTCAGAGTTCCCACGTGGAAAGATGGTGTAATTTTTTTTTTTTTTTTGGGGGGGGGGGGGTTTAACACGCCCTCTTTCTTATCTTACTTTTCCTTCCAAAAGAAATATGTCACACGGGTAACGAAAGATATAGTACAAAACCTGTTAACTCCACATTGCTGAAAAAGGATTGCGAGAATCACGTAATTTGGGAGAACAACGTGTGCAAATTAATTAGACTTACACTTTCTTACTCAGCAACCATTACGCAAGATGTACAAAGCACAATGAGTGATGCCTCATCCCCACTTACGTCTAAAAACATACCGCAAATTTTGTTTTACGTTCCTGTGACGAACTTTCCTAAGTGACAAAATGTCCTATGACGAATGACCCTGTGGAGAATATCATCTCCATTGTTCTTCGGTACATGCGGAGCATGCACGAAGACGAAGAAGACCCCCTAGATGCGACGGAGATGCTGAGGGATAGCTCGCGCTCAGAGCTTGCTCTCGCGGCACGAGGCTCGCCCCTCGTGGAATCGAACGACGAAGACACCACTGAGTGCCACGAAAATAAACCCTCTGCTTCTGTTTGGAGAGCTTCATTTTTCGACTCCCGCCACGCCTTGGCTCAACAACCCTATGTGACCAAACGGCCTATTACGAACCGGCCTATGACGAAACGCCATGTGACGAACGGGCCGTATCTCGGGAAATACTGCTAGAACAGAGGCTTGACAGAAGCAAATTTCCGGCTCCTCATCCCTCGCACACAAGAATGGAGGAGGTGTTGCGCTGCGACAGCTCCACACGAACACACTTCCAGTTCCCGCAACCCTACATAAGTACTACCCGCAATGCCTTCCAGTGCAACACCACACCACAATGCAACATTACAATGCCTTCCCTGCGATCAGACGGGAGACTTCCACATGATGCGGTGCTGCACACAAACTCCCAACATGAAGAACATGACACCAAACAATAGATATCCACGGCGCAATGGGAGGCCACCCTGCTCAACCGCATCCAGCTCCCCAGAAATGGTCCACGGACCGGTCAGCGAGAGAAACACGTCGGCCAGCGGAAGCCCCGGACTTGGGGGCCCGAGACCAGTGTGACTCAATGAGAAGCACAGCGCAAAAGAACTTTTTCTATCTATCTATCCGCCATGTTTATCGTGTGAGGAGCGAGAAGAGAGGGTAAGGATGTGAGAAGTGAGCGGGAAGGAGGAGAGAGGCGTTGAAGTGGCAGAGGCAACAGAAGACCATCGTCTTTCGACCACATTTGCAGTGGAGTGAGCAGATACGTGGTCAATTTTAGTTTATTCATTCCTCGACTACGATAAATATTCCACAAAAACGTTTTGCCCATTCCGACGGGCGCGAGAGACGGGCACAAAATATTGTTAGGCTTACAATTAGGCCCAAATAATAATACCCAGCCAGACGGACAAACAGGTGGGTTTAATTTCTCTCCACCCAAAAGAGCGTCGCTTACGAAAACGGTTTGGAACTCGGTCCCTAAGCATCGTAAAAGCATGAAAGTATAAGTTGGTGTGCGTGCACACTGAGGGCGCACTTAATTCACCCGCACAACGTATCCGCAAACTAGGTCACGTTGCTCAGCTCGCAGCATCGAACTCTAGCCTCATATATAGTCTCAGGCGTGCACATGCGTAGTCCGAAATACCCCTCGATTCGAATTTCCCTGGTCTCCAGCAATAGCAAGTGCATGGATTTTGGGCAAAACGCCCGAAAAATAATCATTTGTTTCGGCATGACAGAGACACTCGCACAGAAATGGTGTGAACTTGTTCCTGGGGAGCAGGCGAATCACCGACTATCTTTTTGTGAGGACAACAATGCCGCGGCTTCCGCGCCCTGGGTATAGTGAACTAGAATACTTGTATTCTAGTTCACTATAAGCGAAGACTGAGTATTCTAGTTCACTATACCCTGTCTCATTTTTTGTTTCAAACAAGGAAATTTTCCTTTCATGTTCAAAAAAAAAAAAAAAAAAAGCCCGGTGATAGTTTTCCCGTTCCCCGGCGGTGGTCGCTGATCTATCTTCTCTTCCCCATTACCCCTTCCTTTTCCTGCCCCAACCACCTTTGTACCACTACCTCAACCCATATTTCTACCCCCTTCCGTTCCCTTTCTCTCCCTGCGATACATATGGGGCACGTCTATCGTCGCCGCCACCATGCTGATCTTCAGACCCAAAGACGCTATGAACGCTTGTCGCTCTTCCTCAGAGCGGTATATGCAAGTTGGCTAGGCTGCGATGCATACGAAGCAGCACAAAAAGGGACAATAAAAAAGTGAAGGACACTGATATTTCAGCTAGCGTGCAACGCTGTGTGCGCGAGGCCTCCGTTTAGCTCTATTTTAAATGAATCGCAGTGCTCTTGGTATCTGTGACCTGCTTTGGAGGAAATAATTTCGTGGCACAGAATATATGCTACAATCGGTAAACCATTTAAAACTGCGGAGGTGTGAGTCAGCAAAACGTTTATTGGAGCCGCGTAAAAATTAAACAAAAAAAAAGAAGAGAAAGGTGGTTGGCCTTTTCTCAGTCCAGAAATCCGCGAGCTGTCAACGCTGTTCGGGCCCGTGAGCTAAAACGTTGTAGACCTTTTGGAAAGCTGCAGAGGAATAAGCGAGATATCCAGTCTTATGAGTCGAAATTTTTGTTTATAAGTTGCTATTACCTGGATACTTCCGGTGGAATTTTATGCGGAGTGTTCGAACCTTTAAGAAAATTATGCAAGGTTGAGCAAACCTAAAATGGGCGTCAACACTGAATTATTTTTGAAACAGTACAATGATAAAAACATTACATTGTTCTGGAAAGGCTGTAGAAACCAGGCATGGCGCGTATAATTGCCTGTAAGGGTTTCTTGCTTTTCATGCAAGGGGGAAAGGTTTCTTCTTGTTCGTCAGTGTGTCATAGAGAGGAAGCCACTATTGCTTCCCCCGAGTTTCTTACTGTGCCGCGTATACAGTGGCACGTTCCTTCTAACGCACACAGGCAAGGGCGCTAGCTCATCATACGTTTTGCGCGCGAATATGAATGAGCCCACGATTTGGCGACTGTCGAGGTGAGTAAGTTTTTAACGCTCACTTTTGCAGCTAGAGCGGCACTGCTGACTGGCCGCTTGCCCATCCGGACCGGGTTTTACACCACGAACAACCACTCCAGAGATGGTGCGTACCCTCACGGTTTTAGTTGGCCGTGCGTAGCACATTTTCACTGCATAACTGGTGGTATAATGAACGAGGCATTGACGCTTGAAACCTGTGGAGCCCCAAAAGAAACCTACGGAGTTGCAGCTTTAGTACGGTAGTTTACTGCCGGCATTATTACTCGAGCTGGAAAGGAAGCGCGTGACCCATCGTAAGGGCACAGCACGGCGCATGCTCGAGAGCGCGCGTGAACAGGGATAGAACCTGGATGGAACGGCTGCCTTTATATTTAGACCAGGGAACAGCCAGCTCACTGTACCGGCACGCCGTTGGGATGAAACGAAATATCTTGTGTTTCTGTATATGCATAAGCCGGCGCCAATTTTGTGCCAACGTTTTCGCTACGTATTGGGTGGTGTTCAACGAGTGAACCTAGCTCTAAAACTGGGTTAAATGGACTCCGGTTTAAAATCATGAACAAGCCAACTCGGAAAGGCTTCTTGCTTAAACTTTTTGTCCCAAACTACCCCCAGTATATCTCAAAATTTGTTTAACTGTTGATTACATGTACCCGACATTTCCTTCCTATACTTGGAGACCAGTGCAAAAATTTTGGTAATCGAAGGGGACGGAGAGAACGGGGGGATGGAAAAGTATGACATTCTACACGCACACACACGTACAGTCATGCACAGATGAAATGAGAACACGAAAATGTGAACCAGAACACGCAAAATCAAATAAATTAGACAGTGAAGATAAAGTAATGGCTCGGTAGTAGTGGTATATTCGGAAAGACACACTTCCAGTCTTTGTTACTGTAATAAATCCACGCGACAATTTCACTTGCACGGAAATAAATCGCGCTATTTGTGTGTTCTGGTTCGTATTTTCGTGTTCGCGTTTCGCATGCGCACGACTGCACGTTGTGTGTGTGCGTGCGCTGGAAGTTTACCGAACTAAACTCGACTTTGATGCTCTTCGTAGACTTTGGAGCTGAGACATCACTCGGACAAACATCAGATGAAAATGCCGTTAATGCTGATTTATGTCGTCGCTGTGGGAAAAAAACGTCTTGGGTTTTAGTGGGTCTGCTTCCCAACTGAAGAGTCCTGCAGTGCCTCGTGAAGAAGTGATGGATATCGAACATTTTCCTGTAACCTCCTTGCATTGCCCCCTCGAGATTTTAGAAGACCCACGCAGTTGTAAACGTCATCTTTGGACATGGCCTTCCAAGCCACAACGACGAGTGGCTCAGAGTGTACTTTTTATTCATTGACCTGCCCACACTTTTCAGGGGGTGTGAACTACTTGACGAGGGCCAACACGAGTAAAAATATATCTCACACTAAAAAAAAAAAAAAAAAGCCCTGCGCTGTATCGTGCAACCCTCGGGCTGCCTTTTTGTTACGGTTATAAACCTTAGAACCGATCGGAATAACGGAATGGAATACTACTACTGCCTGTGTACTCGCGTGCATGGCATCACCACAACCCGACCAAGCTCGACATTGGCGCGGACGAACTGCCAGTTCAGCAATATATTAACCGACGTCGGTTCGTAACGCATGTACTGGTGCCCCCAAAAGTAAAGGGAGCACGGGTTGCAGATTTTGAGGGGATTTCTAGCCATGTGCTTAGCCAGCAAGAAATTATATAATAAAATCCGGCCGCGCATATTCCACTTAAGCTGGCAGCCGCATAAAATAGAAATTACTCTAATTTCACGAACCCGTGCTGTGGTTTACTTTTTGTTGCAGCTGTACGTGTTCACTCTAACAAATCTTGAGGCGATTCTTCAGTTATTCGCTCACAATTTTAGACTCTCATTACACGTACCAACACATGCAGTCGCGACCGCGTCGTTCTCTGACAGGTCAGGGTCGTTCTCTTTTTGCGCTATCTTTCGGCGTGTTGCGCAAGCGTAAAACGGCCGCCCCATTCCTTCTGTCAGCTTTGCCAGCCGTGAGCGGAGTGCGGGATTCATAAGCGGAGTGATAAATAATATTAATAAAAAACGGCGCAAACGGAACGCAGAAAGTTGGACAGCCCTGTACCAGAGCAATGCTTGCGACGTGGTACTATCGCAGTAGCAGACGCGCGCAACCGGATGTTGTTACAGACGTCACTGAGAATCGAGGCATCATGGGAAATATTCGAGCGGAGCGCTGACGCGGGGCGAGGAGAAAGACGAAACAAGGGGGAAACGCGCCGCGATCGAAAACGCGCTGTTCTGATTTGCAACTCCACTAATACTCATCGATTTAAAAAAAAATTGAAGGAGATGATTACTGGAACATTGATTTATCTGAAAATGCCAACACAACTGTATCGTCCAAACCTCTTGCAGAAGCCCTTTAAAGCCCGTAGCATGGACAGGCCCTCCTGCCAGCTCGCACCCCGGATGTTAGCAGCGTATACCTTTATGGCATTACACCGTGAGCTGACGCTTTACTGTTATCACGAACACAGGACACGCTCTGGAATTTAATCCATTTGTACCACTTTCGTTGAACACGCAGTTTCTATGCAAGCGGTAACCGAGGCCAGCGTGTGTCTTAGGGCCATAAAGGACACCAGGAATCGTGTCTAATACGCAACCACAACTAATTTACAGCCAGTTTTTGGGAGAGTACGAAAGGGTAGAAATAAACGAAAAGAATGGCGAAAACGTTCGCGCAAGCAATGCGTTCCTCTTTACAAAAATCATTGAAAAGTGCCCGCATTTTTTGTCGGTATGCATTGTTACGAGCCCCCAACGACAAGAAGGTGGAGTATTTCCTTCGGGAAGTCTCTGAAGCTCAAAACGTACCGTGTAATTTGTTTTCCTCACTAATCTTTATTACATGTTATGTAGCTTCACTATATAAATTATATAGCGAACATTGCATGCTGTTTTGCTCTGTCTACTTTACCGCACGACTTCATGTTATGTATATATATCTCAAAATGTTTGTGCGCCCTTGTTCGCCTTGGTGTTGCAGCGTACGCGATACAAAGCATATTGGGCGGCCTTCCAGAAGAGGAGTTGCTCATTCCCGAAGTCCTGAACGACGTCGGCTACCGAAGCATGATCATCGGCAAATGGTCAGTGTGCATGCATGGTTGCCCTACGCTATAGCATTTTGTCCAGTAGTGGGCAACGCAAGTTTCATACGGACATAAGCATGCACAAGTAATCGGCGAATAGTCTTTACCGTCGCTGCCAGTTGGATTCTTCAACAGCTGCGGCGATGGGAAAATGCACGAGGTGCTCGGCGTGTTGGCCGGCTTCTCGATCGCAGGGGACTTATCAAACCCCACCGGCCCTTTATAATTAGCGCCATACCTTTTCTGTATACGGATGATAGGTCGCCATGGAAATCAGAAGAAGGTCCCTTTTCAACTGCGTCGAAAAATTGTCCACGTCTTCGCCTTCTTCGCCGCAAACTGAGTCCAAAAATAACGGTGTTGGACAGACAGATGCATGGAACGAAGGGTGTGCCACGCGGCCAACTGGCCTGGAAAATTCCTACACGTGTGAGCAGGGTATGGGAAAAAAATAGTTGCTTCCGAGTGGCGATTGTCCGACAGCTAGTGCCTAAGAATTCTTTCTCATCTCCGCACACACACGTCAACCCGCGTTTGCCTTGAAGGCCCCAAGGACTTTTATAAAATACGCCATCATCCCCCGTGTACACCTATGAGGCACATCGTGTTGCGCGCTACAAACAGACGGACAGACAGATGGGCCGGTCAGCGAGGTCAGCGGAATGAGCTCGGGCACTGCGCATATTTTTTCGCTGTCTGCCATCCTTTAACCCCGAAGGTTTGGCGGTCGCGCAAAGGGGAAAGAGGTATATAGCGTTGCGCACGCACAAAAGTATATATGGTTAAATGTGACCCCGACTCGTTTAAATAAGCAGGTGAGCTTGCGCGCACACGCGTATACGCACACACACGAATTTTCAAACGTAACAAAAGCTCCTGCTTTTAAATAAAAAAAAAACCACCCTCCAAATTCTATGGTCTCAGAGGCCCCCGCAGGTTTGGTTCACAGCGGCGTATAGCTCAATTATTTTTATAAAGACGCAATGTAAGCAAAGGACGAGTGAGAGCGTGTACTGTCATTCGCAGTCGCAGGTACGGTTTCTGCTGTCGCCTTACGCAATGCAAGGACGAAATTTTGTATTGCACAATATAAAAGCGCGCAGACGACATTTCTGAGTCAAATTTCATGTCGGACAGTAACACTGGAAAGGGGGTTTCATGTTGAATAGCTCCGCTAAAAAGGGGGCCAGTCGAAGGAACTTTTAAAGTTAATTCTTACCGCCAATGCGTCTTTTGTTTCAGTAATCCTTGTATTCTCTCCTCCGTCCGTTCCAGCTTCTTGCACTTGATCCGTAATATGAGACATGGTTACTCGACAAGTTTGATACTTACGGCTCAGCGATTGACAATTCAGGTTTACACTCTTGCAGATGAACATAACTAATTTATTTAGAATCTGCAAAGTGGTTACCGAGAACTTCCAAGTTCGCATTTCAATGATTTTATATGGGCCGCGGAGCACGTTCTGGGCTGGGGCTCCCTTTTTACACGCGTGAATACGTGACACATGATGGATGGCACCAACTTCCAAAGCCAACTTGTTTGAAACGACTCGCACGCACAGAGAGCACCTTGAAACTACGGTAAACCCGCTTTAAAATGGAATCAAGTAACAGCAAAGGGTTTTCAGCCTATAGAGAACATTCGTCCCAAACGAAAGTATTTTGCATTAAATAGTATCTTGCAAGAAAACAGATGTTTTTTGGTAGATCCGAAAATTCTCTGCGGCAGTATATCTACTATATTATTTTTGGGAGGAGGTGTGTGTGTGTGTGTGTGTGTGTGTGTGTGTGTGTGTGTGTGTGTGTGTGTGTGTGTGTGTGTGTGTGTGTGTGTGTGTGTGTGTGTGTGTGTGTGTGTGTGTGTGTGTGTGTGGTGGTGGTGGTGGTGGTGGTGGTGGTGGTGGTGGTGGTGGTGGTGGTGGTGGTGGTGGTGGTGGTGGTGGTGGTGGTGGTGGTGGTGGTGGTGGTGGTGGTGGTGGTGGTGGTGGTGGTGGTGGTGGTGGTGGTGGTGGTGGTGGTGGTGGTGGTGGTGGTGGTGGTGGTGGTGGTGGTGGTGGTGGTGGTGGTGGTGGTGGTGGTGGTGGTGGTGGTGGTGGTGGTGGTGGTGGTGGTGGTGGTGGTGGTGGTGGTGGTGGTGGTGGTGGTGGTGGTGGTGGTGGTGGTGGTGGTGGTGGTGGTGGTGGTGGTGGTGGTGGTGGTGGTGGTGGTGGTGGTGGTGGTGGTGGTGGTGGTGGTGGTGGTGGTGGTGGTGGTGGTGGTGGTGGTGGTGGTGGTGGTGGTGGTGGTGGTGGTGGTGGTGGTGGTGGTGGTGGTGGTGGTGGTGGTGGTGGTGGTGGTGGTGGTGGTGGTGGTGGTGGTGGTGGTGGTGGTGGTGGTGGTGGTGGTGGTGGTGGTGGTGGTGGTGGTGGTGGTGGTGGTGGTGGTGGTGGTGGTGGTGGTGGTGGTGGTGGTGGTGGTGGTGGTGGTGGTGGTGGTGGTGGTGGTGGTGGTGGTGTGGTGGTGGTGGTGGTGGTGGTGGTGGTGGTGGTGGTGGTGGTGGTGGTGGTGGTGGTGGTGGTGGTGGTGGTGGTGGTGGTGGTGGTGGTGGTGGTGGTGGTGGTGGTGGTGGTGGTGGTGGTGGTGGTGGTGGTGGTGGTGGTGGTGGTGGTGGTGGTGGTGGTGGTGGTGGTGGTGGTGGTGGTGGTGGTGGTGGTGGTGGTGGTGGTGGTGGTGGTGGTGGTGGTGGTGGTGGTGGTGGTGGTGGTGGTGGTGGTGGTGGTGGTGGTGGTGGTGGTGGTGGTGGTGGTGGTGGTGGTGGTGGTGGTGGTGGTGGTGGTGGTGGTGGTGGTGGTGGTGGTGGTGGTGGTGGTGGTGGTGGTGGTGGTGGTGGTGGTGGTGGTGGTGGTGGTGGTGGTGGTGGTGGTGGTGGTGGTGGTGGTGGTGGTGGTGGTGGGGTGGTGGTGGTGGTGGTGGTGGTGGTGGTGGTGGTGGTGGTGGTGGTGGTGGTGGTGGTGGTGGTGGTGGTGGTGGTGGTGGTGGTGGTGGTGGTGGTGGTGGTGGTGGTGGTGGTGGTGGTGGTGGTGGTGGTGGTGGTGGTGGTGGTGGTGGTGGTGGTGGTGGTGGTGGTGGTGGTGGTGGTGGTGGTGGTGGTGGTGGTGGTGGTGGTGGTGGTGGTGGTGGTGGTGGTGGTGGTGGTGGTGGTGGTGGTGGTGGTGGTGGTGGTGGTGGTGGTGGTGGTGGTGGTGGGGTGGTGGTGGTGGTGGTGGTGGTGGTGGTGGTGGTGGTGGTGGTGGTGGTGGTGGTGGTGGTGGTGGTGGTGGTGGTGGTGGTGGTGGTGGTGGTGGTGGTGGTGGTGGTGGTGGTGGTGGTGGTGGTGGTGGTGGTGGTGGTGGTGGT
Organism: Haemaphysalis longicornis; assembly: GCF_048455015.1. NCBI lineage: Eukaryota > Metazoa > Arthropoda > Arachnida > Ixodida > Ixodidae > Haemaphysalis > Haemaphysalis longicornis. The sequence continues at coordinate 351,778,338 of NW_027526203.1, read as the reverse complement.
GGTGGGGGGGGGGGGGGGGGGGGGGGGGGGGGGGGGGGGGTCATGTATGTTTTCTGAACGACATTTACTTATCTACATGGTTGTGCTAGTAGAATGTGCGCAGCCAACGACAGCCCTGCGATCCCATGCATTCCGTGTCGTCGCAGGCACCTGGGCCACCGGGAGCAGTACCTTCCGCTGCGCCATGGCTTCCACGAGTTCTTTGGATCGCCTTCGACACATCCGGGTCCCTACGATGACGTCACTGAGCCAAACATCGCCGTCTTCAGGGACGACCACATGATCGGCAGGCGAGTGGCCCGAAGAAAAGTGCACGAAGCTTTTTTGGAGCCTATGACGCACGCCGACTCCAAGCTTGTCAGCTGATGACATGCCTGAAAAGAGGAAGTACTTGCATGGTTTGACAGCAAGGGATGACAGTTGTAGTACAATCTGATGTAGATTCGTTGAGGCTGAATGTAGGCGTGCAGTGTACCCACTTAGGTGGACTGGACGGGCTAGTGGTGATGGCAGCTGCCGTCAGAAACTCAGGGCCGATTCACAAGTTTCGACTGGCGGCGACGTCAGCATACCCCACCCACAATGCTCGCGTACCCATTCGAGGGTAACTGTCCCGTAAGGCTACCGCAAAAACACACGTAAGGAGTCTTGAGTGTGTCTCTGAATTTTTTCGCAGTGAGCCCATTCATATGAATGAACTCCCTGACTCCCTGACTGTCCAAATGACTCCCTGCCTATTCATATTAATGAACCGGCAGAAAGTCATTTTGTGCCAATACTATGAAGATGTTTTTAGAGAAACTATTACGCGTAACGCAAATCTAAACGACGTGTGCATTGTAACGCGTACCACGAGCATAGGCGACCGTAGGGAGAGCCTCGCGTTGTTCTTTTGGAATGGTTTGGAAAGGGCAACGCATCGCGGCGGCGCGTTGAGTGGGTGCTTCAACAGCACGACACCTCCGTGTTGCTATTCGCTTGTTACTAGTGCCTGGCGACGTCGTGTGTCCGCTGATGTTGGGGCAGCCATTTTACCGCAGTAGCTCCAGGGGGGCTGCTCGGTGCACTCTCTCTCGGCGTCCCTTGTTTGTGGGAGCCGTTTTAGTGTACCCACCATCCCGACGCCGCCGACTCGGTTTCAAGGCCTTGAATGCGTGTGCAGCGACGAAGCACGATTGGCCACTTCCCTGCCGCCCACGGGTGGCCAACCGCGTGGCGAGCACACCTCCTCCTCCTCTAAAGGCGAATGTCGGCCTCGCTGGCTTGCATAGCGTCCCTAGGAATGGCTTTCGCAGTTAAAATAAAGACCGACTGCACAATGCTCGGGAAATATATGTTGTAGACTAGTACATGCGCACTCCGCAGCAGCAATCTGTTATTTTGTAAAGGAAAGAGAAAGGCGGGGTAGAGAGGCATTTTCAATAGCACGATTCCACATATATGTCTCGCGGCACACCAGCCCAGGAAAGGTAGGGAGGGCAAGGCACATAGAAGAACAGAAGCAAGCAAGCCGAGCGGGTTCTCTCGGAACGACGCACCGAGATGCCTGTCGTCATGCCCAGCGCTGGTGTTCGGTGTACCGCAAGCTGGCTTTCTCGCATAATAATACAGTGCGTGGTGGTGCGCGCTCTACAGGGCGATCAAAGCTGCTCGCACACGCAAGTGCGAATCAAACGTTCATAGAATTAAAGCGCACGTGTTGTATGCCCGCAGAATTCTCGCCAGGATGTTATAAGCGAGAATTACATCTTCGTAATCGGGGCTAATCCACTAGATAATAAATCATCAGCCGAGAACCAGTGGCAAGCAGCGGTGGATCCAGTGGCGTGTTGAGAAGGGGAAGGGGGGGGGGGGCACTTCGTAATATATAGCGCATTCTTTATTACCAAAAATAAGCAAATGGACATCTGATAATGGCGTAGTAAGTAATGCTTCAAAAAAAAAAAAGAACAAGGCAATAACATTTCACGCAAAAGCGAGAGTGGCTACACCGTACTCAAAACGTAAGTTAGATAATACCCAAATAGAATTCGTGAATGAGTCCAAAACACTGGGCGTAATTTTCACGAACAACCTGCCCAGGGACAAACGCGTAAATCTTATATCACTAATACTTGCGCCAAAAACTGCTGCATCTCACACACGTAGAGAATATCTCACAACAACAAAAACAACACCATGTTACTTTTATGCACACATTTGTTCCTGACTTGTTTCGATCAGTGTATGATTGTCTGGGTTGCCGCCACTTCCAGCAGTATAAAATGATTCAGCAGGTTACAATGGAAGGCCATTGAAATTTTTAATCACCCTCTGCTTGATTTTTCAGTGCAACCTTTATTCGAAACTCTTAAAATACGGAGGGCAGAAAACATTTATATTTATTACCTATGTAATAATTTATGATTTTATCCTGCTGGTACGTGCATATTTCATCATGGAAAATGTAACCTGCATGAAGAAGTAATATGTACTTATGAGTTCATAGTCCGTTCTCTTACAATGGTACGTTTTACCGCCATGTCAAATTAATGTCGCTTCTAAATTCAATTTGTGCGCCTTCTGTTTATGACTGTTTCATGTGTGCATGATTCCTGTCCGTACGATTGTACGTATTGTACGATTATGTACGATATGTACGATTATCGACCCTTTCGATTCTGAATATTGAGAAGTTATTTTCTCACGTGTATTCTGTTATCAGTGCCGTACCAATCGCCATCGCTAAGAGGAGGAGAATGGTTTTGAAGCTGTTAGACCGCCTTTCTTTCTCTTTTTCATCCATCGCTAATGGAAATTGAACCAATCAAAAACCTGTGCGGAGGGGAGATATTCAAAGCGCTTGAAGGGGGTGAAGAAGGGGGTCGATCGCCCAACCCCTTGCCCTTTGGTGCCTGTAGCTTTCGCCTCTAGCAGCGTAGATAATGATGTGGAGCCCCGAACAACCGACAAACCGGTATTTAATCACGTCCCAATAAAGTGTGAAGCAGAATACGAGTGCGGTCCAGCCAGAACACTAACCACCCTGAAAGTACCCGTCGGACTAGGCTAGAGATGTATGCCAACGAATGAGGGACAATAAGTCCAAGTACGCTGTTAGCAACTAACGGAAATACAAGGACTGTAAAGCTGACAATAAAAGCGAGCTCGAAAAATTCTTTGAACATTGCCACCCGGCACCGGAGATTGCCCGATGCGCTGGTCCGAACAACCAAGGCTATCGTCGACAATGGATGCTTTGATCTCGGCGCTCACTTGGGGGTAGTCGAGGCCCTTTTCTTGACGCAGGTTGAATAACGTTGCGTTAGCTTCGTATAAGCACAGCACAGGGAAACTCCTTCCGTTCGTCGAGAGTAAAACCCAGGCTCGCGAGTTTACACAGCGCGCCTCATTTGATGCTATTTTGAAGCGTTCTGCAAAATTTCCCGGTCTCTCACGGCAGCCTTGGGTCCGTCACGCTAGATTTCGGTGGCGGGGCGGACGGATCCCACGAGCCGAGAAACGCAGGCAGCGGTGAATTCGACACTGTTTTTGTGACTGCTTAGGGCTATATAACAAAGCAGGCCTCCTTTAACGTGCCTCCTCTAACGGAATCTTTAACGAGCGCCGAAATCTCGAACACACGGGCATTTTCGCTTTTCGCCTCCATCACCGCGGCGTTTTGAACTAATGTTTATCTTTGTTTTCAAACGTTAACCATACGGTGTGCCCTTAATATTGGGTGGCGGTGGCAGCAGATTCAGATAACCACTTTGTATTTCCAGGTACTACGAGGGTGAATTCGACATTGACGTCAAGGCGGCGACGTCGAACATAACAGTAATGTACACGGAGGTAAGTGCCTGTCAATAAATAAATAAATAAATAAATAAATAAATAAATAAATAAATAAATAAATAAATAAATAAATAAATAAATAAATAAATAAATAAATAATAAATAAATAAATAATAAATAAATAAATAAATAAATAAATAAATAAATAAATAAATAAATAAATAAATAAATAATGGTAAGTTTTTTTTTTCATGCGGCCCAATGCTTTGCCTGAACTATGCCAATAACTGTGGCACAAATAGCACGACGCATGAGGACCTAGTGGCGGCTTTTACACTGGCGTATAGCGTTTTCTTTTCATTTAATCATGAAGTTCGTACTTCGCCACTACTGAAGCCAAGCTATCGGATAGGGGATGGCGGAACGGTGCCAGCAACGGTTATTCTTGTTTTTTCCGCAGGTCAAGCCTTAAATTATAGGAGTGGGCTAACATTCGAAATTCCTCGTATGACTCGAATAGTTTTTGGCATTTCACTCGTTCTCGTTATTTCCATACTCACGAACGTTCGGTTCTGATACTGCGAATATCAGGATTAAGTTAGGCACAATTGCGTCTTTATCGGGGAATGAGTTATGTCGCCTCATATTTGTGCCACGAGGGGCACCCCTTCTCTTGCGCTGGCATGGGCCGATCGTATATAAGGCATGGTACGAGCGCGCTTGACAGCTGGCGTCCTTTCCTTCCCCAGGAGGCCGTGTCCTTCATAAAGCGGCAGGCGTCGCAGCAGCAGCCCTTCTTCCTCTACTGGGCCCCGGACGCTACACACGCGCCCGTGTACTCCTCCCAAGCAGTGCGCGGCCGGAGCGTCCGAGGAGCGTGAGTGCGCCGGCCCGGACTCTGGTCGCTTAAGAAGAACCGCGGCACATGCAGCGACAAGTAACTGGCCAACGCGAAATTGTATTCCTGAACCATAAAACATGGAATTTTGTTTTTATTGCAGACGCGTAACAACGGCATGGCCGTCGCGCTTCGTTAACGTACCCGAGCCATGCATGCATGTCCTCCGTTTTTGGTCTGCGACCTAAAATTGAAATTTGTGTGCTCTAAATTCACACCTTTCATTTTTCGTTTAGTTTGTTGCTGACTGCACTGCTGTGTCGCGAGCGTGGATGCCTTGACCCTAGGAGTAGCTTCTTGTTGTTCCACAAGCTTCCATAGTGCCGGGTAGTGGTGACGGTATTCAGCGCGAGTACACGACTGTTGAGAAGCCACGTATAAGTCCACAGGGCGTTCAGGCTCTGAAGCCAGAACACGCGGTTTCGTGAGAATACCAGGACTACCGAAAAAAAAAATTGTCGCCAAATCGAGAGATGTAGGCAAGCGTCCGTTCAGAAAATGTAGTGAGCTGTTTGCCCCCCAGCGTGGGAACAATAGGAAGCAGCAGCCAACTAATTTACCGCATGCATGCATTTTATATTTGCAATTACGCGTCTTGGGGGGCTCGGCCAGTGCGGGCAGGCAAACTAGTCGGGCTCAACTTCAAACATTTTATTTTACAATTTTAGCGAGCTGCTGAAGTGTATTTCCTGCCCTGTTCGTGAAATTATTTAGATGTTTCACACGATGACACTGCGTCAGAAAGCCATTATTTGCGTTGAGCAGAGTTTAAAGATGTACGAACTGACGTAACCGGCCAAGCGTGCACTCCGTGGATGGAACTGCACAAAACAAAAACACGAAAAATAAAATGCCGAGTGATCGTTTGAGCGCTGCGGCAGGTGGTGAAACAATTGACATCCTCGATTAACCAATCCTGGGTCGTCCGCGAGCAGTCCTCGGACTGCCCTCGGACTAGGGGCCCCGAAGGAATGCATGAGCAAATCGAGCGCCGGATCGTGTACCGGGCAGTCCGCGACGGTCCGGGACTGGTAATCGAGGAGGCCCATTATGATACTGCCGGTTGCGCAGTGTACGTCGGATTGGCGACATGTGCTGTCAGTGGCTGCTTTCCCCCTTTCACTGGCGTTCGATAGATGTTTCCAAATGACCTCAGTGGCTTTGACCTAACCTCAAACTCCGTAATCAGCTTTTAAAAATGGGGGACGAGGGTTAAGGGGTTAACGCACCGAGGGAAACCTGGTCTATGAGGTACGCAGTAGTGGAGGGCTAGCCATTAATTTTGACCGCATGGGATCTTTAATGTGCGCCGAAATCACAAAACACACGGGTGTGTTTTTTTCTCGACTCCATCATTAACACGGTCTCCACGATCAGTATTGAACCCGCTTTCGTGGGCTCAGCCGCACACCTCCACGGCGGATCGCGATCAGCTTTTACGACCTTACCGAAACCTCAACCTTATACCATTCAGGTTGAGGCTGAGGCGCGCTAAAGGAAGCTCGCTTTAACGTTAGTACCATAAAAGTCTTTGGGGGGAGAAGGAGGTGGGGGCGTGTTGTAATATTTTGCGTGCGCCTTGCTGGGCGCATAGGAATTTAGCCTCCTTTGGCGGGATGAGTACATTTTGCTGTCCTGTTCCGTCTACATTAAGATTAGAATTTTGATTTTAAGTCTTCCAAGTTCTGAAAGAAGCGCTACATTGCTTAGGTGCGCAAAAACTTCAAATATCAGAAATTTCCTTTAATTCTGTTTAGATTAAACATGCATGTGCTTGCGTAGAAAATGGGGCGGCAGCAACTTGTTCGTCCTGCCGCGCTTAGGAGCTTATTAGTAGAACATGATAGAAATCAGTTTTGAACACTGGCAGCAAGCTACATATTATAAAAGTCGTTAAGGTGAAGCATGAAAAAAAATGTTAAAAGAGATATTTTCCCAGTAGAGGCACAGAGTTTCCAAGCGTGACTGTTAACTGAGCGCGATTATTTGCACACAGCTGCTTTATTCTTTGCAGCGAGATGCAGCTCACGGTTTCCCGTACGTTGGCGATAGACACGTACGGTTCTTAGCATGTTTAGTAGGTTGATTCATTACTTGGATATTAGCGCCATCTTGCTGTGTCAAGAAATGACCATCTTCGCTAAACGAAACCCTAAGGGATAGGCATACGTGTCTAAAGAAAGAACAGATAAGTATATGGCATCCGGGGATCCGACGCGAATAGTTTAACCTGAAGAGTAAATTACAAATACCGGGGGCTATTACTGCAGACCTACCGATACATATTTTGATTTGAGAGCGCCTGTTTAAATCGTGCGCTTGGTTCCGCAGTGCCCAATAAAAATCTCAAGCGAACGTTGCTTGGACGTGTCCATGAATCAACGGAAGGGTCCTGATCTGAGAAGTAATTATGACCTCAGCTTTAACAGCAAGCTCACTCTGCTTGAAAATCGCCTTGAGGAGGTTCTGGTCAGAGAGTGCGACGTTAATTTCACCGCCTACGGTACATGGTTGAATCCGTCTGCGAGTCGTGAGGTCACGTGAACCCATGGTGCTGGCCAGCTACGGTTGTGTGAGCATGCGCTCGTGACAATTCTGCGGTGGCTGTACGTGAGGTGCCCTGCAAATGACACTCTATTGGGAACGGCAAAGGTACGCGGGCCGACACGCCGGGCTGCGGATGGACGCTTTTTAAAGACGATAGTCTTTCTTGGGCTACTTAAATCCAGAAATTTTGGTCTGTCTGTATGTCTGTATGTCTGTCTGTCTGTCTGTCCGTCTGTCTGTCTGTGACTCGATTCAGCCACCCGGCCAAAGTAACGCAATGCCTGCGCAATAGTTTTATATAGTCACAGCTAAATGTGCCCGTCTAAGTCCGGTGTAATGTTCATACTTGGGAATATTGTTGAAGAACAACAAGACATTACGCATATATAAGACAACAAATTAATACAGAAGTGATATTTGCAGCGGTCCTTTATAAAAAAATCGTACATGTTTGATTTTGGCGAGATTAAATACTTCATCAACTGAAGAAAAAAATATCACTCCGCCGTCGCCTGCTGGCGGCATTTGAAGAAATCAAGTGGCAAGAGTTACAAAAGGTTCCACTAGATAGGTTCCACGTTCTGCTGGGAACGCACGTGGACTAAGGAAACGCGGTTCTATAAACGTTGAAGTAGGGCGCCTCGATTCACACGCGTCTTCGCCGTACGGCAGCGTTGGCATCGAGACACCCGGTTCGGAGCAGTGGAACGCGGGAAATTTAAAATGATTTAAGCAAACATTTGGCGTCTTTACCTTGGGAGGAGCGCGACGCAAGAGGAACAACAAGAGAGGTGAGCGGGAAAGCGAAGGGAGGCATTTACTTGGCAAAAGTCAATAAAGACTATCGTCTTTCGACGACATTTGCAACGAAAGGAGCAGATACGCGGCCAATTTTTTTTTTGCTTCCACTTGGCGGAGAAGCGGGCCCATGCTGCGAGTCCATTGGATTGTGAGGAACTCAGGAACGTGTCTGTATTTCGCGCGCGCAGTTACGGTGATGCCGTCATCGAATTGGATCAAGGTGTGGGCGCCATCCTGGACACCCTGCGTACCACAGGCCTTGCTCAAAACACGCTGGTGTTCTTCACCTCCGACAACGGAGCGGCTACATACGCCAAAGAGGACGGTACGTCCAACAGAGCGATCCACAGCATCTGGTCGGCCCGTTCTATCCGCGTGACGAAATTTAAGAACAAATTTGTGCGGTCTTTTTTTTTTAAACAGTTATAAATGTACCACAAAACACAAAAGCTCCCGCGTCTGCTAGCTTGAGAAAAAAAAAATTCGTGAACGGAAAAGTAGCAGCAGCTAGTAAAAATTTGGCACCAGCAAACTGTATGAAAAGCGATGTCGCTGTAGAACAGTTAGGTCTTCTCAGGATTTTGTGATAACGTTAGGAGTTGTTGTAGTTTTGCTTTTCACAAAATTTGTGTTACAACTCGGCGTGCATTCGTTTCCCTCGTCCATGTGCGCAAAAACGCAGCAACCATATGCAGTGAAATGTGTAAACTCGATATTTACAGGAACCATAAAAAAGCAGATAAAACTAGGAACAGCAAGAAGTTATTGCCATTAAACAGGTACTAATGTCCAGGGGAAAAAAACATTTGATGTAAAATCAGCTTTAGTTGAGGCTGCCTATGAGCATGCGTGGAACATATATAGCTTGTGGGGATCCTTCGAGAGGCGTCGTCTCTCCCACCCAAGTTCTCCTCCCCCGCCTGCACCTGAAGCGTAGTGCCGGGGGTGGCGGCAGTGGTTAAAACTTAAAGTGATTTGTCACATATGTGTTTAAATTCTCAAAAAGAAGACCTCGGTGTTAGGGAAGGTAGGGAAGACCACAGTAAATTATGCGTAATAATGGCTAGTACGATTACTGTCAATAGCCGTCGTCGTTATCATCATCACCACCATCGTCACCGTCGTTGCTGATGTCCACTGATATGATAGGGCATGCTGATATCTACTGCAAGACGAGGTCCTCTCTCATGGGCCTCCAATCGCTCCTATATCCTGCATCCACTACATAGAAAATAAACCTGGCCACCCTAGCTGGCCACCAAACCTGGCCACCACGGTGCGGTCACGGATACGATAACAACCAGCACTACATGTGGGACTGCGCAGAGATAATACAGACAAGGAACATATACACAGACTCCCTTTTCCCTCCTCCTGGCACATTGGCGGAGTGGTTCGACCCCCAAGAGGACCTCCAAAAGCAGCTCAATCTCGCTCTCCGCAAGCGCACGAAAAGCACCGGCCGATACCCATCCTCAGTCCGACACTAATTGACCACCTCCTCATAACGATTGACAGAAGAGGAGCACAGGGAGGCTCTCCTCCAACACGTTGAAGCAATTTTTGGGGGCGACTGGTAACAGCAGCTCCACCCCAGCAACGCCGAAGCCTTAAAAGATGTGCGAATAAATAGGTCTCTCTCTCTGTCTCTCTCTCTTCTCCAATATCCTTCATCACCCCCCCCCCCCCCCCTTCGAATATTCGTGTCCCAGCCCGCCATCGAGCTTTCTCGCCTCCCCGCTTCCCATGCCGTCTCTCGGAAGCCATTTGGTTACTCTGGTAGTCCACCTGCCGGTAGTTCTCCGCATCACACATGGCCGGCCACGGCCGGGCTGGAGGAGCGGCGGGCGCGCACTTTCATGAAAGTGCGCCCTCGCCGCTCCTCCAGTCCGGCCGTGGGCCGGCCCAGGTCTGTTTCATCCTCTTGGCTATTTCCCCCGCACGACTTCAGTTCCCAATCATGCTTGACAGTCGCTTCCCATCCCTGATTGTCACACCCAATCACCTTACTTTCCGTGGCTCTTGAGCTGATTCAATGGCGGATACAAGCTTTTGATCCTCAGTTCATGGCGCTCGTTTTGTACCCTTAGTCGGTACACTTTTCGACTTCCTGTTCGTGGGCCTTTGAACTTGCCGGCGTCCTTTAGATCCGATTTGCCTTTTCCGACGAGCGTGGCCTTGAGATTCTCCTCGCGAGCTACGACGTGCCTGGGGCGAGAGCACTTCTCCGCCGCCGACCGTGTCGCATGTTGCAGGCGGCAGCAACGGGCCTTTCCTGTGCGGCAAGCAGACCACCTTCGAAGGGGGCGTTCGAGAGCCGGCCATCGCCTGGTGGCCAGGAACCCTTCCGGCAGGAAAGGTGCGACGAACCCCACCGTGTAGTACCCGTGAGGCGCAAGAAGAGGCCACGCACCTTGCATCTGCCTTGCCCCTTTCAATTTCCTCAACCCGTAGTCTCAATGGTGCTGTGTTCTGCTCACCCTGAACCATTAGCCCAAAATAGTTATGCTTTCCGTATATATGGGACAACGTTATGTGACCCTTCCCGCTCTGTACCGTGACTAAAGCTACAATTAAACTGCACATTTGAGGCCCCGCATATGCTCAAGTCTATCAGAGAGGCTTTCGTCCTGCAGTGTACATAAATGATGATGATATGTCTAATTAGGAGGCAGTGGGGTACTCCCTAAATTTGGGGGGGGGGGGGGGGGTGAAATAACAGACGAGACGTCGGGGCACTGACATACATGAGGTTGGCGGCAGACGCCCGGAACTAACGCTCCCACCTCACACAGCAAAAAAGCTATATTAGACTATGATGTGTACCTTAATGTTCACATTTCTCATGCCAATGCTATTCTTCGACCTCTGGCACAGCTTTTCCCCGTATAAACCACATAGTCTGTATTTTCTGCAGCTGTCGCACTCCAAGCACGGTGCAAACACGCTAACACATTTATCCGTTGGTGCCTTTTATTTCTTTTCATCATGGTGGTATGTCGCGCAGCTGCGTGGTAGGCAGCTAATGCGTGCCCTGACTTTTGTAAGCAAATTGACGATACTTAGAAGCATTAGTTTTCGATTGTCCTCTTCTGGCTGCCCGCGCTCTACCGGCGGGTAGCCAGAGGCAAGAGTCAGCCGTTCGGCTTTCTTTCGTCACTTCAGGAGCGGTGCCAGATTGCCTTTGATTTCCTCGGGGCGAGTATCTCCGCCTTCCCGCGGGCTGCAGCAGGGGTGGAACAGCTGCGCCATTTTCGCCATTGAGCGCCAAACGTGTTTAGCTGCGCCATCCTGCGCCGAAGTGCCCCTGTTGCGCCAAACCACGACCAGACTCGACTCTCCTCCTCCTGCGCTCCCCTCGGGAGGAGGAGAGTCGAGACCGGCCGTGGCCAAACCCGCCTAAATTAATAAGGGGGAAAATCGCGAAAAAATGCATTTTGGGAAGAACGCATTTTTGAAGTCTCCATACCTTCAAGCACATACTCTGAAAGTTTTACCGCTGAATTTGGTCGGGAAAGGTCTTAAAGTCGACTTTGGAAATGCAGCGGGAGCCGCAAAACGCCGAGAATCGTGCTAAGAAAGCTTGAACTTCGCGCGCACGCCACACTCGAAGCAGACTGCCGGCGGCGGCAATCTTGGACTAGCCTTGTAGCTTCTTTCTTTGTGCGTATTTTTCGCTATCTCAAAATGGCGTCCCATGAGGAGAACGAGCGTTACCACCGATTTCGCGAAGATCGTTTACGAGCCGCTGAGTGCCAGGAGCACGCGCGCTCGAGGCAAGCCAGCAAGTGTCTTGATTGGTCGGTGCGGTTCAGCCGCCATTTTTTTTTTCGTTTTGTTTTTGCAGGCGCACGTCCGCCGCTGCAGTATTTTCAATCCGGGTGCGTTTTCTCTGCCGTTAGTGACTGCGATTCTGTCACAACGTCTTTTTGTCTCGTGCCGCAATTGCTTGGAGACCTTTACCGCAACGATTTACGCGCTGCAAGCGCATGAAAAAACGACGAAACACGCTGTAAATCGCGGCGCCGGGATCACCTGTTACGTACGAATCTGGCCCGAAAACCGCCGCGTGGAAACGTCCAGATTTAGTTAGCTGTTGTGCTTTGGTCTTATTTGCGAAAAAAAAAACGTTGGCAGCACAATATGTTTCTGCTTTTCTTTAGTATGCATAGACGCTGAAGGAAGTGCAAAATAGCTAGTACCGTTTGTGAAGTTCAGCAAAAAGTGTAGCTTTCCAGCGCTGTTTGCAAAGGTTTTCATTACTTGCGTAGAGCTTTTCCAGTTATTTTTGTGGTGGTACAGTCGCTTTCTTGTTTTTTTTACGTGAGGAACAGAGTGACACGGTGCTTTTTATATTGTGGCTATGCTGTAGCAAGAGTTGGAAACTAGAGATGTATTTTCCTCTATCTTATTTTGCGACATCATGCTCCGCCTTATGGAGTGTTTCACTTTTGTTTTGAGGTATCTACTCATTTTCGCCTCTAAACTTGAAATGGAATTTAATTTGAAACTTGAAATGAACTGATCTTCCTTTTCTAAAGAACAATAAATACATACATGAACTTCCTGCTAAACGGAGGGATGCTGGTTGCCTTTTGCCTCTCCCTCACCCCCGTTTTTCTGCATTCAGAAAATAACAAATAAACTTAAATTAAATTCAATTCAATTCAACTTTGCGGTTGGCTTTGCTTAGTGGAGGATGGTCTAATATAAATAGGGCCTTCTGACACGCTCTGGTTAGGTACGTTGTCTGCGGCGTAAGTTCGTAGACTCGTGCATCCCGCTGACGGGTGAAGAAAAAGCTATGTTCAGCTTTGCACGCACTGAAACTGCTGAAACCGCTGTTCGATAGAAAAAAATGCGATCAAACACTTTGTTTTACGGGATGCCGCCGTGGGGTCGCATAAACACTGCTGTTTGGTGGACCCGAATCAAGGCCTGTTATCTGATCCCTTTTGCCTCTCCGCCTGAGGTTTGGCCTTCGAACGGTAATAATGCAACGTAGACGCTGGTGCCGAGGGTAGATGACTCCGCATTTTGTAAACCTCCAGATATAGTACAAGAACTGCGTTCCTGGTTTAAATTAGGTTCTAGTGCATCCTAAAACGCCTGAGAATAGTAGAGAGATTAAGTACTTGGCAGGGGACTTGCACAGCGGCCTGTACGGAGATTAGGGAGGCACCATAATGCTGTGAAATGGTGCCACGTCTCCTCCAAAAGGCAACTCTGTCTGCTCCGAAAATGCCTTTCTGGCTGCTCCAAGCCTGCTACAAAAGGCACTTTTTGCCTGCTCCCAGGACTGCTCCCAAACCCATGGACCCTGTTCCACCCCTGCTGCAGGAACAACTGCCAGGTTTTTGGTCTGGCAACCAGCTGGCTGCCCGAACAATGTGAATCGATGAGGCCCATATATATATAGCTGTTATGGGATCCGCTATGGAGCACCGCAAAACACGAATTTCCTTCCTTTCGGCTGGATTTTCAGACACTCGCAGTGAGAAGCCAGTGGAAATGGCTGTACATTATTGTCGTCGCCCTGCAGGTGAGCCGGCAGCCGGCTTCCCACATGGACCTGCTTCCCACCTTGGCCGAGCTGGCGGGCGTGACCCTGCCTCCCGAGCTCATCCTGGACGGCAGCAGCCTGCTGCACAGCGTCCTGCTGCCCGGGAGGGAGCCGACCACGGACAGGTGGTAGCTAGTTTTATAACGAGTTGACCGCAACTTTGGTATGAACTCACAACCTAGCCAGACGGACTTCGGTCGAACCTTGGACTATCCCTAGCTTTACCAGCCTCGGGCGGCCTACACACTTCTAAAACACATCCGAGGCAACGGGTGGGGATCATTCTTCAAGAGCATTCGAAGTGGAAAGCTCTTCCGTGCTCGTTCATTGCCGACAAAGGAGTTGGTGCGGAGCGGGCGCAGTGTGGTCGCTTCGGCTCGGGAAAGGGAGTGGGGTGGGATGAATCGTTGGCGCCCGCGTCTGAAGTGCGAGAGGGTGTTCGCGTAGCGATTGAGTGGGTGTGGGGTCTACTAGTGACTCTAGGGTCTACTGGTCTTGACTCTCTTCGGAGAAGGCTCGGAGGGTGTGTACTCGGACAGCGGCGTGTGCCGCCTTATTTCCGTCGAGGGACGGGTGTCCAGGGGTCCAAACTATATAGATGTCGGGAAGCTGCGGAATGGTCTCGAGGATCTTGAGGGCGAAAAGTGATATGCGGTCGAGCTGGTAGTCGCGGCATGAAGCTTGCGAGTCCGTGATGACTCTGACGTCTTCGCTGTTTGTTGTGGCTGCTAGGGCGATGACAATTTCCTCAGCGGCGTTTGTAGAGGTAGTGCATATCGTGGCGGCTGTGAGTTGGGCGGTCCATCAGCGTGACTGCGTGGGTTGGAGTGCGGGCGTAGCGTGCGGCGTCAGTGTAGCGCGTCGTGGGGTCTCCTGCGTGCTTCTTAGTAACACATCGATACGTACTTTGCGGTGTGCTTTGTTGTAATGGGTTGCATATTTCGTGGTATGGGGGCTACACGAATGTGTTGGCGAATGTGGAGGGGGACACGTTGTGGCTGGTCCTCTTTGGGCGGTACTGGATATTCGAGGCCTGTAAGGATGTCTCGTCCGGCGGGTGTGAGCTTGAGGCGGGTTGTTTTCGAGTGTCGGGGAGCTTCGTGGAATTCTTCAAAGGTATTGTGTACTCCGAGTTGGAACAACTTGCCCGTGGATGTTGAGGGGAGTAGGCCTATAGCGAGTTTGTAGGCTTGGTGGATGAAGGTATTGAGTTTCTTTTTCGGACTGCAGCACACCGTATACCAACTCTTGTGAGAGCTCGTGTAAGTTTGTTGGGACTGCATCTGATACAGTTTGAATGGGTCAATTACTTTGCGAATTTTGTCTACGCACTCTATCTCGGATCGCTCTCTGTGTGTTTTATTAATTAAACTTTTTTCTCTCGCAGTTTGGTTATATCGTTTGCCCTAAAGAACTGTAGTACTTCGTCATCTGAGCCCTCAAGTGTCAGCACAGTCCGCAGCATCTCGCTGTTTACACTGCCATATACCCCGTTAACGTCCAAGAACCGTTTCTTAATGGTCTACCCTCAGCCTACGAAATTTCAATGCAATGCTTTAGCCTGAACGAGTTGCATCGTAGTGCCTGTCTTGTTTAAATCCATCGTTCAGTTCCTCGAGGATCTGATGTTCGTCAATCCGCGTTTGAGTTTTTATTTTATTGCTTGCAGTATGAACATCATCATCATCATCATCAAACAGCAACAGCAGCAGGGTATTTAAGCCCACTGCAGGACGAAGGCCTCTACCAGTGACCTCCAGCCGCTCCTGACCTGCGCTGCTGGATTCCATTCCCTGCCTCCGCATTTCCCTATTTCACCCATCCATCCAGTCACTGGCCTTCCCCTTCTTCTAGTCCTTCCTCTCAGTCTCCACTCTGTTACCCTCGTGGTCCACCTGTTGTCGTTTCGTCTCACTACATGGCCAGCCCAAGTCCATTTCTTTTTCTTTATCTGAGCTATGATTCCACTTTAGTTTGTTCCCGGATCGAGGAAGCTCGTTTCCTATACGTTAGCGTCACTCCTATCGTTTTTTCCATGGCCCGTAGAGCCGGCCTAAGTTCGCTTTTTAGTTGTTTAGTAAGGCGCCAAGTTTCCGCTCCATTTGTCATCACCGGCAGAACGCATTGGTTGTATATTCTTTCCGGGAGACAGAAGGAACCTATTTTTCACCGCAGGCCATAGCTATTCTGCGCCGGATTTCTTTCTCGTGGTTGAGATCAGCACCAAAAACCTGTCCGAGGCAATTATATTCTTACTTGTGCTATCGTTTTGTTACTCCTGCTGAAGAGGGTGCTTGCGGCATGTTTATTCATCATAACTTCCAATACGAATCTGTACACCACTTAGGTTACAGCAATTGGTCTGTATGAGTCAATTACCCGCCGCGGTGGCTCAGTGGCTAAGGCGTTGCGCTGCTGAGCACAAGGTCGCGGGTTCGATTCCCGGCCGTGGTGGCCGCTTTTCTGATGGAGGCGAAAAGCAAAAACGCCCGTGTGTACGAGATTTCGGCGCACGATAAAGATCCCCAGGTGGTCAAAATTAATCCGGAGCCCTCCACTACGGCGCGCCTCATCGCCTGCGTTGCGTCGGCGCGTTAAACCCTACAATCAATCAATCAATCAATCAATGTATGAGTCAATAGGACTTTCTTGCCATTGCCTTTATATATACTACATTCATACTGCCCTGGAACCAATCCTCTGGTACTTGCTTGGTTTGTATCTCATTATTTGGTGCCCTGATCAATAATGCCTTACTTTTTGGTTCAGTCAAGTTCTCACCGAAGCTGGATGAATCATATATTCACTACCTTGCATTCCCTCTCGTTTCATCTGTCGGTCGGTTGGTCGCTCGCTCACCTCACTCGCTCACCTCACTCACTCACTCACTCACTCACTCACTCACTCACTCACTATCACTCACACCCTCACTCACTCACTCACTCACTCACTATCACTCACACCCTCACTCACTCACTCACTCACTCACACCCTCACTCACACCTCACTCACTATCACTCACACCCATACACCACCCACTCACCTATTCGCTCGCCCGCTCGCGCGCTCACTCACTCACTCACTCTTTTCGGGCTCTTAAACGTTATGCTTAAAAAGCTAAAATTTTGCGATATTAGTTCTGTTGTGCATCGTGCTGCTTCTTGACGCGCAGTGTTGCGTCCTTTGGGCGTTGCTTTGTTCTGCGCAGGCCGATTTTCCACTACAGAGGCAACGAGCTGATGGCGATTCGCAGCGGCTTCTACAAGGCGCACTTTTGGTGCTGGACAGAGTTCTGGGAGGACTTCGAAGGGGTACGACAGACCTCTTTCATAAGAAATCCCCCAGGTGAAGTAAGAAATTTGGCATCCACCCTCAAATGGAGCCCTACGGCTGTGAAGAAAAGCTGTGCAGCGCTGCTTTGTAATCGTGAAGCACAACTTCAAGTGAATGTCGAAGTTCCATTAATTTGCAGCTAGCAAGTTAAAGTCCGGCCGTCTATAGCCTTGTATGCGTTTATTCAGCGGCCGAGGAAGTCATATGATTGCTTAGAAATCGATAATAAAAGTGCGCACTTCTATTCGCCCTTTCCCTCAGACTGTTTCGGCAGTTCTCCCAAGCAGTTCTCGCCCAAGACGCCGAGCGCATGCGCAGGCTAATCAGGAGTGTAGCGTAGAGCTCACTACTATTTGTGTACAAAAACAACAGAAAACAAGCATCGAAACCGCATGGTTGATGATAAGCCCCCCCCCCGCGCGCGCCCCCTGTGTTCTGGTAAACATTAGGTTTGCAGCTGCTCACGAAAGGGGAGGGGGTTGACGTCATTCGAGGGCTATCGCATGCGTCAGGTTACGTAGGACGCAGCGTTTGCCCCCAGAGAAGCCGAATGCAAGCGACAAGCCTGCCGAGACAGCGAGGCTCCTTCTTTCAGGGCCTTGACTTCTGCCCGGGACAGCAGGTGGACGGTGTGACCAGCCACAAGCAGATGAACTACACAGAGCAACCGGTGCTTTTCCATCTAGGTCGAGACCCCGGAGAGAAGTACCCCATCCCGTACGTGCTTGCTGTCGTGCACAGATTTGCGCCGAGTTCAAGTGCCGCGAGTTGATCACGCGTGTGGCCGTGCTGCAGCTCGTTGCAGCTTTTTCAAGACGCTGTCACCAATTTGCGTGTACGATGCTCACTGTTGCTGACTTTCTTTCTCGTGCATGCTATTTTTTTCTGATTTGTTGGTCCACTTTGAATAGTAGGTTGAGCATAAGTCGTCATTTGCTGTTCGTTTTCAGTTACTAAACAGCAACGACTGCCGGAGCGCCCCATCAGCATCACGTAGTGAGGATGTTTTGGCCATTAACAATGTCTTCAACATTTCAATGTTTTCACGACCAGTAACTAAAAACGTCTTGAGCTCTTAGTTTTTTTTACGAGGAAAAAGCAAGCTTTGTCTCGATATTGTGGTTTTACCAGGTTTTAGAGAGATTAACCCCAGGTGTAACTCAAAGAGCAGCGGCCTCAGATTATTAAATGCGCAAAAATTGTAGAGTGCTCTACAGAGTTTCCCTCATATTGAAAATTTTCTACTCCTTTCCAGAAATGCTCACTATTTTTTTTATAAATTGCGAAATACTTTCCATCTGTCTGTCTGTCTGTCGCGCGCACACGCACACACACACGCGCGCACACACGCACGCACACACAGTCTTCACAAATCGGTGTAGCGAACCGACTTCCCCAGACTGACCATATATCTATCCACCCTCAATGCCTACAGCGTGAAGTGTAAATTTTCGGTGCCTCATGACTGACTAAACTGCACGCATCTTGTGAATAGGACCCCAAGACTGGATTTGTTTTCTTGGTGCGAATTGCGACCTTCCCCTTCTGTCTCTCACCCCTCTTCCCGAAGGCATCTCGTTTATTATAATAAATTGCTCACGCACACCAACTTTCCCAAGGCACAAAATGCTTTGCTTTTAAAGACAATCATCGAAAGTGAATTCAGCCTCAATTTCTTGCTTTGCAGCCATCATGACCAGGAGTACATTGATAATATCGGGCCCATATTCGCCATCTACAGGGAGCACAGGCGCAACTTGGTACCTGGGAAGCCGCAGCTGAACTGGTGCGACAACGCTGCCATGGTGGGTACGAGAAGAACGGCGTGAGTGGAGACCTCTTAGGTTGTTGCTCTTCTTCTTCTTCTCCATCCCTCTCGCCCCTTCCAGGAATGGGCTCCTCCCGGGTGCCAACAGATCGGTCGCTGTCTGCCCGTGCCGCCCTCGAGTCCCTATCGCTGCCCCTGGCTGTTCTAATTACTCGCAACGTGATCTTTGCCACCGGGTGTTTCGGTTGCTTAATAAAACACGTGAGATGCGGCGTTACTCAACAGTGGCCATGTTTTTCTCACTCACCATGTGCCCCTACTCCGTCTGTTACCTCTCCAGGTGCCAGGTGAGAAGAGCGTGCTGCGCAATCGATCTACAGTAAACGGGGATGCCAGAGATTGGAAGTCAAGCTTGCGCAGCTGCAAGATAAGGACTCGCAGCCTGTCGAGTGCCTATTTCGTAGCTTCTCTTTGCGAAAGCCGTTCAGAAAAGAGGCACTCTTGCTTTCTGAGATGCGGTAGCGTGCGCGTGTGAATTTGTAGTCGCAGAGCAGAGTGTTTTTTGCAAGCAGACACGAGCAAAATGCTGGCCCAGTTTTTGTTTTTCGCAGCACTGTTCTCAGAAATTGCGCTTTCCAAGATCGACGCTTCTTCGAAGCCCAACTTCATTATAATGCTCATGGATGACGTGAGTTGATATTTTTTTCAGCTTGCAGGCCAGGTGTAAAGTATTCCAGCGATAAAAATGGGACGCGTGAGTCGGTTAGCTATGCTGCCTAATTAATACTAACAGTACGTAGCCAAAGATAAATTGCACTCAGATAACGCTGGCGATTGAATCAGTTCCTGATGCCTCAAGCGCATGTAACGTCGGAAGGTGAAGCGAACGAGATGTAGGGTTTGCTGAGGCCACGAATGAGTCGATCGGTCGGGGCAAGTCGCACTCGCCCTCAAAACAAGCCTCATTAGCAGGATGCCTCAGCAAAGCATGATGTGCCGACCTCCCATTGATTTCTGCGCGCGCTTAGATGGGCTGGGGAGACCTTGGCATCTTCGGTAACCCGGCGAAGGAAACTCCGAACCTGGATCGTATGGCGGCCGAAGGGATGATCCTCATGGACTTCTACACCGCCAACCCCCTCTGCTCACCATGTAAGTGGTAATGTCGTAATTCGTTTCAATGTTATTTTCACGATGATTTTTACTAGCATGCTTTTCAAATGCCTTAAAAAAGATTGTCGCATTCACCCCAAAGTAGTGCAAATGCGACACGATTCACAGGCACGGTGAAGGGTATCAGCTGTTGCGGAATAAGAAGCACATGACAGTGTAGGAAATGAATTCTGCGTAACAGGTGCTGACAACACAGCGTAGGGACAAAATGCAGAGTGAAACCGAGAGGAAACTAGGGACCTGGAGTACTTGTTTCACCTTCCGTATGCTATCCAGGGCGGCAACAACAAAATGGGTGGGACCCAGATGGCCTATTTCACGTCACGGTGGAACAGAGTGTGTAGGAAGGAGAGTAATCCTTGTTTCTGTCCACCTACAAACCGTGGTCATCATCCGGGTGAGGGAAGCAGGCCGATGAGTTCGGTGTTGGGCAGGACAAAGGGTGGAGTGCGGGGGTGAAACGGTTCCTCAATCTCCTGTTGCCCACCCCTCAACCTATGACCCTCCAGCGTTCTGTGGGGGAGTCGTAAACAAAAACTGGGGGAGAAGCGGAGGGGAAGGGGGGGGGGGGCGTTGACGTGGTTGGATTACGGACAAACCGAGATCGGAGTGGGAGTATGGGGATGGCACTACTCGTACCGACACTCTTCCACGTTCCACTTCCTCCGTACCCTCCATGGCAGCAGTGATGAAACATGGACATAAGGCTGACCTATGTGGGTGCTGTCAGACACATGACCCAGAGAAGTGTGTAGCCTCGTCCCCATGTTCGCCGAAATGCGGCCCCCTTATGGGCTGCATTTCCATTTACACATCGCGTGTTATTTGTACGGAGTTTCAATCGTGAAACTTTGGGGTGACTAAAATAGGTTCTATCGCATTAAAAATGAACAGTGTAGCAAGGAGGTTGCTTTGGGGCGTTATGATGTTTTGGCATATATGCATGCCAGCTTGGAAAAGCGGGTTAAGCTATTCGACTGTTTAGTACCTTGCACTGACACGACGTGTAATATCGTACCGTCCACAAAAGACCCCGCGTTGCTGGTGGACACGCACATATAAAGCTGAATGAATGAATGAAATAATGAATTAAGGAAGGAAGGAAGGAATGAAGGAAGGAAGGAAGGAAGGAAGGAAGGAAGGAAGGAAGAAGGGAGGGAGGGAGGGAGGGAGGGAGGGAGGGAGGGAGGGAGGGAGGGAGGAAGGAAAGAAGGAATTGGCGCTGGCCTATGAAGTGTTTGCTTGGCGTCCTGTACCGAAATAAAAATTAAAAATACAGTGCGCAAGCTATAGTGGTTTGGCTTTCCGACCTTAAAAAATGAGAACACATGCAGAGAGAGAGAGAGAGAGAGAGAGAGAGAGAGAGAGAGAGAGAGAGAGAGAGAGAGAGAGAGAGAGAGAGAGAGAGAGAGAGAGAGAGAGAGAGAGAGAGAGAGAGATAGTCTTTAATGATACTGGTGAGGTTAGCCTGGCCAAGGCGCCTAGCTTGCTACACCAGATGTATAAAAAAAATGAAATCGATGAAGAGATGATGATAATGACTGTGATGAAGATGACGCGCTCATTAAGAGAGTCCTGTTTAAAAAGTCTGATCAAGTCCTGTGCTTCGCAGGAAAGACAGTAGAGCTTTTGTCGCTCGAGATGCTCGTTTAGAGTTCGTCCAAGGGCCTAGCACGTCACTGAGAGTTAGGCCTCTAGACAGCGGAAGACCCAAGGACACTAAAAGGGACGTTCTGGCGGCTCTATACCGCGTACACTCACATAGCACGTGGTTCAAGTCCTCGCGCACGTCACAAAGAGTGCACAAGGGGGAAGCGGCCTGTTTCGTCTTGAATCGAAAGTAATTGGTGTAAGCGACATTTAGCCGCACACGGTGAATAACCGCTTCGTCATGCTTGGAGAGTCCTTCAGGCATCCTAAAGGTCCCGTGCGGGTCTATGGAGTGAAGCGGCGCGTAATTATGCGGCGCAACAGCCCACATGGATCGCTGAAATCTCCAGGCAGCCTTGGACGCAAGGGCAGAAGCATCTTTTCTGGAGAACGGTATCGGTATCACTGGCCCGTGCAGATCATGCGCTATCGATGCCGCAGTGTCCGCCTTGACGTTTCCAGTTATACCGCAGTGGGCAGGAATCCACTGAAGCTCTACATGATGGTGTGCATTTAGAGCTTGTAAGTGCAATGCATGGATGTCTAAAACAAGCTGTTCTTTCGGGTACGATTTTAAGCACTGAAGGGCCGCCCGAGAATCCGTGAAGATTTCCCACTGACGTGCTGGTTGCTCGATGATGTAGGCGAAAGCAGCCCGCAGAGCGGCAAGTTCGGTGACCATGGATGTCGTCCTGTGGCTAAGCGTTGCGCTGAAGGCGGTACAGGAGGACGGGAACCAGATTCCTATAGCCGATGAGCTAGCTGTCACAGACCCATCCGTGTATAGATGGGTGTGGGCCCTGTATTTTTCGAACAGCAGTTCCAAGGCCCTTATCACGTACTGTTCACAACGTAAACGGGCGGAGAAAAGGTTGGGAAGGAGTGTTGCTGGACCCGTACTCTCTAGAGCTATAAAGATATATATACCACACAACTATCTCGAACACGTTGCAAAAATGTAGCTGTTGCAAAAAAATTTAAGCGGGAACAGCGACAGAACAGCGCGCGACAGAACAGGATGAGTCAGAACAGCAGGCGCCAAAACAAAATAGCACAGTGACAAAACAGCAAAAACACAGCATAGTGACAGATCGGCACGGCGACAAAACATACGACATCAAACCGGCACGTTACGAGTGCAGACCAGTGTACCAACTGGTTCTGTCCAGCCCGCTACGGTAGCATACTCGGTCCAGCGATGAAGCACTCCAGGACTCTTGAAGTGCTGGGGTTAACTCGATCGTTTTAATCTGCTGAAGATGACATTTGGTTAAATTTCGAACATACGATTCCGCCATCTGACTCGCGAGGGCATCCCGACATCTGCCCTCGCTCGGTCGTCCAATCTCGACAGCTTCTCATCTTTAGCGCTCAATCTAGCGTTGCATCTCTAGCTTCGCGTCTGCCGCTCTTTTTTCAAAACACCAAACACCTCAGTTTTACTGCACAAAAACCACGCCTCCAAGAGCGTGCCCCAACAGAGAGCGAGGAGGGTCTGCGAACTGACGCACACTAGGTCACTGATTGGCCACAACAACAAATCCTAGGTTTGTACAAAATAATCACGTGACCCACACTCTCACTCGGAAACTCAGGGGCATCCATCAAGACGAGTACAACACAGATAAAAACGAGCTAGAAGCAAACTCTGAGCGCCGACCATCGACCCTTGAGCGGCCCCTCTAAAGTATTTTGTCCAACAACGCACGCCGACGGCAATTCCTTTCTTTATCAACAGGTCGCTCGACTTACAGAGCCTTACCGTCAACCCACTGACACATCCCAGATACAGCGGCCACACACCTAGAACGCGTAGCTAATTTAACCTGCGCACTATAGTTTTGCGCACTATACATCTACAGACACACAGCCACGTCATCCCCATTGATACTTGGTGAACCCTAGAATGACCGCGCAGCTAGCGAAACTGTACTGATCAGAACGCACCCGTGCCTCACACGCTGTAATGCGGCAACCGCCTAGGGGAATTCCGCCGGCGTCACAAGATTAACCTCCGCCTGAAGGGACAGTTACTTTCGGTGCCTCTCAGGCCCCTCGATGTACTCGCTGGGAAAAACACAAAGACGCTTTCAATACTCCCATACAGATTATCGGTCCGACTGCCCGCAAGACAACAAAGATGCGCCTTTGCGCCCGTTGTGCGCATAAGCACACGACATCCTGGCTTTCCCAGAAAAACGATGAAAGGCTAAAAGCGTTCCCGCGGCTACCCAAGGAAGCTACACAAGGAACACGCAACAATAACTGAGTGGCCGGCGGTCTTCATTAATTAATTCAGGTACTTCAACTTAACAGCTCGTCTTCCATTCGCATAGCTTTCAAACGAACACAACATGCCTTTCTCGCCAACTGAGAAAATAGTAAACTGAACGGGGCTTCGAGACAGCAGCACGGCGGGTTGCGGTTTTAACAGCGGAGCTGCTGTTACTGGCCGTAAATTTGTCGTTGCAAGAGAAAATACAAAAAGACACCGATCGTTCGTGAGCGCGTGCCTCGCGGCAACCGCCGAGCGTCCTCGGCACGCGCAGTGGCTTTAGCAAAAAAAAAAAACTGTCAAAAACCAACAAGAATCCTGCCACCAACGCCCATTTGCTCCATCTCTTGGCAGCCCGCCGAGGGTTAGTCAAACGGTGGGAACGACACCCTCAAAAAATGTGTTGCGGCAATCACTCTACAGGCGACCCAGTACGCTCAAACACTCAAAACGGGCACTCCTTTTGTGACGGGCTATGAGGTACCCTCAAGCACCAAGCGCACTTGGCATATCCTCCGGAAACTAATCGGCGAAAAACCTACTCGAACGGCCGCCAACCACCAAATTAATAGACTCATGCATAACAGTGACCTGCCTCCTCGAGAACTCCTATACATTCGATCAGAGATCACCTGTTCTATCATCCATTCAGGCACCCCCCCCCCCCCCCTGCCACCAGCTACTCTCACACTTCTCACCCTCTTCAACCACCACTGGCAAGCAAGCACCCTGCCCCCTCAATGGCGTCACGCAGACATCACCATAATTCCCAAACCGCTCAAGCCTGTTACCCCCACCAATTTGCCACCCATTTCTCTTAAAATCGTGCTTGGGAAAACCTTTCGAACACATGGTGCATTCTTGGCTTACTTCCTACCTCGAAACTAAGCATCTCTTTCCCCATACTATGTTTGACTTCAGAAATCACCTGTCTACTCCAGACGTGCTCATTCACCCCAATGAGCAAATTATCGACAATCTTAGCAAGGCTCACCCTAGCACCATCCTCACCCTTAACGTCCAGGGCGCGTATGACATCGTGACGCACGACGCCATATTACAAGGGCTCCTTTACACGCAATGCGGTCCTCAAACCTTCGACTACGTGCGCGCATTTCTCACTGATCAAACGGCAACTATTCGCCTTGAACCACACAAATCCCCCACTTTCAACACACCAGCCAAAGGGACTCACCAAGGGTCGGCCATTTCCCCCTTGCTACTCAATCTCGTCCTCTTAGAACTACCTAAACAACTTTTCGCGATATACCGAATCTCCGCCACGCATACGTTTTCACACGGACGGGTCTGGAGCAGCACTTCTCCCCCAACTGCAGGGCACAATATCGCTATTCGTCCACCTCATCCGGCGAATCTGCACCCACAAACACGGCCTGAGGGAACAGGACAACTGCCGCATCATCCACGCCCTACTACTCAGTCGCCTCATATGCGGCACCCCCTACGTCTGTCTCAGAACAGAGCAAGCTGGATGCACTCATTCGTCGCGCTTACAAGATCGCTCTAGGCCGTCCAGGTTTCACCGCCACACAGAAATTTCCTCAACTGGGGCGGCATAACATCCTCTCCGAACTCCTAGAAGCACAACGGACGCCAACCCTTGGTACGCCTTGGCACCCTTGGCACGCCTACCCTTGGCACAATTGGCACGCCTACCCTCACTCCTACCGGCCGAGCGGTCCTCAGGGCATTAGGCAGCCCCACGCCCAACCCCCAAAACAAGCTTCACCACCCTCTCTTCCCACATCCGGACCAATATCAAGATGACACCAATTCCACGTCACATGCATCCCCTGTACAACCCCGGCCGACGCAAAGCCAGAGTGCAACTCCTTCAATGGAAGTACTCCTCAGCCTCGGGTGCTCGCTATACCGACATCGCCCAAACCCCACCATTCCCCCGCTCGACCCTAGCAGCCATGTACAGCCGGTAAAAGGCTTGTCTATAACACAGCTTTCGTACTCTCAGCCCTATTCTGCCCCGACGGAGCGGGATTTGAATAAAACGACTGCGGAATTCTGAAGTCTTAGCCCTTCGCTTTTGCCTCCGACATGTCTGGAACGAGTATGTTTCGGCAGTTTTCGGTAGTAGTTAGTTAAAGTTGAAATCGCTGTTATAGACAAGCGTTTTACCGACTGTACAACGAGGGCACCGTTCCCAATACAGCTACCTTCTTTCATCTCTCTTCAACCGCTGCTGAAGACATCGCCATTGCCCTCGTGGCGGCCACCCACACACCCACCTAACCACAATCACCGACTCTCAACAAGCCTGCCGACATTACCCCACCAGCGCTCAAGATCCTCAAAGCCATTCCCGACCTACCTACAATCACCTTCCTATGGACCCCGGGACATGCCTCACTCCCTGGGAATGAAACAGCACGTGTTGCGGCCCGCGAGCTTCCCTTCCGGGCGTTTCCTACAGGGCCAGGCTGCTCGGCCTCTACGACGGCCACTCTCCATCCCCTTCCCCCACTGCTTCACCAACACCGAAAGTATCCCCCGCCCCAGCCTACCCTTTCCGTCAAAGAATCACGAATCCGGCGCCGACTACAAACTGGCACATACTACAACTCCACCATCCGCTCCCACATCTTCCCCTCACCGTGACTGCGAGTATAACTTCCCGGACTGTCAAGTTCCAGTCACCACTGCCCATCTCGTCTTCATGTGTCCTCAAAACCCTGTCCTTCTCCCTTCCCCTACCCTGTAGCAGTGGGAATGCGCGTTGACCAGCTTGGATTTGCAGCAGCAGCTCAGAGTGAACCAGCGGGCTACACGAGCAGCGGCGGCGCGCGGCCTCCTCAGCGCGGCCTCCTGAACGGAAGAGGCCACCAACCGTTTTTTTAATTGTTGGTCAATAAACGTTACGCTTCCTGGCAAAATCCTCGATGGGTGAGAAAATGGCAAGTGATCTTGAGCGCGTGCCTCGCGGCGACCGCCAAGTCCCTGGCTCACGCAGTGGCTTTAGCAAAAAAAAAAAAAAAAAAAAACTCCAGCGCCAGCGCTGTTGTCAAGCGCTACCACGCACGTAAAAAATACTCCAGCGCTAATGCTACAGTTGAAAAGACACCCTGCTTGGGAGAGATAACCGCGGCCTCCGCATTCTCTATAAGCCATTATAATTGGAGACACGGCTACGAGTGTGCCAATCCTTCCCGAGACGACTTGCAGATCCCACCACCGCTGCCTCGAGTCGATGACGAAGAGCTGGTGAAAGACTACCATGCTGAGAATGACTTTGCATCCACCACTCACCGCGAAGAAGACGACGACCTTTTCGATGCATATGACGACGATTTCTCACTCTGCCATTCTTGGGTAAATCCCGATACTTACGCCTATAGCTCCCGACTGTACAACTACATTCATAATTTTCTGACCACACGACTTCACTCTCTGGTGTTAGAGGACTACCGCCAAACCCCCTGGGGCGTTCCTACCAGGAGGTAGGAACGCCCCAGGACCCGAGATGCAGAACAAAACCCAAAATTATTACCAGGGGGAGGGTGGGGGCCGGGTTATCACTTCAGGTTTTGTTTTGCATCTCGTGTTTTTGGCAGAGTTGCTAACAATTACTTATCGGGTCGACTGTTTTCATCGTAAGTGTGTGTATGAGTGTTTATAAATATAACACGTTTCCGTAATAAAAGTTCAGTTGGAAGTCAGCGCTCGTCCTGTGTGCCTCAGCTTGAGTACCAACTCGCCCAATATTGCACCCGCTCAACTGCCAAAAACACCGATCTGTTTTAAGGTCGGCTCCACTTCTAAACAGAAATGCATTGCTCTGAAGACATTTTTCAGGGTGCAATATACGCCATCTTGTATGTAAACATGAAGCGCCGGAGGCGAACAGGTAGCCGAGGGAGAGGGTGTGCCGAAGAGAGAGGGGAAGAGGCTTTTCTCGCCCTGAGGACGCAAAAAAGAACGGGGGAGTTAGCATATAAC
Organism: Haemaphysalis longicornis; assembly: GCF_048455015.1. NCBI lineage: Eukaryota > Metazoa > Arthropoda > Arachnida > Ixodida > Ixodidae > Haemaphysalis > Haemaphysalis longicornis. The sequence continues at coordinate 351,750,581 of NW_027526203.1, read as the reverse complement.
AGCTACGCTGTAATAAAATATTAGCACCATGTTTGTTTTTTGTAAGTGATTATTTCAAATGCAATTTTATGGAGTTGTACCCAGCACATAGCGGTGCAGTTGAGCAAATATGAACACGCGGTAGCGTCGCAACGCGCACAAGTAAAAACAGAAAGGGGGAACAACGCAAGAAAAATGACCGCCTCATTTGTTCTGTTCCTCCAAGTCTGTTTGTTTCAAGCAGTTTGCTATTTGATTCATCGTTGAATCGTACGCAGCGAAGTGTCTTTGCAGCCCGTTTTTATTTGTAGGGCACTGTCAAAGCAAGCATAAACTTCGCTACAGCACTGCATGAACGCTGTGCAAACGTGATTCCCCTTTTCAGAGCGCACTCTTGCCCAAGCGCCGTCTCTTCCACAACCTCAGGCTTATTGGAGAAGCTTTTCATATTGATCAAAATACCATGAAACGACTTCGGCGTTGTCATTGACGCGGTCCTTGAAGCCACTCCAGATGATTCGGTGTTTCATCGAGACTGAGAGCGCTATCGTACTGCAATCTGCCTCGATGAAAACCGTGAGTAGTCGCTGCAACGAAGCTAGGTCCTGGAGCAAGTGTAGTTACGCCACAAACATGGAGAAAAAAAAGCTCAGGAGAGGCTCCGCTTCACTGTATACCGATAGCTACCGGCGAGTTGGGAGAAGTGTGGAAGTCAGGTAGCTTTTTTACCCTCTCCTAGAGTTAGGGACGTACCCAGAGGGGGGGCCCGGGTGGCCCGCCCCCCCCCCCTTCCCCCCCGAATTTTTTTGGGCCATACCCCCCTTCCCCGCGCCACCTCTCCTCTCCCCTCGCACACATTCTAAAGCGCTGCCATATGAATCCTGGGCTTGATAGCTATTTGAGGCTTTTTTTTTCGAAATGAGCCATATCCACCTAAGGGGAAAAAACGAAAGCTTGGAACCGGACCTAAATGCAGTGCTGTCAAAACTATTAAATGACATGTTTCACATGTCAGCTAGGGGAAATCTATAGCGACAAGTAATTAAGAATTATGCGGAGAATTTGAGCAATATTAGGATAAGTTCAGATTTGGCTCGTACTCAGTTGAAACTTACAAGTTGGGGCGGCATTCTTATCAAAACTTTATTGGAATCGACTTTCAAGAACGGTACATAGCGTTTTAAACAAAAAAGCCAATAAACATGCATAAGGGCTTAAAGAACAGTAAAACTATACATGAAGAGCCGGTGAGTCCTCTTGGCAGCATTAGCAGCTCTTTTCGAATGGCTCCGTAGGGTACTTTTTTGGGCACGCCTGAAAACACTCATGAAGCTCTTCATTGCCTTGCCATAAATTTCTAAAACGCTTCACAAGAAGCCTGCTCATATCAGCTTCCGTTGGTTGCCATGGCTTGTAAGGGGAAGCTAATTTGTTAGGTACGTAAATAGGAAATATGGGAGTAATAACAATAATAATAACCAGATTTACTCCGTAAGGACGAGGGAGACGTGATAAAATGATAGTATCACACCTCTCAGTTTCATTTCGTTCACTTCCGTTCACGTTATCGTAGACGTGTGGCGGCAGATCATTTGCCGATCTCCTCATTCCTATCTGAACTCATGATAAGCCAGCTCTCAAAAGCAAAAAAAAAATTGATGCAAAAACGCACAAAACAGCCCGAAACGTCTCACCAAACGCGAAATCCCATTGGGCAAATGAATTTGGCTCATTTTGATCCGTGCCACAGCAGGGTGTGGCTCATTTTCCACACGAAGTAAGATCTGCGTGCACGTTTGCAGGGAATTGTCTCAACTATTTATTTGCCACATTTTTTTAGGGGAAAGTTGCCGGGATTTTCTTGGCAGTGCAGTTTTATCTGACTTAGTTTTGGTTTGTGGATTAGGTTCATTTCGAAAAAAGACGCCTCATTTGGTGGTCAACGTGGGATTTAAAAAAACAAACAGGCGAGGTTTGTTTGCTCCGTTTACGCGGAAGCCAGTAGCGCTGTGCACTGGCTTCGTGCTCTGCTCCCGGCCTGCCACTTGCAATTCGCTGCACCCCCTTTACCCTGTCCGTCTGCAATCGGTGCTTCCGTTCTCTCGACGGCAGTACTTATCGCTTGTTTCGCCAGGGTGGCGGTTTCAGCGGCTCGGGTCGCATATGTTTTGGTGGGGAAGAAAATTTTTCTCCTTAAACATTCAACAAATTCCTCCATCCTAGCGCGCCGTGGTGTCCGCGGATACTGTCGCCCATGCCTGGTGTTTGTGGTTCAACCGTTTCCTCCCCTGAGCCGAACTCACAGCGCGTTTTTCACTAGTTTTCGTGGAAATGCTGCTTTTGCGTTTGTCGGTAAGAAGGGTAAGAAGTCTGCTTGCCGCAGAGAAACCCGCTGTAGGGTTTCTCTACGCAATGCCTTCCAACGTCCGGCTCGCGCACGTGTGCAGCGTCCGCCGAACAAGCCAAGACGACACAAGGACTTGGAACCGGATGGCGACGAGTGGAGTGGCGCGAGGGGATGTTTGACCCCGTCGCCCAGCGCCTCTAACATTACGTCCGCTCAGGGAAAGCTACCGTGGGAGTACAAAAGCCCTGTTCCACAGTCGGCGCGTCCGTCTGGACAAGAAGAATCGCTCAAAAAGGAAGCGCAAGAACGCTACCAAGCCCGGCGACGGCAGGGTGACAAAGTGAAGGCGCGCATCGCAGTAGTACGGCAGCAAGAGACACCGGCGGCATTCCTTTGGATAATTAAAGGCAGTGACAGCAGCACTGCTGATTGACAGCCATTGTGGTTAATGGCTGCTATTCACAACGGCAGTCTAGTGATGCCAGTACCGGTACACTAGTACCGGTGGACCCCGTCGGGGCAATGACCCTCTTCCCTTCTCGTCGCTTTGCCGTATCCCCCCATCCGTCGGCGGAGTGGCAGCCCTTTGTGACGGCCTTTCCGGCGACCTTCTACGCGGCTTTTGGGAAGACTCGTTTCCTCCCGACTTTCTGGGGCGGCGGACAGGGGGGAGCAAGGGTCAAAACCCTAATTGGTACGTGTGTTGCTGTGTGGAGGCTGCTTCGCTTGCGACTGCATGCGCAATTTTGCTGAGTTTGTCCGGAGCTGCGGCCAAGAGCGGTCGCATCAAGACTTGCTCTCGTGGCAGTTTCTGGGCGCCAGAGCCCGACGAATTTCTCGCCAACCGCGCGGCGGTTCGGCACCCTTTTTGGCCCCCATCAGCGATCATGTCGCGATACCCTTTTTGTGCGCTGCGGCACCTTTTAATTGTAATCCAGTTTTCATTGTCTTGTCTTATCTTATGTTAATGCTTCGTCGTCTCCTGTAAATAAGTGTAAATAGACTTTTTCTTCATCATCTACTTGCTTAGTCTCATCATCAGGTCCTTCACCATCCTCCATGACGACACCACCCACCTCAACAACGAACGAAACTTTACTGGCGGGATTATGGACCCCGAGCTGCATTCCTATGAACAGACCTCGAGAACACCGGGCTTCAGCGGGGAAGGGCACGGAGTCAAGGTGGCCAATGGTCAACATGAGAGAGGCGGGTGTGCAGCGGGTGATCGGTGAAAATGAACCCGGGCCGGACATCTCGACGGAACCAGACTTTTGGCCGAGAGAGATTTCGGCTTGAAAATTGGACTGCGCACTGTGTCTTTGTATTAGAGAGGTTATAAAACCCCGGGTACATAAGATAGCTTAGTCTCGCGATGTCGGAGTATCGTCAAGGTGTCGGCAGAGAGCAACGAGTTTACTTCACCAACGGGCCGAACCAGTGGACAGAGGAGAAGCTCATTCCCGCCTTGCAGGACAAGCCACGCTGCGACGCCGAGGAAGCGGCGACAAGACGCATCCGTGGATATAACAAGGTTCTTTACAAAACTGCCACAGGTAAGCGCTGACGCGCTGGCGCTTGCCACCGTTTTTTATCTACATTTACTGCAGTCCAGTGCGTCTCGATACTGCAATTTCCGAGGCCTGAATCATTGGTGAATGGCAGACCGTTAAACGTCGAACTCTGAGGGTGTTTAGGGTAATAACACACGGAATTAGGCGTATGACATCTCCGATTTACCTAGCATTTTGTTTCCTTCCTTCATAACTAGTAGCCACAGGTTCTGTTTGGAGAAAAATATGGAAGCGCAAGAGGTTTGCCACGGAGATCTGAACTCTCGAGTGCCTACATGTACTTGATTGATTGATTGTAGGGTTTAACGCGCCGACGCAACGCAGGCGATGAGGCGCGCCGTAGTGGAGGGCTCCGGATTAATTTTGACCACCTGGGGATCTTTAACGTGCGCCGCTACATGTACTTCCGTTTCTGCAGACTTCGATTGCATATAATGTGTGGGATGCTCCGGAAATATGCATTAACGTTAGCAGAGGGAATGTATAGTTACTGTGCAGTACACGTATTTATTCCTGTAAATATTTTAATTACTGCCGTTTTCTTTTTTTAATTTTGCAAACTTCGTGTAGGGATCTTTAAAGCGCGCAGAAATCTCGAACATACGAGTGTTTTCGCTTTTCGCCTCCATCACAAGGGCGGATACACTTAATTTCATTTCTCTATGCAGGTTGACGCGCCTTTATAGTAAACGCTGGGCGTTCATCGTGTTTGTACTAGTAACGGCGGGTACCCTCGACCTCTCCCCTAATTTGCATAGAAAAGTTACCTTGGGTTGCCCCCCCCCCCACGAAAAAAAATCCTGGGTACGTGCCTGCCTGGAGGTCACTAGAAACGGTGGCGAAGGCCGGACCACCGGGGCGCTACTTCACGGCACGGCCCATCCGGTATCCAATGGTCGGCAAGCGCGGACGAAGCAGCTGCGACTGCGAGCAGAGGCGGAGGAAGTGTCGAGTGCGCGCCAAATACACGAAAAAAAGGGCACCGCCTAAAATGGCGTTTCCGGCTATATGTGACGTCAGGGCTCCTAAGCTTTTTTTCCTCCATGGCTGCAAATCTGCTTGTGCTGGCCATGCTTTTTTGCATATTGTTGGCAGACTACACTCCGAATTTGGAGTTGCGAATACTAAGGAACGCATTCACTTGTACGAGCAGTGCAACGCTGACACACGACGTGCGCGCTTTTTTTCCTTCCCAGCCCGAGCGGCGCTGCTGACAGGGCGCCTCCCCATCAGGAACGGCTTCTACACCTCCAATAACCACTCACGAAACGGTAAAGCAGGCTGTCGTTCGCGCTCCCAGCGGCCACAATGGTTGATGATCATAGAGGATTGCAACGGTTGCATGCGCAGCGTACACGCCCCAGGAGATCATGGGCGGCATCCCGGACGAGGAACTCCTTATTCCCGAGCTCCTGGCTGGGACCGGCTACCGGAACAAGATCGTCGGAAAATGGTGCGCTATCCGCCAAGGAGACTGGGTTGTGAAGGCGAGGAGGCATTAATGTATTTTCCCGCGAGGTGGCGGTGTTGTATACATGGCGAAAAAAGTACCAAAACTTAACAAAAACCATTGCCATAATTTTATCCCCTCCCATGAACGATCTAGACCACGCACGACAGTGGTTGCAGCAGAGAAAAACTGGGGCACGGGCATTACCCCGAGATGACATCTTTATGCGTAAGGCTAGGAGGCCCAAGTCGTAAAAATCTGTGTCACACGTTGACCGAAGCCTCGGTGAGGCGAACGCCGAGCAGGGGAGAACGAACGATGGTACAGCGAAGAAGAAGGATGACGTGTTACGTCAGCTCGTGCTGCGCCTGCGCAGTGGTGGAGCACGGCGGAGGTCTGACGCGTGGCTCGAATCGCGGGTGTTTGTGCGAGTGTATGTGCACAGCCTCCGCGATCAGCAACAGCGCGGCAACGAAGGTGATCACGGAGGCTGCGTGTTTTAGGGCCCTACGTATGTGGCTCGCGTGACGTTGAGAGCGTTGTTCCTCGTATCGTAAGTTGGGCAAAGGGGCATATTAGTGCTTACGCCCTATAACAGACCTTAACAGATCATCCTAATTCCTTTTGCAGAGTTCTGCGTTGCCTGCGGGCATAATTCGGAAGTGCGGGCAAAATCAGGAAGGACAATGAGCTACAAAAGCCCAGTTGACAAATTTTGCTCTTTGTCCGGTAGATGAACATTTTAAACATAGTCAAAAAGAAAGTACGACAAGAAATACTACATGCGTACGAACTGCGCTGACTATAACTCACCCGGCTGGGAGTAGCGCCAAAGTGCGCACCATTGCACGACAACTGACTTTTGTCACTGATAGGGGTTGTGTTAGCAGGGAAAAGGGTGTTGCCTGGGTAGAACAGACGAGAGCTCATGCAGCCCGAGCAGCTTCAGCAGAGGAAGCACGTGTCCCAATGACAGAGTCGCGCGAGGTTATAGATGTTCTCATTGGCAGTCTGGGATCTCAGAATAGCTCTGGGCGCATATTTTCGTTTTACGCGCTCGGCCGTGCAGACGGATTGCAAGGAAGGCGCAGCAGTTTCGAACAAAAAAAATTCCCCCACATTTCCCCGAAGGGGAGCATGAGGAAGTGCGAATGCACGGGTGATGCTATGAGGGGGAGTTTGTTGAAATTTGGTGGCATTTGCCCGTTAGTTACATTAACACCCCCGCGTGATCACGTTCGGGCCGCGACAGCCTCGCCTTTAAACCCTCGCGCAGCGCGACGGCAGGTGAACGAAGCGGGAGAGAAAGCGAGAGCGCGCAATGGCAGGCGAGTGAAAGGGGAGAGGAGGCGAGAACGCCCAACGGCAGGCGAGCGAAGGGGGAGAGGGAGGCGAGAACGCGCAAACGGCAGGCGAGCGAAGGGGAGACGGAGGCGAGGGCGCGAAAACGGCAGGCGAGCGAAGGGGAGAGGAGGCGAGAGCGCGCGACGTCACGTGGCGTACTACGTCATGGCGCCGTTGCTACGCACGCTCTCCCCTCCGCTCCGCGCCGTTGCTAAGGGCGAGGAGGCGCGCGCGCGATAACACCTGCGGCTGAAGACGGACGGCGGCAGAAACGTGACTCAGGGTAGCGTAAGAAGTGCATTCGCACTTAATATCTCAAGAACCCAGTATAGGGCCACATAGTAAAAAGGTAATCTTGCATACGACCACATTTGACCGATGCTGCACTAAGGTGAGAAGATTTGTGCTAGACTAATCAATTTTGAGTAATCAATCATCAAAGAGGAGCACTGTGCCCGTTGAGCTATCGTAGAAAACCTTCCTGAAAGCTGAAGTCTAGCCTGTGAACGGTTAAAGACGCGTGCCTGCGACAAACGTAAAGGGGATGGACGCGTCATCAGCCAGCAGGGTGTTTTGGTGCAATACCGACTAGATAGATAAGGAGGGAAGCTAGCTTGTGGCGGCCATCGTGTGGACACCGCCTTGCTGGTATCAGTACGGCAAGTGTAAATCAATGTTACTGCGAGGGGGACCTAAAAGGGTGATCTAGCTGGCCGGCAGCTTAGCGGGCATAAGACGATCTGTTTCCTCTATACTCGCTCGATGGTGCCTTGAGGCTGCTCATGTCGTCGGACAGCCACTTTACGTGACAGCGTTTGCCGCATGCCGGCTGCAATAAAATCATATGCTCGATGAACAGACCTGCTGACTGTGACATTGGACAGATAACATTTACCAGCCTTGTCACTAGTCTGCCAAAAACTAATCTCGGAGGAGCTGCGACAAAATTTAAAGAAATAACCACGTATTCTGTCGCTGCTTCACTGGAGACCACTGTGCGAAGAGCGGCCCGACCGCCCTTTCCTTACGTTTTCCGACGCTCAGACGCCCTCGCCTTGTCTGGCACGACATCGCACCTTCGCTTAAACTCGCTTCCTTCTTTCCATCTTCCCGTAAAGTATGCGAAATTTGTGCAAAACTTAAGCCCGGTAGATCTACCAGGTATAATCTAAGCCGGTAGTGTGCCCGTCTTCCCCTCGTGACAGAGACTAATTTATTTATTTTCTCTTCGGACGGATCGAGGGACAAGAAAGACCGGAACTTCCCCGCCGATGCCCTTCAGGAAACGACAGTGCTTTTAAAAGAAAATCGTTGTGAGCGATCACGCCGCAAAAAAGCTGAATCAGAATAAGTTGAACACCACTGAAAACTCGACTGTTTTGAAGAATGAGATCTAAAAGTTGTCTGCTCCCTTTAGCAGGTTGTGTATACGATTGCACTGATATACTGATTGCACTGATATACTTTATCTATCAGAACGCTCTAACGAGACGTAAGTCTACATCTTCTCATACGCCCCTTCTTTTTGCCTTTTTCTCGTCTCCCCGCGTTCTGCGTATAGGCACTTGGGCCATCAAGAACGGTACCTTCCCCTCAACCATGGCTTCCACGAATGGCTTGGTTCGTCAAATTGCCACTTCGGGCCCTACGACAACGTGCACCGCCCAAACATTGCCTTCTTCCGCGATGATCGCATGATCGGCAGGTATGTAGTGTGCGGCGCATGTCTGCCATTCTCATGCATCTGGCCCCAAGTGCAAGTAATGTCCCCACAACAAAAATATTCTGATCTGACTCGACATCGAAGCATCCACAGGGTTCGTACACCAAAACGCCTTCCGCCACTATGCAGCTCACAGCCGCAGCGGGTGGCGATTTCGGCACGGAGGCGTAGGCTACCTTGGGTCGGCTAAAGGCTAGGCAGCTACAGCTTTTATGAATATTTGTTTAATGCGTACAATAAGTACGCTAACTGGTTCCTGTCGTTCCCGCACAATATTGATGCTCTGGTGCCCAATACAGTGAACTCATTGACTTGTTGCCACCATGGTTATTGTTTTAGCATAGCCCGTAAAGTAAAGACGTAGTAAAAAAGAGTGCGTTTGCGCTTCTCTCTATAGTATACGTACAAAAGTGGTGGTGTGCGTCCGAGCGTGACCTCGCCGACCACCACGTCCAGTGGGGAGATTTTCCGCAGAGGAGAAACAGGAGGGGCATCATAGAAACAGTATATTAGCGTTTGCCCTGGTCCTCAGTCCAGGACTCTCTTAGGTTTTGCCGCTGTCTTCGCGCGTTCAGTCAGCCGTAAAGCTGCCAGTCCGGGCTAGGGAAGTCGATTTATTCTGTTGTCAGGCCCGTATACCACGTGGTATAAAGTGGCAGGTATAGGCCGCAATACTTGCACATGGGGTGTAAATCGTGGGTTGCTTGGCATGGAGCCTTGTGGTTCGCGAGGAAGGTGTTAGTCTCTTGTTCCTTTGGCGTTGTTTACGGATGGTAGCTTTTTAGGGAAGTGTAATACTTTAGTGGATGCTAGTGACTAGTACGACTCTCTCATGGTCCTCACGGATACTCGTGGGCTGCGAGATTTACACGGAGATGACGTCCAGACATAGCATCTTCCTCTTGACGGGTCATGGGTCGGCGATAGAGAGTGCGGCCTCAGAGATTCTTACCGCGATATATGAGCGGCACACAGGTTGGGAGTCTGCAAGAATTGTCGTATCACTTCAGTCTGCTTCCACAGCATCGTTGATGAGTTATTGAAAGCCCTTCTCGCAGTCCAAAGAGTCCCCCTCGTTAACAGTCCAGCTGACAGACAGTTACAGTACGAGACTATGTTACTCTGCTCACCGAAATGGATAGGAATCAGACACACCAAACGACAGCACAGCCGTACTCAAAATTTCCCGCTGCAACGTTTTCTCATTCATCCTCAATACTCCCAGGGACGCCGCTCCTCCCGAGCATATAGGCTCTAGAAAAGTGATGCGGACAGGATTCAAATACTGCTATACACGGGCGCCACTGACCACGCGTAAACGCCAAGACCTCAAACGTGGCTGCATGTACAATCGTTTGGTTACACGAGCATCACGCATCCCAAATAACGGCCAAGACGTGCATACGTCGCGCGGTATCCTAGAAAGCAAAGTTAACAGCACGCACAGTGCCACTCTCCTTTGAGCCATCATGCGACGCTGCAATCGCAATATGCGTTACGGACCAGCCGCCGAGCCAACCGAAAAAGGCGAACAGCAGTAGCAATGGGGAAACAGCGCTGAAACCACGCGTATCCGCTTCGCGATACAAAATAATGAGCCATTCCACTGTGCGAAGGTGGATGACCATGCAGTGAAGATGAAGTGACACAGAATTTTGAACGAAAGTTCGAACTCTCGACGCAAGTGGGGCTGCAACTTGTCGTTCCTTGACGTCATGCAATCTCGGTGGATGGTCCGGAACCGGGGGGTAGACGTATTCGTTTGTGGTGGACAATCGGGACACGGCACCCTTAAGCAGAGAGTATACAGGTCCCGCGTCGTTAGGCATTTTCTACGTCCACGTCTTCTACGTCCCCTACGTTGAACTGTATGCGGCCTCCTCATCTCGACGACAGAAGAGAAGTGAAAATGAAAATGGAGAACGCAACTTGTCGAGTTAAACAGACAGACAGACAGACAGACAGACAGACAGACAGACAGACAGACAGACAGACAGACAGACAGACAGACAGACAGACAGACAGACAGACAGACAGACAGACAGACGCGCACACGAACGCCCCGCGCTACGGAACGTCTCGCGCTTTTGTGCAAATTCGGGAGCAGAGTTTTTTGCACAGGCAGATCTGTTGAGGGACACAACAAAAAAATCCACTTAACCACAGCAGTAAACATCTTCGCTGTATTATATCTCTGGGTTGACTTACCCACCTGCAGGCAGGGTGTCGAACTGGAACAGAACCGGAACCGAACCGAACCGAACCGAAAACCGGAACCGAACCAGTATTTTTCCCGCAACTGAACCCGAACCCGAACCGGTATTTTGTTGATCCCGCTGAACCTGAACCGGAAATGAACCAAAAAAGGAATTAACGGCTACCGGTTGTGGGCGTCGCAGCATGTGGTAAAAGTAGGTCGGGTTACATTCCCCATGTAATAGCAAAACCGGCGACGAGAGACTAATCCGTCTTCGTCTTCTCGTTTCGCCCAGCTAGCAAGCTATCTCCCACCCCGCGGCTGCGCGCTGTACCGCGCCAGCCGCGGCAGGCCGTGGCTCATCGGAACAAAGGAAGCGACATGTGTTTTCGCTCATTTACATTTATTACTTATTAATAAACATACAAAGAGCATGCAGGCTAGCTGGTTGACGGCGAGGACCTAGTTCCTCGCCCGGGCAATTTCAGGGAATCGAGAGGTTCGACTCACCGCGACAACAGTCATCTTCGGGGCGCCTCAGCGCTCTCGCGTTTGCCTCGATTGGACGTCGATGGCAGCCATTGTCGCCCTCCTCTTTGCCCGATCCTCGAACTCGAGTCGAAGGAAGGAGGTCGCTAGGCGCGTCCTCTCGCCTCGTTTCCCGAGCTCCAACCTCCGCCTCTTGCATCCCGCGCGCTCTCACCGGCCACAAGACACTCATTCGGCGAGGAGGTAGATCCCCCTCGCCGACATCTCGCCAAGCAAGTTTCCGGGGAGCAAGCAGTGCGGCGAAGCCGAAAGAAAGGGAACGCGCTAAGGTCGCGTTCCCACACGGTTTACGACGAAACGGTTTGACTGTACGCTGTTGATAATGCGCGGTCAAAGCCATTAGGGGCCTTTCTCTTTCACGCACCATCAACTTCGTAACTTCTTGCGCACTTTTCTTTCCATATCATCCACAAGACTATCAACGATTTCTTCGTCGTTACAGGAACCAATGTTGCAATGGAATGTTACTGGTGGTAGCGCGAACAAAGTGCAGGGCTGAGCAAACGAAGTGTCACACTCCCGGCAGCCCGCAGGCGATATGAAACATCGACCTTTTCTTTTCCTCGCTGCGACTGTTTGGCCCAGTCGGACCGCAGGATTTCTGCACTGCGCAACGGCAAAGGCCAGCATCCGAAATGTGCATGCATTTGCATTCCTTAATTTGCTTAAAAAGGTCGCACAACTGTAAAGTGTAAATACTTGACAGGTGCGTCCCTCAAGAGCTGCTCGGCAACTGAGCCGTTGGCTGCTGACCCCAAGGATGCGGGCTCGATCACCGCCCCCAGCTGCCGTTTTTCTGACGTATATGAAAAACGAAAACTTCTATGTGTCGAGATTTCGACGCACGTTTTCGATCCCCAGGTGGTCTAAATTGTTTTGCCAGCCTTCATATACGGTGCGTCTCAGAGCACAAAACTCGTTTCGAGGCAGCAAACGTGCCACTATTTTTGATAAGTGTGTTTTCAAGGGAAAGCAAAAAAGAAAAGGCCCACCACATGGCTTTCAATTATTCTGCGCCGAATTCGCACACGAATAATTTTTCCTCTTTTTTTGCTGCCTCCAGCCATCGAATAAGCAAAACATCATAAGGTAGATTGTGCTTAGACATGCCTTCTGTTACGAATCGGCCCACCGCTGGGCTTTGCTTCAACACTCCTCGGCTGTGCGGTGAAGCCTCCACTACGTACGCCTTTCAAGCAGGCCCCCTTTGTCGGTGACTCACGCTTGCAGCCGACAATTCAAACAAACTCCGACGTGCCTGCATCTCTGGCGCCTATCTATCGGCGCGATTCAAACTGACGTTGGCAGTCGAGGCACGCTTCAACTTGCCCCAAGGACGCAGAAGCCCCGCGTCCGCTGCGGAGACCTCCTCTCTCCCCTCTCTCGGACTCAGCGTGCGCGGCTACAACCGACTGCTCATGAACTCTGCAAAGAGTGTTGTGTATGTCTGTGCCGTTCGTGACGTGTGCACAATCTAGAGAGAACTCTTGTTTTGACCGTTGGCGTTTTGGGTATAAATAAGACCCCCCAAGCGCTGTAGTCCATTCCTGTTTGAGCAGTGAATCAATGCTGTCACTCTGCTCGAGTCCTGTACTGTAACCTCGCCCGTCGGGGCATTGTTCTTTGGCTTCGGCTCATATCTCGCTATGAAGTAAACAGTTACGTTTGCCTACGGCTTCTGGACTTCTTCACGGCTGCAACATTGGCTGGCCGCTCGCTTCAAACCACGCTACCACACGTATGTCGGAGGCGACGGAGCTCGGCTCGGGTCGGCCTTCCCGTATGCAACACTTCCTTTGTACAGCGTTCAACATATCCAAACGTGTCACCACGGAGAAGGCGGCGAGCACCGTGGTGCCTGGTATAATGGTCACTTTTATTGACGATAGCCTTTCCTGGGCTACTTAAACGCGAAAACTTGGTCTGTATGTCTGTCTGCATGTCCCTCGATTCAGCCGTCCGGCTAAAAGTTAATGTTGAAGACAACTCTTGAACGAGACGAATATACAAGCAAAAAAACTTTCAAACTACTAAAGCTGAAAAAATTCATCCCAATGCATCATATATACTTGCCAGCATTGTTCAGCAAAAAGCAAACATCAGCGATATTAAGGCAAAATAATAATATAAAAGGAAAACTTGCAGTGTTTTTAATTAAAAATAGACGTGGGCGTAATTTCTTGCGTAATTAAACGAAAAACAAAGCGTTAAAAACAATATTTCGACCACAAAATGGAAAGAGGGCTCACGCTGGAGCCTTGGGCTCGTGGCTCGCAACCATAACAAAAGGCCCCAATAGATGGCCCGGCAGCAGTGTGAACGCGCGAAATTTGAATTGAATTCAGCAAACCGTCCTTCTGTTTATCACGGGAGGACCGAGACAACAGCGTGAGCTCAGGTTGGCGGGAGAGGGAGAAGATGCAGTTACGTGGCAGTAGCGGCAGGAGATTTGGACGAGATCTGCAGCGAAAGGAGCAGATACGGGGCCAATTTTTCAGGACGCGTAGAGCAGGCAGCTTCGCATTTTTTAAACATATCCAATTAATGATAACAAATTTAGCTCAGAGCATATGGCACGCACTTTCTTCTTTTGCAAGAAACTGTATCCCCCAACATTGCACGCGCTACGAATTTCGTCTGAAATAAAAAACGACAAAAAAAGTAGATGACACACGCATAAAGGCAGGCCGCTCCCGCGCTATCCCATTTGCCCAGCGCTCATACTTTGCAATTGTTGCGCTGTTCTCTTGCAGGGCTGCTTTTTGTTTTCGGAGTTGCACTTCGCTGACTAATCTGGCTCTCTACTCTGCTGCTACTGCTACTGGTTCCGGAGGGGGAGTAGTGCCGTCCAAAAGTTAAAGAGTGCCTTCCAAAAAGAGTTTTATCTCATGCGCTCCACGCGTTCAATCACCCTTTCAATTTGTAGTCGGATACTCTGTCATAAAATTCCGCAACGTAGCGGACGGAACGAGGGAGGTGGTCAGGCGGAGCGGAAACGTATTCACAGTAAAGCACGCGTCCATCATAGCTAACTGAAAATGCATTCCAGTGAGCAGAGCAATAGTGAGTGACTGAGCGTTATAATGCTGACTTTTATCTTGCTCACATTCTCGAGAAGGTGACTTCTAAAAGTTATCCTAGGTGGCCTAACATCGTATTCATATGTATCATTTACGTAGCTGCTTTAGGATTTCTTTTCTTATGCTACAACCAGAGGCAGACTTGGAAGGGGGGGAAGGGGGGGGGAGGGGGGGGGGCGCTCCCTCCTAGGCGACCTTCAATGACCTATAAAATTACTATGTTCGGACACTGATAATGGTATATTTCCTGTTCCTGGGCGTGTAAATAAAATTGGTTTATTATTGTCATTATTTTTATCTTTTTAGTAATATTAACAACGATATCGTCTATTGTAATCACATCGTCATCGAAAACAAATTTGCACCGCCCCTAGACCACATCCAAAAATCCACCCCCGTGGCTACAACTGATGAAAAAAACGTACATCACTATTATACTGGTAGAGGTACACGTCCTCAGCTAATGCACTGAGGTGACGCGTCGGTACGCAGGCCTAAATCTAGGGTTTAATGTTCAAGGTGATGGGCGATTCCAGCGAGAGGTTTGCGATTTCAGCAAGAGCACCAGCAAAAAAAGGAAGCAGGAGAAAGTATATCCCAAAGACGGTCATGACCCGTGGTCATGATCCTCGGTGGCTGCTACCTAGGACAACATAAGGGCTGGGCGGGGGGAGTAGCTTGTAAATCGTCACTACATCTGCTTTCCGTAATACGTGAATTAATTTGTTGCTGTTCTATTTAAAATTGTACAAATTTTACTGGGAAAAGCAGTAGTATTTTGAATGCACCAGAGGTCTATTTTACGGTCGCTTTAAATAAAAAAAAACAGTTTTTCGCACTTCGCTAATAGTTTAACTCTCCGAACTGGTTTGCGAACCGGTTCGGGTTGTGATTTAGTCGAACCGGAACTGAACCGAAACGAAATGAATTCAGCCGAACCCGAACCGTAACCGAACCGGTATTTTTTTCGGTTCGACACACTGCCTGCAGGTACTATGAAGATTTCGTGATTGACCTGCCAACTAGGACGTCGAATCTAACCAAGCTGTACACCCAGGTGGGTTTATGTATTTTCTTCTTGTTCTTGCGCGCCTGTATTCTCGCGTAGCCGCACAGATGAACGTCGAGGCACAGGGCGGGGATCTACATTCCGGCTTCACCCAACCACGTTGACAGCGCCTTTGCGAACTCGTCCCAAGAGGGCGTATCGTTAATTTCTGGCGTGAAATTAGAAATTGAGATCCTGCGTGCACATTTCGGAACATACGTGGGCTTAGTAAGCGTCGTTTGTACGTACGCTGCGCCGGCCAAAGCACACGGCGGGGAGGCGGGCGAACAAGAAGGGACGACTTATTCACTTGCTGCTGCTGTTTGTTTTTTTAATGCAGAGCATTTCTTAGCCTCGCCTCTTCCTGCGTCGGACGGCGTCCACAGCTCCGCGTCCGCAGCAGGTGCGCGCATGCGTCGTAGTCAGCCCGTTGGCTCGTCACCCCCGGAACGCTCCGTCGCCGGTCTCGGCCACGGCCGGGCTGGAGGAGCGGCGGGTGCGCACTTTCATATGAAAGTGCGTGCTCGCCGCTCCTCCAGTCCGGCCGTGTATCGGCGTAACAGGTGCGTGATAGCAGCGCGGTGGGGCGTAGAAGAGCGCGCGCTGCTTGCGCATGCGCGCTCTCCCCCCCGTACCGCTCTCCCTCTACTGCGCGCGCTGCAAATATAAAGCCGCTAGCGGTCGCTCGTGCTTCAGTCACTGCGTTGCTCCTTCCTTCCTTGGCTGACGCTCGCTCCCACGTTTACTCGTGTCTGCTACTCCAGCATCACGGAAGAAGCGATGGAAGCAACACTGCCTTCAACCAGTACTGAGGCCCCAATGCTCTGCATTTACTCGTGTTCCCCTCGCGGGAAGGCGCGGGAATTTTTTTTTTACCGTGCACGCAAAAAGGCTGCCACATTGAGTACGTATTACATGTCGAAGGTACGATTACCCTGGCACTTTCTTTGTTTGGTGCTTTCAAAATCATCCCGTCCACTGGAGTTCTGTCGCCGTGCGTGTATGCAGCAGGCACATGACAAGAGGGAGTGCATGCAGCTCCAAATTAAATAGGGAGAACGAAAATTTGGCGCGATGCGTCGAGCATGGGAACGCATATCGGAAGGCGCAAGTGTTTTTCTTTTTTAGAGCGAAGCTATTTATGCCTCACTGATGGCGTCGTTCGTCGCGCAAAACGCTCTACAGGAAAGCCAACTTTGCACTTCGCTCAAGCGCCTCAAGAGAGATACGCTTCCCGTGGTCGAAATCGAACCTGGGTCCCTCGCATTATGAAGTAAATGTCTAGCGATTGCGCCATTCTGACACGGTCGAAGCAGTTTGGATGTTGGACTCTGACTTTGACTCAGGTTGTATGGGAGAAAGCTTCGAGCTTTAACCAGCCAGAGTCGGCACGCCCGTGCTGTCTGACTCTGTGGTCATGAAAAAGCCTATTGCAGTCCGCCCGATTGCTCTCACGTCGAGGCAACAATGATGCAGAACTTTCAGTACGCTCACTACAGATAGTGTGAACAGGCTATCGGTAGTAATTTCGATTCTACTACGATAGTTCAGTAACATTTGCTGCCGATAACACTAACGATCGTTTTGCAACTGTCGACGGCTAGCGATAGCGCCAAAAAACTTGCGCTAAACCACTATCAGCAACACTTTGTTATTGTAATTTGGAAGAATGTTTTGGCGAATGAAATAAATTAGTAGTCACCTCGGTCAAAGTTCCAAATATGTCCATTATATATTCATACTAAAAATGAAATCAGTGTTACACTGTTCAAACAAAGTTAGTGTTGACGCTTCTGTTTTCAAATCACAAAATGCAATAAAATACAGTGCAGCTCATTTGAGTTTATCTATACCGAATTTCTTTCCACTATAACTGAACCGTTGTACGTGCTACTGTCCATGTAAGCCAGGCAATCTGGCCGAGAAAGACAAGTATGCCAACTGCCTTTCCCCTCATGTAGCAGCCTGCTCCTGCTGCTTGATTCTGAGGCTGTATTCTGAGTGCCTCCTCCACTCCAAAACAGGGCAAACTTATTACATACACCAATATTTCACGGCCGTTTGCTTGCCTAAAAGAACTTTTGCGTTTCAGCGGCGGGTGAAAGCCGTGAACCCTGTTGCGACCGGGTGGGCCGACCCGAGCCGAGCTCCGTCGCCTCCGACATACGTGTTGTAGCGTGGTGTAAAGCGAGCGGCCAGCCGCTGTTGCAGCCGTGAAGAAGTCCAGAAGCCGTAGGCTAACGTAACTGTTTACTTCATAGCGAGAGGTGAGCCAAAGCCAAAGAACAACGCCCCGACGGACGAGGTAACAGTACAGGACTCGATCAGAGTGACAGCAACGATTCACTGCTCATACAAGAATGATCTACAGCGCTTGGGCCGCTCGTATTTATACCCAAAAGCACAACGGTCAAAACAGCGTTCCCTCTAGATTTGTGCACACGCTACGAAGGTCACAGACACACAGAACGCTCTTTCCAGAGTTCGTGAGCAGTCGGTAGCATTGGCGCACGTTGAGTCAAAGAGACGGGAGAGAGGAGAACTCCGCTGCGATCGCGGGGCCTCTGTGTCCTTGAACGCGTCTGGTCCTGTTGCGTCGGCACGCCATCGAAGTTTGAAACGGAGACCCAGGCTTGTCCAGGCATGAAAACATGAGTCACCGACACGGGGGTGTTTGCGCGAAAGGCGCACGTACTGGAGGCTTCTCCGCACAGCCGAGGAGTGATGAAACAAAGCCCGACGGCGGGCCGATTCGTAACAACCCCTATTTCTCTACATGACCGGGCGTGCTCCGCCACCACGACGCTATTTCTCTTTTGAACACCGTTTTCGTGTACCCGAGCTGCAGCAAAGGTGTTGGTTTGGGTTTTGTCGGCTTCCCATCGATGAAATGAATGCAATATACCTCCTGAGAACAGAACCGTGCGATAAGAACTGCGAATGAGGGTAAATTAACAGTGCTTCCAAAAGTAGTGTGTGACCGTACTTACTTTCACAAATTTGCTAGGTTCTAAGTCTTTCCGAATCAGCGCGACGACCCATTCGCGGTGGCACTCAAGGGATGGAGGAAATTTGTGCAGTGAATAGACTCCACACATGCCGACACTTCTTTTGTCGTGGTGCCTTAGGATCATATTCTGAGTCTCTCTTCCACTCCATTTGCTCCCTCCACTTGGCTGAGGGGAGGATTCCGCAATTTATACGAATTGGGACATCGATTTCAAGGATCTCCTCCACTGGAGGCTCGAGTGGATGAAGGACTCAGAATACCAGGGATACTTCTGTCAAGCGGCTGAGAACGCGCGCTCAGGTGGGGGGGAACACTCCATGTTGACCTTAATAATGCTACCGATTCTTCTTTTTCCGCCATCGATAGTTCTGCACCCCTACGAGGCATTACACCGAGACTGCCCATTACCAAAACAAATTCGGACAGCTTGAGGCAGTGCGCAAAGTGTCAGAACCGCTAAAGGAGCTAACTTCACTCCGCTGTACTGTCCCAAGGCACCCTCTACAATATGTGACGAGAGTCGGCGGCTTTTTCAGGAGGCCGTGGATTTCATCGAGAAGCAAGCTGCCCGCCGTGAGCCTTTCTTCCTGTACTGGGCGCCGGATGCTACACACGGACCTGTCTACGCATCCCCACAGTTCAGACACCGCAGTCAGAGAGGAGCGTAAGTCACGGGCCCGTAATTCACCCGCACGCTGCGAGGTTGTGTAGCGTGTCCCGACACTCTTGAAACAGGCCTCAGCGGGAGCGAAATGAATGACGTCAATAGCAAGCACAGTTTGCATGCTGGGCGAAAGTGCACCAAGAAGCTTTCACGCGTGGCTCTGCACGCATGAAACGCTATGTTAAATGTTGTTAATTTCGCAGACGGACAAAGACCCTGCGTAACCTGCTGCCGATCGTTTATGTTGTTTCAGCGAATTAGGCTTTAAGGCGAACAAAGAGTAAAAAAAAAAAAAAAGAACTGCCCAGAAAACCCCCCGTTATAACGAAATCGATTTACTAGAAATCTCGCTTTATTCTAAGTGTTTCATTGTCCCCAGTGTAATGCGTATGAGAGTACATCGTATACCCGCTTTGAGAGAATTACCCCTTATAAAGAGGCCAGTTTCCTGTCCAGAGGACTTCGTTATAACGACAGTTTATATATGGGTTTCCATAATGAGGGTTGCAATGAGGGACTGTATATTTTTGTGAGTGTGAAATAAATAACTCGAAGAAACAATCGCGTCATTGTATAAATATAAAAACAACTTATTGATGGGGTACTGTCTCGTACAAGTGGAACGCACATACGAAAATATTAACCAAAACACGCAAAATGTGCGTTGTCTTTTTTGTAAGTCAAGTTAGCGGATGGTTCAATTATAATGGCAAAGAAAAAAAAAGGTAATCCCGATGCACGTGAAAAGTACAATTAGTTGCTCGCCACGTACCACATTCTCTGTTTTTGCGTGTTCAGGTTTGTATCATTGCGTTCGCATTTCATTTGTCCCTGACTGAACCCTCACATTATATATGTACGCTTCGAACGTCATAAATTGGTCTATTAGTTACAGGTATAAGTTCTCGTAAGATCCGTATGGTCACCGTGTGGAATCTGTTCCGGCACTTCGAATTAACGGCCGTCCACGCTTTATGGCTCCAGACAATGGCGATTAATTGTGGTTGCCTCACTGCAGGAGGCGAATTTTGGGCGGCTGCAGTTAGTGCCTGCATATATGGGCACAATCAGCCGCAAATGTCCCACCTCTCGACGAACATTACAGGTACAGAGACGGCATCCGCGTAGAATGTGCGCCGCTGTTAGACTTTGATAGAGAATGCTTTGAGAATCTAGTGTGAGTACACAGAAGTGCCAAAAGACCAAGAGGCATAGGGACGCTCATCAGTAAATGTGCGCTCTGCGAATGCAGGTACGGCGATGCGGTTCAGGAGCTGGACTGCAGCGTGGGTGTCTTGCTGGACACGCTTCGGCGCAGCGGGATCGAGAACAGCACTTTCGTCTTCTTCACCTCGGACAACGGAGCCGCACTGGTCAGCAAGACAGAAGGCGAGCAGAGATCGCGCGCTTCTGTGCTTGCTGCCCGAAACAGCGACGCCGCGCCACACTCCTTCCCCCTTTCCTCCCACCCGCAGCATCCTTGGCGGCTTACGTTCGTATCGTTGACAAGATCTTGTCCACTATACGAACGCAAGCCGGCCAGTATACCTCTGGAAACGCATATGGCTGCCATTCTTGTGTGAACACTGGGGCAGATACATTAAGTTGCCTTCCCATAAATAACCCGATGCGGATGTTTCTGGTGGCCGACGGTGTCAGGCACCGCTGTTACAGCTATTGCCGGCAAACTTTATTCAAAAGACCCCTATGTCTGCGGTTCAAAAAAATTTTGCCGAATAGCCCGGTGGACGCGACACATGCGAGCCATTAGGACACGCCCTCGGTAGTCCCGGAAAGAAGGGATGAATGTGAACATGGGACAAAGCGGCCGAAGTTCGGCAGGATGTCGGGCGCGTGCAGCGGCGCATGCACCTTCATTCCTGTGCCAACCGCATTCAACAGTGATATCCCGAATTTGGGTGGTTGATGCGAGCACCATGTGCTTGGTAGTGCATGAATGATCATGGCAGTGTACGTTGTCGGCTAAATTCACTATAGCGTTCCCTTCACCCTGGCTAATCTCGTCCCGAAGCAGGAGGCAGCAACGGGCCGTTCCTCTGCGGCAAGCAGACCACTTTCGAAGGCGGCCTTCGAGAACCAGCGATCGCTTGGTGGCCCGGGACTATCCCAGCGGGAAAGGTGAGCTCACTTGCAGCACCCCACGCGGTCATCGGCACAAATGAGTTGGCATGAAGTATATTAGGGCCTATGGTCGATCGCTAAAAAGCAGCTGTCACGGGAGTCATGCACCGTGAGGGTCTGGGGAGCCACCCGGGGTCCCACTCGTGTCACAGCGAATAATCCAAGATCTTTAGTTTCTTTCTAGTTGGTGCGGTTCCTGTTCATTGGTTACCGGTCGCCGTGTTTCTTATCGTTCCCTGACTACGGAGAGTCCCACTAACATATTTCAGCGGAGAAAACGAAAAGGGCCTACATAAAGCACTCCTCCTCCCTCTCTTCATCCCTCTTCTACTAACCAAGGTGCGCTGCGCCGGCGTCCCTTTCACCATCGTAGAATTATAAACGCAGTCTATAGGTCGTGGATGAAGAAGAAGCTGATGATGAGCGATGAGAAGATAAATACCTGGGATTTTGCCATCGTTGATGACGATAAGCGGTGTAGCAGGTCACGCTGACGACCGCGAGCGCCCCGATTAGAACTAGAGGGGATCGTCGCACACGACCCGGGCCCATTACATTCACTGTCTCATTCACAGCTGCGGTTCCCTCGTGTCTTCTTCCTGCGCTTAAGATCCAGGCGGAGGTGCGACGTCATTCTCATCATTCACGATCCGCAGCATCTCAGGTTCGTTTGGAAAAGCGTGGTCCGTGTCACTCAGCGTTCGCTATCTACTACACCGCTTATCGTCATTACGGTCGTCAAATGCTACGTCTTACAGTTCCACATCTTTTAAATAAGTTGAGATCCCGAAATTTAGATATAGAAAGCAGTAATTTTTGTGTTATTAGGCAGTCATTCCTATTGCAGACACTGTTCCCGCCTATTTCTTTTTTTTTATTTTTTATTTTTTGAAGTATGTACATGATAGTATATTTTACTGCCGGTAGCATCATGCTGTAAACAACCTGTGAACTGATGTACTGATGTACGTATATTTTTTTTCCTTTATTTATTCCTTATACAGTGTACATGTCTAAGTAGAGACCAGGGCTAAAGGCGAAAAACCGCCTGACGAGGTCCCGGCCCCCTTCCCACATCTATGCATCAGTTCAGTTAATACATTTAACAGTTCGATCACATCAAATCACAGCATATTGCAGAAAGAAAAATATTGAAGATGCATACATGAGCACTTATTGGTTTCAACAATGTAAAACACAGAATATTCCCGAAAATGACGATGAAAACATGGCGTGAGCATTTATCAGTTTGCACATGACGAGCCATTATCCTCATGCAGCAATTTCCATTAGCTGACAACTAACAAACACGAAAACAAATACAAAAAGCATAAACCGTATTAAACATACACAAACCGAAAGATATAATTTGTACTGAGGTTCATTCTAGGCGATGCATTGCCGCAGATATCAAATCATTTCAAAGATTTTTTTCATCCCCTTTTTTCAAGTCTATAAAACACCTCTAGTACATTGTATAAAGACACCGGGTATGTGTATGTTAACCAAATGTCTCATTATCGTCTCATTAACCAATGTCTCATTCAAATTATGTATAAACCCTTGAGTCCATGTTTTAACAGCTAATGTTTTGCCTGTATAGTTCTGATTTGCATACATGTTTTCTCTGTTGTTGTATTCGTATGTTGTATTTTGTTTGTTGTATTTATGTTGATTTTTTTCCTGTTGTGTTCGGGTCACTGCTGTGATTTGAGCACATCATTATATATAAATTGATTTAACATGATTTGATATGTGATCAGAAACTATATCAGAAACTATCTATTGAAAGGGGTATGATTTCTTGTAATTTTATATTTCATTGCTTTGTATTCAAGAAGTACTGTTTGCCGACGTTGCATGCCATGTACCGGGGGCCCGGGCTTTTTAGAGTGAAGCAGTTCGCTTTTCGCCCGGGCCTAAGGGTGCAAACAAACAAACTGAATTTAATTGAATTTCACGACGGTGCAAGGGGCACTGGCGCAGCGACCTTGATTAGTAGAAAAGGGAAGGAAGGAAGAGAAGGAAGAGGAGCGTTTCATTCTGAACTATGTGCCTCTTGACTAGAGGGAGAATGGCCGCCTTCTCACTCACGAGATGATGGGAAATTATGGGCGGGATCAAGGACACGCTCGGGAGAGTCAGTGGTGGTCATCCTGCGCCCCCTATCTAGCAACAAGAGTAAGGGGATGAGGAGAATTTTTTTTTAATGGCGTTACTGTGAGTGGAGGTTCCGTGGAAAGAACTCGACGTTCTCCGCTGCCTATGAACAGTCTATAGAAGAGAGTTTGTTGCTGGGCTAGTTGTTGCATATTGAGTTTACAAGAACCAGCTGAACATTGAAAACACAGGACTAAGCGTTAACAAAGAAGTGACAGGGACACTGTGGACTAGCATCTGAACGTTTATTACAGAGGTCAGACATACATACTTGTGGCGAATGCTTATCACATATGAAAATACAAGCAACTTGCTGCCTCAGACACGTCCCTTCAAGGTCGAAAACGCCATCGCGGAAATGGGTCCTTGTCACGCCCGATGAACTAGTCTTCGCACATGCCTGCCTAAGGTACAGCTTTTCCTTTTCGGTCAGCAGTACCGACGGGTTGCTCACGCATGCGCTGCCTTATGCGTCTATCATAATGGCTTCCATTATTTCTCTCGACAGCTTGTTTTTGTTTTTTTCCGGCGATAGCAATGTCAAACAGGTTTGCGCTGCATCCGCACTGTCGGCAATGCGTACTCAGATTTCCTGACGTGGCCGCCGCTTTCGAAATTGCTGCGTGTTCACTGGCCCTGCGTTCCTGCACCGGCCTGAATATTCTTTTCCACAGGGTCTCAGCGCTATGCTGTAAACAAGGCCTTCGACGCACTCACAATATCTTGTCCGGTGATTCGTCTTGCATATTCGCTCGTCTGAAGCGTTTTTTTTTTACTTAGCGGCACATGGTGTATGCTTTCATGGGCGCTGAGCACACCACTTTCACACCCTGTCTTGCAGCTATTTACTTTATATTGTGGGACAGGCCGTGCACATACGGAACCACGGCGCCCTTCTTTCTTTCCTCAGTGTTGTTCGTCGAGTCTTCTGCCTTGCTCTCGCGATTTAGTCTTTGCACAATGGACTCGCACACACCTGTGATCAGTAGATCGGGATACCCTGCCTGCCTTAATCGGACCGATTGCTTGCCGAAGCTGACGCGCATCCGGTGGTGGCATGACCTTTGAACGGCTGACTTGAGGGCCGTGAAAACTAGTCCCCTTCTTCACGTTCTTTGAATAGGCGGAATCGTACGGAAGAAATCCTTTACTTGAGCGGGTTTCGTATTGCCAATTTACAGACATGCTGAGGTCTGTGTTCAAGAGGCAGGCCAAGAAACCTAATAGTGTCTCCATGGGGTAGTTCGTGCGTGAACACCAGCGACTTGCAACTCTCCTTGAAAGTGCGCAGCACACCGTCCGCAATTGCAGTCGTCAGATTGGTCCGAAACGTTTGTACTGCAGAGGACTAAAAATTCGTCCACGTACCTGAACAGCGCTGGGACCCTCTCATCTTCCAGGCTGCCTTTATGGCAGTCTGGAAGTCTTTATGGCAGCCTCTCATCTTCCAAGCGACGCCTTTATGGCAGCATGTAACCGGAAGGTTCGAGACAGCCTGGAAGATGAGAGGGAGATGAGAGGAAAAAACAAAAACAAGCTGTCGAGAGAAATCATAGAAGCATTATGATAGACGCAAAAGGCAGTGCATGCGTGAGCAGCACGTCGGTACTGCTGACCGAAAAGGAAAAGCTGTACCTTAGCAGGCATGTGCGAAGACGTAGTTCATCGGGGGTGACAAGGACCCATTTCCGCGGTAGCGTTTTCGACCTTGTTTATATTTTCATATGTGATAAGCCTTCACAACACGTATATATGTTTTACCTGTGTAATAAACGTTCAGTTGCTAGTCCAACAGTGTCCCTGTCACTTCTTTGTTAACACTTAGTCCTGTGTTTTCAATGTTCAGCTGGTTCTTGTAAACTTAATCTTTAGAGTCGACTCTGGCAGTGTTGTATTTGTAATTAGGCGAAAGGGAACAAACCTGTGTTGCTATAGCAGTTTTGAAATAGTCAATGGTATTAAACCAATATTTTTCTCACTATGTATAGTTTGATTCTGAACTGACTATCGATAGTGTCGGTATCAGTACGCATTAGCCGCTCGCAGCAATGGGTAGACGTAATGCGACCGGATCGAAGACGTAAAGCGGAGCGCAGGGGGGCCCAACAGCTTTCGCGGGTCCAGAGCCATGTGCGGCTTTGTGCGGGACGACGACCCGCGGTTCGTGGTCGCCAATTCGAAGTGAGTTCGTGAGGCTGTGTTGTTGGTGAAAAAAAAAAAAATGAATGAAGTCTTCATCGTAATGGTAAAACAACTATATCGACACCGGACGCTGAAACTTTCACAGCACCGATGTGTGGGCGTCCACCGTTTTTTTTACATAATTTGAACTACCGGTGTTCGGTGTGGCTACCCGTATATTTTACTCAACACTGATCGACCCTGGTCTGTGCACTTCAAGCACGACTACCAGGACGACCACGCCTTGAGCAGAAAGTTTCCAAGTGATGCTTGTCCAGGGATTTTTGACCGGCGAAGGGAGCGCGTGGCCCCCTTTCCATAACAGCCCAACTTCGATTGGCTCTGCTCCTAAGCAGCACAGCATCTTGTTACTGCTACCGCCCCTACAATATATACCACTCTCGCGCATCGCAGCAGTTGAGCGGTGCGGCGGCGAGCGTGCTGGACTTACTGCCGACGCTGTGCGAGTTGGCCGGCGTGACGCTGCCTCCTGCCCTGGTCCTGGACGGCGTCAGCCTGGCACATCTGCTCACGGAGGGGCAGACCGGAACACGGCTGCACTCGGACAGGTGCGCACTCCGAGATGGAGCCCGCGAATGCCAGAAAGGCACTGCGAAACCGATGGACGCCAGAGGGAAAATGCCCAACTCGTGGCGTGTCGAAGGCTCAGTGCGATTTTTCTCTCCTTGCTTTTAAAGCCAAGCTTTGTCGCACTTGTGGCGGTGTCGGAAAAAAAAACGAACTGCGGGAAAGCCAACTTTTCACAATGGGAGGGCGCATGATGATGACGACGACACGCGAAGCTTTCTCCGATACAAATGAAAAGTCCCCATTCCGATCATCCTGAATCAACGACAACGCTGAGCTAACCGAATCAACACATTCAGATGACCCAATCACACACTAACAGGTAGAAAATCATAACATCACATTTGGTTATCTCAGAGTTGTCGGAGATTTGGACTTTGGCTGATTGGAGTGCGGGTTTTGTTTACCTTTGTATCGGAGAAAGAGTCGCGTTTCAACCATCTTTCTCCCCAGAAAGGCGCGCTAGATTTTTTTAGTATATTTTTGTTTACGATTGTTATACTTAACACCGAACTTGTGGCCGAAAGGTGGCTTTTTTTTCTAACACAGTGAAAATGAGCTGTCCTCAAAATTGCTGGGAAGTAGCTATGTAGTTCTAATTAGCCCCGGCGGAACCTACTTGCGCTTCCTCATCCGACCAAGCTGCACTTTATATGGCCTATGCAATACAACTTGCAGTGCAGATTCTGCCAAGCGCCCTGCAGTCTGTATCCCATGGTGTGGAAGTGCCAGCTCAACCCCTCACTTTCTGCGATTTCTAACCCCTCGGTTGAGCAGTGGGAGGGAGAACTGGCCAGCTCGAGCGTCGAAGATCAGCTTCGGCTGATCCACCGGGTTGAGATGGCTGGCTGGACGCTCCAACGGGGTCCTGAACTGAGGAAACCGAGACCGCTTGGCTCCTTTCCTTTAATGAAGTTCTCTCTCTCTCTCTCTCTCTCTCTCTCTCTCTCTCTCTCTCTCTCTCTCTCTCTCTCTCTCTCTCTCTCTCTCTCTCTCTCTCTCTCTCTCTCTCTCACGCGCGCGCTCGCTCTCTACTCGCGTTTGAATTAACGGGCTTTTTCATACATATACTTCTACAGAGCTTAGCTGGACTGAATCGCACAGTCCGAGTTATCCATAAATTTGAATGATTAAAGTTTCAATTAACGAGATTTCACTGCACTAAGACGAATCTCAGAAAGCCTGGAGAATCTGTGCGACTTGCCAGATGCATTTCCCAAGCCGCATGCATTTCTCACTGCTCGTGTCATGGTCTCTGGGAAACAACTGAAATCCTTCTGTCCCGATTTTTGCGCAGACCAGTGTTCTACTACCGTGGGAACGAGCTGATGGCAGTGCGCAGCGGTGCATACAAGGCGCACTTCTGGACATGGACTAACTCTTGGGAGGAGTTCGACCAGGTAAGCAAGACGGCGCGAGTCGGCGCGCAGCAGTGTGAAGGAGGAGTAGGAGGAAATAAGCGTTATTTTAAAAAGAAGTCAGATTCTCTCCAGTGGTCGTCGTTGCCCAGAGGGTTTCGGCGACCTGAAAGCTGTGGGAGGTGGCAAACATCTGATTCGAGACCACCGAGTCCCTCGGAGGCAGCTCCCATGCTTCATGGGTGGGGAGTGTGCGCATACAACTGAGAGCAACAGATGGAAACAAGAACCGTGACGGGAGAAGGAGAGAAAGGGAGAGGGCAAAGGGATGGTAAATTTCATGGTCAATGGCGGGAATCAAACATGTGTGTCAGGAATAGAGATTTGATGCTCCACCGCGCACCGTCACAACCGACACTCGGCGAGTGATGAGTTCGGAAGGAGCAGCAGACAGGTACAACGAAGATGGAAGAAGGCAAAGGGAACCGGTACGGCAGGCTTGTGTTCAAGCAGTTAAGGCGTCTGTACAATCATGCAAAGCGTCTGAAAAGAACCTAGCTGTTAAGTTTGGGGGTTGCTTCGCCTAATTCCTATAATACTGGCCTGGAATGTTTGTTTTTCTTCTGTTTTCGTAGAGGCTCGGACTGAGGGTCAACTAGCCGGCCTAGAGGGGCTGAGGGGAGTGACGCGCCCCGGATGGAAGCACTTTCTTCGAGTGCAATTGTTTGTCTTTCTCTCTGGGCGGCGGACACCGCTTAGCGCTTCGGTGGCAACTGGGAATCGGTTGGCCCTAATTCTCGGAAGCATGCGAGAGGCGGGGGCCATGTGGTTTCGCACCGGGCGCGTTGAGTGTCCAGGCTGCGGCGCGGGACCGGTAGCGGCAGCGCAGCGGCTGGGTCATAAATTGCTGGGTGGACTTGTCACGAAGACGCGAAATGTCAAAGCGGCGGCAGCGTTGGCGACTGCTTTCTTTGAAACTGGAACACGTCTGGTTTGTTTTGAAGTGCGTAATTCGGGGATGACCGGAAACAGAGAGACAACTGGACGTAAATTCTCAGAACCGTTGGCCGGGCGTGGTACGGCGGCGGCGATCTTTGATAAATAAACGGCGACACGCCGCAGTCGTTTGTTGGCATGTGGAGTTCGGGGAGTGAGGCCTTGTCGGGACCTTTGAGGCCACTTTCGAAATCGGTGTAACAACGCGTCAGACTTGTTTAGTTTGTTTTTTGCCTCGCGGCATCTGGTGCGAATGCTTTCTGAGTATTGACGTCTAGTTTGCGTGGGAATGGGAAAGGAGTTTGGGACAAGGGGTGGGCCAATTGCCTAATTTTGAGCTCCGCCTGTGGCGGCTGTGTGGCATTTGAATGGCCAGATATTTTCATTATGTGTCCTTCTCTGTCTCTTTGGTTCCGCCTTCCTGGGAGGCGTGGTTTTTTTTAAATAAAACCAAGGTGTTTGTTTGAGAGGGTAGGAGAGAGCCCCGCTTGATGCGGACTCGTCTCGAGCTCTTCTCGAGCTCGGATCTGCGATGTCGGTTGTCACTAAGCTGTAAATATTGTAATAAAGTGTAAATATCGTGGAGAAGACCGTCGTCAGCTGTGTGCCTTCGATCAGCGAGCCACCAAAATCAACATCATCTTCAACATCGATTGATCACCCACGTATTTCAACTCTAGCTATTGCAGAGAGGTGAGGAGGAGGAGGCAAAACGTTTTATTGAGCAAAAAAAGAAGGTGGGTGGCGTCCTCAGTTCAGGAAGCCGCGCGCTTCCGCAGCCCGGGAGGCCCGGTTGATCAGGCGTTGCTGGTCCTCCAGGTGCAGGCTGGTCAGTGCGCGTTCCAATCGCTCAGGGGATGGGGAAGGGAGGGGATCGGGGTGGTGCGGGCAGAACCATACAAGATGGGCTGTTGTGGCGGTGAGGTTGCAGGAATGGCAGAAGTAGGAGAATGTGGTAGGGGAGATGTGCGACAGTACGGTACAGTTGAAGTATGTGCCTGTCTGTAGCCGGCGCCACGTCCGGGCCTCTGCTGTAGTGAGCGACGGGTGGGGAGGGGGGTAGTGGAAACGAGTGTGGCGGTAGTGGGCAAGCAGGTCGCTGTATCTGAGCGGCAGAGGGTGGAGGGATGGTGCGGATGCCAAGTCGTCTGTCCTTGGACGGGAATCCCGGAAAATGAGTTCACAGGCAGCGGCATGTGCCGCCTCATTCCCTGGTAGGAAGGCATGCCCAGGTGTCCACACTATCTGGATGGTTGGGGGAGTCTTGAGGGATTGAAGTATCTTGAGAGCCTGGTAGGGAATGCGGCCAAGAAGGTAGTAGCGGCGGGCCTGCTGAGAGTCTGTTAAGATGGTGAGGTGGCCCGTACTTGTAGTGGTGGTGGCTGCCAGGGCTATGGCGGTTGCTTCTGCTGTTGCGGTTGTGGTGTTAGGTAAGGCGGCCGAGGTGAGTATAGCACCTGTAGAATCCGTGACTGCCAGGGTGGCACGAGATGTGAAAATGCAGTGCGCGATGTCGGTGTATCTGCTGTCTGGTTGGCCAGAATAACGTCTGTTGAGGTAACTGACCCGAGCTTCGCGGCGGCCCTTGTTGTACTCTGGGTGCATGTGGCGCAGTATGGGGGTTACTCTTATGAAGCTACGTATAGGTTGCGGGAGATGCTGGAGTGTCTCTGCTGGTGGAGGGGTTGGTCGATCCAGAGATCGGAGGACCGTTCTGCCGGTAGATGTCAGGGCCAGGCGGAAGAGTTGGTTTACCTGCTGTGCTTCCAGGAGTTCAGCAAGAGTGTTATGCATCCTAACTGCAGTAGCTTCTGGGTGGGTGTGAAGGCAGGAAGACCGAGGGCGATTTTGTACGCCCGACGGATGAGTGCATCAATCTTGGAGTGTTCTTGAGGCTTTAGCTGTACATATGGGGTGCCATACGTGATGCGGCTGATGAGAATGGCTTGTATGAGGCGGCAAGTGTCTTGCTCACGAAGACCGTGCTGGTGGGTGCAAATTCGCTTGATGAGATGAATGAGTTGTGTGACTGTACGGTGTAGTTGTGGTAAGAGGGCAGCACCAGAGCCGTCAGCCTGAAATGGTACGCCCAGTATTCGGAGTGTCGAAACTTGAGGTACAGGGGTGCCTTGAAGGAAAACTGTCGGATCCGGAGTAGGTTGTGGGGGGCGTCCTCTAGTGCGGGCTCGAAGGATACGAAGTGCAGACTTTTGAGGTGCGCACGTAAGCCCGCGAGTGGCGAGGTACGTCATTGTCGTATCAATTGCCTGTTGTAAACTGTCTTGCTGGTGCCCGGCAGAACCCTTGTTTGTCCATAAAGTGAGGTCATCTGCATAGAATGCATGATGTAGGTCCGGAATTTCGGCGAGGAGCTTAGGGAGGCCCAACAGGGCGACATTGAACAATAGAGGCGAAATGACAGAGCCCTGGGGTGTCCCTTTTGCCGGTGTTGGAAAAGTAGGTGTCTGATGAGTACCGAGACGGATGGAGGCCGTTCTGTTGGTTAGAAATGCCTTGACGTAGTTGTACGTGGCCGGGCCGCAGTGGGTTTCTTGAAGGCCTTGCAAAATAGTCTCGTGTGTCACGTTATCAAAAGCTCCCTGAACGTCTAGGGCCAGGACACAGCTGGGGTTGGTTTTACTAAATTGATCGATAATGTGCTCCTTGATTTGAATTAGGACGTCTTGAGTGGAAAGGTGATTACGGAAACCGAACATAGTGTAGGGGAAGAGGTCATGGTTTTCCAGGTAGGTGGTCAAGCGGTTGTGCACTAGATGCTCAAAGAGCTTGCCTAGGCATGAGGTCAGTGATATTGGGCGGAGGTTGGTCGTTGTTAGAGGCTTGTGGGGTTTGGGGGTCAGGGTATACAATGTCAGAGTGGCGCCACTGGGGAGGTACAGTGCCATGCTTCCAATGATAATTGAAGAGAGTCAGTAAGTCCTCTCGGGCCTGGTCATCCAGGTTGCGGATTAATGTATTGGTTATCTTGTCTTTTCCTGGGGTCGTGTTGCGTGTGAGTCTGCCGAGTGCTTGTTGTAGTTCAGATGAAGTGAACGGAGCGTCGAGTGAGTCATTTGGGGGTCCAGTGTAGGCCTGTTCAGGTGGGGGTGGGTAAGTTGTTGGGTGCCCGAAGAGGTGGGTGCGAATTGAATCGAGCAGCTCTTGGGGGGGAAGGTGGTGGTTATGAATGAGACGTTGGATTTGTGTTGCTGTCCTAGTCTGCGAGGGGCTTTGTCGCCTAGGAGCTTCCTGAGAATATGCCAGGTTCTTTTGGTAGTGAGCGTGCCCTGAAGTTGATCGCAAAAGCTACGCCAATTTTGATTTTGGAGGATCTTGGCATAAGTTGCTGTCTGTTGAGTAATTTCGGCTATTCTTTTTTTGAGGGACCGGTTGTGCTTCCTTTTCTTCCAACGATTAACTAGACCGTGGCGGGCTGCCCAAAGATGCTGTAGGTGGGCGTCTGCTACTGGGTTTTTGTCGGTTAAAGGGACAGTGCTGGTGTGCTTTCGGACCAGACTTTCGAGGGCTTCTGTCCAGGCTTCAAGGTTTTCTTCGATTGGAGGAAGAGATGTAGGGTCTTTACGGAAGGCTGCCCAGTTTGTTATGTGGGCTTTTCCGATTTTGCGAGCCGTTTGGAGGTTGGGCAGCTTGATTTCTATTATATAGTGATCGCTTCCAACGGTATCCGTACGGAGGGACCAGCTTAAATGGGGAACGCTCCGGGCGAAGGTGAGATCAGATGTTGTGTCTCTAGAGACACTGTTTCCAAGGCGGGTGGGGGCGGTGAGGTCATTGTATAGGGTTAGGGAATGATTTTGTGCTGCATGGAGGAGGGCTGTTCTTTTTTTAGAGGCTTGGTGATATCCCCATGAGTGATGG
Organism: Haemaphysalis longicornis; assembly: GCF_048455015.1. Taxonomy (NCBI): domain Eukaryota; kingdom Metazoa; phylum Arthropoda; class Arachnida; order Ixodida; family Ixodidae; genus Haemaphysalis; species Haemaphysalis longicornis. Next base: position 351,718,312 of record NW_027526203.1, on the reverse strand, counting down.
GGGGCGTTGAAGTCCCCTAGTACAATGAGAGGGCTTTGCTGCGACTTTCGGCTTGCTTCATGAATAAGCAGGTCAACGGTCTTCAGGGATGAGAGCGGCGGACTGAACACGTTCAGGATGTAGAGAGATTTGGGCGGGGAGGGAGAATTTCAATAAAGGTGTGGGAGATTTCTGATGCAATGAGGTGTTCTTGCGCAGTAATATGGTGCGCTACTAGAACAGCTGTTCGGTGGTCTGGGTCTTGTGTATACGAGCAATAGCCGCGAAGCTCGGGTTTTGGGGTATCCACTTCTTGTAGCGCAATGACGTCGGGCGGCTCGGGTGCGATGTAAAGGTTTAGTTGCGCTTTTTTGCTTTTGAGGGACCTGCAGTTCCACTGGTAGATGTGCAGCTGAGAAGGGTTAGGCATTATCTTTCGGGAGGGCTGTGTCCATTGCTACTGAGTAATCGTCGCGTGCGGGGGGCAGTTTGACTTTCTTGGTTTGTGGAGTAGTGGTACAGGGTGTTGTGGAGAGGGCTTTTTCTAAAGCGTTGAGGCGGGAGGTCAGGGCGTCAGTGAGGCGCTGAATTGTTGCCGTTGAATTCGTGATTTGTTTATTGAGTTCGGTTAGGGCGACGTCGAAACGCTGATCGACAGTGGGAAGCACTTGTGTCTGAAATTGCTCGTTTACCAGTGATTTGATTATCTCAATTGGGATGGATAGAGGAGCGGGGTTATCTGGTGTCTGGGGGGAAGCTGGAGCTGGGGAGGAGGGGGCTGGGGTGCTGGCGGCTTCGAGTGCTTCTAAGCGAACCATGATTTCTGTTTGCTGGCGTTGAATGTTTTCGAGGAGTTTGGTTAGGGAAGGAAGGAACGTGGGCTCGGAGAAGGGTGGTTGGTTGGTTGATTGGGGAGGGATGGGGGGAGGTTGGGGTGCCGAGGGGAGGGGTGGGAAGTCCTGAGCGGTGGGGGGTTGCGACACAATAGTGGACCAGCCTACCTGGAGTGGACTGCTGGGTTGGTGGTGCTCGGACGGCTGGTGGAAGAACGGGGGGTGAAGACGCTGCTTGGGGGCTGGGCGGTTGGGGACGAGACGTTTCGGGCAGTCCTTGCCGGCCGTTAGATGCGGTTGTTGGCACAGTTTACACATCGGTGCGCACTTATGTTGATCTGTAGGATTGGCGAGGCCACAGGATGAACACTTCACGGAGTCCGGATGCGGGCAGATGTCCCTGCGGTGGCCGATGTCCCCACAGAGCCGGCACACTTGAACAGTCCGTTGGAAAGGTCAGCAGCGGTGGAGAATGCAGCCTACGCGCACGTAGAACGGGACCTTGCTTCCGTTGAATGTTAGAAGTGCGGAGGTTGTGCGGCATCATGCGCGCGTGGAGCAGTAGCGGTTTGTTCGCTGCTAAGAGTTCTTGGAGAGCTTCAGGGGTTGTTCCTTCCTCTAGTCCGTGTATGACACCGCGACAGGTATCGGGCGGCGGCGTCATGTACGGCTCGAGCGCGTGTTGCGTATTGTCGAGTTGAATGCAAGTGATACGGCTCAGGGTGAGCGCAAAATGTGCGTTGGCGGTGCTAGCCACAAGAAGGTTGTTTCGGGGCTGTGCTTGCACGATCACCTCGTCGAGAAAACTTTGGCGGGGAAGGTTACTTGCCATTGCAAGACTCATAGCGAGAGTTCGGGGGGTCCACTTGGCTACGTTGAGGCCCGAGCGTGGGCGGTAGATAGCCGTGTAGTTCTCTTGCGGCAGTCGTCCCTCATAAAAATTTTTACCAACATTGAGTTCAATGTTTGTTGACAAAAGTCGACAAAAGCTACCAACATTGAGTAGACTGTCTACTTACTGTCTATAGACATCCTAGCAACAGCCTACCAACTTTTTGTCAACCATTGGCCACCGTGTTTGAACTGAAACGTTTCTGTAGACTTTCTACAGAAAGTTTTTTGTAGACTTTATACTCAATCGCTGTTGCTAACCGAAGCGTTTCTGACAGGATATTCGCAACGTGATGCAGTGAGAAAAGCCGGCCATTCCTAGAACGTGGTGTCAATACAGCTTAATAGAACGTCGTCATTATTGCCCTTTAAAAGATCGTTTAGTGGGAGCAAAAATGAAAAAAAAAAGAAAGCAGAAACAGATTAGGCCTCGGGAACCTCGTCTGCGAGGGTTCACATTTTGCGGAGCCACACATCCACACGCGCACTTTCTGAAACACAACACAACAAACAACACAACCCCAGCTCACAAACGTACTACATCCGAAAAACCACAAGCGCTTGCAAGCAGGACACCGACACCGCACAAATACTAGCAGTGCACTTCATGTATATATACCCGCCAGCCGCGGGATGCCGATGCCGCGGTGAGGCGCGCCTCTCATTGCATGTTTACAAAACTACGCGTTATTATTTCCAAAATATAATACCGCGAAACACTGGAACGTAAGCAATTGCACATATCTTCATGTTTACTTTATTGTTGCAAGCTGTAACTAAACAAAACAGAAGTCTGGAATGGGTTGCGCGCCGCGTTTCGGCTGCCTCCGGTGATTGACGCGTTTCTCCCGGAGGTACGCAAAGAGGGAGGGGCGCCGCTGGCGGTTGGCCGAGAGCGACCAAAACATCTGCGCCGGCCGTATTAGGTGGGCATAGCAGGCGATTTTAGATTATCGCCGTTGTTGGAGACACGTCCAGTAGTCTGTCGCGAAATATTTACTGGCATAATTCGTTCCTTTCAACCATGCATGGCACTTAGCTTGCGCAAATCAAAACACAGTGACGAGCGGTTGCGCGTGGTTGATGCCGCTGGCTGGCGCTTGTTCGGAACCGCTGAATAGTCATGTTGATCACCGTGAAGAGTGAAAGCGAGCGGGTCGTGAAGTACCAACCCGTGCGGCTGAGGGACGAACTGGTTGTTCCGAGGGAGAAACTGCGCGGCTCGAGGTACGAACAGTGAAAGTTGCTCCCTTTTGCTACTTTTTTTTTCTCGGGCTGCACAAGTGTGAAGATACATGCAGAGAGAGAGGGAGAGAGAAAGATACGCGTGTGTGTGTGTGTGTGTGTGTGTGTGTGTGTGTGTGTGTGTGTGTGTGTGTGTGTGTGTGTGTGTGTGTGTGTGTGTGTGTGTGTGTGTGTGCGTGTGAGAGAGAGAGAGAGTATGTGTGTCTGTGTGCGTACGTGCGTGCGTGCGTGCAGGCGCTCGGGCGCGCGTGTGTTTGTGTGTGTGTGTGTGTGTGTGTGTGTGTGTGTGTGTGTGTGTGTGTGTGTGTGTGTGTGTGTGTGTGTGTGTGTGTGTGTGTGTGTGTGTGTGTGTGTGTGTGTGTTTAAAACCTGATTCAAACAAAGTAACGTAATTTGGTTAAAGTCAAGTAAATAGTTTGTCCCCAAATATTGTGAACCTGTCCTGGTATTTAGCAAAAACCAATATGAATTAATTGAAATCGGACTCCAGGACGAAGGAAAAAGATGTTTGCGTTAAATTCAACTTGAGACAAAGCGTGTCAAAACACTTTTAGTGGTCATCCTACAGAAGCTCGTCAACAGACAAATGTCAACAAAAATGAGGTAGACTTTCTATATACAACCGTCAACAGACAAATGTCAACGTGAATTAAGTAGACTTTCTACATACAACAGTCAACAGACGGGTGTCAACATACATTCAGTAGACTTTTTACAGACGACTGTCAATAGAATGTAAGAGTATGTAGGATAGCAATAAAGTTGGTAGGATGTCAACAGAACGTCTACAGAATGTAAAAAAGCATTTTTGTAAGGGGTGGCAGGGGCACTCGAGTGGTATGGCTTGGAGGGGGGGTGGGGGCAACTGCCCCCTTTGCCCCCCTGTGCCGACGCCCACGCCAGTAGCAAACAAATATTCAAAATAAGAATGCAATTGAAAATTTTAAGATTAATGCGTTCGCAGTATTTTTTTTCTATGTACGTTTTCTTTCTGCATTATTGTAGGCTTAAGCCGTGCCACAGAAACAGCTGGAGCGAGTCAGAAGGAATTGTGGTTAGATACAAATAAACTGCGGGTGAAGAAATACGACCACCACCTTCGCGTCTCCGCTTATAGAGCGATACGCCCAAAAGTGCTCAAAGAATGTGTACCCGATAATTGGCAGATAATCCCTGCGAGCCAGCCACTTCAAACAGAGTGTTTACAAAGCACGTTGCTTACTGTGTCCTCAACGTAGCGCATCGTGAATAAATGCGTCGCGTTTCAATCCCAGTGGAAGAAATGATATGGCCTCGAGTCGTTTGTACTGTCGAAGGAACCACGTTTACATCGGCGTTTTTTCCTTTAAGTAGAGAAGCAGAGGATGTCTTAGCAAGGTCTACAAGTAGAATTACCCAGCTAGCAGTGGCATACAGATAGGGGGGGGAGGGGGGGGGGGCGAAGGGGTCGCGGTTTCTTGCGAAATTCTGGGTTAAGGAGGAAGGAGTGAGAAAGAGTGCGAACTTTTATTTAGAGCGGCAAACATTGATTCTGCCTGTTATCCAATGACGACTACTGACAACTATTTTTCTGCCGCAAGTGACACACTCACGCAATTAATGCGACTTCGACGTCGTCATTTTGCAATGCCCCTGGAAAAATGTAAACGGAAGGTTAACCGGAGTACGCCCCATGAATCGAGATTTTTTAAAAGATTATTTCTGGTTTGTTTTTGTTTCGTTTTGTTTTTACTTTTTTTCGCCTTTATATCCCCCCCCTCCTTCCTTTTATATGTCTCCGCAAAGATGCGGAGAAGGCGGGGGGGGGGGGGGGGGGGGACAGAATCCTGCGAACGACACTGCCAGCTAGTCCTGAATATAACTGGCCGGCGCGAGTACACGCGCTGCTAAAAGCTGGCCCTGGAATGCCCGACTGGGTTCTGGCAATAATAAGACAATCGCTGAGTGAACGGCATTTCTAGAGGCCGGTGTGCTTTGCTTGTTGGGTTTCGACTAAGCACAGCCTAGCCAACGCACATATTAGCTACTAAACTTTTTTGAACCACCTAATGTCCAAGGCTCTGATGACGCAATTTACGGCTCCATTTTGTTGAGGTTTGACCAGCTCATGAGTAGAACCAGTGATACCTAAGACATAAGACAAAAAAGAAAAGTGGAGGAAGGGGGCGGGGAGGGGGGGGGTGGGCTAAGTTTTATGTAGTTTGACAGTAGCAGACATCCATAAGGCAGATTTTATACTCAATGGCACTCTATATCCTGCAGAGATGGATTGTTTTTTTCGGTGTTGCGGTTCGTACATTAGGTTTCGTAACAGGTACCCTACAAACCAGTATTTCTTTGTGTTTAAAAATACTCGTGGATTAAAGTGACCCAAAACTTCAGGAGCCCCCGATTTGCATCACTATAGCAAATAGGATGAGGTCCATCTTCGATAACACGCTCCAGTTGCGACGTGCAGGTGCACTCTTTGCGACAATGGTAATGCCACGTGCATCAAGGGATCCTTCGCATATTCAGCTTTTTCTGCTGAAATAAAGCTCTCTCTCTCTCTCTCTCTCTCTCTCTCTCTCTCTCTCTCTCTCTCTCTCTCTCTCTCTCTCTCTCTCTCTCTCTCTCTCTCTCTCTCTCTCTCTCTCTCTCTCTCTCTCTCTCTCTCTCTCTCTCTCTCTCTCTCTCTCCAGCTATTTTTCGAAGGAATGCTTTAACGGTTACTGAATCTTTCAGAAATATTGCACGCTTCTTTGAACGCCCTCTACAAGGTACGAAACAGCTCATCCTCCGGAGTTGAAACGTTACTGTGAATTCCGAGTAACACACAGAGAACTCGTGAGGCGTCAAAACTCAGCGCACAGGAAATCTCGTGAAGTTGTTGACGTTAGGTGGACAGTGAGGGAATGTTTTCCTTGCAGGGCAAAGACTTTTGCCCCGGAGTGGTGGTTGACCAGGTGACGTCACATGCGCAGCGGAACCACACATCATCGCCTGTACTCTTCCATCTTGGCCGGGACCCCGGCGAGAAATACCCAATCGAGTACGTATGCGTTCCTACATCTCCATGGGACCTAGAAATTAGCAACATGCATTTATTTATTTTATTTGTTTGTTTGTTTGTTTGTTTGTTTGTTTGTTTGTTTGTTTGTTTGTTTGTTTGTTCGTTTGTTTGAAGTGCTCACCAACAGCGCAAGGGCCTTGTCGGGTGATGCATGCTGGGTACATGAATACAAGGCATACAAAAGACAACATACAGGAAGGCAAATAACAAAATGGGTAAAAATAAATGTGTAGATATATATAAAGAGGGAGAGTGACCAAAAAAGCGAAAACGTTTTCTGAACAGCGGGAGTTTGGAGGTCGTGTGAAGAGGATGCCCTAAACAACACATACAGGCATAAGCAAGATGGTGCTTTTGGCGCAGAAACAAAAACGCAAGAGCAGAGCTCGAAAAATGGCGCTCACTGCGCGTATAAGATCAAAGTGCCTTGGTGTATACCTTGCAATGGAAGTATGGCCAAAAGCGGGAAGCCTATCTCGATTCTAGAAACCTCTACGATACCGCGTAGAATGTACCAGAATATATATTCACACGGGGTACCTCACGGACGGTGGATGGCCGCGACGTCACCGGCCAGGAAACAGGAGCGTGTCCTCTCACGGCCACTCCGAATCCTCTCTGAGGACAAAGTGGTTTGTTCAGCTTCGACAAACCACTCACCAGTACCCGCGACGCCGCGGCCGTTACCACCGACAACCTACGCACGGAGTCGTGATGCGCAGCCACGTGATTCGCGGCGCGGAGGGGGATGAGGATGGATTGGTTTCGGTAGCATTTCGGCTGGCGTACCCGCAAATTTTCCCGCCGTTTTTTCGCGGGGCTACCACTCCTCCACGTGAATACCACCAGTTAACTAACGCGGACGCAGGCGCCAATTACGGGGGGAGGGGGGGGGGGATGGAGGGGGAGGGGGCACGCGCTCCCTCCGGGACGAGCTCCCCCCCCCCCCCCCCCCGGCGATGCTTGCCACCCCCCCCCCCCCTACTCCCCGAAGTTCCATAGCCACTGACATTACCAGTTGAGGCTTCTTTTGTGTTGCCTCTACCTTTTCAAATAAAATTCTATTCTGGCTAAAATATTACTACATTATTGTTGGCGCCGACGTGCACGGCTTAAATTTCATACTTTCAATTCATTCCTTCAAATCCTTACCATAGAAGCACAAGCGCTCTCGAAGAACCAGCGGCTGTTGTATAATCCGTATTTTTATCCAATTATACATACATACATATAATATATATATATATATATATATATATATATATATATATATATATATATATATATATATATATATATATATATATATATACAAAAGTTGTTCGACCACGGTGAACAATGGGTTTAATAACGTTTCGGCCGAGGGACCGGCCTTCGTCAGAGTCGGATTATTTTGTGAGCATCAGGGATGTGCATTGAGAATATTCCCCGTGAACCCGGCATCATCATTATCATCTGTGGATAATCATCATCATCGTGCGCTCGGCCTCCTCGGAACGTGTCAGCAAGCTAATAAACGCGGTCTAAAGGAACAACCCGTCTCTCTCAATGTATATATATATATATATATATATATATATATATATACACACACAGAAAGAACTACCGGCAGTCTACAACGCCAAAGAAGGCATAGGGGAATGGTTAGACTATTTTTTACCGTTAGTGACGTTACATTGTTTTTTTTAATTAATTACGTGAGAAAGAAAGAAAGAAAAATTGGGCCCATCTCCCCGCGAGGGGGACTCGAGTAAATGCGTCGCATAGGGGGTGGGTGTATTGCGTTAACGTTTAGTGTTTGGGGAGTTGGTGGTAGTGTGGTAGTGAATGCGTTGTATCAGCAGCTTCTTGACGTAGTTTGAATGAGTCAAGGATATAAGGCGCGTTCGTAGCCTCCCATTCTGTGTCGGCTTTGTGGCGCAGTGGGTAGAGCACCATGTACATTGCGTTCCGCCCGCAGGGTCGAGGGATCGAAACCAGGCGCCGGGTAGTATTTTTTTATATAGTGTAGGGGGAGGGGTGCGGACTACGACTACGGACGTCAACGCGGGTGACATCGTGAGTTACTGAAATGCTCTGCATTTAAAAAACACGCGCCCAGAGTGGGGACCGAACCCACGCCTATCGATTAGATCTCGAATGCCTTACTAATTCGGCTATCTGGGCGACTGTGTTCTCCTTCACTTTCTGGGGTATTTATATTTACTACAACTGTATCTGACGCTTGAGGGTGGTAGCCAGCGCCACTCTGACTACACGGGGAGAAGGGGACCTTCTTTTTAACCCCCGGGGCGTGACGCGAACGTCTACAGCCTCTCATAAGTGGGGCTGTCTACCACCCTCAAGCGTCAGATACAGTTGCAGTAAATATAAATACCCCAGAAAGTGAAGGAGAACACAGTCGCCCAGATAACCGAATTGGTAAGGCATTCGAGATCTAATCGAAAGGCGTGGGTTCAGTCCCCACTCTGGGCGCGTGTTTTTCTTTCTTTCTTTCTCACGTAATTAATTAAAAAAAAATAATGTAACGTCACTAACGGTAAAAAATAGTCTAACCATTCCCCTATGCCTTCTTTGGCGTTGTAGACTGCCGGCATTTCTTTCTGTATTTCCTAACGAGCTACTCATTTCCAAACCCTATTATCGTGCGAAAGCTTAGCGAGGGCCTCGGTTCTGGCAGCCTTGATGCCAAGGTAGCATAAGAGGGTTTCCCGCCAGTTGCCCGCTTATGACAGGCTGTAGACGTTCGCGTCACGCCCCGGGGGTTAAAAAGAAGGTCCCCTTCTCCCCGTGTAGTCAGAGTGGCGCTGGCTACCACCCTCAAGCGTCAGATACAGTTGTAGTAAATATAAATACCCCAGAAAGTGAAGGAGAACACAGTCATCGCCCAGATAGCCGAATTGGTAAGTCATTCGAGATCTAATCGAAAGGCGTGGGTTCGGTCCCCACTCTGGGCGCGTGTTTTTCTTTCTTTCTTTCTCACGTAATTACTTTAAAAAAATAATGTAACGTCACTAACGGTAAAAAATAGTCTAACCATACCCCTATGCCTTCTTTGGCGTTGTAGACTGCCGGCATTTCTTTCTGTATTTCCTAACGAGCCCCTCATTTCCAAACCATACATATATATATATATATATATATAGAGAGAGAGAGAGAGAGAGAGAGAGAGAGAGAGAGAGAGAGAGAGAGCTGTTTAATGTGGGAGGGAGAGGCCAGCTCTGCTGGCGGCAGTGCTTCCTACGCAAGATGGGGATGATTACAATGCAGTGACGGGGATGCGAGATATTGGGAAGCCAACAAATAGAGAAAAAAACAAAAGGTAAATAAAAAGTGACGCGCAATGAGATGCAAAAAACAAAACTATAAATAAAGTTGAATAAAAAAGTTGAGCAAATGGTGCCGAGGAAGTACCGAGCGCCTTACAACAAAAAGGAGAAAAAATGTGCATGACGACGCAAACGCGTACAGACGTAGCCATGCGCACAATTCAAGAATTACACAATTTTCTCTATTCCAGATTCCCTCAAAAAACGCAGCAAAATTTTTGTCCCTAAAGATGAGTCATTGTTGTTGACCCAGGTCCAAGAAAGTGACACAACCACAACTGAAGCCTTGCTCCACGTCGTACACGAGACAGGCAGCTAGCCGCTGTTGGTCGCGCAGCGGTAAATCGCGGGCAGATACACAAGTGCTCGGTAGTCTCGCGCACAGCGCACGTGGGGCACAGTGACAGTGGTGAATCCTTCCACCATATTTTAAACTTGAAGATTTGGGTGTAAGCCACGTGTAAGTACACCTACAGACGCTTTGGTTAGGTCGGGTGGAAAACGGAATTTACAGAGAGTGTCAGTGCCATGCAGAGGTGGATATCCTCTGTGAGAGTCCTGCCACTTCAACATTTCCTCACTCCATCCAGTTCGATAGATAAGGGCACACCCATCCTCGCGAAGGAAAGAAAACTGTGTCGTGTTGCGTAGAAAGTGGTCAGCGCTGGCGGCTGCATCAGACGTAGTATTTCCTTCTATCCCCGAATGACCAGGCAGCCATTGAAGCACGATGTGATGGCCCGCGCTCACTACCCCTGCGTGGATTTCGCTGATTTTGCACACAAGCTGACTGCGGTTTCGGATAGCCTTCTTGGAGCTTGCAAAGCACCTCGAGTCTAAGATCACCCATCGCCGGGCCGGTTTGCGCCGATGAAAGGAAGGGCAGCCCTTACAGCCGCTACCTCGGTAGCGGTGGGGGATGTTTTTTGGCTCAGCTTATTTTTAAGCAAAGCTTTCTGCCTCTGCCAGCCAACGGTTCTTTCGCGGCGTGCGGGACAATAAACTCTTAACGCGGCGGAGGCGGCGGCGACGGAGGGGGAGGCTTTCACTCACGGCGCACACTGTAGATGGCTCGGCAAATTTACCCAGCGTAAGGTCCCTAAAATTACTAAGGTAGCGCCAACTGCTCCCTCCTTCTCCGCTGCCCTCCTCTTTTTTCTTTCCCCTCACCCGCGGCGCCGCGGTCCCTTTAACTCCGTGCCGGTGCCGCCATATTTGTTGGCCACTTGAGAGCAGACGCCCTCGCTACGCTTCAGGGCGCTCGCTGCAGTTTGCTCTTGTTTTCGCGCCGAAATCGCTCTTTGGTAGCATTTATAGGATTTCTAGAGCCCCGTTTTACCAACACGCACTGAGTGATAGTGTTTTGTTTTATATTTTTGTCTACAAGGGGATATTTGCGGGGCGGATGCCGCTGGCGCATACGCAGAGCGCGGTTTTTGTTTACGTGTGCGGCATTCTGTAACACCCCATGATAGCTCGTGAATGCGAAAGGATCGAGCGTGGACATTTCAAACTGCTCTGTTACGGTAGTTCCGTTCTTGCATTCGCGTGACTTTGGTCGTGCAATCACTGCACAGAGGTCTTGCGCACGGTTCGCGGCAGTATACAGTGCGCTTCATTCGCAAATGCCGTAGTTCGAGCGCTGCGCTGGCGTCCTTGCACTCGCCTTTCTTGCGATAATTGTGAATCCTCAGCGGCGTTCACTCTGCGCCCGCTTTTACTAACGACCTACATCCTACCTTAATTCCGCGCAGTTTAGAGTGCTTTGCCGTTTTTGTAGAAATGTTTCCTTCACCTTCATGTCGTTATAGGCTGCTGTGAGTAGACTAAAAACATACACATGCTGTTGTGCGTGTGTGCACGTACAGCGACGTGAAAAGCCCCTGCTTCCCCGACTTCGCAGCCGGATACACTAAACTACACTCGCGGCCGTACGTTCATGTGCGAACCTAGTGAAAAACGCAGACTTGTAATTATGGGAATACGCGCCAGAGAAGACTGCGATCAATCGATCGGGTAAACTGAAATTACAGATTTGTGGCCTCTTATTTGTCATACGAACCAGAGATCGAGTCCCTCTACGTGCAAATTATGTAACTAGTTACTGCAGTTAATTAATCATGCAATACGTTTTTTCACCGGCCGCGGTCGTTTACAGCCGTTATTAATGGAGGCGCCTGGACAGAATTGTTTTGTGCTGGGATATATTCTGGCAGATTTGTACATTGCACTAACACAGGGATACACCCGAAAGAAATTCGAAAGAGGACCAATGTCACGATGATTATCAAGAGAAAACAATAAATCACAAAAATGAATTGGTGCCAGCAAATAGATATTTTATTGTAACAAACGTCCGTAATGACGTCGTGCAGGTGGCTTGTGCTGCTGACGTGGCTTCCCGTGAGAAAAAATGTTGGGAGTGGCATTTGGGTTTAGTTTTTTTAACGCCAAGCTTCTCCAATATCCGTTGCTCAAATGGATCCGTGAAATAATCCTATTTAGAAGGGAAAAAAAATGTCGCCACCGAGTTTAAGATGCGCCACAAACACTCCGCAAATATAGGCAATAATGCATTGCAGAAGGGAGTTAGTGAGTGTTCTACCGTAGCATGGTCAAATTCGTGTTCGCGCATCTGCCCAGTGCCGCGTCCGCTCAACTCGCTACACTAAACCCGTTTAGCAAGCGCTTTGCTGGACAAAAATACGTCTGCTGAAAATAATATAGTCGCCCAGTGTGTTTTGGTTCAAATCGCAATGACTGGATACGCTGCGCCATTTACTAAGATGAAGTAAGCGCGCACATTGCAAATGTACGGCATCACGTGTAATGCAAATGTAAGTCGTAATAACGTTCCTCTGTGCATACACGGAAGAAAGGGCGTACAGCCGTTACGGTGCGAATATGCATCTGAAGTATTATTCAAACGTGCGCGAATTTAATAAAGCGATAACAGAAATTGCGCATCAAACGTACGTCAACGGCGCGGTCACTATATTAGCTGGCCTTAAATTGTTTTACCTAGCCGCAATTTTTTTTTCTCGCAACAGCCTCAATTTGCGCCGCACCGACCAGGCCCATATTACGCAGCAAATCACTCCAATGTCATAACAACGGGATTATAATACCACCCGGGTAGCTAACACACAAAACATGACTTCACGCCAAAAAGAGCGTACACGCACTCGGAACGCACACGATACATGGTCAGACGCAAGCTGCCGTCGGCCAAAACAAGCATGAATTCAGGTGAACAATTCTCGCGTCACGAAAACCTTACGACAACTGACTGAACATGCTACGCCGCTGATATTGATGCTGGAAGTTAAGCGCGCACATGACAAATACACGGCCTCTTATCCAAACCAAAGCTTACGACGGGACGAACTCGGCGCTGCGCGCAATGCCTACTCAGAACAAAGCGTGGACGACGGTCGCGAAGGGAATACGCATTTCTTCGTAAGTGACCGCTCAAGCTCGCGCCGAATTTAACAGAGCAAGAACAAGCATTCAGAAACTTACCTCGCAAAAGAGTGATGGCAGCGTCGGCCTGAAGTATGCCCGTTCAAATCTATGCAACCAAACTTTTCTCCTTTCTGCGTCGCGTTTCCCGGACGGAATAACGAAGTCTTGTGCCCTGCCTGACGATATTCGCGCTGCCTAAGGCACAACACAGCGGCACCGAGAAGCAACATAAAACGACACCGGTGCGACATTTTTTCGAAACGAGCAGCTAATGCTTACTTTGCTATTAGCTGCCGCCTACGATAAAGCCGGTACTGAAGCACGGTGGCGACGGTGGCTCGGAAGCCAGCAATGGCGTCGCAGCGGCGGCGTTGCGCAATGTCCCAGCCGGCGAGGCATCGGCGAGGCGACCCGGCGGCGGAGCAAAAAAAAAAAAAAAAAAACCACGTGACTTTTCCCTTGGCCAATGGCGCGCGGCGTTCGCCGGCGAAAAAGAAAATGTCAAAAAACGAAGTAAGAGAGGAGCGCGGGCGAGGGCGAAAGGCGGCGAGATCTAAAGATGGCGCTACCTTAGTAATTTTAGGGACCTTAACCCAGCGTTCCCCGGGCGGAGGTGCCTGCTCGCCAGCGGGCGCGTCAGCAGTACGGCTTTGTCGTCTGCTTTAGCGACGGTGTTTTGGCCCTGTTTTGGGGCAGCTTCGCGTCCAGAGCGCGCTTCCTTCGCACGGCTTGATTAACTTGTTCGACAGCACCTACTGGGTAACGCGTACCCAACGGAATTAAGTGGTCGTACGGCAGAGATATGTTAATGCCGAACCGCATGGAGCTTTTTTTCACGCGATTCGCGCGCGTCGGCGTTAATTGCGCGTGCGTTTTTTCGACGCCGCGTCGACGATTCCGCGCCCGCGGCCAACGTTTATAGATACTTTTTCAGTTTCGGAACTGCGCCTTCCAAAGCGGGCGCGACTTTACCCTAGGCGCTGAGAGGGCGCTCCGGTCGCGAGTTGCGCTGTGTCGGCGGCTGCGGCGGCGGCTCCGGCGGCAGCGTTGACGGCGTGCGCGGCCGGTCCGCTGGGCTCAAAGTTGCGGCCGCGGTTAGTTGCGTGTCTGCTCTACCAGTTTCTTCTTTTCGCTTGCGTTTGTCTTTGCCCTTGTGCGAGAAACTTGCCGTTTTCAGTGTAGTCGGTTTGGGATACTATTGAACAGTGCGGCCGTGGGTGAAAGCATTTCGTCACACCGTCAACGTGCTGTGTTTTCCTTCTTGTGCTGGGCTTGGTGCAATGCCGACTGGCTTAACTCGCAGTCGGCTGTACGGGATTTTCCAGCCCACTTTGGCAGTGATGCTTGTGAGGAGACTGGGCACATGCGTCGTGCATGAGGCACGTGCTTATGCCCTTTACAAAATGTACAAGAGGAGGACGGAATGTAGCCTCATGCTAAAAAAATAGTGAAACAAAACAGACAAATGAACAAAAATAAAAATTCTTAATGCTAACACAATATAACTAGAAAACATACGATCTAAATCTCAAGGATTTTGGGTTAGCTTTACCCGCGCAATTTGATTTCTTTGAAACTACGAAGGATACGCGGATGTCTTTCATAAAGAAAACATGCAGTTGCTGCGCATGGTTATGAGGAAATATCATTCGTGCTGCAACGAACTTGCGCGATTGGCATGTCAAGCGAAATTGTGTGCGCATTTGACAGCTACTGCTACGCGAAAATTCATATAAAATGCTTTCGTTCTTGGTATTTTAGCCCCCGCTAAAAATCACTGGGCGTACGTACTACTCCTTGCATAATCGACCCGTTTCAAATAAATCGCGAACTGGAATAGCGCGCGCGCGGCAAGAAAATGTTGAGCAACTTCCGAGAACAGTTATTTCTTTTCGAGTACGCAGCCAGATCCCAACCGAGATGCCGAAGCGGAACCCAACCGAAATGCCGAAGCGGAACGCTACGGATGGGCCGGCATTTGCACGAGGGTGAAGGAATCCAAGAGCGATAAAAATCACGTGACCAGCAACCCTACGTAACGTGTTACGCCACGTAGTTGTTTTTTTTTTTTTTCCTGCGGGGTATGTTATATTTTTCTGCCATTCTTTTTTTTTTTTTTTTCTCGCGCGCGCACTGCGTTTGCACGGCGTTGCACGCGCTCTCCTGCAAGTCGACGTTCTCATGTGGTGCCGATTATACTTATCTGTGCCTGTTCTAGGTTCAAGCGCACAGAGCTTTTCTTGCGCGCTGACATCCCAGCGCTCACATGCGGTTTACGTTATGCTTTCCTTCCGACTGGAGCAGGAAGGCGCTCCACATGTTTGGTGTGCGTGCGTTGGTGGGCGCACATATCCGGTAATTGCGTACATTCTTGAAAACAAACAGCAATAAACAGAAGACAACGAAATTGTTAGCCACTTGTGTGGTTCTTCCGAGTTCACTTTTGCAAAAGAGTATGGATATGCGCGCATGCGTATATGCATGCTCAAAGTTTCAGCGTAATTGCGTGTCTCTACAAGTTTATTCCTTTCGTTTGCGTTTGTTTTTGTCCCCCGTGCGCGAACCTTGCCCCTTCAGTGCGTTCAGTTTGTGACGCTATTGAACAGTGCCGATTTCATCGAGGATTTCGTGACTCCGTCAAGACGCTGTGTTTTCTTTGATGAGCCTGGCTTACCGCAATGCCAACGTGCTCCGCACCTGGCTGTACGAGCAAATACAGAAGCAACACTCAGAAGTCACTTTTTAGCGCCGTCATCGGATCCATAGCTTCTCACCCAATAGAAAAGAGCGATTCCCCGCGCGGACAAAGAGATAAGCAAAACTCGCAAGGTATGTGGACTTCATTTTCTCGAAGAGGATATTGCGATCATTAACATAAAGTCGTCGAGATCGGCCGGGCTTACTGGGCACTGAAGGAAAGTGCAGTTTCCGTTAACTTTCCCAACCTTACCAGCAACTTGTTGAGCAAGCAGACTCGGCGGCGGTCTCCGAAAAAGAGAAAAGTAGGGTCTGCGCACGAGCTAGGTTATTACAAAAGGAGAGCACTTTCCCAAGGAGTGAGCTCTCCAAAACGCCTGTTCCCCAGCAATGCACCGATTTTGCACAGATAGTCGACAATAGTGCGGCAATACGGCTCCCACCCAACTGGAGAACGGCACCACTCGAAAAAGAACCGGGGCAGCATCGGCAAACTTTTTTACTGGGCCCGAAGGAAAGTCCTGAAGAGCGTTGTTGCGCGACACGATATCACCTATGTTGTCTACGAAACGGGAACCTGCTCCAACAGTCGTGTGAAAAAATATTATTCGGGATGCAATAAATTTGCGCAAAATTGGCATGGCAAGAGAATTTGTGCGCACGCTTGACAGCCACTGCTACGCGAACGTTCATGTAAAACGCTGTCGTTCTTGATATTTTAGCCACCGCTTCAAATCCCTGGGCGTACGTACAAGACTCCTTGCATAATACCGTCCGTTTCAAATAGATCTCAAACTGCAACGGCCGCAGCAAAATGATGAGCAACGTCCGAGAACAGTTATTTCTTTTTCAGTACGCAGCCAGAAGCGGCGAGGACCGGAAACGCCGAGCGGAACGCTCCCCGCTAGCAGACGACGCTCGCTCTCCTAGCGCAACTCGCAACCGCAGCGCCGCGGTGGCGAGAGTCGCGGCCGGCCGCCTTCTCTCTATGGCCGCGGCGGGGAGATGCGGAACTGAAAAAGTATCTAAAAACGTTGCCCGCGGCAGCATCTGCCTTGGCTAGATTTTGACGCGCGTCGCGCGCAGCAGTGGGAGGAGCCTGGCGATATGGTTCCTATAAATATATTCTAGGCACCATACTGGCGACTTGCGCCAATGGGGAGGCGCGCGCCTCATGGCGGCGGTTTCGAAGCGCTCGAGACAGCCGGCGAGCTCCGCCGGTGATGCTTAGGCTTACCACCTCAGCAGATATTGAATCGCTTTCACTAGCGGCGCGGATGATGTTTTATAGTACCGTTTTCACCCACATAAGCTCCTTTACCGCACAAGCAACTTCGTGCGTGCCTTGAGCGTCATTTTAGACAGCGCTTATAGCAGCGGTCGCTCGAGCTCCCGGCACTACTTCGCGGCCGAAGCCGCCGCCATGTTGCCGCCGCCTGCCGCGCCGCGCACAGCGTGCGGGTGGCTCCGCGGCAGCGTCAGCGCGCCTGTGGCGTCCGCGGTGCGTTTTCGCGAGCAGTAAACGCTCCATGCAGGGCGGGAAAGCAAAATGTAGAGACCACAAAAACATTTGGCCGCTAGAGAAACGCTACCTTTTGCGCACGGCTTGCCACGAATGGGACTCCGGTTTCTAAATTGTTGAATACCAATCGGTTGTGTTTTATGAGGTATTACAAAAGGCAAAAGGAGCAACTGGTTCTGATAAATAGCGATAATAACAGTTCCCTCAGCTTTCTCGTAGTTCTCAAACGTACTAAACTGACTAGTTTTAATCGGCATAAATGGGAATAACTAAGCTAACATGCCGAATTGTTTCGGTGGCTGCGCTTGTGTCGCACGGTGGTGTAGCACCAAGCTAGCACATCTGGATGGCTAGGTTCCGCTGTTTCACCCTTCGAAAGACGTTCCTCTCCGTTTTCTTTCTGCCGACGCACGGCCGGGCTACAGCGGCGGCGTCCGCCGCTCTAGCCCGGCCGCGGCTGACGCTGGTGTGTTCGGGACGCCGCCCCCGCGAATTCCAGGTAACGGCTGGCAGAATCTCTGGTTTCACTCTTTGTAGAGCCACCTGTGTGAATTCAAGTGACGTCGCATGGGCAATTGTTGAGGGCGTCGTTTAAAGTTTTGCTTTCCGACCACCTTCACAGCGTGGATTGGAGCCAATTTTTTTTATTGTGCAATGGACCGACGGCATCCACACGCATATGGCGGATGATTCTGCGGTCACTGAGCCGTCCGCATAAACGTGCGTGTGGTCTGCGTACGCGGTTAATATATATATATTCGAGAGTGAAAAGCTTCAGTGAGGTGCGGCATGGACGACTTTTAACACGGAAGTGTTTTATTCCCGGGCACACAAAGATTTCACATGCGTCATATCCGTCACGGAAGTGACGTCAGTACAGCGAAGCAAGCAGACTGTAAAGGGTGCACACCTGCACACATGGTCTTCTTGTGGGGAAGCCGCCTTTAGTACCAAAGAGTACGTCATACATAGGGTTGTTCGTTTTCGGGTTTTATATGTTAACACGAAAGTGTTTTATGCCGGGATACACCAAGATTTCACTGACGTCATATCCGTCGCGGAAATGACGCCAGTATACACCTTTACCGGAGCGACCCGCGAGCAGGACGTTGCTCGCCAAGCACACCCACGAAGACAGCCGCCGTCCCGCAAATCATGCTCAGCTGCAGATCTTGCTGCACATTTCACTTTCGTGTTTTACCGATTCCTATGACAGAGGAATCAATCACAGTTTTTTTTTTTTGCTTATTCCGGGAATTTTTGTTATTATATTCCATGGTGCGAGTATCCACGGTGGCAATGCTCGTTTGACAGGTCGTTAAAAATTTGCTGGAAGCAAGTCTCTTCATGCGATGCGGTGATGGCTGCCAGATGATGCGCATATGGCACCGAGTGATATGGCGTAGAGATGTTCGAAGGCACTCTTGATGTTGAAGCACTGAGGCAGAGAGGCACCGAGCTTCCCGCAAAGTTTCAATTGTGGATGTGCATTTGGGAAGACCCAGGCACACGCGTAGAGCTCTCACCAGCACTGAATCTATGATCGTCAAATTTGTAGAAGACAGTTGATGTAGGGCCGGCAGGCTGTAGCACAGAAGGCCGAGAAAGAGTGCTTGATATATTCTAAGAAGAGAGGACACGGAGCATCCCCAAGGTTGTCCACGCAAAATGCGCACGAAAGGCAAAAGCCTCTCTTTCAATTTCACTCGGACAAATACAGGTGGTCTACCTTAATTGATATAAGCGTGCAGGTTTAGCCCAGCGTGACGTTTTTCGTGGTGCAGCTGTAGATATCATCGCTACCATGGGTATCAAGAGCAACAACAAACAACAACATGCTGGTATAAATGCACCTTCACTAAGCGCATTCCCCTCCAGTCATTTCCGCCCATTTAGAATGACTCCGTCCCCGAAACTCTATGCCTTTGCGAAGTGGTACCTCTCGACTTCTATTCATTAATTCTCTGGCCAATACAATTAGACCAAAATACCCCGAAGCATTCAAGAACCCCTCAAATTCCAGGAGAGCGTATATTTCTTGCCTAAAATCCGTCCTCGTGCTGTGTTTCCCCTTTCTGTGCCCCTCAGCGAGGAGGAGAGTGTCTTCTTAGCCTGACATATGCTTTGCTCCCGACGTTTTTTCTAGAATGGTTTCCTCCTCGACTAAAAATTCAAAGGCCCCTCTCCATGATGCAAGTGCTTCCTCGCAGCGGAGGCAGCCAAATCGCCCTCAGTCTTTCCTTCCACGCAATTGCTTCTCATTTCGCTTTCATTATTTTTAACTTGATATGTACTGGTAAAGCTATACTAAAACGTTACAATTTCTTTCCCACCTATGGTTTTACAAATTGCGATAAAAATATAGCAGAATTTTACGTGTCTTCTTAGGATACGCTTTTGTGAAGGAGTGCTTTGTGTAACTTTCTGTGTGTGCACATGTGTGTTATCGTTATCACGCATCGATCGTCAGTTCATGCTGATCGCGTTCGAATTAGTTTTGTTGGAGCGCGCCTTTCAGGACAGGAAAAGCATTTAATTTTGGTGTCTTCTTGCAGCCCACGAAGTGCAGAGTATCGTCACGCAATGCCGTCGATCCTGAGCACTTACCAGGAGCACAAGGCATCGTTAGTCCCTGGCAAACCACAGCTCGACTGGTGCGACGCTGCGGTTATGGTGAGTTGGTTAACGCAAGAACGAAAAAGTAGTGCTTTGAAATGCTCGCTAACACAAACTGTTGGCATGTGAACATGAGTATAATCGCAGTTTAGCAGGTAGTATTCTTTCTTCATCATTATTTGGTTTCTTTCCAGAAAATAGAAAGCATGTGGTGGATCGAGATCTCGCTGCCGTAAGGTTTATTCGTTCAAACAGGGAACAACAACAAAAAACTGGGCTATCTCCACTAACGTGAAACCTGGGGAGGGGCGAAGCATGCAGTGTATAAGTGTATGATGTGGTTTCGATGATGCGGTTTCGATGTATGATGCAGTTTCGAAGTTATGAAGCGTATAATGCAGTTTCGATGCTGAGCGCTCGGTGTCTTAGCCTAGGCCTTGACGTTTTTTTTCCCACAGCGATAAAACTGTTGGGGGTAAAAGTCTTGTGTCTCTGAAGCAAGAAGCGATCTAGAGCGAGGTGTTGGAAAACGAGTGTCCCGGTGTTTTAGTACCGTGACTACATGAGACGCCTACAGCTCGAGCCATTAATTAATTAAGGTGCTTTGCCCCTAAAAACATCATGCACACTCCATCTAACGACGACGATGGTTGAACGCAAAGCTTTCTCATTATGGATTCTTTGGTTGGCCACACTGCGAGTATGTGCTACTATGGAGGTACGCACCACTTTTCTAGAATACCGACAGCAGCTCTCGGGTGTGCACTCCTTAGGCCTAACGTTTTGGCTGGGGTGTACGGCGCAAATCGGTACCTGCTGCATGCCGTTCAGTGAGCAATTTTTTGAGTGGGTGGTGGTTTGAGGTGATAAACCCCAAGACGTGACGTTAGGCCTAACGTCCTAAACCTCATAATGGGAAGTTAGGCCTAACGCCTTGTGGCTTACAGCCTTGCGGCATGCAGAGCAACGCCATTCTTCTCACGACGGATTCTTTGGTTGTTGTCTGAGTTTTCCAAACCTCTTCAACCATGTGGAAATGGAACAGATAGACGCTGGCTTCATAATGATGAAGCCAGCCTCTATTTATTTGCTCCATTGCCCTGGGTCCCTCGCGGTTCGATTCAGGCCATAGGAAACGTCTTTAAAGCGAAGCTTTAGTACCCTCACTGATGTCGTTGTACGCCAGTACGCCCTGCAGGAAAGTCGACTTTCTCTGACGACGAGGATAGTGGCCCAGCATGCACCTTCACACCCCCATACGAAATTTAATGTTTCAATGCATCAAAATTCGTTTTATAAAATTCGCCATGACCACCATTAAAAATTTGGTTGTTTTGGAAATAAAAACAGTGTAATTTACAGAAACAGTTGTTCTTTGACAAGGAAAGCAAAACCACGTCCCATATTTCTCCTGGGACCAAAAAAATACTCTTGAGCTTCGAAGCAAAACGTGACAGCGAGCTCTAAAAAAGGTATTTCTATATTAAAGCGCAGCTTTAGTGTCCTCAGTGATGCTGTTGTATACAAATACGCCCTGCAGGAAAGCCAACTTTCTTTGACGATGATGATGAATGATTGTGGGTGATGTGAAAGAAAAAATCGCTCCCGTGGCCGGAATCGAATCTGGGTCTCTTGTGTTATGAAGCTGGCGTGTACACTACAAGTTGGGACGTATCACCTACCCAGCACCGCATAAACACCAAACGAAAGAGGGCCCGGGGAACGCAGCTCCGTGCACTCCAGACGAATACTTTCCCCCATCCCACTAACTGCCACATCTTGCACCCCACCGTATATTCCCCGCTATGCCGCTTCTGCGCAGCCCCCGGGACGCTCTTTCATATGGTAGTGGGCTGCGCGCACGCCCCACTGCATTCGCGAAATCTCCGCCTTTCTTCTCGCGAGCTTTGGGAGAGAGCTCTGACCAGCTCCGACCTCAATGACCAGCGCCTGCTGGTGTTGAGGGCTGTTGAGGCGGGGAAAGCTCAAGGGGTCTTGGACTGAGGACTCCTCCCCATTGCTTTTCGCAATAAACACGTTTACTCTCTATCCAATTGCTCCATTTCGACGTGGTCGAAGGGGAACGCCAAGCAGCAGGTACCGATTCGCGCCGTACACACCAAGCCCAAACGTTAGGCTTACGGAGTGCACACCCGAGAGTTGCTGTGGGTATTCTAGAAAAGTGGTGCGTACCTCAAGAGTAGCACATACCCGCAGTGTGGGACTGGCCAGTCAAAGAATCCATCGCGAGAAAGCTTCGCGTTCAACGATCGTCGTCGTTAGATGGAGGGGTGCAGGATTTTTTTTCTTTCACTTCACCCGCAATCATTCATTATCATCGTCAAAGGAAGTTAGCTTTCCTGCAGAACGTATTGGCGTACAACGGCGTCGGTGAGGACACTAAAGCTTCGCTTTAAAAAGTGGGGAAGGTTGGGGGGTGGGGGAGGCATATGCTGCGCAACAGGAATTCCTATTTCAACAAAAAAATTAACGCCAGTTCCACGCCTGTAAAGTCTGTTGAAACAGCGGAGCTGACTTGGGATTGCTGGCGTCATCCATCTTCGAGGCTATAGGTTTGAGTCTTGTTAACATTGAAGCGGATTAGCTGTTACATTTTTTTTTACGTAGACCGACACACCACCACAACTGAAAGGCTGTCGCAAAGGTAAAGTTTGTCACTTCAACATGCATGGATACCGCAATTATAAACCATCAAGTCAGATAAATTAAATTTATTGCAGAACATCTGACAAAGAAACTGCACGGACGGATAGGTAAAAACAAAAGCTAAGGGCAACAAAAAATTATTATGTCACATTTGCTGCCGAGTCAATTCTGCAATGCATAATACAAAAAATGTGAAAAAATGCTCGTGTCGGTAGCATTATGTGCCATATAAGCAAAAATTTTCATGTGCTAAAAATGCTTCATCACTCGATTTAAGCATTTAGAAACTTCACTGTACCTGTAAGTATTATTTTGCTATTTGCGCACGAGCATGCTACACTTTAATTTCCACGCAATGCGATTTTCACTCCACTGCATGCGGCTTATGGCAGTTTCAGCATGGGTATTTAGCACACACCAAACAGGCAACAGCTAATAATGTGGGACAGGTATACAAGGCTGCCCGCATCAGCTGTAAGTCAGCTGGCAATGAAAGTGGAGTACTGCAGCTTTTTCATCACACGTCGAAATATGAAGAAGCTGTCAAGGAAAACATACAACTTTCGCACCCACGCAGGGTAATTACAGTCCTTCATATTCATAAAATTGTGCGTCCACAGCCAATCATATTAGTATACGCTGGAAAGGAAAGCATTAAAAAAAACTTTAGAAACATTAATACATACACAATTGTGCCATATTCTATGATGTTACAGCCGCTAGGAATTTCTTCTGTAAGAGAGTAGGTATGTAGAAATAGAAAAACGAAAGCCGTCAGACAGTTCCATGTTGGACGGGATGCGTGAAAAGGAAACTAGGCGACATATGCCAACCAATCAAAACAGCGCTAAACAGCCACAATGTGATATTTTTCGTTACTAAGTAATCTGTGAAGCTTAGCCCTCACTCTAGTCAGACGCTAAGCCCCCAGTAACAGCTACACTAAAAAAAAATTGTCAAATTCGCCATCAAGTGTGCCGGCGCTTGTCAATGCGCACAGGCACCAGTGAAGGCCACAGTAAGAAACATGTCCTAGAAGGCCAGACATGGCAAATGACGTCACATTGTTCGACATGGCCACACCCCACCCTGTAAACCGTCTATAGATGTGGCCGCCCACACTAGTACACTGAGATAATGGGGCGGCAGAACACAGTCAAGCGAGAGAACAAACAAAAAGTGAAATTACCATCGTCGCCAACTCTCCTATTACATGTCAACATACAGGAACGAGCAGCGGTGCGACGTGTAGGGGACAGATCGAAGCTATCCTATAGAAACGCGAGGCAGAAACAAGGTGTCTCGCGCGCGTACACCCAGACGTCATCCATCTTTCTCGGCTGTGCTTTCTCGACTCTTCAAAGAGTCGAGAAAGCACAGCTGGTCCTTCCCCAAAGGAGGATTAACCGTGCTCTTCATTTGCAAGTTCCTTTGCAATGAGTTCAATCCGCACTCTTATTGCCTGTTAAAATGACAGGCAATCGAACTGGTGCGTCTGTGGTGGTTTTCAGACTGTTTTGCGGTGTACACTGCCCGATGGCTTCCCCCATGTAATTGCAGTCGTAACAGTAGTGAATGAGAAAGTTTCACCCCTTTCAACGAAGATGCGCTAGCATTCTCCTTTACAGAGTGTATTGGCCCTTTCTTTTCTTTTTTGGTTCTACACCTATAGTTCTAAGACGCGCCATTTCCTGTCGCAGCTGCTAAACAACTGATGGAAGGGGCCAATCTGTATGCCTTTTCACATGGTTTTGCAGTGCTCTGAATAAGACTTGTATAGAGCATGTAAAATCAGAGCCAAGTGTAGGGCGGGCACGGATAATCTATAGATGCTCCCTCAATCTTTAGTCCAGCCATGCAGGACAGCAACAATGCTGTATGAAGGGCAATGCACATATGTGACGTGTTCACCTGTCTGAGTGCTACAAGTGCTTGTTTGCACGTATTTGGAGCTGAAATTTTCTGATAGCCACTAACCCGGCTATACGGTGTAAGTGTGATTGACCTTTTGGCGGCTCTGGAATTGTATTTTGCAATGCTGCAATGCTCAATGAATCAGCTGGTCTTTTCAGCAGTTGACTAAATTCCAGGAAAATTCCCAAAGTCGCGAAAAGCAACCTTTTAGACCGGTATTTCATTTTGGACAGCGGATAGCTTTGACCGCCTTTTCTTTTTCAGTAATGATTTTCCTTCTCCATATGTTGCTCACTAAGTAGAGCAGCTGCAGTCAGCTCTTAGGAGATGCTGTCTGTTGAAAACATGGAAGAAAAGTTTTGCCTTTGCGGCCAGGGTAAAGTGGATCCAAGCATACCCCTTCTTTCAGGATCTCCCTTTGTATAACTACGTCCTACTTAAATTTGTGTAGACCTCCACATAGAGCTATATGCATGGTGAAATTGATACAAAGACCTCATATGTTGCATGTTATCTTTATGAAATGACAGGCTATTTTACCGCTCAAGTTGAAACCATTTCAGCCAGCGAAGGAGCAAGCACCCACTGCATGAAAGGCGTACGAAAGTTGTCACAAAACAATGCAATTCTAATTAGCTTTTGACCATCCCTGTGTACTTGAAAGGCTTGATAATTACCGTTCACATGGCCACATATTTGGGATGGTCTCCAATTAAGCGCTTGCATTGACAGTAACTACCGGCGTGAAACTGGAAATTTACACAGACTCAACGACAGCGATACGTGATCTACGTCACGTTGCACGTAGCACCAGCATGTCGGCACATATTCACGCAATCCTGGACACATACCCATGCCCTGTGCATGTTTTGTGGATTCACCGGGGCATGCTTCCTGCCCACATAGCGGCAGATCGCGCCTGTCGCCGCATAGACCTTCCACGGCCACTACCACTTCTTCCGGTGTCCACCCTAGAAGAACTGCTGGTGGAAAAGGAGAACCTCCGCCGCGCCACGCGTGCTTTACTTCCACCGCGTGGAACTGACCTCCCCAGTGGGCTCGCTCGCTGGGAGGAGGTCCTGCTGCGGAGACTTCGAGTTGGGGTGGCCTTATCCCCAGCAGTGACCCACGCTTGGCCTGCCCGCTATCACGCACCGATTGCGGACACCTGTCCCTTTTGTACGGTCCCTGCGTCCGAACCGAAGCCGACACGAGCCACCTTCTATGGACCTGCCCTGCCCTTCAAACCTCTCGCCTGCAACACCTCCGGGGCACAGGGCTCCATCCTGGGAGACCCCCTGATCTACAGCAGTGGATATGGGGCCCTCAGTACCATGTCTCTGTGTGAAACAAATGTGATGTTGTACATATAACTTTATGCCGTAAGGCAAGTCTCGCAAAAAAAAAAAAATGCCTAGTTTTCTTTACGTTGCTTCACCCACTCAGCCATGCATTTTTTCATTTTTGCGTGGGTGTGCCTGCGCTACTTGTGGCCAAATTTGCTGAGATGTCTTCCGGTGTTTGTACTTCCAAGCATTGGGCGCCTCCTGGCTGTCATGCGATCGGACGCTGCCTCGAGAAGCCGCCGTCCAGACCGTACCTCTGCAACTGGCCCCACTAGGAGATCACAACATGCTTTGGTGCCAAGGATAACAAGCAGAGAGAAGACAGTGTGTATTTTTCAACAAGTGCTGCTGAAGCAAACTGCAAAATGTGTTTCACCACTTCAGCAATATTCTCTGTGGGTTGTTACTATAGGACATTACTCAATCGCTACTGCCCAAATATGGGCTCGCTGAAAAGATGCTTTCTGCTGGTGCAGTGAATTCCCTGTTGTGTGTGCGTGTTTTTTGAAGTGTCAGCTTAGTTTTCATTGCTGTCAGAGGGATGCAGGTATGTTGCATGTGGTGGGCGTGAACGGCAGCCTGATGCTAAAATGATCGCGATAACAAATCTGGCACCATTCGATGGCTGATACCATGTTTCTGCGACGTCTCCTTACACCCTCAGCTTTGGACAAAAAAAACCCTAAAATTTGTAGGAATTCTCCCTTATGAGCTGTATTGTCGACCTTGTCCCGCATTAAAACAAAGCTGCACCATCTACCTCTTGGCAGAAATTGGAATAAACTAATTGGCAAAAGGGGGCGTGGCAGTTCTACTGCACAGCACAAAATTGCAGCGGTGATCCTGTTTAGTGGGCAGTTGTTGGTCAGCAGGGCACAGGTGCTACCAGCCTTAACAAAACACCGGCAAGCAAACAACCATTCGTCCGTGTGGACCGTAACACATGATACACTGCAAGTGCCCTTTCATATTGCAGTTTAACCCCGTCGTAGCGAACACTGATATAGCGAATTACCGTATTTATTCGAATCTAGGCCGGCCCCGATTCTAAGCCGACCCCCGAAAGTCCGGAGCCATGAAAAAAAAAAAAAAAACCTACCTCGAATGTAGGCGGAACAAAAAGGCAGGTCAGCGTTCACAAAAAGAAAACACGTTTATTGAACATGAAGATGTGGTGCTGGAACTCAATCAGTTTCTCTTCAAAATCACTGGGCAACTTCTGGGCAATTGAGGTTCGACGACGGAGGCTAAAGCCGAAGCGCTTCATGAATTTCTGTAGCCAGCCCCGACTGGCTTTGAAGTGTGCCCGCGATACGCCTCGTTCCCTTGAAAGCTCCCTTGCTTTTGCCTGGAGCACTTCCGTCGTTACTGGAAGGGCAGCTGCTCGCTGCGTCCGAACGAAGTCAGCCAATGCCATCTTCATTTCTTGGTGACAGCCTTCTCGTGGCCCGGTGAATGCCATCCTCGTTGCGGCGCACGCAAATATCCTCTCCCATTGCGTCCTCCAATGGCGGACATTTTTTTTTCATCCACGCCAAAGTCCCACCCGGCTTGAACGTTCGACAACTCCGCTGCTAAAACAACTTTTCTTTTAAAAGCGGCAATATAATGGCACCGCTTGTTTGGTGCCATTGCGCGGTCAAAAACAACGTTACTGGAGTAACGTTGGTCAAAACCAAACGCCACACCGCACGCAGGACACTATCCACACGGTTCAAAATGGTGGCATCGCTATGGCCCCTTAAGTGGCTACTGGCTCGTCTAGTAATGGCTACAATACTTTCTTTTCTGGGTGGCGCTAGCTGCGCGCCACTTCTCTCAATTTCACTTGGAAATTGGCGCGTCTTTCAAAATCCTCGAATCCAAGCCTACCGTGGAGTTTGATATATCAGTGTTTCAAAAAAACTATCGGCTTAGATTCGAATAAATATGGTATCGGCTATAGCAAACTAAATACAGACTTTGGTTGGTCACGCTTTATTTCAATGACACTTATTCTTTTATAACGAAACTGAAACCGTGAGAGCCGCGCAATATCAGATATAACAAATAAATATTTGACCAGGAGGCTAAGAAGCTCATTGGAAAAACACTCCGTAGTCTTAAACAGCAGAAGTATAGAGGCCCTTTTGTTCATGGACACTGTGGAAAACTTCATCCTGCTCAGTGCTGTGAGTATCCAGCAGACGAAGATCACATCAAAGACGCAGTGCTGTTTTGTCAAGTGAACTCTGTTCTGTTGTAATTTCACGTACTCATGTTCCTGTTATTTTTGGCTCGAAATGCAACAAGGAGAAAGGCAAGGGTTACCCAGTGGGTTCGAAGTCTCAAAAAATGCATTTTTGTATCAAGTATTTTTGCGGGAGCCAGATTGTCGATTTGTTGTAGCCGATTTTTACCTCTACTCTTATAACGAATATCAGTTATAAAGAACTAATTTGCTGTCCCGATACTACTTTGTTTTACTGAGGTTTGACTGTACTTTTTTTATTGCTTAATTAAAGCTCATGTATTGCATTTTAATCATTCTGCACAGTGATGTTATGGCAGGGCTGTTTCACAAACCCTTAAGTAGGCAGGACTACCTGAAAATTTTTTTTGACCTTGGTTATTCCAAATCATGCAGTTCAACACTTACGAACCAGTTCATGAACCTTTATTCTAACAGGTTTAGCAAACCAAAACTGAACTGCAACAAAATAAAACAAGTTAACGAGAACCAAACTAGTATTTTTTTGTTTGTTTGACACCCTGATTTGAACTGTTTGATCTTGAAGTTTTTGACCAAAACTACCATGCACAACATGAAACTACACGATTGTTGCGCCATCCACTATTGACAGTGGAATCCTTGTAAGCAGGCTTATTGGAAATTGGGGCAGTGGTGGAAGTGTAGCCTGCGCAAACAAAGGCACTTGTATCAACTTGAAGACTTTGCCCCTTCATGTAACCTGCCATCTGGGTTTTAAGCACAAAGCTATACCTGGGTGGCTATGAGCCACACCATCATGAAGGAATACATGTTAAGTATTTAGCCCACTTTGGGATCTATAATCAGTGCTGATCTCTCCTCTCCGAACTTCGCTTTCATGAGAATGGCCAGCGTGCACACCATAATGAATAGCAGCAAGCCTGTTAGTTGCTAAAATACACAGCCCCCCTAACATGTCTGCAGGCAGCATGGATCGACGTGAGCATGTGCGTATGAGAGTAGTGTGCATGTGGTGCATCTTGCTGTTCATTCCCATCCAAAGCAGCAAGCCCAGCCACTAGTGAGCCGACCTCGCTGGTCTCATTTAAACTCTCTCTCTGAACGCTGGCACCCCATTTGAAGAGAAGATAACACCGCCAGTCTCAGATTGGTCATTTTATTCCTTTAGCGCCAAAATCCTTGCTGCCGACATAACACGACAAGTCTACAATGTGTGTGCGAGGTCCACGCAGGCACACAAAACGAGTGTGGTAGAAAACAACATGATATGCACAAAGCCTCCCAGACAATAGATTACAATGCGTGCACCGGCTGTCCCATGCCCGCCACACTTCTGCACGCCATGTAAACTAACTTGGTCCACGGAAACTCAAGCCTCACAAACATCAGTCGCACCATGCTTGGGTGACGAAAATAATAATTGCACAACTAAAACCTCCAAAAGTGGGCTGGGTGCTACTTGCGCAAATATAAAATGGGATGTCTGCTAGATACTTTACTCATAAGATAAGCAGGCCCAAACGCATATGCTGTTTCCACTGGCCAAGTACTTATCTTCATTCAGAAGTGGAAAATAGCCCAGATCAAAGAGCAGTAGTCCAGCAATCTGTCAGGCCTTGACAGTAGCACGGTTTTACTCTACTGCCAGCTGTTCCTGGCTCCACAGGATTTTTTTTTTGAAATGACTATACAAGTATAAGCTCCTTTTTGACTTGGAGAGACAAAGAACTGAGAATGTTGCTTTAAAATGCCCCTGAACCACATGGTACTCAAGGCATGTTAGCATTACCCCTGTGAGTAGTACCCAGAAAGATTAAGAATGCACTAAGCTATTGCCCATTTGGTGTTACATTTATGCTTATTAGCCTCGCATCGCTTAATTAAAAACCAAGTAGCCATTCCTTCAGAATTTTACAGAAGCAGCGACATCTCTTTATTGCATTTTTTGCTGCCACCATTTTCGTTCATCTTTATGAGCTTGGCTTATCTTAACTTCCAAACGATATGTTTTAGTGCATCCACATTTTTTTTTCCTTTGAACTGAATACACTTGGTGGCCCATTTAATTACACTATCACCACAGGCTGAGGCTTGCTACCACTCTTTTCATGCTTCCAGCAACTTTCCGCTTGGACTTTGTAGTGCTTTAGAGGCAACATCTTGCTCGAGCCTGGCCTCCTTTGACATGGCATTAACCATCGACCCCAAGTCTTTCACCCACCTCAACTTGTTTGGGCAGCAGAATTCCCAGTGGGCTCACTTTTTTTCCTGCCCATCATCCACGAGGAACAAGAACATTAATTGCTGCGCTACGTGGCAGCAAAGTCGGACGCCGTCAGGTGGCGGGGCACTTAATTTTGCCCACTGCTCCTCAGGCCTAGTTGAGTGGTGGCCTACCTAGTACACACACCCCGAGTGAACAGCCAGTGTATTTTGCTGGCCACGGCTACAGGGGGAGACTTTATGGTACAGCCCTGTACCGCCATTACTGGTTGCACCAGCCACAAGACTTTGCAAAAGTGAAAGGAAATCCATCACAGCATCACACATCGAGCTGCCTACGTTGAGTATTATATTGCTGTTCTATATAATAGTGACACTATATATTGCCAGATTTCACGGTATCGCAAATGGGTCGTGATATGTCATTACGAAATGAAGCCAGGCATACAGACAATAAAAAACACAACAAATAAATCTTAATGGCATGCGCAATAAATAGACATATATACATTCACATGAATGAAGATAGACAGGTGTAAAAATGCACACTGCTAATAAAACCAATGGGTTTAAATCTCAATTCAGAGAACCTCAATTATAAAAATCGCAATGTAAAAAACACTTGCTGAACACAGGATATGGAGGCATCAAGAAAAAAGGTGCAGAGAAAATGTGAACATGCATGCACCACAAAAAACTGCTCAGGAAAGAAAGGCTACCCTCCTTTCTCTGCTACTTTACAGGGTTATTTCTTTTTCTCACTCTCAAACCTCCACACAAAACAATAAATCATGAACCGTAGACTCCTTTTCAAGAATCCGTGCTGAAAAATATAAATCTTCACCTACAGGAACTGGCGATTTGAAGAAGCTTCTCACTCAAAACGCGGTTTCATTATCTCGAGATTTAACAGATATTAAAAAAAAAGAAAAAAGAACCGCTAGGGCTTCCATTCAAAGAATGCAGACTGTGCAGAGCAGTTTCAAAAAGAAAAAGAGTGCATGCAGAGCGTGGGCACAGATCAAGTGGCACGTACACTGGCAAAAGTGAGTGCGCAAGAGTTTGCTTCAGCATGATAAAAAACTGCCACCGATACGTCGCCAGCTTCAGGGCCTTTCACGCAAGGCAGTCCACTGGCATTGCACTGCTGTAGAACTGCTCTCATCCCGTTCACACCACATATAAAAAGTGTTCTAAGACTAGACGAGTGGTAAAAAAACGCCCTCAGAAACAGTCCAAAAGCAGCAGTAAAAACATGCCTCCTTACACAGACCAATTTGCTCGAGATAATTCAAATATGAAGGTTCTCCCAAATGCACGCAACAAATAAATTTCAAAAGCCCAATTCTCCCTTCGGTGGCTCTGCCCTAGTCCAGAGCCTCCCAAATGAGAACGAGGTGTCGCATCAGGTGGAGTCTCGAAAGTTGACACTCACATGTACGGGGCACCCACTACCGGCCCACAACACCATCGAGAAGGGTCCGGTGCATTCCAAAAATATGGCACAGCAATCGCACTGCCTGAGTGCTCGTGCACCGAGCCAGAGAGTAGTCCACATTGTGTTTGGCAATGCGTGTTTGCAATACTGGTATGCATTGTCCAAGACAAAATTTGGTCACAATGGTTCAATTTATCCTGCAGTTTTGAACCAAAAATTAAGTGCCCGTCAAGCATGTAGATGTGCTAACAGAGCCCTATCTTAAGATCGAATTTACACAAGCATGCACACATACACAATATATAATACATACAGCCAATACTTCTTTCCCTATCTGTATTGGTGATGCAAAGTTATTGATGCTTAGACTCTGAATTGTATTTATTGTTCTTCAGCGGTGTTAGATAGCCAGCTGCCAGATAGAAGCTAGGCATTTTCGTACTTTTTTTTTTGACCCTGCCTTTCTCAAAACAGAAGTGGAAATGTATGGTCCAGACAGTATAAAGAGGGGGGATAGTCCGGTGCTAACCCTCACCCTCCCAAAGTGTACTCCTGAGTTAGTGCTTCCGGTGATTTTCCCCACGTGGCAACTCGACATGCACTCAAGGTAAGATAAATGCAAAGTCTTAATTTATGAATCATTTTAGGCATGCCTCTT
Source organism: Haemaphysalis longicornis (assembly GCF_048455015.1). Taxonomy (NCBI): domain Eukaryota; kingdom Metazoa; phylum Arthropoda; class Arachnida; order Ixodida; family Ixodidae; genus Haemaphysalis; species Haemaphysalis longicornis. The sequence continues at coordinate 351,686,225 of NW_027526203.1, read as the reverse complement.
ATGAGAATACGCTAAACTGTTTGACCTTGAAAGCTTTGGTAACTACTTAGTAAAAGCCTCAATATAAATAAATTATATAAATAAATAAGCAAGCCTCGCACAGCCTCAGTGCTTACTGGCACTTCCCCCCTCTGTTTTCCTCATACTGAAGCCTTAAAGGGTAAATGAGCATCAGTCGGCCTTTTCAGATGGTCAACACTGATCCAACGTTGACATTTGGTTCTGGTAATCCTTCAGGTGCCCATGTGTGCACCTAACGAGCCCCCCTTCCCCCTGCCGAACCACCCCGATCCTCTTATTTCCTGGTATCACGTATTTCCTGGCGCCTGCCCAGGCATCGCTGCCAAGTTTAATTAACTAGGCACACGGATGGCAGCTGACTATCATGGTACATTCCTACTGTTATTCCACTGTCACATAACGTAACAAATGCCCTGATAGCGCTATGATTCTGACACCTTTGCATTATTAAGAGTGCATCTGTATCCCGTGAAAACATCCCAGAAGCAATCTTGGGTGGTGCTTACATCACAAGAGGCTAAGTACAATGCATTGCTCTGATATCAAGCGGCACACGCACGACAACGTTTCAACACCTATTATAACAAAGGCAGCCACAGCTCAACAACAAAACAAAATCACAGAAATGCTCCTGTTCTTGTCTTCGCTCACAGTAAACCTCTGAAAAAAAAAAAGCAAAACAAGAAAACTAATAAATATTGGCAGGAGTAGACTAAAATGAGATGACTCATTCTTTGCGCGTTGTAAACGTCAAATTGAATGGCAGAAGTTTGTACAAAACATTAAGATTGCGCAATATAATGAAAAAATAAAAAGAGAGGAGTGGCAAATTATGGTTTTCCTCCTTCCAGAATTTAGCGAATTAAAAGCTCACCGTAGCACACTGATGCGCTGCGCCCCCGGACAGCCTTCAAGGTTTCACAGACATGAACTACCATTCTAATGATGCTCGTTACCTTGCACCTCAGCAACGAGTGCACTGTGGCATGTGAAAGAGACCGGCCCAAGCTGGGCCCCGGGCCCAAGCTCGGCTCAGAGCCACGTCTGCTCCCAGCCCACGGGCTGGGCGGTGCAGAGCAGGTGGTGCTGCAGGGGCTCCCTGCCCAGCGTGCTGCAGAGCCACTTGGCCGGCCGAGCGGCGTCCAGGGCGGGCCCCAGCACATCGGGGCGTCCCTCCCCCCCTGGTGCTCCGCCCATCCGGGGCGGCAGAGTGTTCGCCCAGCAGCCCCGCTGGGTGCCGTCTCCCCCCCGTGCAATGGCCAACAGGTCGGGCTGCGAGGACAGCGACCCCTGGCGAAAGGTCGGTGTGGCGCCCCCTCCTGGGGAGAGCGGCGGTGGAGGGGCGTCGGGCGGCACGGCGGAGGAGAACTGCTCCCGACTTGGTGACAGGTCGCGTAGTGGCGGCGGCGGGAGGAGGGCTCCCCGCTCAGACGAGCCAGTTGGAGCCGTTGCGGGCCTGGTCACTTTGTGGCTGGGTAGTAGAGGCTCTCCTGGGGAACGTGAAATGTGATGCCGGCCGCTGGGGGGTAGCTGTTTCCAGGATATGGGGGAGGCTTCTCGCAAAGGCGTTCGGCAGTGCCCCCGTAAACGCCTCCGCTTCCAGGCTGGTGACCTGGGTCACACACACCACCCCTCGGGGGTCAACGCCCTTGGCCAACCCCCCGGCCTGTTCCTGCCCAGTGGCCGACGAGAGAAAGCGATCTCCCCCCCTCTGGGCAGCGCGCCTGTCCCTCGGGCTGCGAGACCAGCATGCTGGCTCAAAGGATGCACAGAGACACACTGCACAGGAACAGGACACTGTCAGACAGGCAGGCTGCCTAGCGACACCTGTCATCCATCCCCCCCTCATCAAGAAGGCCGCTCCTGGCTGGTTCTGCATCGCTTTGTTACAAGAGTCGCACAGGGTTGGTGCCACGTGCTTGGCTCAATCCTTTCGAATTTGCATTCGTCTTTAAGGTCATCAGTCAACTCACACAAGCCAGCCAGTAACGTCGTCTGGTAACAACCTGCATGTGTGAGAAATACCTCAGGAGTTATCATCAATGTACATTCGTCCTTCCCTATTATCTGGCCTAATCAAATTTAGTTCGCAGCAAACTTGACACATTTGTCTTTTCAGCCATGGCAATTTTTTGACTAAAGAAAAATTGTATGCTGTCTTAATTTTAAATGGCAAGTGCTGCGTAGAAAGGCCAAGGCCTGCTAGCCTCATTCTAACTGCTGGTCTTAGCCTGACGAGCACCTTTGGTTGTAGCATACAGTAAAATGCCACATTAAAATTACCTTCCCTCTATAATTATGTGCAATAAACAAGTACCATTGAATAAGCATAACCATTTTTGATCACTCGTTATACATTCTCTTTATCCGGTGAGCCGGCAGTACTTAGGTAGCCTACACGGGCATGCAGAGAGAGCATGCATGGACTCCTTTAGCTTGCAAAAGGGTGTACTGATGGGCTTGTTGGTACATCATATCGCTTAAAAACAGCGCGGAAGACGGGACTAAGGAAGCGCTTGTGTCGTCTGTTCCTTCCTTAGTCTCGTCTTCTGCACTGTTTTTAAACCTTTACATTGCACACGCAAGACACGTATATGCTTTAGTTTCTTTAACAACAGACAGAGGAGTGCGGTCTGACCAGCTTAGGGTGAATAAATCGAGGGTGTAGAGAGGTTTTCAGGTAATACACTGCCAGCATTCCCAGGCTTAAAATGAGTACAAGTGTGCTATGCGAGCTCATTTGGGCTAATCAAAGAGCACTGGTCTGCAATGATTGCAGTCACCATGCGCTCCCAGGACATGTACTCCCAAAGATCCCTGCTGAAATATTGCAGTGCACACTTGCAGATTCTGCCTGCCAAGTGGTGGTACAGGCATCTACAATGCTGGGAGGTGACCGGGACAATGCTCCCATTTGGTACACAGCTTTGGGCTGGAGCAATGTTACCAGGCACAACATGCTGCCAGCAGCCCACTTTTTCAAAGATGCTCAAAGAGAAAGGAGTGAGAGAAAGGATGCATCTGACAGTCCGTTTAACTTGTGCATATAGGTGGGAGCACAAGAAAAGAACACAAATGGGACAGGCACTAGACATCAACTGATATTTTACAAAGTAAAACACTGAAACATAGACTCACCGCAATCAAAAATACACACATCTCAGGTTAGTATGCCAAATTCTTAAAGAGTTCATCTAAAAAATTCCCTTTTTCCTTTTTTTTTTTTTGTGGGGGTACTGCAGCTGGTACCTGCCTGATTCAGAGATGACTACTTAGCTAAGATTTGGCTCAATAAAAAACTATAAAAATTAGTTTAGCTAGAAACTGTTTGCAGACTGCTTTCAAGAAAGCCTGTGTACACCCTATTTCATGCAGTGTACAGCAGCACGTGCAACACCTGCATGGTGCTTGCTCTCCGGAGGACACCCTGGCCTCCATCGTGGTACACCTCATAAAGGAGATGAAGTCTAGAAGCCATATGCGACTAGTGCAACCTGTGAATCACACAATGCGCCCTGTGGCGGTCCCATATGTGCACCAGCTATCACATCCCCTTGAGAGGGCGGCTTAAAAATGCATTGTCAAGGCATTTTTTTCCATGCCGGGCCGATTGTCACGAGTGTGGAACTCCGTGAACAATGACTGCAACAAAGCAGGATGCCAGAGAAAGCATGCAGTCGATTTCATTGACTGCAAGATGGGTGTAGTATGCAAGATTCCACTCTCTTGTGGCAAACGCTACATTGGCCTAATGAGCCGGTGTATAACTGAGATTGAGAGGGCACTGAGCAGAGGCACAATCATGGACATAGCCAGAAAGGGAATTTGGGAGTTCGAACCCCGTCCAAAATTTTTTCCAGGCAGTATGTAAGCACGGCTTAGTGCCCCTTTCAGCAAAACTCCTCCCTTCTGATAACCCATAATCCCCTCCGAAAAAAATTTCTGGCTACGGACTTGAGCACAATCAGTCGTGGGGGCACAGCATTTGGCTGATCACTGTCGCCACTGCACGTGCACTAGAATTCGAAAGGACACATGCCCCGTACAGCTTCTTCCCCACGAAAACAGCAAAAACAAATTTCCAATTGTACGAAATTAGCAAAGGAGCTGAAATATGTGTAAGCACCCCATTGATGGCTCTGTCGACAAAATAACCCGTTCATCTTAAACAAAATTGCATACTAACCTGACGTGCGAGAAGTGCGTTTTTTGTTGTTGTGGCATGTCTGCATTCTAATGCTTTATTTTTAAAATATTAGCTAATGCCTAGTGCTTGTCCTGTTCGCATTTTTTTTTCTTGTGCTTCCACCTATTTTTTTTACACTAGGAAGTTACGTACAAGTTATCAGCAAACCAACTTGCCCAACTTTCTGCTATAAGTGAGTCTGCCCTTCCTCAAGCAAAATGCACGGCTATTTATTGTCTCCTTACTTGCCTTTATCTACAGCTTCCGTGCACTAGTCTACATGTAGTGAAGGTCCACAGAAGAACTTAACGGCGACATACAAGAGAAACTTAATTCCGTGCTATCAACCACACAAATTATAAGCTTGCTGCTGCGACAACTATGTGCTGCCAGCCAAAGCCTTTTACATTGACTCATAGAAATTGGAAGCATTTATACTAGCACTTGTTCAGGTTTTTCAGTCGCTAGAGATTGGGACCTTTATTGCTGTTCAAGAAGAATAAACATCTTTGGAGAAATAAATGAACGGATCAGTGCTTGGGCTAAGGACAGATAGATGAATCATAGGATAAAAGAGAATAAATGATGAAAAATTAGCTGCAGGAATCAATCTTTGGACCTGTGATCAGCAGTTGGAGCTTTTCTCAATGGGTCACAGTAGTAAACACTGCCTATGAGAAATGGCAGTCTGGGGAATCTATAAGGAAAACAGCAACCACCACAAAAGTTAACTAGCTATGGAAATAAAACCCAGCTGTCATGGACAGTAGCGCAGCTATTCAGCTACAAGCAACAAACATACATAAAATGCTCAAAAGGATGCAAATAGCTTCCGAAAAACTGAATGAAAGGAAGTTTTTAAGTGAATTTTTTGGCTGCCCTATGCCAATGTGCAGCTGCGTGCAACGGCTAGAAAAATAAAGCTCGCAACAAAGAAAGGAATTTAAGATTAGGTACAACTAAACATTGAATAAATAAAATAAGGCTACAATATAAAATGCTGAAAAAGTTTCTTAATTTGAATTCTAATGAGATACTAAAAGAGTTTGGATTAAAAAAAGTTGGAATCACAGCTGGACAACAATTGCCTTCTTTCAGCACAGTCTATTACCAACCTTTCTTACATCTCTATTACATCTTACTTTTAAACATGGTGCTCCTGTTTTCAAAATTGATGTACTGTGTACATCACTATTCGTTCAGTGATAAAGCGTATAGTGTAGAACACTGTGCAAAGTTAAAGAAAGAGCACACGATATTGAACTGCATCCATGAGCTGCAATGCAAAACGCCGGATAAGCATTTCCTTTCTTTTTTTTCATTTACATTGCTCCCACTTTCTACAAGGGTTTTATGAAATGCTTCTGTGTACAGAAAGTGTTCATTTGTAAAATCACCACCACGCTGATGTCCACAACAACATAATTAACAAAGCTACTGTCTTGAAGCTCCCGAGCCAAATGCACTAAAATAGGCTTCCATCACACAGCACTTCCATCACACACCACTACAACTTAATTCCAAGCGCCCACTAACACTCCTTTCATTCAAGAAAACAACACTGCAGTTCTCGTTCCCTTTGCGATGATGTGACGTGTGCAGGCAGTTGTGATATTCCTGTGCCTGATAATTAATGCGAACTGGCACAATTATGTTTACAATCCCTATACCCTATACCTGCTTGGCTGAACCGGGCTGGTCGGTTCAGGTTATCGAAAATTTAGAATTAACAAGGTCTGAAATAATGAGCTTTTACTGAAAAAATTAAAGCAACTGAAATGGCTGCATTGATTGTGGTAGTAATGCAATACATTTTGTTCCGTCCTATGCATTCCATACACAGTAGTTGGCACCTGCACTCAGTTTACCAACTCAGTGTCCACTGACCAATCCTGCATTAGAGTGCTATGGCGGAAAATCTTCGCTGAAGGTGTGGCCGATAAGCAGGTGACTCTACAACAGTGCATTGATGCTGCACTTTAAACGAGCTGCCTACACATACACTGCCTGTTTTGGCACACATCCTCGGTGGTATTGCATTACACGTATAAATAAATGCTTCCCACCGGCTGAAGTTTTCCTGCTTCCTCCTCTTCTGTTGCCACCTAGTTACGAGCATGTCCCATCTAAGATGCAGCCCATGAAGGAGGAATCAACAAGGGTAATACCTAAGCTGCATGGGACATCTCACTAAAAGGCTGATCAGCTCTGAACACTGTTCTGGTCGTCTGCCCTGCACAGGACAAGTCGGTTGCACTCGTTTCTGGGTAGCACACTAGTTCATCTGTGCCCCTGGAGCAACCTGTTGAGACAGTTAAACTGAGGCTGGTTCAGTGGATGCTGCGAGTGCTAGCGAGTGGCAGGCCCCCCCGTTCCAGCCCTGCCGCCCACCGGCCAGGCACTGAGAGACCGGGCCGGTGTGCGGCCGGGCGCAGATGCATCCTCCCCCCCGGCAAACAAGCAGGCAGGGCAGTGCAGCAGACAGGGGGGAAGCCAGGAAAGCGTCATTACACGCTTACTGGGGAAGGCGCTGTGGTTGGCCTGCAGGGCAGAAGGGTGGCTGCCGGCTAGGGTCATGGTTCCCGCGGCAGCCTGGCACTGCAGCCGCTGCTGCTGCTGCAGCCGCTGGCACAGGCACAGGGCACCCACACACAGCACCAGGCACACCACTATCACCACCAGGGCCAGCGTCACAAACACACTCACGCCCAGGCCCAGGATCTGGCTGCTGGCCGTGTCATCTGCGCAACACCACAACCCAGGGCGCTTTCTCAGCCATCCGCTCGGGCGGGGAGCAACAACACAACTAGGTGCAAGTGCAGTAGCTTGCAGGCCAATTAGTAGTGCTACCCGTTGGTTTCTCTGCAGTTTACAAGGAATTGTCTTAGATCAGTGGCACCACACAAATAGCTGAGAAATGTTGCTGCAGTTCATGCTGAGGAAATCGCATCGTCTGCGGGTTATTGAGAATGGTCAAATTTGCAATTAAACCTTACAAAGCCTCTGCTATGGCCAGAAATCTGTCTCACTAAATGACAGCAGTGGTTTGACCTGCTTTCAGGTAGTAGTACCTGCCGACAAACTTAATAAATGATTCCACTTTTGCTAAGACCTCATAACACGTCATTGCTAAAAAATAAAGTAGTTCCCACAAAGTTAAAATTTCCTTCACTCATGGCTGCACAATCATGCAAAAAATGAAACAAATTTAATGGTGATTAGTAACATTCGAGATGTCGTGAAGCCTGGGTGTGTTGCTGTGTATCTTCCCTGAAAAGGCTGACATGGCAACAATCAAAGTTTGCAGGATGTGCTATGTGGTCTTCTGTCACGACTACATACAACGAATGGATAACTGTACCCCTTAAGTCCTACAGAGCTCCGCTGGTCATCGACCTTTGCAAGGCAAAATGGCCATGAATTTTTTTATAATGCTTCAATATGATCTTCACATATCCATGGCAGTTTCAGCTGTGGATTTTGAGTTTGATAAAACATACCATGACGTGTTTGGTAAAGCACATCACATTGTCCCCAAAAGAAACATATTTTCTGATGCAATCAGCACAACAAACAAGGCAGATATGTCACATTTATATATTTTGTGACAGCTCAGTTACGAACATTCTAATTGTGTTTTGTTACTTTCACTCAGTGGCGGATCCAGGGGGGGGGGGAGGTGCAGTTGGGCGACTCACCCCCCCCTTCCACACCCCTTGACACTGATTTTATGTGTAATTTTCGAGACTACAGCAATAACCATCACTGTCTGCAGCGAGCAAAGCACCCCTCACTTCTTTTTGTTAGGCGTGATATTGACGAACGCAACCGCCGCCTTAGTGTGGGTGTGCTAATCGCTTTCTCCAAACTGCCAATTTTTCCCCTTCAAGGAGTATCAGCACGTCAGCGAGGAGGCGGTCTTTTTTAAACTGGTCCCATGGTTGTCTGCAAGATGTCTGTAGTAAAAGCACTAGGTGTGCAACTGAGAGCAAATCCTGACATTTTGGCTGGTTGCAGCCTGTTCCCCCCCTTCCACCAGCATTACAGAACCCCAACCTTCCCAAAAGTAGGCCCCTGGATCCACCCCTCCTTTCACACTTCACATATATAGTAGTGTAGACCGCTTATAATGTATGTTGCAGGAGCCATAAAAATCCGCACTATAAGCGTACCGGTACCGTACTACAAACAAAACATGCATGAATCCAACCACATCACAACCTACCTTCCAATCGTTCTTTGTTTATCATCTCTGAAACGAATGCCACTTAAAAATGGAGGGAGGGCCTTTATTTAATTTTTTTTCCCCACATCAGACGCAGCTGCACGGTCTTACAAACCGTGAGCACGGCTTTAATGAACTTACTTATTGTCTGCATTTTGAGGGAGCACGCCTGACACTGCAGGGAGGAAAGTGTGGCGTCTGCTGGCAAGACGACGTGACTCAAGCTGATTTTTTCTCTCCCTCCACCATGCGTTTGCGATTCCGAAGACAGATGCAGCACAACGTACAGGCGGTGGAAACCTCTGCGCTGCGGTTTGCTATCTCCAGATGTTCGAAGAGGGAAGAGGTGGTTGCTTACCTAAACAGTGTTCTAATAGAAACAACTTACCAAGCACTCAAGGGCTTGCTATCTTAACTTACCGCATGCGCGAGGGTTCGCTATCTTCGAAGGTGCGCCAAGAGCAAGGAAAGTTGTGGTTATCACCCGAGTGAAAACGGAAAGTGCGAACTAAAGGGTGCTTGTTTTTTTCTTTTCTGTGCTTAAGTTAGACGAGAGAAGGGCATGTGCACTGCATCAGATGGCCGATTCCATCTCTTTTTTTTTTCTTGCGGCCCTAAGACAATACCCCAGCTGCACCAGTCAATCAGCAGACCCGCCACAAAACCACACTTTAAATGTATGACACTTCGGCAACTGCGTTTTAAGTGGCATTCTTATGCATTGAGTTCTATGGGAGGCAAACTGGTGGTCACGAAAACCCACATTATATCCAGTCCCGCACTATAAGCGGTTATGTTATAAATGGTCTACACTGTATATGAACATCACTTCATCAGTAAAGTTTCGGTTAGAAGTCAGTGCTTGTGTTGTCACCTCGTCTTCATAAAATCTTTCTGGTCATATCATGGTTTGATTCCAAGATGTGGAAGTCTAGATGTGCAAGCTTGCTGGGCCCAGGGTCAGGTAAGAACTTGCAGAAATGAAAAACCTGATATTGCTTAAAGCGCTATGGAATATGCTTAGAAGCTGGCATTATTGTCTCTGCTGCCGCTGTGTTATGAACAAGTACAGCTGTTGACGCATTGTGTTTGCTCTTACTTGTACTAGTGGCATCACCTGTTGCAACATGATGGGCCGAGGAAATGGATTTTTAAAACCCAACATTTGTAGTGGTGCTGTAGCAGGATTACTTTTGCTTTTTAAACATTTGGTGGAGGTAAGGACAAAACATGCGTCAGTCCTGAGCCTTCTGCACCAGATTGCAGGGATAACAGGCACTTTGTGAAAGCAGGACATGCTATGCAGGGATCCACCCTCAGAAAACCAAGCACCACACATATAACAATGGCACTCACCGATGCATAACGCATGGCTTGTTTCATCGCTGTTGTCCCCACAGTGGTTGACTCCATCACATGTCAAGTTGCTCGAGATGCAGAAAGTGTTGCGACACTCAAACTCCCGGCACTTTAAGTCGTGCTTGAGATCTGCAAGCACAAACAACTTACAAGGTACCGGAAATGTCAGAGTGCGCAAAAATGTCTTCAGTGTTTCTGCTCCAGTGGGCAATTATTTAGAGGCGCTGAAGCGGGGACACGAAAAGAGGCGCTACCTGCAACGCTCCAGCCACAGGCCTCACGCTGCATGATGCCATCTTTAATGCGGTGCTGCAGCATTGGCACCCATGCCCCATGTTCAAAATGTTTCTACTCAGAGGTGCCTCATCTGCTATCTTTATGTTTAAAATGTGCCATCATAAAAATGGGGCACCATGAACATCAATGACTTGCTGCAAGAAAAAAAAATTTGTGCCTTAATTTTATTTATAGTCTACCAAGTCCAAAAGGATGTACCTCCGAAATATTACTGCTGTATTCAAGTGTTTATAACGCTATTGCATCTTGAAGTCCTCTAAATGATCATTTTTGTCTAAACGGAATTACCAAACCTGCCTCATTTTTTCGGAACAATTGTTTTGCCACAAGGTCAACTATCCCCTACAGTATCTTTGCAGAATTTTTGTTACATTCGGATGTTTCTAAATTAATTAAATAGTGCAAGAAAAGCATAAAAAAAAACCATTTGCTCTTCCTCTATAACATTTTGTGCAGTTCATTTCAGGGAAATACATATTTCCTCACCTGATATTTGATAAGATCATAGCTTTTGCAGTAACAATGATAAAATTACTGCTGTGGTATAGTTGCACCACCTGGCCTTTCCTGAGCGCATAGGGACGCAAAGTGTTTTAGTATTCAACGGGTACACTATAAACAAAAATTCGGCAAGAAGGAACGGCCCCACGTGTTATGTAACTAGCAGTAATTTAATGGCAGCCAGAGACAGGCTTGTCTCTGCCCCCTCCCTTTGAGCTGAAAAGATGGCCGTGAGATGAAGGAGTGCTTCTTCCCCTACCAGGAAGTGAGCTGTCCTTGTAGGCAGTGATGATCAGCTTGAAGCCATTTCCCTGTGGGCTCCAGTGATCGGTGGTGTACTTGAGGGTCACATAGTTCCCCTGTGTGAAGATGGTCCCCACGTCCGAGCGTGTGCTCCGACACGAAAGATCCACCTGTGGCCACAAGGGACACGGACACTCAGGGAAACGCACACCCGACAGTCCTCCTACTCTTATGGCTGAACGCAATGCGGCGGGCAATTTTAGGGCAAGTAAAACTACCTTCTTTGGGTTCACCTGCCAGCTAGAAAAATCTCAAGGTCGCTACATGACTAAGGATCTAAAATATCAGAATTGCACTGATGCAACCAAAAATAGCATGCCACAAAACCTTGTTTTAAAATATATATATGTCATTCTGAGCATTTATGGTTATAAAAAAAAAACAGTTGGTCCTTGGAGGAGTGACAGATGTTTCTTCTCGGCTAAGGAATGAGTAAATATACTTGAACATTTTTCTTAATGTGCAATCACATGGCAGTTCAGACCATCTTTACACTGAATTGGCATGATTTTTCCTGCTGTATTTATGCTGCAAACTCTGGCCCTGAAGCATCCAAGTATAGCCAACAAATTGTGCACTTAAGGGGGTTCACTGGTCTATAAATTTTAAAAAGTAATATTTGAGATAATGTCACAAAAAATGGCAGTGTGCGTCAGACATTTGTAGAAAATCTTATAATAGTTTGAAATACACAAAAAGATATTTTGTAAAACATTTTGCAAGCTTTTAGAAAAAGTTGCTGACGGGGTACTTATTATTTTATCTAACCATAATCTAGAGGAAACTAGGAGTGTAATAAGGGTTGTTTCATGCTTCTAGCTCCATTTTTTCAGAAGTCATGAACATTCAAAGTTCATCGTTGACAATCTGGAATAAAGTTTACGTCTTTCGTTTCAACCACAAATTTTGGAGTCGCGCAACTTTTGAAGTAGGAAAGCTATAAATGTGAAACAACCCTTATTGCACTCCTTGATTTCTCTAAATGATTGCTGAACAAAAATTATAGGCCTCCATCACACATTATTTTGAAAAATTTGACAAAGCTTTTTAAAGAAAACTTTGAACTTATCCCTAGCTACTTGTCCTCTTGTTAGACCCACATCACTGCGAGGAACACTCAAGAAGGGGTAGCAAACACTGTCTATTTAAACATTGCATCAGGTTAAAATTCACACCGCACAACCCATGCTCATAGCTTTATGGCCAAATTGAATGAATTTTTTTCTACTGTAAAAAAGTTTATTCAAATACACCCTGTCCATTACATGGTTCACATAATCAGCAGTGATAATGTAAGTGCAAGTCCACAGCATGGCATTTAACAGACTGCAGATATACGATATAAATTGGCTCAACACAAAAAAGGTTACAAGCGAGCATAAAATAGGCCAAAACTAGGGTGTTGAACCAGAACCAAACCTGAACTGAAAACAGGACCTGAACTGGTTTTTTTGCTGGAACTGAACGCAAACCTAAACTTAATTTTTCAGCACGGCAAACCCAAACTGGAAATAAAAACATTAACAAACAACAGTTACCTGTCCACAACGACATGGTTCAGCCATACACTGTTGAAAAAGTGCAGTCAATGCCACAATGTTCTTTTTTTTTTTGCCACGTAGCACCAATATCCTAATCACCCCCTCTGATCAATCACAAGAATATAAACGATCTACTTTCAGTCCCAACATGGAGAAAGGGATCGTGCTGGCCATGTTGCAAGGCTGCACAAGAAAAAGAGCACCCTCTGCAGCCTGCAATAGGTATCGAACATTGGCTTTGCTCTTTTCAGGCATAGGCTTTGCTCCGATTAGTGCAGGAGCAAGCAGGCCACAAACTTGTTGCACAGTACATTGGCAAGGGCTTACACCCTAAGATGACTGCTTGTTGCGTTTCACAATTCCTTTAAAATAAGTCACATAACTATAAAGTGAGAAATGTGTTCCCATAAAAAAAAAAAAAAGAAAAGGCTGTATTCAGTTTTAAACTAACACGTGCAGCGACGAAATATGAATAACTTGATTGATTTGATTGATTGTAGGGTTTAACGCGCCGACGCAACGCAGGCGATGAGGCGCGAAATATGAACAACTTCTGCTCTTTGTTTTCTGCCTTGAACCATTGAATAAGCACAAAACCAAACCATGATTTTGCTCTAAACACTCCTTCCTTTCTCGGACATTTTGCATATGCGAAGGTAGCAAGCCCCATGGTGCCATAATCCTCTGCTTTTCAGGGTGTACAGGGGAAACAAATTTGCATTTTTTAGTGATGCCAAATAATGATAATAGATATAGCACATAAAAAAATGCTTGTGCATGGAGGGCAGTGTTTTTCATTTTGAAAGAACCTCGAGGCCTCGAACCATTATGCATTCAGTCTTCGAAGAAAAGGCAGTGCTAAAGCAGACAGAACATGCAAAAAGGCACAAGGGACAGGCGCTGCCCCATTTGTCCAGCGTTCACCCTGCCTTCATTTTATTGTTTCACCTGCTTCAGCATTGCTTTGTTTTATAAAATGCAAATTTACCAACTGGCCCAACTTGCAGTTCTGCTTCTATGGTCATTTCAATGTGAATGTGCTGTTGACAAATTAAATGCATTGCAACCCCCCAAAAGCACCTCTTTGTCCAGCTTCAAGTGCTAATTTACCCCTTCCAAGTTTTTAATCGCGTAATCTTATTTTTAGATTCTGCATTACTGCAACTGGCGATATGGCAGGTGTCAGGCTGAGCATAAGAACTATTCACAAGCACACCCTTGGCGTTGGCTGCCTCAAAATATGCACCTGTGACCAGTGGCTTAATTCACGAATGTGAACAAAGTCCCTGAGCTTTAATTCATTAGCTCAGCACTTATTAAAGCTTATTTTTTAATGAAATACTGGCTTACACCCTGCAGCTGATCACTGCATAAGTGGTTGCCATAAGCAGAAAATTGCCATAAGCATCTTTTTCTTATTATGCTGGGGTATTCAGATGGAAACATGTGATAGAGGAGGGTAGATTATTTTGTTATGGTCCGTATCCACTCTAAAGCAACTCCCCAGATTAGCCTATGTGAACGACGAAAAGAAATTTTTTATTTGCCACCGCATTTGGCTCCACCCTCCAGCAGACAGGTGTTGCATGTTCCAGTAAGGGCATCCCAGGTAAAGTCACTTTTCCAAGGTGGTCACTTTTTTTTTTCAAGACAGCCACTGGCTGCCCCATAGGCAAAAATCCTTTTTATCTGTTTCCACATAAGTACGCAAGGACTGTCTGTCGCCCTTCATGGTGTTAAATAAATTAGACCGGACAATGCGAACTTCGTGTAAGGTTTGAGCACTGACAAAAGAGTAGTTTGTTTAGGAAAAATGCTTAAAGATGCCCAATTATTGTTGTAACACCTAATATATTTACTTAATGTGTTAACATTTTGTGAACGTAGGGAGGAGGAGGAGGAATAAACATTTAATTGAGCAGTCAATGTTGTTGGGTTGACCGCCAGGTGGGGGACCTCCTTAGTCCAGGAAGCCCTGGGTCTTGGCGGCCTGTCTCGCCCGGTCTACCAGATGTTGTTGGTGATCCGGGTTGGAGCTGGTCAACTGACCCTCCCACTGCTCAAGTGAGGGATTTGGGTTTGGGGCAAGGGATGGTGTGTGGCGGCACTCCCATACCATGTGGTAGAGAGTGCATGGCTCCACGCAGAATTTACAAGTGTATGTGTGCAGTGTCGGATGCATTGAGTGTAGTAATGTACCATGTGGAAATGTGTTAGTCTGTAGCTGTCTGTAGATGACCGTGTCTTCGCAAGACATGTTGAGATGTGGAGGCGGAAAGGTTCTTCGTCCCAAGCGGTAGTGGGCCAGGATGTCGCTGTACCTTCTAGGGATTATTTCTCTCGTTGGGCTAATGGAAGGACTGGCTGACATCCCAGAAGGAGGCACCCGGTGAGTGTGGGCTCGGGCTGCGGCATGAGCCGCCTCATTCCCTTCCAGTGATGAATGAGCCGGTGTCCATATGATGAAAATTTCGGGTAAATCAGGGTGGGCCGATAAAATTTTTGCTGCTGTTGATGAAATGCGTCCAATTTGAAAGTTTCGACACGCCGTCTGGGAGTCTGATAGGATGATGACATGTTCTTTGCCAGTGGTAGCTGCAAGGGCAATGGCTGCTTCTTCGGCGGTGTCGATGTCCTTGGTAGGTATAGAAGCTGAAGCTAGCTCCAGTCCCTGGTTATTGACTATGCTGATGGCGTGGGCTGATCTACTGGGGTATAGTGATGCGTCCGCGTACCTAACGTCAGGCCGTTTCCCGTATGCAGTTCGAAGAGCTTGAACTCTTGCCTTGCGTCGTGCTTTGTTGTGGATCGGATGCATATTTCTTGGTATTGGGGCGACAGTGATTTTCTCTCTAACATGTAGAGGAATGCGTTGTTTAGCGTAGGGCTTTTTTTTTTTTTACAGATTTCAACAACAACAACAACAGATAGGATAACATCTTCCCGCACTTAAAATGAATGAGCTTCACAGCAGGTCACTTTACACAGCTATGTGAGCAGTGTATTTTTTGATATTATAAAAGGACCTAAAGTAAAAAATTTCATAATTTGAAGATAGCGCAAAATCTTTATTTTAAAGCATCCAACCCAAACAGCTCATATTTGGTAATGTGCATTAGGCTTCACTGGAAGCCCTGGAACACTGTGGCAGAGCCGCACTTCTCTCAAGTTGCCCAGCACATCAGCATAGTTTTTCAACTATACTTTAGCAGCTTGTGGCCCTCCCACAAAAAATCTTGGCAAAACTAACTTGCACCAAATTGAACTCAAGCCTCCCAAACCATTTCCTCATTCGTTTCAATCACAGTCATTCTCAAGTCAAAATGTAGCACATTTTGTTTAGTACCTTGTGATTTCCTATGGCATGGGCACCATCAAAAATGACTAGATGATCATGGCAGTCCAAGGCCAGCTTTTCAAAACGAAGCATGAAGCGTTGCAGGATAGAGTCCGTCTGGAAGGTGACTGCACACTCCAGGTTATTTTCGCTTTCAGATGTCAGAACGGCACCGTCAATCTTCTTGTACTGAGGGTAGTGTCGCTCTCCCATGCACAATGACGAGATATGAACTGCAAAGGTGAAGAAACATTTCCTGTTTCCGACGGCACGTACAGTCCCCATTCCCAAGCATTCTCTGAAACCGCCACATGGGACACCAGGCGGCCCCCTCTTGGACCTTGCAGTGCAACTTGAGTGTGCAGCTGATCCCCCCCCCTTTCCTTGGCTTACTCTGCGTGCAGTGCCTGAACCTACTCCTGTGTAAGCTATCAAGTCGAGCACAAGTGGTGTTGCAGAAAAATGCCAGACGTTAAAATACAGCGATCTAGCACTTACAATGAGGCTGACTATGCAGGCAAAATTATGCAGAAGGATTGGACACTTTGAAAGTTTTGTGAGAGGAAAAGCAAGAAACATAGGTTTTCTTGCACTTCACCCAGCCACTTTCTCACTTGGGGCAAATTCATGCAAATGTTCACGACTAATACGATCTAAACTACAAGGTGGTACCGCACATAAAGGTGTTGCCAACAAACCCACCTCTCAGTGTAACAAACAACTCGAAAGGCCAAATGAGCTTGTGGGTCCTAAGGCCACCCCCAGGGCATCGTGTGCATGCGCTTAAGCAATGCCTCACTGGAAGGGCAAGTCTTCAGTGCACATGGCGCATTTGAAGTCTCATTTTTCTGTGTGCACTATTCACTCTTGGCCATACACAGCTCTCCTAACACAAAGACAAAGTCAAAGGTACCTTTGACAAAAACAGCCCATAGTTTCACCAGGCTAGGCGCACTGCGCTTGATCCTTCCCAAGGGACTCAACTGTTATTGCTCACCGTGCTGAGGAAAGTATTTTGCAGCATACATGTGTCTTTTTCTTAGGTTTTCATCAGCACGTATAATATTCATTGACTGATCATACTGAGCAATGTAATTGATACCGCTGACCATTACAATAGGTGCATAAGCTTGTGCATCAACTTTCACATTAGTGGCACTAATATAGAAACAAGTACTAAAAACGTGCAACCCAGTCTAAACAATTGCACGAGAGGCAGACTCTCTCGCACCTCAGTATTCAGGCATGGTCGTTGTTCAAGCTAGGGTCCCTCTTCCTAGGAACTAGAGAAGTAGGGTGCCTCGACACCAACATACTTGGCGTTTCCAACAAACATTCATCAGCATCTTCTCAATCCGAGAGCGACATGAGCTGCTAAGTAAGCAAATATGATTGCCAATTATTCTAGTACTTGGGCAGCACTACCAACATCGACTTGATTAGCTCCAGTTAGAAACAGAAACGCGCAATAGTGCGCACGTAACGGTATATACACCCGAGCGAGAATTGCGAACTAAATTTGATAGCGCTGCTCTGTCGGACCCACCTCGCACCACCGCTGCACGCCGCTCGGCGCATCGGAAAATGTCGCCGCCCGCACGAGCTATTTTTGCTCCGAAACAGGAAACTGCAAACATTTTTTTTTTTTTTTTGCACGTTGAACTTGTGCATTCCGCATATTAGTCTGCAAAGGCAGTGCGTGGGACCTATGCGTGGGACGCGGTCTGACCCGCGCCCCTCTCTCCTTCTCCGGCGTTCTTTTTTTAGGGCTGCGTTAAGGGCGGCCCGCGGTGCTGCATCGATAGCGTCGGCTGGGCACCCCGGAACTTGGTACGCGCCGCCGGGTAGCTAGCTGCCCGCGAGGCACAGCACGCCGTGCTGCGCGCGAGCCGCACGACGTACTACACGGTGCTTCACGGGCATCGCGCGTTACGGGGGGGAGAGCTCCATAACCAAAGAGCATACTCACAGTACTTGTTCCGGTCCGCGAAGGCACCGTGCCTGCAAATAAGCAGCGATAGCAGGAGAAACTGGAGCACAACGAAAGACCAGTGGTCTCGCTGTACGCTGGCCATTGTCGGATGAGCCGGGCCCCGCTGGCGGTTATCACGACGGCGTCATATTGGTCTTGGCGTGCCTACGCGCAGCCAACGCCTCCTCGGCCCGCCTCCATGCGTGCCTCGCATCTCGCACTGCCTAGGGCTAGCCGCCGGCGCCTTTGGGCGCCTTCCGCCAAGCGGCGCCACCGAAGTGCAACGGCGGCGGCCGCTTTGCGATTGGCGGCGCGTGCCTTTGACGACCGCGCAAGGAGGCAAATTCTGCTTTGACGCCGCGTATGGCTTAGCTTCTCGCCCATAAAAATACTACGCGCAACTTAGAGAACATGCACAGCAGTCGGACTGTCGAAAATCGATCGAGCGAGGCACACACGCGGCCGCGCCCGCTACTGTTGGCGGCTGTCCGTCTGGCGTGCCG
Source organism: Haemaphysalis longicornis (assembly GCF_048455015.1). Lineage (NCBI taxonomy): Eukaryota > Metazoa > Arthropoda > Arachnida > Ixodida > Ixodidae > Haemaphysalis > Haemaphysalis longicornis. Next base: position 351,667,980 of record NW_027526203.1, on the reverse strand, counting down.
CACTTCGCGGATGACTTTCCCGCGACTGCAGCCCGGGAGCTGCTTTTTGTTAGTGACCGCAGCTTCGGCTCGCGCCAGTGAATGCCACAGGCTGCTGCACACCCGTCAGCGGAAATCCTCCCGGGACGCGACTCACATGAGTCTATGCGGACATCCTCAGAATGACGAACGCCCATGCGGTTTGCGGAAATTGGGCAAAATATACCACCTATTTAGGCGAAGTATACTTGCGTACGACTACTTTCCCTCAAATCACACTAACAGAGACACAAACTACTACAATGCGTTTGACAATTTTCGTCTAGTCGCATCGCCAAGTTCGCATCCCTCATTTAGGAAATACGTAATGCAATATTTTTTTGTCGGTCACGAGTTTATTACAACTAATAGTGAGGCGACGTATTAACTGCATAATATAGAAAAAAGAAAACTTCTGCCGAACACTCAAATGGCTGTAGCTGACTTATGGCGCAGATTTCTCTAGAAAGCGCGCGGTTCACAAAATTTGCATATTATGTAAAGCTAGCTTTTCCTTACAAGCGGTATAGTTGCAGAGAAGTCAGCTTGGCAGGGGCACTGCAACGCGCGCATCGCATTCACCCGAATGCCGATGGCAAGACGTGCTCCTTCAGAAATAAAGGGAAAATAGACCACTAAAATTGGCTCGTTCGTACATTTAAGCATGCTATTATAATCATTGACGCAAAAACAGAGTACTTCACGATACCGAATTTCAACGAGGTGTGAGAGAAGCGATTCTGTAACAGCGGTCCCACCAAAAGTTAACAGCAGGCATGAAGTAACCTTCAGAAGTGAACCAATACAATGGCTCACCTCGTAATGCGTTCTGATATAGGGCACCGCTTAGGCTAGACTAGAGGTCCCAACTGAAACAGAGCAGGCAATAAAAATGCTATCAGAGGACAGGCCGCAGTTCGCACTATAGTATTTTGAGGCTCTCAGAAATACAAATGCACGAATATTAAAACAAGAAAAATACAAATATCCACTTAAAAACAAAGCAAAGATTGAATAACGTTAGTGCCTGCGCCATATTAACTGAGTATGGCAAGCCTGGGCGACAAATAGTGAGTATATAGCTATACATTGATAATATTATTAGCATCAAAAAAGAATCAAAGTACGCAGTTTGCATGTTTAGTATGTTTATATAGAAAATCTTGCTATACAACGCAAAGATTAAGGATAGTATAAATGGGCTTTATTAGAAGTGGGGTGATGCGGTAATCTGCATGGAGAAGGGGAACGAAAAGGTGGACATGAAAAAAAAATCGCATTTTGCGGTCAACGGCTGTGCCACACCCAAACTCAAAGAGATAAAGAAGCGCCTCCTGCATAGGAGTTGTCCAGCCACGAGGTCACCGGATTCTAGATTGAAGATGCTTTAGGCGTTGAGATAAAAAAATTAAAGAAAAAAAAAGCGTACCCGTAAGATTCTATGCCGACACCATCAGCGGATTATAAAAAAACAGTAAAAAAAATCGCGCGCTGAAATTAAAACGTTCGTTTTCAACTGCGCTAGTTCGATTTTCTTGCAGTAAGAAGTGGTTAAGAACGCAGGTTGAAAAATGATGGAATATGTTATTTTTGTTTGTCTTAATCTCGTGTTAAACATGCGCTAGAGTAGTTTCCGCTCGTTTTGCCGTGCAGCGTTCCCCGTAAGTTGTTTTCGTAAAATATTATCAGAAATATATGTTGCTCCTAACGTAACCACGCAAAAAAGGGTGCTGCTTTCCAAAATTTATTACTGAAGCTCTCAAAATTGGTCTACAACTTTTGTAGGGCTTTTAGAGGTACCTGTTAGAATTCTAGAATTTTAAAAATATTATTGGAAGCCAACTTTCCAAATTTTTTTCTTTTTTTTCGAGTTTCTATCCTACCATACAATGCACGAAGTTCCACGAGAATTGCGTGCGCGCACTCTGGTGTTATAGTTCCCCGCTGCCCAGAAAGAGGACCACTGAACAGGTAGCAGCTGCGATGAAGCCGGGGGTTTGACGGACGCCGGACTGGCGAGGAGCGTAGATCGAACAGGCTATTGAAGACACCGACCAACGAGTAAAAAAAAATCATGCACCCCTCCGTCAAACGACGACGATGGTTGGAACGCGAAGCTTTCTCGTGATTGATTCTTTGGTTGTCGTCTAAGTTTTCCAGACCGCTGCGATCATGCCGAAAGGGAGAAATCGGATGGACGCCGGTTTCATAACGTGAGGGACCTGCAAGTTCCATTTCGGCCCCGGTGAGCGTTTTTTTTTTCTTTTACTTCAACGCTTTCGCTTTACAGACGCCATCAGTGAGAACACTAAAGCTTCGCTTTAAAAATAAACGACGTTTCGCCTCCCCCACGGAAGCCTTGCGCTCATAAACCAGCTTTGGAGCTTTCAAGGGTTCAACTGCTAGGTTTTTTGGTTTTTGTTTTTCGGCATGGGGTGTGTACGTCACCGCCAACTTTACCCGGTCTCCGACATTGCGTAAAATATGCAGCCTTTCCACGTAGAGACTCGATCTGAACAACAAGGGCAACGTGATTTTTTGAATTGCGAATAGTGTGTGTCACGGTGCCTTAAATTATCACATTTTTATAGCTTGTAGGAGTCAGCCCAAAGTGCTGTTAAACTGGGAACACGGACGTGCATATTTTTTACAGGTTGGCCTCGTGATCATTCTAGCGCCGAGGTTCCTTTGATCACACATACTGCTGTCAAGCAGGCCAACGGTGCTGCGCACAATCTGCTCACTGGCCTGGGTGGCACTATATAATTGAATCGCGAGCCGTTACTTAGGGCTTTTTTTGGAGGCACGCCCGCTGTCATGGTCGGGATTCTTAACGTGACCCTGGGTCCACACTGGGCATGAGGAGATGGAGGCACAGACACATGGAAGATTTTACATAATATTTAATAGGATCAACTGGCTCGGCGTCGCTTCGGCTACATGCCCGTGCCGCATCACTGCTTCGGCGTGATGCGGCACGGGCATGTAGGAAGGGCCTGACGTTCGCCGCAGTCACGCCGTGGTGGCTCGGGCTCGAACGAAGGGCCCGCCGCGATGAGGTTGCTGACTCGGTCTCGTACGATGGCGTCGGTTGGCTTAAGTGTGGAGACGGGTGGTCAGACGTCGCACTCGAGCGATGGCTAGACTCCGACGTCCTAAGCTCCCCTGCCTTCTGCCTACCGCTTCTTGCGTCTCGTCTTGTCCGCTCCCAAGGTCGCTCTCCCGACGTCGCACCCGAGCGATGTCTAGACTCCGGGGACCGAAGCCCCCCTGTCTTCGGCCTAACGCATCTCGCGACTCTCGTCCGCCCCAGGATCGCTGTCCCTCGATCTGACTGCATGGATCTGACTGCCCTCGCCCTCCGGTCGGCCTCCTCTTTTAATACCTTTCGTCGTTCTTCCACTCCTCCTCCCACGCCGTCAATGACCGCTGTCCACTCGTGTCCAGCGGGGGCATAATGAGCCACTTAGGTTTTCACGGAGTTCATCTTATCGAGGGGGGTTCGAGCGGCGTCTCCAAGACGGTACCAAGGTGCCCTTTGCACTGTAAATCATTGGCGCTTCCCAACGCACTCATCTGTCCACCGGTTCTCAAAATTCCCATTGCTGGCCCGGTGACGCCGTCCCTGTGTGGCGCGCTCGACCGTTTTTCGGAAGGGTCCGTCGCCGATCCTTAGAAGTTCAATGCACACAAGCGCACACACATATATACACGGACCTGTACAAGATTAGGACCAGCGATAGCCTCTTTTAGCGCCGGTTCCCGGGATGGGTGGTGCTGCCGTATGACGTCCGTCAGCCGGCCACCGTACGTCCATTCCGGCTCTAGCGGACGTCCGTATGACGTCCGTTTTAATGCCGACGGACGTACCATGTACGTCCGTGGGACGTCCGGATTTAAAACTTCCGTACGTCCAGTCGGACGTACGAAATCGGATGTATTTTTGATGTTCAGTAGAAATTTCCAGAATCGCATAACGAGAAGTTCCTACAGTGAATACTGCAGTGCACGAAGCCAACACACTACCGGGCAGACGGGCATACATGAACACACTGAACTTGCTTCACATGGTTCGTTGGCGGTTCTCCAATCTTATATATCCTTCTCCAAACAGATAACCGTTGGAGACGATGAGCTGCTTCAAAAAAGTAAAAAAGTTAGTGTTAATTTTAGAAATATGGAGATGTAACTTGCAATATACAAGTCAGGGTGTTGACGTACAAAATCTTTGTAATTGAAAAACGAAGTAGTTTTTTTGTTTTTGCTTTTATATTCAATTTAAGCCGGTATTTGATGTTCCGCAGTAACTTTGTATGTCCATTGGCGGATGTCATTCGGACTTGTACATCCGTGTGTGGATGCCGGCCGCTGTACGTCCAAAACTGTACATCCAAACATGGACGTACAGCAGTGGCCGTCCAAGCTGGGCATTGGATGTTCGGCTGTATTTCGGACGCCCGACGGACGTCCGTGGTTGCTTGGGCAGTATGGCACCATATGCACAGTTTCTTGGGGCCGACCACCCGCCGAAGTTTTTTCGGCGAACACGAGCCGTCACACTGCTAAGGGCACAACCAGCGACCACATGGACGGAACGCTATCGATGGCTGAGGACGCATCGCCAACGCGGACACCCCCGTTAGAACATTGTCTTAGGCGCCGGTGTACCGTCATCTGGTTCCATCCGAAGTAAGCTGCGAATTAATTAAACTTTATTGGTAATTTACGAGGATTTTTAGCCCAGTCGGGGAACCGGAAACGGGAGTGGCATGGCCGTCACATTCGTCCGGTCAGGTCTGCCTCGCGCACGAACTCCCACAAAGAAACGATCGTGCTGTCCAGGTGAGGGGGTGCGGTTGTCCAATAACGTATCGCTTTGTTGAATGTAGGCTTCTTTACGGGTATCAGCAAGGTCGGCTTTTGTTATAAAAATTATAAACTGCCAATTTCAGGCCCCATATGATTCCTGCTCATCTTTAAAGGGGCACTAAAACAGGGTTCCGAAGGTTTCGATATTACATGCGGAATCCCTGGAGTACTATCCAAGGAATGTCCTCCCGAAAAATGGTTCAGCCGAGTTATCGTTCATTTTAAAGGGCCAGCAATAATTACGTTCGCCCTTTCTCCGTTCCTCCAAAGCATTGTGGATGCTATACGAGCTGACCAGCTCCGTGCAAAACATCCTAGACATACCGGTTAAGACGCTTGCGTTCCGAGATACGCGCAGCCATTGGCTCCACTGCGCCCCCCCCCCCCCCCCCCCCCTTGGATATTCGGATATTTTTATGCACTACAAAAAAGCTGCACAGCTTGGTTGGCCCATAATGAAAATAACTTTGCCCTGAAGGACGGAAGAGAGGAGAGAACGACACCGACGTTATCTCCTTTGTCTCGTCCTTTAGCGCAAAGTTTTTTTTTAATTATGTACGTGAACCAACTAGCGCAACAATCCACGCTACTCAAATGATTAGCACACTCAGGTCCTGCGTATCCGTATGGAACACCCTTCAGGACTGCGGTCAACATTGCACTTTAGACACTGACTAACATTGCCGGTCATATGTGACGGCAGTGAAACAGACTGCCTGTGTTGGCTATTGAAGATAGCGAACAATCCCGAAAGGTTTGACTTTTTTTTTCGTTTTTTTTCCTAAACTCTAGATTTATGCAGTCTTACCGCAAGAACTTCAGTTTTTGAAAAAAGTTGCAGCTATATCTAGCAAAAATTCTTCACCGCTACGCCTAGTAGGGAGAGTGTAACATCCTCCCGTGCCGTCCCATCACCTTGTACACCCTTTCCTTCGAAATTGCGAAATGTCGGCACCACCCAAGCCCCGAAACAAAACCTATAAATCAGCCCCTCAAAACGCTTGTACGCCTGCACTGCATTGAAAGCCAGGGAGGGTAGTGTCTTTATTGCGTGAGCCATTTCAACAGACTTCATCACACATGTCGCAATTTGCCCAGAAAAACCCGAGGCGTCTGCAGCTGCTATTCAAGGAAGATTGACGGAGTGCAGTTCTATGTATGTGAATGTATCGTACTGTGTGCTGGTGATCAGTTGGCGTGAGTCGAGAACCCTCACGCAGCGAGACTGGCCACTCTTTATTGCATACAAAGTGACAATAACTTTTCGCATTTTCTTTATTAACTTTATTTCTTTGTTCGGCAATAAAATCCAATATATATCCTCCAAGTCTGGTTCTAATTCACTGTTTGTACTTTTTGTAACCACAAATAGCGCATTTTTGGTGCTATCCAACCGTACACCACCAACCCCCCCCCCCCCCCCCCCCCTTGCTAAAGGATGCCCCCCTTGCAAAAAGTTCTGCGGACGCCTTGTCGTATTTATAAAGTGATTTTCAGCAGTAGCCCTGCTCTGGTGGTCGGTGACAAGTTTTAGCTGCTGTAGTGTATGCCGATTCGTGCCCACAATCCTACAGTGGGCTCCCCAATTGCCGCGGTCGCGCGTGTAGCGGCGTTTCCGCCAGCAGAGACTCTCCCTGTTTTTCAGCGTTATTCACATCTTGTAAACGACGCTCTATATCTACAAACTCAACTAAGCTCGTGTGACAGATGGCGACGATCGACATTCGTTCCCACAAAGATACTTCATGCCGGAGTGTCGCTCGCCGGAACCGCTGAAACGTGCACCGGCGGCTTCCCCCAGAGCCGGGTGCGCTCATTGGATGCATCATTTAAGCGAACCTGCCAATAGCCATGTGCACGCCGTTGTTTTCAGTGCCAGCTGGCCCTAGAGGCTGCGTCACAGTCACAAATTTACGTCAGTGTGGGTCAGAATGCCGACGAGGATTGGCAGGTAAACATAGGGAGCCTACGTGCGCCGCGCCTTGTAGGCTCCCTAGGTAAACAAGGGAAGAAAGGAATACATTTTTTTACGCAAATGTGTAATATTTGGTATATGTTGTCACGTAATCTGTTGCGCGCTTGAAATCACGACCTTCGGAAGGCTACTTTTTTTTATTGCGCCATTTTGCCCCAGGGCATCAGAGGAATTAAAAAAAAACGAAAGTGGCGGGAGGCAAGCGGCTTCATGGACTACCGAGTGCCGTATATAGGCCAGTTTGAGCAAGAAAGTCCAAGAGCTGCCTGAGCGTCCACCGATGAATATCGGGCGGCCGGCCTGGTCGGTGTCCTGGGGCTGCCATGTGCCGGATTCGGGCTGGTTGGAGTCCTGGACATGTCCCCAGGAGGTGGTCTAATGTCGCCTCCGCAGCGGAAACAGGGCAGTAGGCCGGGGCAGGTCGCATAGGTAACCGCAAGGCCAGAAGTCCATGTTGCACGAACAGCAGGCGTGAGTGCAACGCCCAGGCGAATTCTCCGGAGCGTGACTTCCTCACGGCGGGTTAAGCCGCCAGGAAGGTCAGTCCCACGCGGAGGAAGAAGGGCACGCGTGGAGCGCCGAAGAGACCCTTTCTTGATTAGAAGAGCGTCCTGCAGGGACAGCTGCATGCAGAAGCGGGAGCGGGAACATAACTTGCGGAGGATTAGCAGCCAAGTTGGCCTCGACGTGGGTGGGCGTGCTACGGCGGGTCCAGAGGATGCGGACAGGGCACGGGAACGATTGCAGTATCCGGTGCACATCGCTTGTAATGCCCAGTGTGCTGTATACACGTCATATCTCGCGAGTAGCCTGTGTTGAATCGGTATAGTAGATGATCAGGCAAGACGGTGGGTCAACACATAGACGAGGGCCTTGGGCACACAAGCCGTCACGGATGGCGACCAGCTCTGCTAAAACCGACGAAAGTGGTGCCTCTGTAACATAACTGCATGTCTGGTTTACAGACGGCATAGCAGGGCAAACTAGGCTCGTGTGGATGACGCCATTGTCCACCCCTGCATCCACATGGGCCTGGAGGCCATCTGGTGGGCTGATAGGGAGGGGTGGGTTGGTCTGATGCCCTGGGCGAATACTGTATACGCCCGAGAGCCGGTTGTCGGTGGCATCTGGGCAGCCATGGCGGTGGCTCAGCTGGACGCGGTATCAGAGGTGATGCGGGGTCATAGTAGTGCGCTAGTGCGGCGGCGGCAGGAATCGATTTAGTTTTTAGAAGACGTGCCGATCGACGCTGGTGTACAAGTTCGTCCAATGTGTTAATCTGTGCCTCAGCTTGCAGGGTCGGAATGTAGGTCATGCGAGGAAGGCCGGTGATCACTCGCATTGCTTCCCTGTTTGCGGTTTCCAAACTATCCCAGTCGCGCAAAGTGAGATGCTGGAACTGGGCTTGGTAGACGATACGAGGCTGAAAGACTGCCCGCACTAGTACACGCAAGACTCGAGAGCAGGCACCCCCCGACTTCTGGCCGATGCGGCGGAACAAGTGAAGCATGCTGGCAGCTTTTTGTCGAGTGCAACGGACCCATGAAGCTGCCGAACCTGCTGCGCTTATTTCTAACCCCAATACACGAATATCAGCAGCGGTATCCAGGGGTTCCCCATTCAAGGACAGGCATATTGGTGTCTGCGACAACCGGCGTCGGCCCCTACGATTGGTGACTGACATCTATGAAGGGGACAGATTCAATCCAATCATTGAGCACAATGTTCAAGGCAGTCTGTAGACCTGCCTGTTGCCGGTGCAGTTGATTGTGCACAGACCACACAGTCACATCGTCTGCATATACGAGGCAGAAAGTGTCCGGTATTTCAGCGATTTCAGCCAGCTTCCATGTCAAAGGCAGCATGGCCACATTAAATAGCACTGGGGACAGCACAGAGCCTTGAGGCACGCCTCGCTCCGAAACAAAGTGTCCCACGCGTTCTTTTCCAATGCGGATGTAGAAGGAGCGGCTCTGAAGAAAAGACGCTACGAAACGGCATACTGCTGGTGGAAGGAGGAGCCACTGTAGAATACTGATTATTGCAGCGTGGCTCACGTTGTCATAGGCCTTTTGGACGTCCATAGCAAGGATCGTGCGAATTTTGTTCGATCTGCCACCTAAGAGCACCATAGATGAGAGGTGGTCTAGGCCGTCTTCTGTGCCCAAGTGCGTACGAAACCCAATCTGAGCCGGGTGGTACCATCCGTACCGTTCTAGCCACCATGTAAGGCGCGTGGCTAGCATCCGTTCAAGGAGCTTACAGATGGTCGATGTTAGTGCGATTGGGCGAAGATTACTCAGATGGTCGGGAGGCTTCCCAGGTTTTGGTATTGGCACTACTTTGGCGTGCTTCAAGGCGACCGGAACGTCACCAGAGGTCCAGATAGCGTTCAGCCAGTCGAGTAGCCACTGTAGACTTGGACAGTCGATGTTCTTGAACGCTTCGTAAGTCACACCGTCTGGGCCTGGTGCTGTGCGTAACTTCGCCTTGTCTATTGCTGCCAGAAACTCAGGCATGGTGAATGGCGCCTGAATCCCGTCAAGGTCTTCCTGACTGGGAGGCGTACCAGCCTCTGGGGGCAGAGTAGATAAGCAGGCAAATGGTGGTGAAGCTTGGTCGTACTTTGGGAAGAACTCCTTGGCCACTTGAGGAACAAACTGGCACGGGGTCCGTCCAGACGCGAGGAACGCATTGGCAGCCGGTTCTTGGGGGCGTCCACCGAGCTCCATACGGCGAAAAGTGCGCCAGATAGACGCGGTGGTAGAGGATGGCCCTAGTGAGGCACACCAGTCCAGCCACCGTTGCCGAGATATAGACTTCTCATGGCGGCGAGCTGCAGCCGTAAGACGGTGCAACGAGGTGCGCAATTCTGGATTTGAAGGATCTCTATTGGCTGCCAGTTCCGCTCGGCGGCGAGCAGCGTGCATAAATTTAGGAGATGTAGGTCTGGTGTCGGCTTGTTTTCTTCTACCCAAGAAGTCCGCGTGGCATCCCGGAGAGCCGCACGCATCACATACAGGGGATCAGATGGGTCTTCGTGAACTGAGGTGTTCAGAGCTCTCCGAAACAAGTCCAAGTCTGTGACACAGCAGCGGCGGCGGTGCGGACTTTTTACAGCGGGAGCCAAGCCGATGCGGATGGGATAATGATCACTGACCCAGCAGTCCGGCTCCCGATTCCAAGACACAGGCTGAGCTCCAAGCCACCAAGAAGGGTCAGGGCTACTTAGGGCCCCTATCTTTAAGGTGGTTGCAGTGGCGGACCTAGGTGGCGCCTCCACGATGATGATGTATTGCCTCTGTGGCAGCAGGACAAATGGGACGAACCGTGGCGGAGCGATGTTGGTTGGTTGGTTGGTACCAAAAATCAATGGCGCGTACCCACTCTGGGGGATTGGCCAAGTCTGATTGGGTAAACTGGTTAAGAATTCAAACGAAGGTTAAAATAGAGCTGTGGAGAATGTGAGGGAAGTGATGTTAACAATTTTGAGAACCCAAGAAAAAAAAAAACTAACATACTAAAATAAAAACTGATACTACACGTACCAGAAAAAGAATGTACGAGATGTACAAAATCCTAGCCCGTATCCTGGCCCGACGCTTCGACACAGCCCTTCGTAGTCTGGTGGACCCTCACCAGACATGTGGATTTAGGGGACGCTCCATCAACTGTCTGTGAGGCGGCAGCTAGCTGCATCGACCTGCGGTTTCGTCGCTTCAAACGAAATATCCCTAGCTCATTAATTAATTCAAACTACGCAGAAAAGGACGACACGGTCGGCATGTAAACAGTTCCTATCGTTTTTCGCTGAGTTACCGCAAAATGGATGAATAAAAATTATTTCGTATATCGAATCTGCGTGCTCTGCGCGGAACAGTGTGCCAATGATGCGTTCAAAAACTCGATCTGCAAAGCCTGTTTCTTCGTCGCATGCCACCACATCCACGGAGCAAGATAAACTTGCTCCGTGACCACATCTATAGTGACGCAAACGCTCGCTCTCGTCACAAACAGTGATGCACTGAAAAAAATTGGACACGATGTATACGTGTAGGCCTTGAGACGTGAAACCCGGTATATCTTCCCTTTGTCGTTTAGGAAGCGTTTTGGAACGGAGTGGCTGCATTAACCGCCCATGGTCTCTAAGCGCTGACAGAGATGAGAGAGCGAGAGAGAGAGCGGCGCCGTCAAAAATCGGATGTTGGTCAGCCCGCGGAGGAGTGGCTGTAGGGGCAGAGATTCCGCAGTCGTTGCGAAAAAGTCGAGCTAGTAGTGCGTATTTCGGTGTATTGCTAGGTCTAAGGCTCCCGCAACATTTTTAAGAAGGTCGCAAGCATGCTGCCGTAAAAACAGTTCTCTTGAAATGGATCGGAAACGCGACATCGATGAATCCGCGCAGTGCGACGCGCAATATAAGCAACGCCAATCGACTTCTGGCCATAAACATTTGCTGTTTTGTGTGAATGTGGTTTATACTCGGAGATCTTGTTTCTATGCACGCCCGCCATCAGCTTGAGGGGGACCTGTGACAGGCGGTGCCCGGCGAAACTTGCATAGGCAACGCGCACTTCGTCGGGAACAAAAACAGCGTTTCAGCATATACACCCCCGCAATCTTCCTTGCATGCTACGGAATATGAGGTGAAGTAAGGGATGAAACGAAGCTGCAGCAGGGATTTCACAGGAAACCGCCACCGCTAAACGAATTGGCTATTAATATGCGCGTCAATCATCTTAGTCTGTCGTTTTCTTTTTTTGACAAGGCCTTCCCCGGTATTTTAGTGCTACGAGTTGCTTATGCTTTAACAATCTGTATGGTTTATTCATCTTTTGTATTACTGTGCTCATCGCTGCTTACCCCTTCCTACGTGTACGCGCGGAGATTCTGCCCGTGCGGCCTCGGCAGCTACTTTGACGGACATTTCGTTGATTCAGACAGAGGGAACACCGGAGTTAAGCTTGCCCGGTGCTCACAGTTATGAGTTGACGCAGATTTAGCAACTGCATCAGTATGTTTACACGAGCCGTGGCAACCGGCCTTGCGCGTGCAGCTTGTCCCGCCTACTTCGCTGATTCAATGAACTCTTGATAAAGGGCAGTTATGCCTGAGAGGCGTGTTTAAAAAAGCACACACAACCGTTCACTGTACCCGCCTTTAACTAAAAGTCGTAGCCCAGGGCCACGAGTGTTATGTGCCCAACGCCATTGCGGGAAACATCAGACGGCTCGGTTGCGCTCGCTAGCTTCTCCCGGACGCAGTAAACATCGTTTGCGGCGTGTTCCTAGCGGCCACGTTTTGCGGTTTTCCTATAAATAAAAAAAAAAAAAAAAAAAACGTGCCAATTTTTTTTATCTCTCGTAAACCGTTAAAACGCGCGCGCTGGTTGAGCAATCGCTCATCGCATCGTAGCACGGGCAGTAGGGGAAGCGCGGAAGCGATGTCACCAACATCCGATAAATGCCTCCTGTGGCCGAAGTTGGCGCTAGTTGTTCAGGCGCCGGTGTCGCCACCATACCAGCGCACGGAGCCTATTGTCGCGGCACACGAAAACAATTACTGATAGGCGCGAGCGCTGACTGGAGGAGAACGAAACCCACTACGCAGGCGCGGCGCGTACTGGAATAACGTACTTAGTGTCACTAAATAACCTTATTTAGTGACTCTAAACGTACTCTCTCTCGCTCTCCGGCGCACTGAAAGGGGTCCTGAAATGCCTTCCGCCGATGCATGGATGTACATGTAACCAAATAAAGCAATGTATTAGCAATCTCCTCCTGCAAGAATTTTGTTAAAGCGATGAGTATTAGCTGAGAAATCGTAAATCAAAAACCGCGAATTATCGTCGCGCCGTATTTCCTCCTCCTTTCAACTGTTTCTTCGCTGTTGGCCTCCCCTCCCATGATGCTCCGCTCCTCAGCGGTGACGTACTTCCGCTATTGCGCTCCCACAGACTGCCGTCTGCTACGGGCCAGCTCTTTCGGCTTTTTCATCTCTGTAGACACCATGGACACAGGCTGGAAAAGCGAACGAATGACCTGGCCGCATGTGTGCGGCCTGGCCTTGCCCTTTCGCGGTGTACGTAGCTGCAGGGCTGCAGTTGGTATCGGCGGCGAACTCGCAGCCGCGTGGGGAGAATCGTGCGCTCGTTCCCTTTGGTGTACCGCGCACTGTTTATCCAAAAAGCGCGGTCTCAGATGTGGCCCCGCTGGTGCCGGGTGTTATTTTGCGGTGGTTGTAATTCCTACTACCGGCGGCATGTGAAAAAAGACATTTTCAACCGACACAGAACCCGTGCACAAAACGCGCCGGATCGGATCGCTTTATCAGCGGCGATGAACGTGAAGGCGAAGAGCAAACCAACGCTGCACTCGATCAGCGAGAACCCGTGGTCTGACAAGCTGCACCCATGTGTTGCATTCAACACTGACGGGAAAGCGTTTGTTTGCACTTGTTTGGATAGTCGTAAAATGTCCAAACACTCCGGCACTCCGCTAGCAGATCAGCCGGCGAGACATTTCGGAAAACATTTGACAGATGGCGCCGTATGCATTAGTGTGTCGCTACGCAAAACTGATGAGACGCTCTACTAAAACTCCCATCGCGGTGTCACGTAGCGGGACGCAAAAATTTAGCGTTTAGCGTATGCAAAGGCCACAAACGCTGTACTAAAACTCTATTAGCAGCAAAATAGCGTGCGTATGTGAAACCGCTTGCGTTTACAAAGCTGCACGCCGAGCGCGTACGTTTCAAACCTAGTGACATCGTTTAAATACACTGGCAAGCACAGTGTAACGTAGTCAGATATCAACCGTATGCTCAGGCGACAAGCAAGAGCTTGTTTTATGTGGGGCTGAGATTGCGCATAAAGGCCCGTTCGCACTTGCGACGAAAGCGAGTGAGAGCGGCAGGAATTCCGTCGCTTTGTCGCGCGACGATCGTTTTTGTCGAATGGTCGGGACAAATTTTGGTTGCGCGACAGAATTCCCGTCGCTTTCGCTCGCTTTCGTCGCAAGCGGGAATGGAAAGTTCTGCCGCTGCCGTCTGCTACGCAGCTCGGAGGTAACCGCGCGATCTGCTCGGGCCGGATGAACGCGCACACTCCCGCACGCCAGCGCCCCAAGCGGCAGACGGCCGCGTACATCGCTCCCGGCGCCCGCCTGGAGCCCGCCCTCGGCACACAAGCCAGTATATTTCAGGCACTATAATGGAGGAAAGATTTTTTGCTTCCGATGAACCTAGTTCTTTGCCCCTGTGTTTTTAAATACGTGAAGTGGTTAGCACGTCGTCCTAACGCAGCTCTGTATCGTCGTAGCATCGCTGATTGTCCGAACGAAGCTTGCAGCTAAGCCAATGCAGCGACCGAAGCTGTGTGTGTGTGTGCATCGCCTCCTGTGTGTTGTGGACGCGTTCGTTTCGCGATGAAATGCGACATTGTACTTCTGCGGGTGGATAGTGCTTCCCATGGTCTGGATTATCTTTCTCGAACGACGTACCACTCAACCTCGCATGGGGTATGTGCAGTGTGCCTGGCTAAAAGCCTTCTCGCTTGCGCCCCAGAGTTGTGACTTGCTGCTCGTCCCCGCAAACCGGGTGTGAGGTGAGTGCCGTATTTACGACGGGCAGGAGGAGGCAACTCATCGTCTGTCAATCGCGGTTCAGACTTGCAACGCATGTTGTGACGTTGCGTTCGTTCGAAACGCATCTCTGGATTGTTTTGAAGTTGAATAAAATGTACGCGTCAAACCCGGGCATTCGGCTCAGGGCGTTCTCTGCGATTGCACCAAAGAAGTGCCACGGGACTTTCTTTATGGTACGTACTCACGTAAGATAAAATCCACGTCGTGTTATGGCCGTGTTGCATTCAATACAAACGGTTAAGCGTTTGTTTATACTTGTTTCGTTTGTCGTAAAATGTCAAAGCACTCCGGCACTCCGCTGGCAGATCAGCCGGCGAGCCGACGCTGAGCAGACGACTCATCTATTTGCCGGAAGTGCGTGAAAAAGCCGCCCAATAGCAGGATGTCTAGCTCATGACGAACATCTGGGAATCGATGATGTAGACATGTGAAGATGGCGGCGTCCAAAAACACGAAGGAAAGGGTGAGAAAAAAGCGACAAACTTTGCAACAAAAGTGTGAGCTTTCCGCTGCGCGTAAAAGAGTAATACTTGGCACAGGTGACGTTGGCGACCCAATCAAGCGATTGCGCTAGTTCATTTAGTGTGCTCAAAATGCCTTTCAGGGCCCCTTGAAGTCGTCGAGCCTACCAGCACGCGCCCACCCTTTCCACCGTCCAGTTGTCACTGCGCCTATTGGCGATGAGATGTTTGAGTGGCGCCCCCTGGCTCTGACGTCGGCTTAGGGATTCGCGCCGCTGTCGTCTGCTACACTCCGCTTGTGAGGGGCAACAGTGCCTGGGCTAGAAATCGCCCGCTTCGCTGCTGTAGTGCGTTAAAAAGCGTATTTCTAGCGACTCAGTTATTTTGCCAGCTTCTGACGCATCTGAATAATTTGAAGCTGTATCCCCCACAAGTTTGCAACACACGAAGAGATAGAGAACAACTTTCTTCAGAGTATCGGTCAGAAGTTCGTGTGTAACTCGTCCTTTCTTTCTTATTCGCGAGGATCAGCGATCAGAGCTTCTCGATAAGTATTCAAAATGCGTAGGCTTCCCTGCAGTATTTTTGAGATGCTCCTATGAAGACTCAACAGTCTAATACTACGTACCAAGCAGCGGCCTCTACAGGCTCATCGCACAGCAGGAAATAAAGCGGCTTTCTTCTGTTTCTTTCGTTGTTGTCTTGTATCGGATTAATGTTTCTTGCTTTTTTTTCTACTCAACGCATTAATTTTCTGCGCCGTCACCAACTTCTTGTTAGGAGGTTTCGGGATGTTTGGGAGCCTCACAAAGGTCGTGTGGATATTTCCTTCATTTGCTATGGCATACATTTCCTTCTTCACAAATTGGCTTTCATTACGGCTGCGTGCAAGAAGGTGCATATCCGCAGCGTGCTTTGTTTATTCACATGCAAATACAATGAGAAGGTTTGTGCTACGCCACCGCGATCGCGCCCTAAACAACGTGGTCCACAGTACACGAAGGCGGCTTTTGTGCTCCTAATTTCTGTCGTAATTATATCGTTATCATAACGAATTGACTCTCAACTTGAACAATGATGACATGATTACGGTGTTGAAGGCATGATATACTCGCTAACTAACGTAATAAATAGTATACCTGCATATATTACAAGACTCGAAACCGAAGAAGAATTCCAAGTAGCTCTTTATTGCTTTTCAACCCTTCCAGGCGCGAAGAACAAATCCTATTCTACTCGGGATGGCGTTCTATGATTTGAAGAAAATTACTTTTACTCTCTTGTCCTGGACTGAGGACCCGGCCCACTAACCAGATCGATTTAATTGTTAAACAAAGTTTTCCCCTCCTCCTCTCACTCCTCCTCCTCTTGAGTGCAGTTTTCCTATAACGCATATCCGAATATGGGGAAGATATGGCTGTGCAAAATGTTCCGAAATATCCCTCCAGGTCTTAACAAACATATATGTGTTACTATAAATTTAACGAAGACGTGACTCGTTTTGCTCAATAAACCTCCATACTGGTTAGATGCCTGGTTTAGAATCAGCACGCGCGTATATACACACTGGGTTATTTGGAACTCAACCAACAGTTTTTGCAGTCTATAGTGCATTTCGGCAAACTTTCATGCCTTGACAACGTAAAGTGATGTGACAAAACGCGTTCGAGCGTTCGGCAAGGTTGCAAAAACTGTTTTACCTTACATATGATTACCGGGAATCGTGATGCCTTCTGCCAAAGCCGACAGCCCTGAAGGCCTAGAATTTGTTTTGGTCTTCCATTTTCGCTGTTGTCGGTTATTAGCAGCTGACTGTTCCTTTTGTTGGAATGCTTACATGAGAAGCTGACGCCTAGCTCCGACTCTTCGCGCTCCGCACAGGACCGGCTTCGCAAGGAATGGGGTGGCGCCCGCAATGTTTCTCCCGTAGCGGTATCCAAAACTATACTTTAATTGACACCATGAGCTAGTGTATGCGATTTTAAGCCTATTATTATGATAAAACTTTACCCACACGCCACTTCTGATGCGGACAAGCATCAGACGTTGACCGAGCGCAAAGAAACAGCAGGGAGAACGATCCTGAGTGAAGCAGACGACAAATGCGAGAATCCCTAAGCTGACGTCACGGAGGCGCGCTTCGCAGCGCCGCCTGTGTTCGCGCTCACCGCCAATTTCCAACTGCATGCGGGTGCTTGATTTTCGCTGCCGCATTCATTGTTTCCGCTTGGAGGTGATGACGTAGTTTGCGCGGATACCTGATAAATCCGACTGAGGAGCTTAAGCGTGCACGGCAGCTGCGGACGCTATCGCGTTGAAACGCGGTATTTATGTCGGAGGCGCTCGAGTGAAACCGTTCGTTTTTCCCCTTCTTAACTCAGCAGAGCATGCTCACAGTCTGTCCTAGCTTGCTGAATGATCTTTCACCGAGGTCACGGGTTCGATTCCCGGCCGCGGCGGCCGCTTTTCTGACGGAGGCGAAAAGCAAAAACGCCCGTGTGTACGAGATTTCGGCGCACGTTAAAGATCCCCAGGTGGTAAAAATTAACCCGGAGCCCTCCACCACGGCGCGCCTCATCGCCTGCCTTGCGTTGGCGAGTTAAACCCTACAGTCAATCAATCAATGAAGGATCTTTCAGAGCCTGCGAAACTGCTATGGTTACCATCAACTGAATGGCGACTCGAAGCTTGGGAAATACGCCATCTGCTTACTCGGATGGCGCGAAGCATAGGTGCAACCCTCTAGTTTTCTAGTCGGGCGGGAAGACACAGGCGTATGCATAGTGTCCAGGGATTTATACACACCTCCATAACACCCCCCCCCCCCCCCCCCCAGGAGGACTTCGACGCCCCCCCCCCAAAAAAAAAGATTCCACGAGCACCACGCCCAAGAATTTATACCCCCCCCCCCTTCCTTACGAGTATTTCCACACCCCCTAAAATCGAAATTCTGGATAAACTCTGATTGTGTCAGTGCCCACACTTCTCGTGGGCGCAAGTTCGTTGGCGAAAAAAACCGCCACTAATTCTCTACGAACACAAAAATCAAAGCGCGATGGAGCTATAAAAAACGCGAATGAGAACCGGAATAATTAAAGCGCCACGACTGATCGGCTTCTAAAAGCCGGTTAAATGCCTTGTGGAGTGCTGAAATTGCGAATGACCCAGAATGAAGTTTATTGAGTAATCCATGTCAAGCTTTAGCGCACCCATGTTTTGTGCTTGGAAATAATTGCAGCCTGGCTGGCCGGTGGCTGCTGCGCCGCCGGGTGAGAGGAGCAAAAGCGGCTGGAGCGCAAAGCTCGGCGCAGCGCGTCCGCCTTTCCACGTGGCTCTGCGCATGCCCGCGCGCTCCTTTTTTATGTGCTCAAATTTCTGGAGCACGCGCAATGGAATGCGTCGCCGTAATGGGCACGTTCCTATGTATTTTTTCCGAAGCGCGCATAGTGGAAAGCTTCGCAGCCAATGGGCGGGCGCGCTCATTTTATTTCTGAAGCACACGCCATGGAGTGCGTCGCAGCCAATGAGTTTTAGCATTCCATACGCTCCGCCTCTTCTGTGTTTACCGTGTTGATCGGGAACCGACCGGGCACTTGCTCATTCGTTCCGGTAAAGCGGGATTCACACGACGGAGGAACCCTCTCACGGAGGCGGACGGATATGTGACGTCAACAGCACGAGACCGGATTATCCGGCCTGGCGGCGCATCCACACGTGCGGAGCTACGCGGAGTGAGTAGCAGACGACAGCGCCGAGGAACAGGTTTTATTCCCCGCCGAGGGCCACCGCCGTCGAGCGAAAACACGCGGAGGCATTTTCTTTCGCGGAGCCACCGCGTGCTATCCCCACCGAGGGGCGGAGCCTAAAACCGGTCACGTGAGCGGGTCCCGCGGGCCAAAAAGAGAGGGTTCCGCAAGACGGCTCTCGCCACGCCCGCGCATTCGTTACGGCAGGGTGACTTTCTTTGCTCAATGGGTCATTTGTTTCTTTTAGAGTAAAAATCGACTCTTGACTTTTAAACAGTGAGCTTCCGAGCAATATTTTGCTGTTTTCTTTGGCCTCAGAGGCTGTTGCGCCAATAAAACACATTTAGTAGTAGTAGTGCTGTTTTTCACATATGCACGCACATCAAGAGGGATGTCACAGGTAACATACAGTAAACTCCCGCCAACTCTTTTTTTTTTTCAAATCTAGCTTAATTCCTATGTTTTCCACGTATTTTTATTGGATTATCGCGAAAGGCTTTCGGCGGTCCCCAGGATAACCCGCTATATCGCATGCAAAAACGCGGCAACGCTATAACCTGAAACGGAATATGTAACTGCGAACTTCCTAAGTAGCAGACTGTATATATTAGTGCTTATGCAGGCAAAGCCATTTAAATTTAATATAATCCAGAAAGAAAAAAGTGGCTGACGTACGATTTCGATATTTCCTAATGCGAAATTGGAGTGCAACGCGAACTGCAGTCTTCACGGCGACGGCGCATATAGCTGCTGCGTCCGGGAAGTGATCGCGTCATCAGCGAATATGCGACGGCGCGCGCTGGCGTTATTTTGCAGTGCGTCTGCGGCGGGGAGCACACCTTGTGCGGGCTCGCAATACCGCCCTCCCCCTGACACTTTCGCCATACTTTCATCCTCCACTTTTCTGCTCACTCGACTTTCGGTGGCCTCTTCATTCTCTCGGTTACAAAGAGGCCGACGGCGAGAGACTACGCGAAACCGCAGGAGCGGGCGCTTAAAGGGGCACTGACACAAAATTTTGAAGGCGAGATAACTTCGGAGATAGATTGGTGGGAACACATATACATCACCTGCAAAATATCAGCGGCGAATACAGCCTAGAACATATTTAAAATCAATTTTAAAGTGTGCGAAACGCAACCGAGCAGCACGCAGAGGACCACGCGACATCCCGAGGTTATTGTGTAAATAAACAACATCCAAACACGTCACGAGTTTGTGTTTGCCGCTTCCGCACTGCCGGCGTTTTTCGCCGGCTCGCCCGGCTCGCCGCTCCAATCGGAGGGCCGGAGGGCGGAGCTACTGCTCTCGAGAACGAACGACCCGATCGTTGGCGGCGGAGGCGCCGTGATTTCGTCAGCTAATCGGGCAGCTGGCCGCGACGAAAGTTCTACAGCGATTCCAGGCACTCTGTTTCTATTACTGTGTATTACCATTGGATGCGAAAACGCGCCGGAGGCACGAAAAGCCCACTGAGCTAGCCGCACGGTCGCTGTGCAGGCGGCGGCCACGGCCGCGAAGTGGCCCAGGCCGGCGCAGGTAGCTCGAGTGATAGCTTGTTACCGCTGCACGAAATTGTCCCCAAGTCCTGACCATGGTGGCTTACATGAGAAAGGAGTTAATGATGCGATGGCGGGTTGCATTAAAAATTGTCATCTGCACCGCTTACGAGAGCGGCACTCGAATATCCGCCGCAGTGCTAAGCCGAAAACATCTGTAGGCGGACCTGTAGGCAGACCGGCCGGCTACTCCCAGCGCGCGTCTTGCCACCCACCGTCTCGAGCGTCGCGCGTCGTTCTTTAGCCGCGGTAGCATTTGCACTCGCAGCGCCTGCGTCACATCCACGGTCGCTTTTTAATTAAGCGCCTCAGGAGATAAGTACGCGGGGGCATTCGCAGAAACTGCCGTCGATGCGGATTCGACAGTGCTACGGCGGCTCTGCTCTGTGATATCCCTCCGACGGTCACGTGGTCAGCTTTGTTCACACAAAATCCACAAAATCCATCGTTTCGCGGCACTCGCTGAAACCGAAACTGCGACTGGCCGCATTGAAAATGCCTCTAATCAAACAACCGTCGCACGCTGAAGCAAATGAGGTTTCTACAGGTTATAAGTAGGTCACTATGTTAATAGCATTCCCCCACCCGAGGGCTTCCCTGTGAACTCCACAGATCTGGAAATTTGTTTTGGTTGTGTTTGCTCATGCAGCGCATCCAGTGCCTACCCGATCCCACTCCTATGAGGCTTACTAATTCATAACCCACGGGCTTGAAAAACATCATGTACCAACACGAGAAAGTTTACAAATACATAGAATTGTTCCTAATGGCCTAGTTTTCTGTTTCGAAATATATAACTTCTTGAATTAAATAAAAAATAAACAAAACATATTTTGGTTTACCTAGTTTTCACTAGATGGCGCTAGCTATCTAGCAAGTGAGAGTTCTTGGTATTTATTTCAGTGCAGAAGTCACATATTTCTAAAATAAGCAAACTAGTCCGTTCTGAACATATGCATCTAGTATTTGTAAAACTTTTTGTATTCGTGCGCGATGGTTTTTAAACCCGTGGGTCATGAAGTAGTAACTTGTAAGTGCTAACAGGTGAGTGCCCCTTTAACGTGGTTTCCTAAAGCAAGCTGGATTGCAAAACAAGCAACCATTGTATCAGTTTAGGTGACATGATGCATACACAAACAATGTAAATGGAGCTGCTTTTCGGAAAAAAACTTCAGATCCTTGAGATGCTGGTACTTAAACGACGTCTAGTGTAAAATTTGGTTCTTTCTGGATAACGGGCTCTCCGGTTCCTCTTCACTTATTAAACAATTATTGTCACGGTGGCTACATCGGCTAAATGTGGTCGAAGAAACATGCAGTTTCAACTTGCAGCTATCACTGGATCTCCCCTCGAGTTTTAGATGCAAAGCATCTCTTAGTCGACCCTCCGTCGTCCGGCGTCCACACTTCTTCCCCTACACTATAGAAAAAAGAAATAGTTAGCGGCGCCCGGTTTCAATCCCACGACTCTCTGGCCACAACGGGAGGTACCTGGCGCTCTTCCCGCTGTGCAACAAAACCGAGACAGGAGCTAGTACTACGAACGCGCCTTATGTCCTTGACTCATTCAAACTACGTCAAGAAGCTACTGATACAACAAAGGCACGCGAGGCTGAACGTCAACGGAAACCACGAACTGAAAACTTTAGAGGAGGATGTTGAATTTCCCGTGGGAAAGCTGTGGCGGGAAGCACCACGCGCCTTGCAGCTCAACCAGAGAAGAAGACGAAGAGGGCGGGCAGCGGGGTAGGAGTGTGAGCACGCAATAAAGAAAGATGAGAACCAGGAGGTGTTCGATCAGGTAATGTGGGTGTCGGTCTCTTCGCTGTCTCTACATTTCTCTGTCTCTACATGGGGGTTCACACTACGTTCCCATTCGTGCTCCGATAAATGAAACAACATAACGGCAACACAATGAAACCTACACGGAACCCCTATGATGCTTCGCATCCTCCTCATGGTTCCCCACGGGAAGATGGTGTAATTTTTAATATATATCTTTCTACAGCGCTTGGGAATTTTCGACGTGTGCGGAATTACCCTGCAGATAGCTGCTTCAGTTTTACACCTCTGCCAGAACAATAACCAGCACGGCTAGGAATTGAGCATAAAGCTTTCAACGAAGCATTCGTGGCGGGTAGTTTTCAATCAAACATGACCACGAAGCTTCTCTGACTAAAGAACCAGAATCACTACAAGCCACTGCAAGTGGCTTACCTTGCCTTATAAGAGTACCTGTACAGGGTTCATCAAAATATGTTTCAAGCAGAGATGAGTTGACAGTCAGAGACAACTGGCGTAGCAAGCCAGCGCAACGGCTCGGCTAACGTCGCCACTTCCATTCAATTTACAGCGGAGCTCTTGAAGGTCGTGCCTATTCGGCACTCTGCTGTATATGTGGTGCATCGCGCAGGAGTAGAAGCAGGTTCCCAGACAAATCAATAGAGTGGTCGCGCAGTGGTCTCACTTCCGGCGGCTTCGCAGAAACCGGTTTCCAGACCCTCCTATTGAGGGCGCAGTCATCTCGCAAAGCGGGTTCCTTTCCCTTCCGTTAGGGGAGGAGGCCTCCCGCCGCCAACGTTTAGCTGCCGATTCCTTCGTGCGAACCGTAGAATTTGCGCGGCGACGGCGCTGCCATTCTTAACTCAGCGCCCATTATCCTTCGAAAGTTCGAGCCGAAACAAGACTACAGCTCCGCTGTTTCAGCAGATTTTACACTGTTTAATCTTTTATTCTCCATTCGAAGAGACAAGCCACTACCTTATTTCTACTTCTTTGGAATACGCAGTGTTTGGAGGAGGAAAGAAAATCGAGTAAAGAAAATCATAAATACGAGTTTAAACAAAAACACACACGCAGCGCGCCCGCCCGCTCACATCTAGGCGCGGGAGTTTCGCTCGGGGCAACGAGAGCAGTTTTCCCGCCCGAACAGCGACTATGGGGTCCGTGGCGCCCCAGTTTCATTCCCCCCCCCCCCCCCCCCCCCCCCAGGCACATGTTGGGCGGACTTTCAATTCCTACGCAGACTTGCTGCATGTGCTCTGCAGAGTTGCGACTGATTTAAAAGAGCCGCCGCGCCGCCTCTTCCACTATCGCAGGAAAGCCCACTTTATACAGCTGAATCTGACACCTCATGGTGGTAGCCAGCGCCACTCTGACAACACGCAGTGAAGGGGGTGGGGTGTTCCTCTTAACCCCCGGGCTACCTGGGCTGTGACTCCAGCATCTACAACCACCTTGTCGTGAGCAAATTAGTGACAAGAATCCCTCTTTGAAGGAAAGTTTGACATCCACCTAAATGCAGCCATACGGCTACAAAGGAAAGCTATACAGCTTTCTCAGAAACTTCGCAGTTGAAGAAAAATTCGTCCTGGTCCAGGATCCCTCTTATATCTCTCTTAAGAATCCCTCTTATAACACCTTTCGGAATCAAGGGATTAAAAATCCCGCAACGTTGGTTGAGAAAAGGAGCAGTAGCCTTCACTCCTACACGGCGTAGTGGAAGGCAGAGAAAGGAGAGTGCATGCAGCGGCGTCCTCCATAAACGCCGAAGCAAAAAAAAAGGGGGCGGGGGAGGGGGAAGTGAGGTTCTTGTTCCGTTCTCTACGGAGCAAAGGCATGCGCCCCAGGAGGTTCGCCCGCATGGGTTACCCAATAAGCCAGTCGCGCCCGCAATACTTTCCCCTCAGCCATTATTGTCACCACAAAGAAATTGTTCTTCCGGGTCAATTTTCTTGGATTCACGAACCTTCTCCTCAAGATCATCCCCTTCACAAAGAAGCAGATCGTGATGGAGTGTGTTTGTTTGCACATTTAATGAATAGTACACGTGTAATCATACTCTACACTCGTCAATTTGAAACGGGAATTAACCCTCAAGTTTGTGCTGATTTTCAGCTGATGTCCAGAAGCAGAGCCCCCACTGCAAAGACAAAGGCCTCTCGACTTCCACCTGCTTCAGTCCTTCATTAGCCAAATATATTTTTCGCTTCTCTCAATTTTCTTACCTCATACCCATCAATTCTCCAGACACCAATGAAGCACCAGTGGAGGCTTTCCATCGCTCCTCCATTTCGCTTCCTATAGTTACCAAAAAGATGAAAAGGGTTGGAGTTTGGTGTAAAAGTTGCACAAATACTGTTCCTCAATGGTTCAGTAGCAGTGGGAGTGAGGTGTAAAGTGAGCGTGTGTGGGGGGGGAGGGTCAAAAGAATGCGGTGTCAACGTAGTATGTGTGTGTACATGCACACATTTGCACGAGTATGGGTATGCCCATTATCTATCTACCTAATCAAGTGTTAGAGATCCCCGCAGGTATATATTATAGTAGGCTTGTATCTACATCTATCAATAGATAGTGGTACTGCGATCGATGTCCTTGGATCATGGATGGCAGGACACCAACCACATGGCCAAGAACTTGTGGTAAAATGACAAAGGAAGGGAAGCATGTGTGAAGGTGCCAACCTAACAGAAAGCACAGCAAAGCAAATGTTGGCTCTGTGGTGTAAACATGGCCTTTAGAACACACACGAATGAATTACCAGGCTTGTGAACGAGTGCTATGCCTGTTGGTCCATGGACTACATTGGACTGATACTGCTGGTATAATGTGTTTAACTATCCCATTGTAAAGTGCAAAGCAGAGCTAAAAGCTACGTTAGCCTGCCAGTGCTTGCAGGACGCTGATTTGTATTACTACAGGACTGCTTATCACCTTGAAAGTAAGCAGGTATGAACGTTTACAAAAAGGCTTTTTCATAGCTTGGGTTTCATTTCTTGGGTTTCATCAAATGGGTTTCATTTCACTCAAAAGGAGATTATAAGCCCTGTTTTGGAACACTACAGCATTTTCATAGTCTGAGACGCTATGCTTAGAACCACTACAAGATTCTACTCCAGCAGTGCAAGCCCAGTGAGAAAATGGTTTTGAGCTTCAATATTTGGTGAGTTAATAAAATAACAACTTCATATGCAAAATATTCAACAGAAATACAACTGCTTAAAGATTAAAAACAAAATAGAACATAACAAAAAAACCCTGATGACACCTAAGCACTTCTTTCGAGTTGCGAAGGTGAAAGCAGAGTCCTCCAATGCTTTTCTGGTCATGAAACTCCGCCGTCACGCTATGGGGGAGCTTCGTGTGCTGCCCAGGGAGGCCACGCCGTGGCACTGGTGTTGATCGGAGGGCAGCAGGGGGAGTGGTCAGAGCGCGTTTGGCAGGGAACAGACGCTCGGTGCCTGATCAGCAGTGCGCTTTCGCTGTACGCGTCGTGGGCCGCTGAAATGGGCTCACCATTTTGCGAGTGACGAAAAAATTCGGTGTGAACAGACATGCTGCTACTGCGTTCCTGCCTGCCGGTCTGGCTACAGAGCAGTGGCGGCCGTGCCCGATGCCCTCCGATCTGCGGTGGCGCCCCTCGCGGTAGCCTTTGTCCCCGTACGAAACTTGGCCGGGAGTTCCATGACCAGAGAAACATTGAAGGACTATGGTGAAAGCAACAATGTCCAATTGAATGCCACCGAGTGCTCCTTTGAGCCTCGGGCTGAGAGTAATGTTATCGAGACTTGTGATTAAGTTGGCACGAGTCATTGTTTAGAATTTCTACATTAGCATGTTGGCTGTAAACCAGAATCACTTGGACAATATTGTTGAGAATTATGCTTCACAGAGTGGCCTAGCTCGTTTGACGCCTGTTGCAGTGCTGGGTGAGGGAAGTGTGGTGCGTGCTTGATGCACACACTGCTTTACATGTGGCTCTGTATATGCCCACGTGTTGCCTAGCAGTGCAGTCCTTTTCCTGTGCCTTATTAATGCGAAACACGCACTACAGAACGCTTTGCAGTGACGTGGCTAGGTGCTATTTTGCTGCTTCTGACGCTGGCTTTTTTGCTCGAGGGGCCAATCATTGCTTTTGCATTACAAAGCCAACAGCGAGAAACAATTAACATCTACTCCTCGTTCAGAGAAAGTTGGCACATAATTGAATGTGCAAGTAATAAATGCCCAACAAATTTCACTAAGCAAGACACTATTGATGTGCTGCATAAATAATGGGCCCCCTATACGAGTTTTCAACAAACGCCAACAGTGACAAAAAAAGATAAATGACACAAAAAAGACATGTCACCACAATTTAATGATAATAATTCAAAGGCACTTATCTGGATCACAATTCAATTGTACAAACGACTAGGTAAAGCATGTCAGAATCAATAAATCACTAGCTCAAGAGCACCCAGCGTTATCAACCTGCAACCAACCACATTGAATGTGTTCAAGCACTGTTACAGCACAGAAGCAGACAAACCTTTTCAGGGAAGCCGATAGTGTATCAATCAACAGATCAATAAATAGCTGAAGAATATGATAGATTCTTATGCACTTCTAAACAAGAGGCTGTACCTTGGCGCCAGCATTCACACTGCCCTCAGAAGCTTAAGTAAATTTTTCTGCCCTTTTGGGGGGAAACCCTCTCTCCCTTTCTCTTTCTTGCACAGCACTGCGTATGCCATCACTATGGTGTGTACGTTGTGTAATATTTGCTTCTCAGCGCACAGTAAATTTAAATCTCAGTTTTCATGCAGCAATAAATGGCCCATGAAGCACACGCAGATTTCACTGCAGAGAAAGAAGCACACAGGAGCTCTCTGTCACAGAAGACCTGTTCTTTCTACCACCCATCTATCTCCTTCATCTGTGTCGGGGATGTACCCTTGCTCTTCCCTTTCCCCATCCCTTGCTTTGATCACATCTTCCTCGCCGACACTGGCCCAGGAAGCACTATGTGAACCTGTGCACTGTGCACACACACTTGAACACTATGCTGACCCAATAACTGAAGACTGCCACTAGGTACGTTGTATGCAATTCTCCCTACCCCCCAGAGAAGAGCTCATCAACACGCACTGAAACAGTCCACTACAGCTCCTCTGTTGCATCAGTTCATCTTGACCTCTGTGACTTCACTAGCTCATGCTGCATGCTGGTATTGCAGCAGCAAAGATACCCCATTCCACTGCTCCATCTGACGTGGTGAAAGTTGGAGGCATACTATACTATAGTTTACTCAAACACATCGTGTAAGTTATAACTGTACAGTACCGCTGCTCTTCAGTGCGTCCGTCAAGTTTTTTTGTTTCATGTTGTCACTCAACACAGTGCAGTTTTGCCACCTGTATGCTTCTTTCTCCATGACTGAGACCAATCAGCTGCACTACTAATGACAACAGTGCTTGGTTAGGTTGGAAAAGACAGTTTGCTGTTCTTGCCGTTGTTTGATTGGTCAGAGCATTTTTCTATTAATTCTATAGAATACAATAAGCTCTCTGACAATACAAGGGACCAGTTTCAGAAACCACCTAACAGCTCCTTGATCTCGGGCATCTCACCATGATTATGGCCTCTACCACATTTGCTGAAGCCAAAAACAATTAGCAGCTGCCATCACTAAAAATTTGACAGTAGAATTTCGAAGTATTCAAACACAAAGTGCCAAGAAACAAAACAAAATGTCAGAGCAGCCCACTTAAAAATCTGCACTGTGCTTTTGTTTTCCTCAGTGCAAAAAAGCGCAAAAAGCGCACGTCAAGTTTGATCATTTTGTCTGTATTTGCTGTATAACATAATAGAAAAAAATTTGGGGGATAAAAACATAAGACATAATTACGGAATGTGTTATTCAAGCCCTGAAATAATTTTTAAAAAATTTTCCGGCTTTTCTATTACTGACTGAGGTTTCATCAAATAATGGAACTTGGGGGGGGGGGGGGAACTGTTTTTGACATAACAGGGAGTAGGGAACAGAAAAATTAGGGTCAGAGTCTTTTCTCATTGCCTCTAAAATTTATCACGTGTTTCTGGAGCCCATTTGTTTGGCGGTAAGCATGCGACACATCCTTGGAGTCAATTAGAAAAAACGTCTGACCGGAGTCCTAGTTTTCATGTTCCCCAGTTATTTCAGAAACAGCACCCCGGGTTTTCCAGCAGATGCAAACCCATCTTTTTGCATGGGTATATAAAAAAAAAAGCATCTAACAAAGGGCATAAACATCTGGGGCATAAATGTCAGGTTTGTGCATGTCGGAGCACTGTCGACTGTTCACTGCCACTGCACAGGGTGTGCACATGGTGAAGCTGACAAGACTGGTTCAACAGGGATAGTAAGCCCTGCTTTTAATTGCTGCTCACTTGAGTTTTCTCACCACCAAGCAGTTTTCTTCCTCGGCCTATAGCATTGTCGACCACAACGCCTCAGTCGCCCTGCTAAATTGACGGTGCTCTCCACGCAGGCTTGCGAGCACAAGGTGGGACGGCAAAATGCTTCTCCAAAAGTACACAAATCCTTTTAGCTGTGAACTGCATTTCAGTATGATAAAAACATCACGCCGTGCTCTTGTCAACCAGAAGAAGCAGTTCGGTGTCAACCGTGTCGAGCCAAAAGACAAATTAAGCGTTTTAGCTTTGCCCTGCCATTGGTCAGCCCACCGACATGAACACATTATACATTACGCACAGTGAAAAAAATGTAAGCACTTATGTTCTAGCACAGCCAGCTTATCTTCCTAAAAGCAAATGTGAGTCAGCCAGTCACCATTCAGCAAAACATGCAAAATCAGCAAGACGACCAAAGCTATACACAAAGCACAGCGGGCTATAGCGCCGACTGCTAATAAATGATGCAAATATGTTAAAACCCCCACTGAAAGTCACCACTTTGCATTCCCCATCTTGCAAAGCTACATTGTGACAAGGACTCCACCAGTTATTGTTATTATTTTTTGCCACCTTCAACTAGCAGAACAGGCCAATGAAAGTGTGTCACTTCTTAGGAGTCTGTTAGTGCAAGTCTGGTAATATTTTTCAAACAGTTCAGTTTCAAACCTTGTTGACAGTACTTACTAATGAGGCAGCAGAATAAGAAAAATGGTACCAGGCTCCATAAGCAGATCAAACATAAATAGCCACTTAAAGAAAAATGAGCACAAAGCAAAAGTTCCTTAATTTTTCACTGAACCTTTTTCCAGCAGTGACCTGCACAAATGTGACCTGATGGGGCTACCCCGTGTGTGACGGGCAGTCATGGTCAGAGTGGTAAAATACACGTACATGCGCACACACACACAAACACAGTAAAAACAAGAGGTAACAACACAAAAAAAGCCTACACCTCCAGGCCCCGACGAGCTGTGGGAAAGTCACCATGCCAGGGGAGAATAGTGCCCCAATTTACCTTTAACATACGTTGTCACAGTTCAAGCTTCAAGGGGCCTGTCCCAAGTTATTCTGCCCGACTGCGCTACCGGCTGCTGCAGCACGATAGCTATGCTATCAGAACAAGGTGCCCTTGTAGTAACTAGAGTCACAAATAAGCTTTTTAGTGATGCCAGCGGTGACCACTGTTGGGCTCGTTCCCTTACAACAGAGCAAATAAAGGTACCACAGGAACTGCAGTACGCATAAGCGATCTGCAATGAAGTGGTTACCTTGGACTTACTGCGAACAGAAACCAACGAACAAAAATAGGGGTGGTTAACAATGAATGCAGCATGGCCTGCATGATGAACAGTAAACACAGCATGATCTGCAAATGGAATTGCAACCGTGCCACTGGCACAGCTACCCATGCATGAGATATGAAAAGGAGCAGTAACTATAAAACTGGGGGAGAAGGAATAAAAAGAACTTCCCCTCTCCCGCCACAGGTGAAAGAACAGACTAAATCACAACTGAACCAAAAGTTTTGCAAGAAGTAATATTTCATTTCAGTGAAAGCTGCCTGTGCTTATATATTTAGCTTTATATTTAGTGCCCGCCGCATACTGCCGGCGTTGTTTGAATTTCTTCAGCCCCACCTTAACTCTATAAGGAGAAAACCTGAGTGAACACAAGTAGGGCTATATGACTTTGTGACTTCAAGGGTTATAACTAATGGTAAAAAAAAGAAAAAAGTGATATATGGAGCACAAATGTTTCTGGAAAATCTGCAGTTATTGCCTATGCAGGAGTTAATTTTATGTTCAGTTTTCTAATGAAAAATTTAGGCAACTAGTGACCTTTCATCAATGCACAATTCAGCATGTTCCTTTAGACTCAAAAGAAAACTATTTTAATTGAAGTAACAACAATGCTCCCGAGCTTGACAAGCCAATTTATACCAATTAAAATAACTACAGTAGTGTCATCTTGAGCCAGTGAAATCACGAGTAGCACCACAATACCACAGCCAAAATTCCAGCATGGTGTTGTAAGGCTAGTTATAACGTGGAACTGACTCAAAGAGGTAAAGTGTGACTGCGAAATTAACTTAAATTGAAATCATTGGATTTAAATGCCCTCATAAAATAAACAATTAACTGCTTTAACACCCACCCCTTTCCTTTTTTTTTTTTATTTGTAGCCACATCAACTTATCCTTTTTTTAGTAATCTGAGCTCTCTTCAGTATCAGCGAGAGCATCAAGGAGGGAAATTGTGGAGTGAGCAGAGCATGAGAGTGCACTCTCCTTTTGAGCTAAGACGAGTACAGAACTTTAAACGAGGCCTGCCGTCTGCCCCTAAACGAGCAGGTGTGTACAACATTAGCTTGCAAACAGTGGAATTACAAATGACTTCGCAGTAATTGCAAGTGGTTGGCATGCTGTTTTAGGAGGAAGCACAGCTGAAATAAGTGAACCAAAAGCCCCGTAAAAGAACAAGCCTTGCATTTTTTTTACGTACGGGGCAGACAAGCTGAAGAACGCTGGACAATGACAGCACAAGGCAGCCCAATTAACAAGTGAATAATACTCAAAGGGCTAGTCGTCAGCGCCATATGTGTTCGAGCAAATCACATGCCAGATGATCAGATATGAAGAAAGTCAGAAAATAAAGCCATGATTTTAGTGGGGCTTTTGATAACAAGGCAAAAAAGTGAGGAAAGCCAGTCCTTTTGTAAAACACTAAAAGGACAGAGATCCACAGACTGACTAGAAATGACTACGATGCAAACCACCAAATGCCGGAGAAATTCAGATGAAACACAACCAACACATTAGTTACTAGCTGTTACCATGATAACTGATGAAGAAGCGAGCTTAAAGGATCATGTAATCATATACAGGTTGTTAAGAAGACATTCATATACAACAACTGGTAGCATATGCCGAGTACCACACCAGAAGCATCAAGTGACACAAGTGCTGTACACTTAAATACAGGAACAGTGTAACGGCGTCCATTAGGCACCTTCCCTGACTTTTGTTGCAGGCTTTGTTTTTCCACCTTCTGACTATTAAGGGACTACCTTGCATCATGTGAGCAAAAGGTTTTTTCACAATTGCAAAGCATTGAACACAGTCCAAGGTGAACATCTTTGCTGCACTTCTGACTCCCAACTCTTAAAAAGTGCTGCCTGCTCGTGAAATCCATTAACTTACACTCACATACAGCACCAAAAAAAAAAAGCTAGCACCATCTATGCCAGGTAAAAAGAAAAGGAAGAGCTCTTGCAATGACCCTAGCTACAGCCACATGAGCTACAGCACCTTGACCGTACATACGTATGGCAGAAACGGGGCAAAGTCATTTTTGCTCTTCCCGCATGCCGGACAGGCTACACATCAATTTGCTCCATTCTTGTAACGAAATCTGCTCACCGGCTACGACAAGCGACCAAAGGTGACCAGAAAAAGATAAACATGGTTACTGTGTGCTTCCAGTTTCATTTCGCACAGCTTCGCTGAATTACTCAACAACTTAATGCTCTGTAAAAAGACAAGCATGTACAAATCAAGGAACCAAAGAATCTTAGAGGTACCTTATGCGCATTTATTCTAGGAAAGCAATAACATAAACGCACTTTCTTTTTTCATTCCTCTCTTTTATGAGTTTAGTACAGTCTAATCAATCTCACCGTCCCGTTCTTTCGGGGACATTTTCCAGTACACATCTAGTCAGGGTTCATGGCTATTGAGCCTCAAACAAGGTGAAATTTCCATGCTGGCAACAATAAAAATAATGAGGTCACCTAAACACTCCTTATGATGCAGTGAATGCAAGAGCACTAGTGCACAATTGCCCAACATGCCCTCTCACTATCGTTATAATCATCCCTTTTCCTTCCCGTTTTTTTTTTGTCCGCATGTAGACACCCTCTCATTCCACCTTTTTTGTGGGATAGGAGGGCGTCTTGTTTTAGTGTTTGCTTTGATCTGGCCCGTCACTGATGCCTTGTTTACCCCCCCCCCCTCCCTTTTTTTTTTTTTTTTTCATTTGCTATTGGAAAAACCACTCCAATGAGTATTCTTAATCAAAAGAATGCTGGTACTCTCACTTAGGTACTTATATTGTGCCTCAAGTACGCCATTCCTTTCCTTTGCACTGAACAGTGTGGACAAGCATGAGTCATGCCAGGAGTTCTAGTAGCTTGAAACAGTTTTTTTTTGTTGATACATACTTTGTGTTCAACCACTGCTTAACTCTTTCGCTACCGCGCCTATCAAAATCGATCAATTTGATCGATACTTTTGGGGGCGCCTTTTCATAGCGTTCCAGGCGTTTCTCGAACAAGTAAAGCTGTTCGGAGTTAGATCAGAAAATGGCGTTTCAAAATCAGTTTTGTTTTCATTTTTGCAAAGGAAACGTGATTTTTGACACGCTTTTGAATCACCTGGGCATGGAAAAGGGGCGTTGTCATCGCGCGTCACTGCTACCAACAAAGAATACGTGCAACTCGTAATTACTGTGCACCAGCGCTTGTTTTTTGCTATCAGAGTGTGAATGGGGAACTAGCAAACGATTTTCAATCGTCAGGTTCGCGCTCTGACAGTAATAATCCCAGAAATCGGCTGAAAATGTCAAGCAGTGCCTGGTTGCAAAGCTACTTTATGATTCAGGCAGTTTTACTGCCTTTGCGCACGTTGTTCTAAGTTCTGTGGTAGTTCTACTTACCCCAGGACCATTCGCAAACAGTTTACAACAGTTTCAGTTTTGTTTCTGCATCGCGAAATTCATATTAAGCACTACTACGCAGTTACCCAACTTCAAGGCTACCTGCCATGGCGCCTGGAGCGTCCACGACTGATCCTCGAACAAAGCACGCCGCTCCTGATTTCCCCCCACCCTAACCCGATTTCTGCGATAAGAACTTCAGATGCAAGTCAAAAGATCACACCCAGTCGCCAGATATCTGTTCCGCCCAGGACATCGCTTCAAACCGGCCTTACACTGCCAGCTGTCCGCCTTCCAGTTTCGTTTCCATGCGAGGGTATATCCGGGTGTCTAATGTTGCTGCTTAGTTGAACTGTCTATTCGGACGGAGTCTCCGATAAGTTTTTGTACTGTTTCATTTGAAAAATGTTAGGTGGCGCTGCAATAGAGGAGGCTCGTTGTGCTGATCTTTTTCATCGCGCAACTGCTACTCGGCCAAGATCGCAGGGCACGATTCTGGCGCATCGTACCTCATTTTTGCGAGCAAGGCTACAATTGCGAGTAAGAAGATGATAATAAAGCTCAGCTTTATGTTTTGAGAGATAACTGATCGTGAACGACAACAAGCCTCAGCCACGGCGTTCCGTTTCCAACTTCATCCATTTTTTTCTGCATCGCGTGCTTGTCCCAAATATTGTGCTCGCTGTAAATGCAAAGTCATCCATTGACAAGATGTTTTTACGTTATGTGGGGGCAAATTGGTGCCTCTGATAATGACAAACCGCCAGATTTATTCCAGGAAACCACCCGAAATTGCACATTTTGAATTGGAGGTTGGGCTTCACCGCATGACACGAGCACCGTGCATGCTAACATTTTTTTTTTATATCTGACCAACTGTTTCGAGCAAGTCGGCATTTTTTCTAGGGCGTGTTTTTGAAATGTTTTCCTACAAAATGTATATTCTAATTTTTTTCTACTACTGGTGGTTTGATATATACAACTCCTTTTTTATCAGTTTTTTCGACAACTTGACAAAAATTTTTATTTTGATATTTTTTTTACAACTATGATATATAAAAACCTTTAAAAACTGGTGTTATTGGAAAGGCCATTAAATAATCTGCATTTTGTGTTCCTGCAATTAGTGCATAACCAATTTTTTAGCAGGAAAAAAAATGTTTTCTTGGACCCTTAAAATTAGTCAATTTTCCGGCGGTAGCAAAAGAGTTAAACTCTTTTCAATCTTTGAGCTGTCGGTCTATTCATGTGCCATATGTATGAGAGGGACACTGGATTTTAGCCCGATCGAGTCAACCAAGGCTTTCGCATTAAACAGTGCAGTTTGTTGGGGTTTAAACCTGGTAATGAGCAATTAACTCCGTAAATGCGACATTTCTTGTTTCAAATCCCATTCATGTCTCGCTGCTTTGTGCTGTCAGGCCACTGCCCAATCAGGTCTGTCAGGTCCTTTAACACAACAGCTTTCTGTTTTACAGGTATTCCCAGGCACAGCCCGTCTCGTCATCCACACCCCACTCACCAGTGGACCCGAGCTGACAGGCAGCGGGGCCCTTCACGAGGCCGACTGCGGTGCAAAGCCCACAAGGTCCCCCAACGTGAGGGGTGCCCCTGCAGAGGCCTGCACGGGGGCCCCGTTATGCGATGAGTGTGCTTCGGAAGTGCTGTGGTCAAAAAGGTGGGCCTTGTAGTTGTCCTCGCGCACAGTCCGGAATGAACACAGGGGGCACGCAAAGAGCAAGCTGTCGCTTTGGCCAGGGTGCTTCCGATGCAGGTGGCTCTTGAACGTGCTCGACTGCATGTAGGAAAGAGAAAAACACCATCTGTAGAGCCCAATTGAATGTGCAAGCTTATTAATTACAGGCCACATTTTCCTGTTGTTAATGCAAACAACCGAGAGTGGCCAGCAAGAAAACCAACAACAAAAAATACAGCATAATTGAAACCAAATGTGATGGCTTTTTGTGCAAGCTACAGGAATGTCAAATAGAAGATAAACCATTTCATCTCACATGTTTAAAACAAATCAGTATTTCTTAATCCTAGGTTGAGCTGTCCCATTGCTGAGAGGTAAGGCTTGAGAATAAAGGTATAAAAAAATTCCTACAGCATCAGTGGTTATCAGTAAAAGGGGAGAAAGTGGGCTAGTCAGATACCAATCACCACGAAATCAACATTGCACAAACTGGACAGGGTTGCGCCTTTTTTAATTGTTCTCGTCCTGCCCAGCTTTCGTGGTGTCAGCGGTTACATCAAAAAGCTACATACTACAGGAAACCTCGTTAATACGGATCTCAAGGGAGTGAAAAAAATGTCTGAATTATCCGAATGTCCAATTATCGAATGGATAACAAAAATGCCCCTTTTTAATTCTTTTATGCCATACTTTTACTTGGAGAAGAAGTCCGCGATGCTTCTTGGTTTTTTGCCGACAGCTGAGCGGAAAGGACTATAGGTAGTTTGTGGGCATGCGACAATCCGTCTAGTGCAAGCACATTGCCTGGAACATCGTAGCAAAACTCCTCTAGAACAGCGAGAGCATCTGTGGCTTCTTTTGCGATCTGATGCACTGGGCATAGCACATTGCACAGGTCTTTTTTGTCGGACGCCTCATCTGCTGCACCGAAGGCAGCGTTGATGATGTCATTATAGGTCAACTGGCCGGCGACAACAACGCTTTCATTAATTGCAACATAGTCGGCAAGCTGTATTTCAGAGAGAAACAGGGGCCAATGAATGCCATATTGTCCTCCTCCTCTTCTGGCGCTATGGGCTCCTGCTTTCAGAAGCCTCGCGCTGCACTGCCGCGGGCAATTTTGTGTCAAATTAGCGAATGTTTGATGCCATAGGGCTATGTACATTTTTGAAGGGAGGGTGTGGGAATGACAAATTATCCAAATTTATGAATTAACGGGAGCCGAATTAATGATATTCTACTGTACATGCAAGGAACACACTAAAAAAAAAAAAAAAGATGCTACAAGCATGTTGCTTACAGCTTGTGCTGCCTTGCAGCAGGTACTATCATCACACTTGAAGAGAACACAAAAGCAAGTGGCATTCGGTACAATCAGAACAGCCTAATGGCGCATTGGGGGACCAACAGGCACCTTACAAATGTACGTGCTGGACACCCACACGGCATCGCAGATTCACCTTCCTTCTACCCGCTGCAGTGGCTTAGTGGCTAAGGCGTTGCACTTTGGTAGCACTTCGTTGCACTTAAGGCGTTGCACTTCGATTTTTGGCTGCGGCGGCCCCTTTTCTGATGGGGAAAAAAAAAAAAAACGCCCGTGTGTACGAGATATCGGTGCACGTTAAACATCCCCAGGTGGTCAAAATTAATCCGGAGCCCTCCACTACGGCCCGCCTCATCGCCTGCATTGCGTCGGCACGTTAAACCCTACAATCAATCAATTCACCCTTCTGCCCTCTACTCAGCACCCTTTGTTGTGTGGAAGCTTGCGTAAGAAACAAGATTAAACAGACTGTGTCTGCTTGGAACGACAGTAAAAGCATGCAAATTTTGACATGTGTGAGAACACTTAGCACATTTTATGCTGAGACAGTATAGCTAGTCTGGCATCACAGAACAATGCCTGCTTCAACAGCACTTGATTGGCCTGAAAGCTTTTAGGTGTGCACTTGTTTCCACTGCTAACACCTGGGGCACTCACTAAGGCTACAGTTGGCAAAGATGAGCATCACACTGTGTACTAACTCCCCGAGAAAGGCCATTCTCAGTGAACGATTTTGAGCACGTGTGAGTGGACCTCTTAAAACTACCACACGCGTCTTGCAAGCCCGTATTCGGGATGCTTTCCGAGAGCATCCTCAATGAGTGGTCACTGACAAGAACGACCCTTACATCTGCATCGCTGCTGTGCAGAACCATTCTTGTCCGCGAGCATCAAGATATTATGAGAGGCCCCTTGTGTTCGACACATCAATTTGTCCATAGCTGAGGACCGCGAGTCTACGCAGCAACATGGCTGCCCAGAAGCCGTCCTTCACTGTTCCAAACCAACAGACAAGATTTCTGTCTGCCGTTACACACGCCTCATGGACAATGGAGAATTGTAAACATGTCTTTTTAGACACATCAACATTTCCTAACAGGTATGTCTGACAGGTTCGTGTGTGATGATTCCGCAGTGCCGGGTAAGACTTTTTGCAACAACTTATTTATTCTACACCCAGCTAATTTTCTTACAACATTATTGCATCCTATATCTGTGGCATCGCTGCAGGGTTCCCTGCAGCAGCATCTTACTTTCAGTCATTTCCACTACGTTACTTTTGTTCCCAATTTCCGTATTGTCATTCTGTTTAATTGCACTGGGGACATGATAATGACGAAGTGTTGCTCTTGCGCAAAACAACTTGGGGTGCTTGAATGTTTAAACGTTTCTTCTGTACAGGCACGACCCCACCTACATGTAACCCTGATGAACCCCTGGCCACCACCTCCCGTATTTTTCCAATGCCAAACGCATCACCCTCGAGTGGCCAACCAAGCCCTTTCCTTCTACTCCTGCCACCCTCCCCCAATTGCTAGCCTTCCCAGTGCTCTAGTCACGTGACCGGTTACTCTTGGGGCGATGCATGGTGGAAAGCGGCAACGTAGGCAAAACGTGCTTTGCCATGACGCTGAGTTTTGTATCACTGGCCAGAGCATTGTTACTTCGGCGGTCTCAAGCATCGGTTCTCTTGGCAACCAGGCGCAAGCCGCTCTCAAATTAAGATATGATTGGGGACACAACCGGTGGTCCTGGTTAAGCTCGAGGCCCCACCTTACATGTGGCCGAAAAAGGCGTCCCCGTCACTCCCATTCCAAAGCGGGCGATGTGTTTGGCACTGAAAAAATACAGGAGGCGATGCCCTGGGGCGTCATTCAAAAGCACGGCCTTGAACCTCTCCGCAGGATCTGCAGCAGGCTGACAGCATCAAGCTACTGCACCATTCTCAACACAGCCCCTAAATCCTATGTCTGGAGCAAGGATGATGTTCCAGCAGGACCTCGCTTCTGTTTACATGGCGAGCATTGTGAAAAATTACCTCCGTCAAAGTTACCTGCACCAATTACAATAGGCACAGAAGGAATTGACTGATATTTGTGTAAATGTTTGAAGCAGGGTGAAAGCAGCAATTGCACATGTGCCAGGGCTGCTTTCATTTACTCTGCAACAGAAGGCCCACAGAGTGGGACTGTCTTAAACTTAAAGCTGACACGTCTTTTTTTTCCACAACATTTACAAGTCACCACCCCAAAGAACAGCAGCAGTTGTCAACAAAACTGGAGCAACGACACACCACTAACTCTGCCTCCACAAAACTTACTCTCGGCCTACATTTTGTGTGCCGTGCCATGCACAGCCCACAAGCTTCAGCTTCTTCGGCTTTGTTCCATAAATTGAGAATATATTGCCCGATTTCATGCTGTATTCCTAGTTTATTTTATGCTACTTATGTGGGAAGCAGCAGATACTGTGACAAGGGTGGCAAGCGCGCATTTTATCTTCGGTCCTGAAGTTATATTAGTTTCAACAATAAAAAAAAGATGGACTGCTTTAAAGGGACACTAAAGGGTGGAAACAAGTTGACCTGTATCGACGGATTATGGTGCCCAGAATCTCAATATACCATTCTCACAACTGTGAGTTGCTTAATAAGGCCAAAAATGCCAGAAATGTGAAAACAGGGGACGACGCCCCATACGCACTTGGGTACTACAGTTTGTGACGTCACAAAAGTGGTGAATGGCGAGAGCTCACTGGAGAGGTATCTATAGACCTTTCCCTGAAATAAACAGTTCCCAAGTGGTTGAGCACGTGAAATAAACGTTAATCAAAGCTTTTCGTAAGCTCATTGTATCTAAAAAAACAAAGACTACAGCTTTTATACACTGCGAGGCAGGCTTCTTCCCTCATTATTCAGTCAGCCATCCTGCTTTGTTTTTCAAAAGCAGTGGTGCGCAATTAGCAAAGTCGATAACCTACCACGATGAGCACCCAAGCTTCTGCAAGCAATACACACGGCAGGGAACGGCTGAAGTGCCCTCATTAGAATTTGCAAAACGAACAAGATGCACTGCAGGTGGCTAAGCGAGCCGCCTGAGCTTCCAATCTCCCGTTCTCCGTGCACACAGGAGGAGGAGGAGTAGCAGTAGCAGTAAAACTTTATTTAACTCTTTCGCTACCGCGCCTATCAAAATCGATCAATTTGATCGATACTTTTGGGAGCACCTTTTCATAGCGTTCCAGGCGTTTCTCGAACAAGTAAAGCTGTTCGGAGTTTGATCAGAAAATGGCCTTTCAAAATCAGTTTTGTTTTCATTTTTGCTACGGAAACGTGATTTTTGACACGCTTTTGAATCACCTGGGTGTGGAAAAGGGGCGTGGTCATCGCGCGTCACGGCCACCAACGAAGAATGCGTGCAACTCGTAATTACTGTGCACCAGCGCTTGTTTTTAAATGCAGAGCATTTCTTAGCCTCGCCTCTTCCTGCATCGGACGGCGTCCACAGCTCCGCGTCCGCAGCAGGTGCGCGCATGCGTCGTAGTCAGCCCGTTCGCTCGTCACCCCCGGAACGCTCCATCGCGGTCTCGGCCGGGCTGGAGGAGCGGCGGGCGCGCACTTTCATATGAAAGTGCGTGCTCGCAGCTCCTCCAGTCCGCCCGTGTCTCGGCGTAACAGGTGCGTGATAGCAGCGCGGTGGGGCGTAGAAGAGCGCGCGCTGCTTGCGCATGCGCGCTCTCCCCCCCGTACCGCTCTCCCTCTACTGCGCGCGCTTGAAATATAAAGCCGCTAGCGGTCGCTCGTGCTTCAGTCACTGCGTTGCTCCTTCCTTCCTTGGTTGACGCTCGCTCCCACGTTTACTCGTGTCTGCTACTCCAGCATCACGAAAGAAGCGATGGAAGCAACACTGCCTTCAACCAGTACTGAGGCCCCAATGCTCTGCATTTACTCGTGTTCCCCTCGCGGGAAGGCGCGGGAATTTTTTGCTATCAGGGCGTGAATGAGGAACTAGCAAACGATTTTCAATCGTCAGGTTCGCGCTCTGACAGTAATAATCCCAGAAATCGGCTGAAAATGTCAAGCAGTGCCTGGTTGCAAAGCTACTTTATGATTTTAGGCAGTTTTATTGCCTTTGCGCACGTTGTTCTAAGTACTGTGGTAGTTCTACTTACCCCAGGACCATTCGCAAACAGTTTACAGCAGTTTCGGTTTCGTTTCTGCATCGCGAAATTCATATTTAGCACTACTACGCAGTTACCCAACTTCAAGGCTACCTGCCATGGCGCCTGGAGCGTCCACGACTGATCCTCGAACAAAGCACGCCGCTCCTGATTTCCCCCTACCCTAACCCGATTTCTGCGATAAGAACTTCAGATGCAAGTCAAAAGATCACACCCAGTTGCCAGATATCTGTTCCGCCGAGGACAGCGCTTCAAACCGGCCTTACACTGCCAGCTGTTCGCCTTCCAGTTTCGTTTCCATGCGAGGGTATATCCGGGTGTCTAATGTTGCTGCTTAGTTGAACTGTCTATTTGGACGGAGTCTCCGATAAGTTTTTGTACTGTTTCATTTGAAAAATGTTAGGTGGCGCTGCAATAGAGGAGGCTCGTTGTGCTGATCTTTTTCATCGCACAACTGCTACTCGGCCAAAGTTCGCAGGGCACGATTCTAGCTCATTGTACCTCATTTTTGCGAGCAAGGCTACAATTGCGGGTAAGAAGATGATAATAAAGCTCAGCTTTATGTTTTGAGAGATAACTGACCGTGAACGACAACATGCATCAGCCACGGCGTTCCGTTTCCAACTTCATCCATTTTTTTCTGCATCGCGTGCTTGTGCCAAATATTGTGCTCGCTGTAAATGCAAAGTCATCCATTGACAAGATGTTTTTACGTTATGTGGGGGCAAATTGGTGCCTCTGATAATGACAAACCGCCAGATTTATTCCAGGAAACCACCCGAAATTGCACATTTTGAATTGGAGGTTGGGCTTCACCGCATGACACGAGCACCGTGCATGCTAACATTTTTTTTTATATCTGACAAACTGTTCCGCGCAAGTCGACATTTTTTCTAGGGCGTGTTTTTGAAATGTTTTTCTACAAAATTTATATTCTAATTTTTTTCTACTACCGGTGGTTTGATATACACAACTCCTTCTTTATCATTTTTTTCGACAACTTGACAAAAATTTTGATTTTGATATTTTTTTTTACAACTATGATATATAAAAACCTTTTAAAAACTGGTGTTATTGGAAAGGCCGTTAGATAATCTGCATTTTGTGTTCCTGCAATTAGTGCCTAACCAATTTTTTACCAGGAAAAAAAATGTTTTCTTGGACCCCTAAAATTGGTCAATTTTCCGGCGGTAGCGAAAGAGTTAAAATGTTGCTACCGGTAAGGCGCACCCAGTTTGAACATAATCACCTGTGAAATAAGCTTACTACGAGTGGTTAGCTGACCGATCCATCTGTTCACCTCGAGCTGCCGTTAATAATCCGTAAAGCATATGTTGCTCTGCCCTTGTTATGTTGAACCAGGGGGAGTGCGGGCAACGACTGCTGACATGGCTGCCGTGAAGAGTGTGTATTTCACGCTGAGTTGGCACCGCACGCGAGAAGATAATACGACATGGCTGTGAATGCCAGACAAGGTGAAATAAAGGTGCCCTCCTGAACGGTGCCACCCGGGAGCCTGGAACGCTGTGCCCGACATTCGAAACGGTGCTTGTTGTTTCAGAAGAGCCTTTGCTGGCAGTCGGCTGGATGGGGTCTGGGAATCCAGAGTAGACGGGCACACCGGCCACTCGAGCATTTAAAAGCATTTCGCACTCCATCGGTGAAAAATAATAAATGCCCAAGCGAGCCTCCTCGGCCAGAGAAACGTGCCGTAGTCCGCCATGGCTCTGAAACGTAAAAGCTACCATTGCCAGCATTTACGCTTTAGACCACACCGGGACTGCCGGTGCTTCGCTCCTAGTTTGTGACGCAATGGCTACGTCCCGAAAAAATGAAAAGGAAGCGGGTCAGAGAAATGCCAGCTTTGTTTGCTTATTTCTCAGCAAATAACACATCGCTGCTTGTCGAACAAAAGCCGAAAAGCGAAGTAACATATCATCTTTCAGTTAAAACAAAATTTCATTCAACCTTTGGTGTCCCTTTAAGGGGAGAACCAGCTGTGCTCATCTAAGATAGCATGATACTCACAGTATGACTTCCCTTTGCACAGTGCAGTCATGGACTGATTGAGTGATTGATTGTGGGGTTAACGCGCTGAAGCTACACAGGCGATGAGGCGTGCCGTAGTGGAGGGCTCCGGATTAATTTTGACCACCTGGCGATCTTTAATGTGCGCCAAAATCTCTAACACATGGGCATTTCCGCTTTTCGCCTTTATCAGAAAAGTAGCCGCCGCGGCCGGGAAAGGAACCCGCGTCCTCGTGCTCAGCAGTATAACGCCATAGCCACTGAGCCACCGTGGCAGGTACAGTTACGAACTGAGCTTACGCACAAGGGCATGGACTACAAAAAGATAACTCCATCATAAAATTCAAAGAATCAATTTTTAGTCACTGCATCAAGCATAAAAGCTTGACTAGGCGGCAGCTGCAGGGCTTTTGTTTTAACACTTTACAGCAACTTAAACTTCGCACAAATGCCATCATCAAGCACGCAAAAAAGAAGATGATGCGCCAGCACTCTAATGACACGACGTGTGGGACAAGCTGCCACTCTTGCGTCGAATGAATGACACATGCACGCAGGCTTCCCCCCGGGCTGCCACGGAGCTCTAATACTAGTGAATGCCATGTGCTCCCAAGTCCTTCTAAGTGTGATCACGATAGTACATGCAGCAGGAGCTCCATCCTATAAGCCTGCTTCAACTACAGCATTATGGTGTACAGCACGAATGCTGCCAATGTGCCGACTGCCTTGAATGCACCTGCATGAGATGCTGTAATAATTTTGCACTGACATCAACCCAGTTAAAGCACTATTTTTCCGGGACAAGCACCAGATTTTACGGAAAGCACTGCTCGACAGTGGAGGGCTTATGCTGAATGTTATTGCAGCTGCCTCGTGTTTGATTACTGGCATTCATCTTACTCCAGTTTCATCCCCACAGCGTATGAGCACAAGACATCATAAGCAGCACTTGTTTGTGGAGCGCCTTTGTGGGCAGCAGCCATAAAAACAATATAAAAACAAAGGTAGCTATATCATTTACATAGCTCTCAAAAATTGTGCCAAAACTTGATTTGCAACGAACAGTCGACAGGTAAAGATCGGTTGGTGAATTCCCAAC
Source organism: Haemaphysalis longicornis (assembly GCF_048455015.1). Taxonomy (NCBI): domain Eukaryota; kingdom Metazoa; phylum Arthropoda; class Arachnida; order Ixodida; family Ixodidae; genus Haemaphysalis; species Haemaphysalis longicornis. The sequence goes on along the minus strand of NW_027526203.1, from coordinate 351,624,454 downwards.
CAGCCCCCTTTTACATAATGTAACGGTATATTTGCTGTGGAACTGTGCGTGGCTTTGCAGCCCATTAAAGACGCACCTCAGGGAAAGATGCAGAATCAGGGAAAGTTTTCTGCAGCAAGCAGCCCAGCAGTTCATTCGAGGATTTTTTTTCTCTCCACATGCACCCGAGAAAGCCCACCTGGATGCAGGCGTAGGGGCAGTGGGGGCACTTGTAGGGCTTGGTGCCGGAGTGGCGCATCTTGTGACGGCGCAGCGAGTTGTGGTCCCCAGTGCGGTACTCGCACAGGTTGCATGCAAACGGCTTCTCGCCCGTGTGCTGCCGCAGGTGCATCTTGAGGGAGCTCTGCGACGAGGCCCGGTGGCCGCAATAGGAGCACAGGAAGGGCCGCAGTTTGCGGTGCACCGAGTCGCGGTGATACTGGAGCAGGCGCCGGCCACGGAAACAGCGTCCGCACTCGCAGCAGGTCTCGGACGCCAACGAGCCACCGCTGCTGCCATCACCTGGACCAACTGCTGTGGCTGACCGCTGACCCGAGGCCGCCTGCCTGTGGATTGCCTGTGACAGTGCAAGCGTTTGGCACACTTTTCAGAAAACTAGGGGGGAATTTCCAAGGCAAAGCCTTCACGAGTTACGCAACTTTATCAAAAGAAACCCTGCTCCTCCTCAAGTTCATCAGGAGCGGTGCCTTTCATCTCCTAATCAGTCACACATGCCCCAACCACAACGTAGCAACGAAGAAATCATGGTGGCAAAAATGCTTCACATTTAGAGTAAGCCAGAAGCATGGGAACTGGTCACTGTTGCACTGCAACAGTTGATGAAAGTTTTTCTGAGACAGGTTGGGCTTGAAAGGTACACAGGTCCTGTCAATAATTTCAACCAATGCATGCATAATGTTTGGAGACAGCAAAGGCATATTGTTGTTTTGCATGTTTGGATGAGCGTCCACACTCAATTGTCAATGACGTAACTTGCAAACATCTCATAACCTTGTTAGATTAAAGTCTAGGATGACTAGGTCACGTTCTGAATTTTTCCATCCACTTCACATGTGTTTCTGACAAAAAAAGTGCATCTGAAAGTGCCGTTTCCCTTGCATCATCATTCCCACAAATTTTCTAGCATTGGCTATGACGACATGCGGGCAAGTCCTCAGGGATCACTTGAACGGTTTGCCAGCCCGTTTAGAGGAGCCATAAAGAGAAAATAAAAGTTTGGTTCATCCATTCGATTGCCTTGGAATAACACTCACACCACTCTTAATGCGAACTTCACCGAAATAAGCTATATAATGGGGAAAACAGAAAAAAGGCAGGCAGCTCACCAGCTACTTTCCCACACTAGAGTTATGATGCATTAAGGGTCCCTTGCGTCCACAAAATTAAACGCAAATCACATAGGGATTACTATAAGCTTGAAAGCTGAGCTATTTTTTAAATTACTTTTTTTTTTTATAGTGGTAAGACAGGTGGGATAAGCAATAGAAGTCCTAGACGAAGATGTAAGCACGAAGGCAATTATACCGCATACAGAAGGTACTACCACTGGCCGACACTGCGAAACCCCAAGGTCATGCAGACCATCACACGATTTTCTGAGATGACACCACCTGACTACCACAAGCAACGCCACTTCCGTGACTCTACTGAGTCATTTCTAATGTTTCCCAAAACGAGTACTATGAACCGTAACAAAATGTGGCACGTACGCGTTCATTTTGAACTAAGCGGAGCACACGAATGGTGGCCGACAAGATCACAACACCACCGAGGAAGGCCAAAGGTAGCCAGCTGGTGCGTTGGTGACTGCAGTTCCACTTTCTGTTGAATTACGCCGTTTGGATGACGCATGAGTCAGCATTCTAACCACCAGGTTTAAGTACTTTTCTACATTACATCATTGATGATGCCATGAAACAGGCGGTGCAGCGGTAGAATTGAAATTGTGTCTGTAATTGTTAACTTCCTCAGTGAATAAGGCATAACTTTCTGCCAGAAAAGTGCGAAGCATAGGCGTAGAGTTTTCAATTTCCCGGTGGGGGCAAATACACATGTATATATATATATATATATATATATATATATATGATAATTTTTTATTTTAGTTGTTTTATTTTTAACCTTCTAGCTGTCTACATCCCCTTTTCCCGCGGGCTTTACTGATTGCGGCTACTGCTGAATTGACGTAGCACACACTGCATACGCGTACAATTTTCCAATCTGTCGTGAGAGTGTGACGGGGGTGGAAGGCATCGGTGCCCCGCGTGAGCTCAGAAAGTTTTACATGTTCGCTGAAACGGTAGGACAAAAAATTGAGAAAACTGATACATGGTGTCATCATTTATTTTTTTGTAAAAAAAGACATTAGGGGCTATAGTTCAATAAACAAAAAATGGGATATCTACAAAAGCATGAAAAATGAAATATCTACAAAAACCACACCTAATGCATACAACCCTTCTCCCCCCCCCCCCCACACACACAAAGTATATGGAGACATGTATAAGTGAAAGCACAACAAATAAAATCACGAATCAGAGTTTTGATACACGTATACATTGTGGGGATCCTGACGCCCAAGCCATTGCGCGATCACTGGGTTTGTGGCGTTGCGCGGCGCTTTTCCCCTCTCTCTCCGAGTTGCTGGCGGAGAGGGGGGAAAGGAGAGATAGGAATGAACTACCACGGCCGCTAGGGTGCCTGAATGTTCCTCCTCGCCCGCCGGAGGGGCGGCGAGGAGGAACATCCAGGCACCCTAACAGCCGCTGGATCAAAGCGCATCCAGCGGCCGTGGAACTACAAGCGACAGCGTCTTGTAGCGTTGAGTGAAGTGAAATCAAGCGCTTCGGTAACACTAAAGTATTAGGGTTGTTCACATGAATGTTAAAACAAAAAAAAAGTTTCAACGGAAGTAAAGTAACAACTTTAATTTTTAACATCTACCGAAATTGTGTTTTACGCGCCGATGCTCCTCCTCGTTTTAGCGTTCGTTTCCGCGAACGGAGACGTAAATACAACTCTCGAACGTAAAATCATATCAACTGACGAAATTACAATATTAAAGCTAAAATGTCGAAACAATGACTAGGAGATCCCGTGCACCGAAACCTCCCACACCGAAATGTCGGGATCCCTGCTTACCCACAGGGCTGCATTGCCACCGGAACGGAGAACGCTTAGAAAAGGTAAAATGAATGAATTTAAACACGCATCTCCACCGACTGCTGGTAGCGAGTAATTCTAAACTACGGTCTGAACGAACAGCTGAATATATAGAACTGATGCCACACATACCTTTGCCTTGTTTCTTTGCATGGGTGTCCAGTCCACTCGATCGCGCAGCCCAGCACAGCCACTTTCACACGGCACGCTTCCCGCCAAACAAAACGGTTAGACGGATGGTTCTATACTCTTGCCAATCACGTGTAGCGACTGCTTCTGTCCGGCCCGCTACGTTGTTCGGTCGACCGGCCCTCGTCTCCAACTTCAAATTTTTAGTTTCCTTGCTCCCAAAACACCAAACACTTCAGTTTTATGGCACAGAAACCACGCCTCCAAATGAGTGTCACAACAGTATACGAAGGCCAACTAACACACACCGGGCCGCTGATTGGCCGGGTTGCTTGCACTGTTTTTTTTTTTCTTTCATTTTTGTAAAGGCTCGGACTGAGTGTCAACTAGCCGGCCTAGAGGGGCCAAGGGGCGCGACGCGCCACAGATGGAAGTACTTTCTTCGAGTATTTTGTTGTGTTTCTCCAGGGGCGGCGGACACCGCTTAGCGCTTCGGCGGCAACTGGGAATTCTCGGAAGCATGCGAGGGGGGCGGGGGCCATGTGGTTTCGCACCGGGCGCGTTGAGTGTTCAGGCTGCAGCGCGGGAACGGTAGCGGCAGCGCAGCGGCGGGGTCATAAATCGCTGGGTGGACTTGTCCCGAAGACGCGAAATGTCAAGGCGGCGGCCGCGGCGTCGAAGGCCTTCTTTGAGACTGCAACACGCTCTGGTTTGTTTGTAGTGAGTAATTCGAGGATGACCGGAAACGGAGCGACAACTGGACATAAATTCTCGGAACCGTTGCCCCCCTCCCTTCCCCCCCCCCCTCTCCAAAGAGCTCCTCAGCTTCTTATTTCTTGTTTTTTTAGGCTTCCCACTTATGCGAGGTCGCAAACGTGGTGCGACGGTCAGAAATGCGGGCACGAGCCAGCCATTGCACCGCCTAAGGGGCGCCAAAAACCACTGTGTCGCCAAGTGATTTGTGGGCAAGCGGGTTACTCCGCATACGCGCACACGCCGGAATGGTTATCGCCTCCTCCGCAGAAGTGGCGCAAGGAGGGGAGCGGTTCTTTATCGAGGCTGCAACCGTGGCCGCCGAACCACGCGCACTTGTTTCGAAGAAGTCGCTTCCTTTACTAGTTGCCGACGACTGGGGCGTCCGCAGAACAGCCGGCCGGCCCCATTTTCCGCCTTTGCCGATGCCTACACTGCGTGGGCATCGACCACACGTGAACAACTGACCACGGCGGCGGTCAGACCTGTGACGCAGCAGAGGGTGCTAAGAATCCCTGGATCCGGACAGGCCGCCAATGGAATCTGAACCTGGCAACGTTTAACGCGCGAACCTTATCTAGCGAAGCAAGTCTCGAGGTGTTGTTCGAGGAACTAGAGGGCATTAAATGGGATGTAATAGGGCTTAGCGAGGTTAGGAGGGCAGGCGAAGCCTTTAGGGTGCTGAAAAATGGACACGTCCTATGCTACCGTGGTCTAGAGGACAGACGAGAACTGGGAGTGGGATTTCTAGTCAATAAAAGCATAGCTGGCTACATAGACGAATACTATAGCATTAACGAAAGGGCAGCAGGTCTTGTAATTAGGCTCAATAAGAGGTACAAGCTCGAGGTGGTGCAGGGCTACGCGCCCACATCCAGCTACGACGACCAAGTAGTGGAACGCTTCTATGAAGACGTGGAATCGGCAATGGCTAAAGTAAAAACACAGTATACCGTAGTTATGGGAGACTTCAATGCTAAAGTAGGCAAGAATCAGGCTGGAGACAAGGCAGTTGGGAACTATGGTCTGGGCTGTAGAAATAGCAGGGGGGACCTACTAGTTGAGTTTGCAGAACGGAATAACCTCCGCATAATGAATACGTTCTTCTGTAAATGGGAGAGTCGGAAGTGGACCTGGAGGAGCCCGAATGGGGAGCACAAAAATGAAATAGACTTCATATTATGCGATAACCCTGGCGTCGTGCAGGATGTGGAAGTGCTCGGAAGGGTAAGGTGTAGTGACCACCGTATGGTAAGATCTCGAATTAGGCTAGATTTGAGGAGGGACCGCAACAAGCTAGTACGAAAGAAGCCGATAAACGAGCTAACAGTAAGACGTAAAGTAGAAGAATTCAGGATCGCGCTGCAGAACCGATATTCCGCCCTTAACGAGGAAGCCGAGCTCACAACACAGGAGGCCAGCGAAAACCTCACACGCATTATCACGGAGTGTGCAGTAGAAGTCGGGGGCACTATGGCTAGACAGGACACTGGTAAACTTTCACAGGAGACGAAAGATCTAATCAGGAAATGGCAAACCATGAGAATCTCTACCGCAGCTGACAGAATAGAACTAGCCGAGCTCTCGAAGTTAATCAATAAGCGTAAGACAGCTGACATACGGAAGTATAATATGGAGAGGATCGAATTTGCTGTAAACAACGGAGGTAGCCTGAAGCAGTGAAGAGACGTCTTGGCGTGGGGAAATATCAGATGTATGCACTTAAGGATAAGCAAGGCAATGTCATCACAAATAGGGATAAAATAGTCACAGTGGCCGAGGAGCTCTACAGGGATCTGTACAGTAGCCGGGACATACAGGATAATGCCGAACGAGACATTAGTTCAGAGGAGATAGACATCCCACGAGTAACGACCGAAGAAGTAAGGAAGGCTTTGAAAGAAATGAAAGGGGGCAAAGCACCTTGTTAGGATCAGATAACAGCAGACCTCTTGAAGGATGGCGGAGAAATTGTACTTGGAAAACTGGCAAACCTGTATACGCAATGCCTAATGACCGCAATGGTACCGGAATCTTGGAAGAACGCGAACATCATCCTAATCCATAAGAAAGGCGACATGAAGGACTTGAAAAATTACAGGCCGATCAGCTTACTGTCAGTCGTCTACAAGGTATTTACCAAAGTAATCGCTAACCGAATCTCTGCAACCTTAGATTTCAGTCAACCTAAAGAACAAGCAGGGTTCCGTAAAGGTTATTCAACAATGGACCATATTCACACGATCAATCAGGTGATAGAGAAGTGCGCTGAGTATACTGAACCTCTATATATAGCCTTCATAGATTATGAGAAAGCATTTGACTCGGTCGAAACCCTAGCAGTCATTCAGGCATTACGGAACCAGGGGGTAGATGAGCATTATGTAAGAATACTAGAGGATATCTACAATGGGTCTACAGCTACCATCATCCTCCATAGGGAGAGCAGTAAAATACCTATAAGGAAGGGTGTCAGACAAGGAGACACAATCTCTCCAATGTTATTCACAGCATGCTTACAAGAAGTATTCAGAACGTTGGATTGGGAACAGGTGGGAGTAAGGGTTAATGGAGAATACCTCAGTAACCTCAGATTTGCTGATGACGTTGCCTTGCTAAGTAACTCGGGGGACGAATTGCAAAGCATGCTTTCCGCACTGGGCGAACAGAGTAGAACCGTGGGCCTGAAAATTAATATTCAGAAAACTAAAGTAATGATCAATAACCTCGGGACAGCACAGCAGTTTGAGATAGGTGGCGAGGCAGTGGAAGTGGTAAGCGAATATATCTACTTAGGCCAAGTTGTGACCCCAGATCCCAACCATGAGGCAGAGATAATTAGAAGGATCAGAATGGGGTGGGGTGCATATGGCAGGCATTCTCAGATAATGAATAGCAGCCTACCATTGTCGCTGAAGAAGAAAGTGTGTGACAGCTGCATCTTACCGGTACTCACCTACGGGGCAGAAACTTGGAGGCTCACTAAGAGGGTTCAACCTAAATTGAGAACGACTCAGCGGGCAATGGAGCGGAAAATGATAGGTGTAACATTAAGGGACAAGAAGAGAGCGGGGTGGGTCAGGCAGCAAACTGGTGTTAAAGACATATTAATAGAAATTAAGAAGAAGAAATGAACGTGGGCAGGGCATGTAATGCGAAGGCAAGATAACCGCTGGTCATTAAGGGTAACAGAGTGGATCCCTAGAGAAGGCAAGCGTTGCAGGGGGCGGCAGAAAGTTAGATGGGCAGATGAGATCAAGAAGTTTGCGGGGATAAACTGGTCACAGTTGGCACAGGACCGAGGTAATTGGAGAATAATGGGAGAGGCCTTTGCTCTGCAGTGGGCGTAGATAGGCTGGTGATGATGATGATGATGATGATGATGATGATGATGACACTGCGTGGAGGCTGGAGCGTTGGGTTACTGCGGCTTCCCTGTGTCCCACTGGATTGAAGGCCGCACGCTTCCCCACCGGCCGCCTCCTTTCCAGCTTCCTCACCGTTTCTACGAACCGTGTGTGTGTGTGCGCGCACGGCTCAGGACGCATTCCGAGATCAGTGCGCCGGCAGCTTCCGAGGCATCACGGGTGCGTGTTCGTTTGCCGTTTGCGTATCGGAGGGTCCTGTCAGCATGCGGCATTTCGGGACGTTCCGCTTGCTTCACGACGAACGTTTTTAGGCCATCGACTGATTTATAGTGGGGGTGCGACCTTTGACGTGACGTTTATGCGCGGAGCGCAGGCTTGGGAACAAGTCAAAGATCCTCAGAGGTGCAATGTAGCCTCTTCGCCCCTAACTGATTTCGGAAAAGGGGACCGCTACACCTGCATGCTGCGGAGCATCGAATAATAACGACGAGTGCCCTCTTATTTCTTCTTTAGTGCTTTTTTACTGTCTTTTCGGTATCAAAATTCACCCCCCCCCCCCCCCCCCCAAAAAAAAAAAGAGAAAAAAAGAACAGTCTCTGGGACCGCTTATGCACCCAGCCAGGGTTGTGTGGAAGACGTTCACGCTTTCATTGTTTTTCTGGGAAAACCAAGATGTCGCAAATTTAATTAAGCGCACAACGGGCGGAGAGCCGCACCTTTGCGGTCTTGCCAGCAGAAAGGCCGATAATTTGTATGGGAGTATTGAAAGACGCGTTTTTCTGTGCGACTGCGTCCAAGGGGCCTGAGAGACGTCGATGTTTCTCTTGTAACGCCGGCGAAATGTCAGTTGTCACGGGTAGTTACCGCTTTAGAGCGTGCAAAGAGCGGGTGCGTACTGGTCGGTATAGTTACACTAGCTGCGAGGTCATTACAGGTTTCACCAACTATCAATAGGATGGCCCCGGCTGGTCGGACGGAGAGAGTTCCACACGAACTTCCCCGGTGGGGGCGGCGCCCCCACAGGGGAAGCTCGGTGGGGGCACGCGCCCCGTTGCCCCCATGTAGTTGACGCCTATGGTGCGAAGGGTAGCATAAAACACCGAATCTTTTTTGTAAAACAGACTTGCATGTTGTCTTCACGGCCCCCTTAACCTGTGAAAACTGTGCATGAACAAACAGAAACATTGGCATTAACCCTTTGCCTACCGTAGACTAGCTGAGCTCGTCCACAAAGGTTGTACTGCTCCCACCGAAGACAAGTTAGGATTGTCCACGCTAAAACAAGTGCTTGCAAGCTACCGCAGTCAAGCTACCCTGAAATATGTTAGTTTATTTTTTATGTTAGCCACGTTTATCATGTTGTTTATCATGCTAATTTATTTTTAACAGGTTTTATCCATTATACACTTGTTTTTTTACCTTGTTTTTTTACCATCGTTTGACAGCTTCATGACAGGAGATGTCGGCGTCTCCTGTCACTTGACAACAGGAGACCAGGAGACGCCAACAGCCTGAGCCCCTCAGGTGCTTTGCCCCTAAAAAAACTCCATTTAACCCTTTCGCTCCTGTTGCCGAGTGCTATAGTTATCATGAGATTTTGTACCAAAATGACCGATGACGACTACACTCGTCATCGGTCATTTTGGAGCCCTGACGGCGCTTTCTTGCATGACACTGTGGCTGTTCGGTGAAGCCATCGTTTTTACAGAATTAAAGGGACACTAAAGGTAGGGAACAAGTTGGCCTCTATCGATAGATTACGATGCTAAGAATTTAAATACACCATTCTCGCAACCAGCAGATGTTTAATAAGGCAGAAAACGCCAGAAACGTGAAAACAGGCGACGACGCCTCATACACTTTTGGGTACTACAGTTTGTGACGTCACAAAAGTGGTGAATGGCAAGAGTGAACTGCACACCACTGCTTTTCAAAAACGAAGCAGCCTGCCTACCCGGCAGGAAGCGTGCCCGCGCCCGGTTGAAACCTTATCGCCCGTGAAAGGTTAGGGTGCTTACTCCCGCTGATTATCCGAACAATCCGAACTTGTGTTTTTCCATTCACTGCGAGCTGCTGTAGATAAATAAACCGTAAACTGTGCGCGGGACGAATTGCAAAGCATGCTTTCCGCACTGGACGAACAAAGTAGAACCGTGGGTCTGAAAATTAATATGCAGAAAACTAAAGTAATGATGAATAACCTAGGGACAGCACAGCGGTTTGAGATAGGTGGCGAGGCAGTGGAAGTGGTAAGCGAATATATCTACTTAGGCCAAGCTGTGACCCCGGATCCCAACCATAAGGCAGAGATAATTAGAAAGATCAGAATGGGGTGGAGTGCATACGGCAGACATTCTCAGATAATGAATAGCAGCCTACCATTGTCGCTGAAGAAGAAAGTGTAAGACAGCTGCATCTTACCGGTACTCACCTACGGTGCAGAAACTTGGAGGCTCACTAAGAGGGTTCAACTTAAATTGAGGACGACTCAGCGGGCAATGGAGCGGAAAATGATCAGCGTAACATTAAGGGACAAGAAGAGAGCGGAGGAGGTCAGGGAACAAACGCGTGTTAAGGACATATTAGTAGAAATTAAGAAGAAATGGACGTGGGCAGGGCATGTAATGCGAAGGCAAGATAACCGTTGGTCATTAAGGGTAACAGAGTGGATCCCTATGAGAAGGCAAGTGTTGCAGGGGGCGGCAGAAAGGTAGATGGGCAGATGAGATCAAAAAGTTTGCGGGGATAAATTGGTCACAGTTGGCACAGGACCGGGGTAATTGGAGAATAATGGGAGAGGCCTTTGCCCTGCAGTGGGCGTAGATAGGCTGGTGATGAAATTGTGCGCGCGTAGCTCTACCCTTGTTATGTTTGGGCCGGGCGGGGCCTTGGCCACAAAAACTCTCTAGACGGGTGCGGGAAGTGAGTGTGTATTTCACGCCAGGTTGGCAAGTCGCATGAAAGAGAATATGATATGGACGTGATCGCCGGACAACGCGAGATGAAGGCTTCCCACTTGAGCGACGCCTAGCCGGCAGCCACGGCTTGACGCTATTTGAAACGGCGCTTTTCACTGCTTTGGCGGTCGGCGTGATGTGGTCTGGGTGTCCGGTGTAGGCAGGCACACCGGCCTCTAAAGTGGTGAAAAGCATTTCTCGTTCCGTCGGTGACAAATAATAAAAGTGAAAGCCAGCAAACGTTCTCAGCGGTCGGCCATGGCTTAGTGAAGGCAAAGCTACCGTTGCCTGGCGACAACCGTTTACGCTCTAGACCGCCCCAGTGCCTCGCTCCTACTTTTTGACGCGATGTCTACGTCACGAAAAAGTGAAAGGGAAGCAAGAGAGAGAAATGCCAGCTTTCTTTACGGATTTCTCAGGAAATAAAGCATTGTTGCTCGACAAACAAAAGCTGAGGGTGCTATGCAACGTATGATCTTTAGGTTAAAACAGAATTTCATTCATCCTTTTGTGTCCCTTTAAATAAAGAAACGTTATTTCATCGAAATAATGGTGCTGTGTGAAGCCATCTTACAGCAATCTTTTTTACGCAATTAGGGAAATACAGGAATTGTATTTCATCAAAATAATGGCACCACTTTATTCAGAAAAAAAAAGCTCTACAAATTGAGCGAAAAACATTTTTCGGTAAATTTGGTTACATTTTTTTTTTCTACGGTTAATTGTGAAATTGGTGAAAATAAACATTTGAAAACTGTGATAACACGATAGCACAGTGAAAACTATTATGATGTCAATAAACAAGTTTTAAACCAGTGTGATATCACCACGGTAGTTAATGCTGTGGGCAGCCACAGATGGTGCACGGCAGTTTCTCTTCTGCCACTTGTTACTGATAAACTAGGCTTTTATACCTCAGCTAAGTAATCAAGTAATGAATTATATAAGTTGACTTTCACGATGCTACCACAAATTGGAATAAACAAATTAACTTCTGTGTCGCTTTAAGACATAATCGTAAGCATCTTTCTCATTAACAAGAGATTTGAAAAACAACGCAAAAATTTAAAAGAGGAAAACTTGCTGTAGCAACAAGCTTTCTAAAAAATTTGAATGTTTTCACAGATAAATGCACAGCTTTAGAACAGTAACGGATAACACAGAATGCGCCTACACCTTTGTTAAAGCATGACAGAAAAGAAGATTATGCTAGAGGCCTTGCTTGGTCTTCTTTTCTGTTATACTTTGCCTAACGCGCACCAACCAGTCAAATGTTTTTGCCTTCTGCAGGCAAAACTGGCATTCTAGTGTTTTTTTCAAACACGCACAGAGGTGTGCTATTTACAAGCATCTCAGCATTACAAGTGTAGCTCACCTAAATTATGGACCATTTGAAAGACTCCACAAGTGTGCTTTCTCACGAAGCAAAATGTTTGTACTCATTGTACCAACTGCTCCAATTGCACTAACTGGAATCAACTGCACTTGTTGGACAAGTGCAGTTGGTTCCAATTAGTACAATGGTGTTTTGGACGAGTCCAATTGGACCTTCAGTGTTTTTTTTTTCTGCTGGTACCCCAACCCCATAACCAACAAGTGCTGTGATTGCCAGAAATAGCATAGTGCAGAAACCACGTTTTTTTTACACCCAGTGCGTGGCAACAGGAACTGGCAAATGTACACACCATTCGATGTGCAATCTGAACAACTTACAAGCCATGGCCCATGTCCCCAATCCACCCAAAAAGCATCAACCACGGAAATCAACTGTTTGTTATGAAGTCATTGTTTTGTTGGAAAAAAAAAAAAGCATGTTGTTCCTCACAAGGTCCCTCTACCCTGTTGACAGTCTTCTAGTGTATGTATTTAAAGACTCTGACAGGTTTATTTTGTGCAAAAAGGACAACACGATTACCTTATGGTTTCGGAGCTGCTTTCCTGTCTTGAATCCTTTGCCACAGACATCGCAAAGGAAAGGTCGCTCCTCTCCGTGAATGCGCTTGTGCAAATTCTCCAGCTTGCTCAGGCTGTATGTGCTGCATAACATGAAACGTCTTGCTTTTCACACAATCCGAGAGCCAATGATGGTGAAAAGCACAGCTCTCGCTGTACCCATGTTGACCAGAGTTAGGCATCCAACAAAATGTGTGCTGGCCACAGCTGCCCCCAAAATACTAGTTCAAAGGAGCCATGCAGACAAAATGCAAGTTGGGTTCAATCGAAAGATTGCCCCGTTACAATAACAGTGACACCACTTTTAATGCAAACTCCACTCAAATATGCCATATAATTAGGAAAAAATAAAATGGCCATGCGGCCCACAAGCTCATTTCCCTCACTAGAACCTATGACGTATTATTGGCAGCTGTGCGATTGGCTACGGCCAGCAAAATCCAATGAAAATTAAACGGGGGTTATAAGCTTGCAGAATGAGCTATTTGTGCTTAAATTTAATCATATTCTCTTTACAGCCGTAAGACTGCTGAGGTAAGCAATGAAAGTTACAAACGCACACGTAAATGTAGAAGCACCGGTTATAGCTGCACAGCCATCTGGCGCATTGAGCTTACACTAGCCAACTGGCATATGCGACATAGTCTTCCGTGACTCTGTTTGCCAAGTGTACCCAATGTTTCCTGAAACAAGTACTATTGACTGTGACAAACATTATCCAGGCACAAATCCAGTCAAAAACAAAGCGAGGGTGGACAGCGGTCCCGAGCGGTATGGTAGCGCCATCGAGGAGGACTGACAGCAACCAACGTGTTCCGCCGTTTGCTACAGCCATAGTCCACAATACTTTGAATGAAAAATAGAGCGCGACTTGGACGACAGTAAAGAAGGACGATGGGACAACTGATCACTTGCAACTAACCAAAGGAGCTGCAAGTTAGTTGCAAGTGAGCGCTTGTCCTGTCGTCCTTTTTTACTGTCGTTGTCCAAGTCGCGCTCTATTTTTCAATCACAATGCACCAACTAGCCCAACAGCTTTGTTTAATGAAGTTCCACAATACTTGCGTTTGCCTAATTAAGAACTTTCCCTGGATACATCATCGCACACGTCACAAAATAAATGATTCAGCAGGAGAATCAAAATTATGGCACTATAAAACACCAAATCTTTCGAATAAAGCAAACTTGTATTTTGTCTGCACGGCTCCTTTAATATATCTAACATAAGACCAAACTATGCGTCAATTTCTAACTTCGACACAAATTGTTACTGTCCCCTTCCCCCCGCGAGAGTCGCGCAAACGTCCCTGGCCTTGGGTGGATGAAGTACACGTTTGCTATCAAGCAAGTTGAGCAACTCGTTGACTCAAGTGGACTGGGTGGATGATAATGGCCCTAGGTGTATGAAGTACACGTCTGCTATCAAGCAAGTTGAGCAGCTCACTGACTCAAGCAAGGAGACAAAGTGTCCTCGTGTAATAGTACAGCTTTCAGATGCAACATCATCACAGTCCCTACGCTCGTTCAGGGTTGCTAATTAGAAAAGACACAAGTAAAGCTTATTTTACTATTCACTCAATGATTTAATAAAATTTCCATATAAGATGCATACTGACAGTGACATCACGACAAATACATTTGGCAATACCTTTTCCAACTTTTTAGTAATGAAATCAGGTGCACCCTCATTTTTAACTACCACCAATTAAACCAACTATGCAAAGGTTCCATAAAATTGCATGGGCGCCCATAGTGAAAGATTAATGCAAGAAAGAGTTATAGTGTTTTTGTTTCTGAAGAGCAAAGTACGTAAATGCCTGAGAATGAGTAAAAGAAATATACGCTTTTTAGCGCCATTGACTAACTCCAAACTTTGGTGCAAAATTCAAGAACATTCTATCAAATCCAGTAGTCGCAACCTTGGGTGGGGTCAAATATGTAAAACTTAAAACAGTTTCTAAAAGTGACACGACATTATGAAAGTTGTTCAAAATGGGTTATAACGGCCAAAGCATACCTGAGCTGTGAATGGAGAGCTACCAGTTAATTTCAATGCTCTGGAGTTCTCTGAATCTCGAATACATTGACAAAATTGGTACATTTAAACTGCACATTAGCAATTTTTGATGCATAGACTAGTGTAATATTTCATTAGAATAACAATAAAGATAAGAAAAATGCGAGAAAAACTGTACATTAGAAATTTTCTATGAGAATAAAATCAGCCTCTTTTTTACGCCCTCCCTTAGTCCCACAAGCAGTGTGCTAACCTGAGGCTAATGAAGACATTCTTCCACAAATGAAAGAATACGAAATGGACATAGAAAAGTCCCAACGGGATAACAACGAAATCGACTTCATTTTAAGTGACAATTCAGGTATTGTGCAGGACGTGGAGGTGCTAGGCAACATTTGGAGCAGTGATTATAGAATGGTTAGGTGCAAAATAAGGCCGAATCTCAAAGGAGAAAGAGGGAAACTAGCAAAAGAAAGGAAACCCACAATGGAGTCAGCTAGAGCCAGGACGAAGAAGTTTAAAATAACCCTTCAGAACAAATTCGCACTTCTGACCGGTGAGAACGAGGATAGTGTTGACGCACTAAATGACAATCTAACAACGGCAATCACAGACTCTGCAGCATCTGTGGGAGAAGCAGCATGCACGAAACAAACTGGAAAACTAACGCAGAACACGAAAGAACTTATGGCGAAATGTAAGAACATGAAACTGTCGAGTACGGTGGATTGAATCGAATTAGCGAAGCTGTCAGAATTGCTTAGCAGAAGTAAAGCAAACGACATTTGTGCTTACAGCATGGCAGTGATCAAGGAAACACTAGAGATAGGAGGAAGCTTGAAGAAAACAAAGAGGAAGCTGGATATTAGCAATTTTTTATCAATATCATGGGAGCGTCGACCGTTCGGTTGATCAGCGCCACGTGATGAAGTGATACGGCAAACTCGCCGAGAGTAGCCTCATGTGCACTAAGCAAAGGCCGCTGCTTCCGTCGTCTGCTCGGCTATTCCAAGAGCAGACGGCCGCCCCCGATTTTTATTATTTGCTTATCACACTGCCTGCCATACTCAAAAATTTTCTTCAAGACCAGGCACGTGGTGACAACTGAAAACATAGTGATCAGCGTTGCCGAATGAACCTTACGCTGAACAAGCCTTGCGTTCGGCAACGCTGATTACTCTGTTTTCAATTTGCGCCACATGCCTGGTCTTGAAGAAAAATTTCGAGTTGGCAGCAGTGTGATAAGCAAAGAGCAAAAATCAAGGGCGGCCGTCTGCTCTTGGAACAGCCTAGCAGACGACGGCAGCAGCGGCCTTTGCTTAGTGCGCATGCAGCTACTCTCGCCGAGTTTGCCGCATCACTCCATCACACGGCGCTGATTGACTGAACGGTCGACGCTCCCGTGATATTGGTAAAAAATTGGGCGGGTGTACATACTACGACATGAACAGGGTAACATTTTGCACTATATGGATGAGATCATAAAATTAGTGGAAGGATTCTGCACCAGGCTACACGCCAGCGACGTTGGGCAAGAGGAAACTACAGAGAGTACAAGCTTAGCTTGCGATGTCCCGCTAATAACTAAAGAGGAAGTAGAAAAGGTGCTCAAGGACATGAAAAGAGAAAAAAAAAAAAACTGCAGGTTGACGACAGCACATGCCAACATAGTTCTGATTCACAAGGGAGATACCAAAGATCTTAAGAATTACAGACCCGTCAGCGTACTGGCAGTTGTATACAAGCTGTTTACCAAGGTAACATTTAACCGCATAAGCGACAACCTAGATTTCCAACATCCCAGGGATGAGGCTGGGTTTAGAAAAGGATATTCTACAATGGATCACATCCATGTCATCAATCAAGTAATAGAAAAACGTGCAGAGTATAATAAACCCATCTACATGACATTTATAGACAATGAAAAGACACCAAAGCAGTATTGGAAGCGTTACAGGACCAAGGAATAGAGGAGGCCTACGTAAGACTCCTAGACAACATATATGAGGGCTGTACGGGCAGGACAGTCCTTCACAAGCAAAGCGAAAAGTTCCCGCCCTGCAAGGGGAAATTATAGGGAGATACCATCTTGCCAAAACTGCTCACAGGCACGTCTGGAGGGGGTATTCCCGAAACTTTGCTAAGAAAGGACATTTACGGATAAACTCGGAATACTTGAGCCATTTGGGGTTTGCAAGACGACATATTCTTGCTCGGTGAATCTGCAGAACTACAAAAAATGATTAAAGAACTGGAATCAGAAAGCTTCAGCGTGAGGCTAAAAATAAACATGAATAAATCAGGGTGTTGAACTGGAACAGAACTAGACCGAAAACAAGAACCGAACTGGTATTTCTGCTGGAACTGAACCCGAACCTGAACCGTTATTTTTTCAGCATTCTGAACCCGAACAAGAACTGAACCAGGAAAAGAAATAACGGTTACCGGTTCACGACGAAACGATTCAAACCTCCGCTATTGATAATGTGCGGTCAATGCCATTGGGGCCTTTTCTTTTTCACGCACCATCAATTTTACAACTTGTCTGGCACTTTACCCTTCAGATCAGTCACAACACCAGTCTATGGGGAAGTGCATTGTTTTTTTGACAGAATGCCATCGGCCCCATAAGAAAGCTTATGCTTTAGAAAGCTTGCTTTTCAACCTGCGTCCTAAAAGTGGTAGGATTTGAACATGGCACTGGAAGGCAGCAAGCACAGCCACCGGGGGATGCCAAGCACATAGTGTGCAAGTCAAGCACGCTGCTTTATTTCTTCTTACAAGTGAATGTGCTGCACTAGAATGGCCGCCACCCAATACACGCACCAGGCCACCACCAACAGAACTTACTGGGCAATCATGCGGCAGCAAGTCCCCCCCCCGTCCTTGCCAAGTGCTCTTCCTGCTCCAATGGCACCAGATGCACTGAGGAGGCATGCACAATTTGCATGCACAGAGGTATGTGTCTGACGTATTGCACCAAATCATCAAAGAAATTGGAATTCTTCACCTAAAGCCACCCCCACAAAAGCGACCGCCCCTAACAATCAAGTGAGGGCCCAAAATCGCCTTTTGTTTGGTGATAAATTACCTATGATAGTAAATGACAGGTTCCAGTCCTGCACCTATGCATTGACAGCGCTTGGGTGAGTTGAGCAGGCAGAAAGCAGTGGGGACTGAGGCCGTACCGGAAGTCGCACTGGTCACACTGGTGCAGCTCCATGTCACACAGGTGGTGCCTCCACAGGTGGCCCGTCATGGTGCGCCAGCGAAGGCACACTACCGAGCACTCAGGGCAGGCAAAATCTGGTGTATCAGCACGGTGACATTTCACATGATATTCCAAGTTCTCCACTTCACGGAAGCGAACATTGCATCCCTTCCGTTCACAACTGTAAAGAAAAGGAAGGAACGCATTAAAATATGAAGTGTTTAGACTTATAGAACGGACGTCTCACAAATTGGTCATATGTCAACACACAAGCCGGCACTAGTATGTGCTGGCTTGTGTACTTGTATGGTGCGACCTCGTAGGGCAAGAATATGAAAACAATGATTTTATTCCGAATATTTTAAAACCACATAATGGAATCTTCAAGTGTGCTCTCTTAAAGACTCAGCGTGCCCGAAATGCATTAGGATTGTCCTAGCAGAGTTCACGGACACTTTTTTGAGAGACTTTAGCCCTTTTACTTCGTGTTGACCTTTTGCACAGGACTGCACTGTTGCAGTTTAATTTATTTCACTTTTATTTTTTACTGTTCCAAACACTGTACAAGCCGATTTGCCATTGTTATACGCACACTTTGAGTGCTTTGGTAAAAGCAGTCCTGCAAAGTCCAGTTATTGAAAAACACTATATGCTTGGAGAGCCAAGGTGGACAAGCAGCTCCTCTATAACAAATGACAACCAAGGCAAAAAGAAAAAAAAAGACCACGTTTGCAACACTGCTCAGGCTCATTTAAAGTAACGTGCTGCTTGTAGATCCGAATATCATTACGAGAGTTAGTGACTCCAAATTTTTTTGTGAAGCATGTGACTAGGACTAGAGACCACAAGGACCACAAAACACACCATAAAATTGAGAACGAAATTTGGGGCTTAAAGGTACAAAGAAGACAACATACAACTCAACTCCACTACTCCATTGGAAACAGTGCCTCACCTGGTTAACATTATGCCAATTTTCATGCCAACTTCACAACAAAATAAACTGTAAAACAAGTAAAACAGGAAAAAAATGTGATGACCCACCAACCGTGTTCCCGCGTTTAATTTCGTAAGATGAGGTCATAAGACGAAGTCATTGTGGTTGGAATTAAAAATTACATTAATTTGTGGTGACAAGGTAATAAACAAATGGCTTCACTGCGAGAATATGCAGGAAATCAACAATTCAAAGGTGAACACAATGAGCACCAAGTGTATTAACTGCCTGTTTCTGGTTTCTCTCTCAGGTACGCTGCAGGGCCCTTAGTATTGTGGAGTGAGTGGATAAGTGGAAACCTGCCCCTTCGAGCTCTAATTCCTCAGTGACGGTAGCACTGTTTCCTGTAGAACAAAATTCAATGCCATATTCTTCAGATAAACTACAGAAGTTATGTGTTATCATCATGGCTTCTTTACAAGTTTAAGATGCACAGACTCTCCCGCTGCCATCAGAGAATTCAATAGGCTTACCCTGATCATCCTACCATGCATCACGTTCTAACCATGGCCAACCTTCTGGAGTGAACAGGAATGCATTTGAGCATCGCTTAACTTCCGGGGCACGTGAACCAGGGGGTTAGCTAACAATCTGCTGATAATGCAGAGCAGCAGAGCCTTTTGTCGGCTCTTCCCTTGATTCTTTCCAATCTTGCATTTACTTCAGGTGTACCTCCATGTCTTCAACTGGATTGTGCTAGGAAGTCTCTCCGAAAGCAGCCCCCTTGGGCTCCCCAGAAATCCTTGTTAACAAGACCATTGCTCTTGCCACTCTGCAGAAACGGTTCCGCTTCGTTTCTTCAGCCCACCTTGCTGCCCACATCTCGAGCCTCAAAACACCTAACTTGGTGTGGTGCAGCTTTCACATCATCATGCGGTAATAACCCTGCTTTGTGCCCTGCCCTCCAACTCGCCTCCTGGGTGCCCCCCTATGAAGATCCCGAGTTCTTGTGTGACCGAGGTAATTTTTTCCATTACGATCGGCCTGGCAAGTGTGAGATGGGGTCCACAACCCCTGTACCAGCTGCTATCACGACTGGTTTATCACTTCTTTCCCCCTTCATAAACTATGGCCTTCTTTACCTCAATAAAAGCTATTCAATCACTTGCACTAATAAGGAAAACCGCCACCAAGGCCTGGTTGTTACTTGCAACCTTGGCAGCGTGACATCCAAATATCTTGGCTGCACACCAGTTCATGAAAAGACACCCCAGTCAATATAACACCAAGTAGAATGGAAATGTTAGGACATGCCAGTCCCGCACGACAGCTTCAATTAAAGCAGCTGCATCTGTCATTACACCTTTAATCCCAGACACCTCTTCTGGAAATGCGCTGCTGAGCACGAGGTCGCGGGTTCAATTCCCGGCCGCGGCGGCCGCTTTTCTGATGGAGGCGAAAAGCAAAAACGCCCGTGTGTACGAGATTTCGGCGCCTGTTAAAGATCCCCAGGTGGTCAAAATTAATCTGGAGTCCTCCACTACGGCGCGCCTCATCGCCTGCGTTGTGTCGGCGCGTTAAACCCTACAATCAGATCAGACCTCTTCTGGAAAGCTGGGCATGCGCCTGTTTGCACAAGGAGGCAAGATGGTGCACGGATCTGCTGCCTCTAGAAAAATTGCCTGGGCCGAACATTCTGGCCTACCTCGCACACCAAGCATAGGATATTAAATTAACAATAAGGCTTACAGCTGAAAATTCATAGGTTGTGATCGCACATTAGTCTATACCACTAGGTCACATCTCAGTTCAATCCGCTAAATCAAAATAAAGCCCTAACCACATGATGTAACAGTGTGACAAATGGTATGACTGGTGACAGCAAAGAGACGAGCTGTTCAGCTATGCAGGCAGTTAGTGTTGCAGGTAGCATCACTAGCTGTCGTCGCCCCATGTGGTTAGGACTTCGCACACTTACTTCAGCAATCGCCCTCGCCACAAAATCCCACTGGGCCAGGCCCCTCTGTCGCTTGCTGCTGGCTAAAAGCCAGTAACACGGCAAGCGACAGCAGCAGGGGGGCGGCTGCTCGTCACTGCCACCTGCACCACTAGCCCTCTGTAAACTATTGAGTTACGCTTGTCATGTCGCTCGCCAAAACCGCTCCACGTGGTTACACCTTAACATAAAGCAGCTTTGTAGAGAGCATAACACGTGGTTGTCCACCACAGACTTCTCATTGGACTTGCTCACAGGCTGACGTGAAGTTATATACAGCAATAAGCCGACGTGCAAATCATGTGGCAGAGCATCACTGAAATCATGCACAACAAACTGTCCTTTCTAGAGCAATTTGTGATGACTTACATAAAGCTTCCCTGTTCCTGGCTGACCTTCCGCCTACAGGCCATCTGGGACGAGGACACAACGTTGTCGCCTGTTTTTTTCCTCTTTGGGGTTGGGCACTTGGGCTGCTGCTGCTGCTTGGGGCGAGCAGGTGCAGCACACAGGGCTCCGAACTTGGCCGGTGTGGGGGGCTGCTGTGCGGGGGTGCCTTCCTGCTGTGGGTGCGGGTCAGCCACCTCGTCTGCGGGAGTGGAGGCTCGCATCCGGTCGGGCTGGTTAGTGTAGATCCACTCAAGCCGGATTTTTTTGGATTTTGCCTGATGAGCCTGGCTCAGGTGGCGGCAGCACTCGTCCAGCGTGAAGAAGCCCCGTCGGCATTTGCCGCACAAAAACCGCTTCTCTGCCCGGTTTGCTGTGGGCTGAGGGCCCTGCTGGAAGGAGGACCGGCGCTGCACACAGGCTGCACTGCCTCGGTGGTGGAACTCGGCGTGCTTAAGAAGCTCAGCCCTGGACTCGTGAAGAAACTTGCAAACCTTGCAGCGATAGCAGAGAACTTCTTCCACTAGGCTCGCAGCTGAGAAGGCTTTCTTGGCAGGTTTTGCCACAGGCTGTTCAGAATGGACTTTTTTTGAGACACAAATCTTGGTGGTGTCCTGCTTCTGCCTCCCGCCAATTTGAACCCGTGCAGCGACAGGCTGGGAAATGTTTGAAGCTGTAGTAGCTGTTGTTGAAAGTGGCTTGCTGGTTATGCTTGGCAGATCACCTGAGGTGCTCACTGCCTTTTCAAAGCCTAGTGTCTTCTGCAAAACAGAAACCGGTGACTGGATGGGCACTGTGGACTGTACACTCATCCTGCTGTCACCAGGGCTTAGGAGACTGGCTACATTTGAAGGGTTGCTGCTTTGCTTTTGTTCAGGTGCTGTTTGCACCTGCAATGAGCTTGGAATGCTATGAGCCGATTTGGAGGCACAAAATAAAGAGTCATTCGCTACTCCATTTAACGAATGCTGCTGCTCAACAGAGACACCAGCATTTGGAATGTTTAAGAGAGGAATGCACAAGTATTGCTGGTAAGCTGATTCAATACTATCAACATCAAGCACTGGATCTGTTTGAGGCATCTGCTCAACGGCACTTTCAAGTGAAGCCAGAGATTCAGCATGCGAAAGATCTGGCCTTTGAATGTCACTATATGAAAATGCAGCTGCAGTTTGGTAACCATGGTGCTGGGAGTGCTGTCCGACACTTTGCGTTTTAGTGCCTGTGGTGTCGATGTATGCCGCATTTGGACTTGAGTAGCTGTCTAAATCATGTTTCTCTGCCAATGCAGACGCATGTGCTGAATCTGGCACGCTTTGGCTGTAGGCCATCTGTGCTGAGAGAGTCCAGAGCTGCAAGCCACCTCGGGCGCGAATTCCGGGACGCAACTCGGAAACGGGAGGCAATGCGCCGCCAGTTGACTGGGTATCGGAAGTGCTTGTTCCCAACATGCCGTTGGAAAGCCATGTCGGTATTGCAGAAACCTGGATACCTCCATTTTGGCTGCAGGGCGCTGAAACCTCGCTTGACACGCTGCCAGCCGGAGATTCCAAGCGTTCGAGGCATTGCGCGATTTGGGATTGTTGACTAGAAAGTGAAGCATTACAGTTCAGGATGTCGGTGGGCGACGTTCCGAAATCCATAGAGACCTTGTTTTGCACACAGCCGTGTCAAGACAGCACTTTGAGCTTGATCTTCATGTTACACGAGCACCTGAAAAATGAAACTGCGTTTTCAAAAGCATGGCAGGAGACGAACACGGCAGAAATAAAACTGCCGCCAGCTACTTTTACACGTCTGACGCTTGGAGCGTTACGGGAATAGGCTACAAAAGTCCATTAGTTGCCATCCGTGTGTTATTTTATAGAGTTTGAGTGTTGTTCAGTATTGCACGTGGTTAATGTGCCAAAAATCGGAAATTGAATATTGCGGCGCAAATCACATTCTTTTTAACACTACGAACACCTCGCCGTGAGGCTAGACGCTGGCACAGCTGGCTTTGATTGAAGTTACATTTGTTTCCAATTCCACCATTTGGTAAAAGCCACAGCGCAACATGTTATCTCCTTAAAAAAAGTCCATGCACGGGCTTTGATATATTTATTTAATAAACGGAAGAAATTTAGTTACCCAAGGTGCATAGACTCTCAGCGGGTCCCAACATCAGCCAAAATATTCTGCTAAATATTATTGGGCTATCCGAATAAACACCATCCAATGAAAGTGTAAAAAATAACCGCCACCTCCAACAGAGCGCTGTGATTGGTCAACATTTAGCCAATGGAGTTTGCTGACTGAAACACAATCAAGAAACAGTAATGGCGGCGTAGTCTTGGCATACCTGTAGGTAAGTCTAGAATGCTAATGTTCTCGCTCCTCTCTTGTCAAAACGGGATTACGTTAGGTTGTAAATTTTTATGTTCAATAATGCTACAAAAGAAATAGACTTAAACACATTTAATTTGCTTAGTTGGCCGAGACGGGCGGTACAGCCATGGCGAAAAGAGTATATACCCTCACACCATAGGCGTTCCTGAAAATAACCTCGACTCAAGACAAATTTCGCTTCTATGGCCGGCGTGCCAATGTGTGCGTTTGCCTGTCCGTGTTAAATCGTATTTCTAATAAACTAGCCTTTGGTTGTAGTGCAGTTGCTTAAAATACTGATTCTGGGCCTAAATTCATTTCCTTTTCGTCGTCAGCACCAGTAAAATGGAACTAGGCCTAGATTATTGCCGGTTCGCCATGGTCGCATGACATTTCTCATGTGGTAGGTCTTCTGCACGCACGCAGTGTTCGCTCATGTCCACACTTCTTGCCTAACGCTGAATTATCAGTCGCGCTTTACGAATGGGGCGTGTAGACTAGCTACGACTACAAGCACTTCAACGCAAGGTAGCCTTATTCTTTTCGCCAGATTGTTCGCCAGATTGTTCCATTCAATAACGTGCAACAGTTCAACGTCATCCCTGTCATATTGTATGTCCGAAAACATGCCTAGGGTGGTTTAATCGTTGGGTAGCCGTCTCGTAAATATTTGGCAGGCAGTCAGCTAGTGCTGCTTCAAGGGTGTGTGACATTGTGCTTGGAGTTTCTCGTAACCTCGGGGAAGTTTGTCACATGTTACTGTTAAGAGGATTTCAAGGTACCGGCGAGGTTGCGTGTTGTATTTAAAAGGCTTGCCCCAAGTTCCCCGCTTTATGTGTATTTCAAGGGGGACAGTTCAACCTCCAACGAAGGTAAAATGTGAGCTCTGTGTACGCTACTTGACATTACGCAGAGTTGTCACGCGTAGTTAATGGAGGGGCGTCCTGCGTTCCATAGAGCATGTAACTATGTTGCGTTCCATCAGTGTTGCTACTAGACTGCCCCTTGAGCATTGGCAGCGCGCATTAATCGCAGGATCATCTGGTTAAAATGCTGATGGGCGACCTCGTTAAACAATTTTTTTTGTTGCTTCAGTGCATTTTAGTGTTTGCGTTTCATTGCAAGTTGTTTTTGTCGTGTTGTGAAATGTGCGTCTTTTTGCTAACAGCAGTACCATTGCAAAGCACATGAACGAGATCTGTATTTACGACGGCTCTGTAAGAGCAGTGATTACTTACATTTTTCAGGGAACTTGATTCAAGCATAGTGGGCCGAAGACTTAATACATAGGCGATTAGGCAAACTGCGTCCACTATCACCAGACCACTTTTTTCTCCGCCTAGGTTAGCTCTTGACTCTATATTTATGTATTTATTTCCTGGTATGTCTCAAGGCCCCCACGTTGAGCGTATTTATTTATTTATTTGAAGTGCTCACCAACATTACAAATAGTTGGTGCGCACTAACCTATTACATGTGGGAGGTGGGCTGCATACTGCAATGTTGTGCATTACATAGTACAAGGGGGGGGGGGGGGGGGGGGGCTGGTTCCGTCATAGACAAATGAAAAGCAGACATGAAAATATGGACCCGTATAAGCCAAATTGATGAATTTGGTTCGTGGAGATCACATATTATTATTTCGGTTGTGGTGTTTTGGAAAGTATGTTTACAAACTTTGGTACTGTTATGGAGTGATGCGACAATTTGACTTGCATAGAAAGAAATTGCGCTGTTTGTGTGTTTCGATTCATATGTGCACGTTTGCATTTCATTTGTCCGTGACTGTACAGTCAAAAGCTTCATGGCAGTAAACACTGGGAGCGCGTGCCGGCGTGCTCACTACATGCAGAGCGGCCTAGTGATGGGCTGGCTCACTCCCAGTTCGTCCTTTTAGCGGATCCACTCCCTGATAGCTCTCAACTGCACAGTTGTCTGCTGCAGTAGTTATGTCGCGACAGCTGGAAATGAGTGCAGGGTAGGCTTGTGCCGATCAGGCTATATTTTTATCAAGCAGCTAAAAGCGACAAACATTGTGAAACACTTGGTTGCCGCTGCTCATTTGGGTGGTAAAAGAACTTTATGCTCGTGCACATTTCCAAATGCCACAACAATGTAAACACCTGGGCAGCCAACTGCGTGGCCAAGCACTTTTTTTTTTTTTTGCCCAAGGAGTGGGTTCGCATCAAGTAGGAACTGTGAGAGTGCACCAGCCCCTCGCTAGACTGCTCTGCCTGTAGTGAGTGGCACGGGCTCCCGTGTTTACTGTCATATAGCTTTTGACCGCAGCAATGTAAGGAGGTAGATGCATCACATTCTAAAGCATACAAATCAGACTTTAGATGCCTGCTCAGAGAGAGAAGAAACAAGAGCAAGCAAAAAGGAGTAAGACTGCTGAATGCGAGGGGATATAATATGTAGTCACCTCATCTAAGGGCACAAAGTTTTAATGCTCGGTGGCCAACATTTTTTGCTGTTGAGCATGAATTAATGTTTTTATTCTATTTTTGCCGTTTTAGCCATTCTTCAATTGGAGGCAAAGTATAACACATGTTTGTGACTTTCTTTACACCAAAAGCCTAAATTCAACATAGACCTGTACCGCAGTAAATCTTGTAGCCTCCTTTTTTCTCTGCATGTGTTTAGAAGTCACACGTCATTTCGTAAGCACTGTACTTCATAACCCTGCCTATTAAAACAAGCAGTGTATATGCTGTCATTGTCAGCTTGGGCAACTGCACTGTTATGGAATGAAATTTCTGTATCTGCTGGGATTTAATCTGGCTTGTAAAATGTGTGTTCAATAGAAGGGGGGGGGGGGGGGGGGAAAGAAAGGAACGGTCTCTGTTCTGGCAGACCAAGGGCTGGGGCCTTGGCTCGGATGGCCAGGAGGACCTGGCCCTGAGGCCTGTCACTGCACAGCAAGCACTCCCAATCTCTTGGTTTGCACGCACAAACACACACAAAAAGAAGGAACTACAGTGCCTGAAGCATGGACTTGCTGCCCCGGGGCATTTGTTACCGTTATTATTCTTTTAGAGCTTTGCGTGAAATTTTCACTCTCGTGGAGACGGGCTGATGCTATGGGAGAGGTGGAACTCTGCTGCTGAGCTTTGTAGCCAGTCGGTTCAAACAAAGCATTATCTGGTGCTCTAACGGACAGCAAGTACAAAATACCACGCTATGTGCAATCCTGGAATGCAGCCTGTGAAGTGTGACTTTACAGCCTGCATTTTATTGGTTGCCAGTGCAAGCCCATCGTCTGTCAGTATCGGGTACTGTCACTCGACCTCTGCTATGTGTCAGTGTTATAGTTGGTAAGAGCCGGTTGGTTTAAGATCCAGCACTCAGCCTAACGTTATTTACCCTGATGTCATGGCAGATTGGACATGTTACAGACACAGCCAGCCAATAATGTGACTATGGTAACACATGTGACAACTTCTTGCACTATTCGTTTGAAGGAAAACATATGGCAAAGGCCTGCTAAATTCTCCTCCACATTTGGCTTGTAATCTCGTAGCAAGGAAATTTACTATATAGAGCTTGCATTATCGTAGTGAGCTCCAATGTTGAAAGGAAGGTTTTTCGTCTATCCCCAAAACTAATGGTGCACAAATATTTGGAACTCCCAACATGTCAAAATTAGTAGTTACAATTCAGTTTTCAGTGCACTTAGTGTTCAGAGCTTTTTTTTTTTTTTTTTAATCGAAATTTATGACGTTTTTTTATTGTCGTAAGGTTAACGCTCCCACGCGACATCGAAGCTACGTAAAGAAAGAAAGAAAAGTCCAAGCTGTTGAAGATGCATGAAATGTGCATAACACACAAGTGAGAGCTTGGACCTGTGAGGGATTCGAGGTGAATAATCGTTTTGTGCAGATGCAAATGATACAAATCAAACCAGCAATTTAACTTCTACAGGATGCTGTGATGTAATTAACACTGAAAATTGTGCTGCCCAAAATGCTTGCTTGTCCGTGCGTGAAGTTTGTGGAGATGCCATTTTGTAACCTGTAATATTTTGATGCAGTATTTGCAACAGCACTTATAAGGTTATTTTATTATTGTATGAAAGTTAGATTTTGCCTTCAGGACCACATTCACTACATCAGCGTCTTGCTGTGAGAAAGTCAATCCAGGTATTGCATCACTTGAAAATCACTGAGCAGTAGTTAATCATAACTCCCGGCACAGTGGAGTGCATACATGTGAGCAGGATTTTTTCTCCTTGAAGCATAGTACTTCATCCACACCTAAAATAACCACTCTGCGTTGACAGCTCAGTGTGGTCCAAAGCAGCTTCAGTGTGATGCCTTATGTAGCATGGTAAGATAAGGTGTAATTTTTCTACCAGCCCTGGCCTGAAAATGTTAACTGCAATGAAATGCAGAGTAGCTTTACTGTTAGCATGGTTCTTCGGCATTTTTTGAAATGGAAGGTGGAATGAAGTAGTATTGTCGACAATTGTGCCACAAAACGGCATTTGTGTTGTTTGTTTTCTTTGGTGGACACTTAAGCACTTGGCAGTGCAGTTTTCTCCCAATGGGGTCAAATGCTCTGTGGGGATATGTGGTTCCTCCTTGTGGAGGTATTCCGCACCTGAAGAAGGGCACTTTTGCCTCCCGTGCAGCCAGCGTCAGCTTGTACACGTTGACGCCTGACTGTGCCTGCCGACTGGATGGCCGATATGGAAGACCTAGCCCCCCAGCTGAGCAGCATCCTGGTGGGTGACACCAGTGGGGACGAGTCTAACCCACAGGGTGCCCTGTACCCCAACAGCATCGGGGTGCCGGTCACCCTGGTGGTGTCGGGTGGCCTCACGGACCAGACGGACATGGAGGCGCAGAGCAACGCCATGCTCACCACCCTGGCACTGCAAACGGATGATGGCTGCGGGCCAGCGACACAGTTCTTTCTGGAGCAGCTGGCTGGTAAGGGCACCGAGAGTCTGCACCTCAGTTCCGGGGGCCAATGGTCGCCAAGCTAGCACTGTCCCGGTGGTGGGAAGCTGAAATTTTTTTGAGACTTTTTGGAGCAGGACACTTCAGGTTGTTTGTTCATTCGAATGCCATTTTACCGACAGAGGGACTGGAATACCTGTATGGCATTTGTCTGTCATTTGTTTTCTTTGGCACAGCTGTGGCACCCTTTGTTTCGTTTGCGGGCGATTTTTTACGCCTTCACCAAAACTGTGCTACTGACCGGAGATGCAGCAAAAAAGTATATACAATGTGCTGGCAGGCACAGCAGCAACCATCACAACACGCGCAAGGCAAGCTCTGGGGAACGAGCGCCCTCCTCTTCTCGTCCTAGGCAGGGTCAGTCTTCTTCCACTCCGTCTCCTAGTGGGACCGAGAGCACTGTGACATTATGTCGACACAGTTCAGACATACTTTTTGGCAGGCACAGCATTACAGGGTGTAGTCATTTTGAGCAGATTTAACACTCCTTCCATTAAGAAGGCCCAGCTGTAAATGTGGGAATTTTCAGGAGCCGTACTTCGTCTATTTGGTAACCTGGGGTTTTGGGATGTACGGACTAAATTTTTATCCATGCTTTTCAGGAGTCATGTCTTTTGTGTTCCAGAAAACTACAGTCGAACCCCGCTACAATGAACGCTGCTTCAACTAAATGTTTCCAGTTCCGTGTCAGCTAACCATAGAAGTCAATGTAACAAAGTCCTCGCCACAATGAACCATTTGTCTAGCTTGTTTTCGCTTCAACGAAATTTTCGCTTAGTGGGGCTGTGATAAAATGAGCATAATAACGCCAGCCATGTGTACCTTTTTATACATTCCGGGTGCTTAGTTTCACTAAAAATGTGGGCCGTGTGCCGACACCACCACCCATAAACAAAAACAAACTCACAGATGGACGCCACCGTTGTTTGTGGGTGATAACGATGTGGCTGGTCGTGTTTACGCGAGGTGCAGGCCCGGTTCGCCAAGCTGGAGCTTAGCTTAGCTCAGCTAACCCTGGATATGCAAAGCGAAAGCTTGGCTTGGCCTGCTTAAGCCTTGGCTTCACTTGGTCAACCTTCGGTTTAGCTGCAATTATTTGTCCAAAGCCTGCCTTCGTCTGTGGTTGTGGGGCAAACGACTCGCTGGGCGATATCCGCGGGGTGGTCAGACGCCGCTTGCGGACGACAGCTCAAAGCCTCCAGCTCCCTCGCAACGCTCAGAAAAGACGGCGTGACCTTGCTCTCATTCATGGCCAAGCTCGCAGGCATGTGGGGAGTCGCGTGGTCAGGCACGAGCCAGTTGCGGAGAGTGCATGCGCCAAGCTGGCAACGGCGAACACCGCTGTCGGTGGAGCTCGACTTGGCAAGTCGCACGATGCGCCGCCTAGGATATGGCACAGCTGCGGTCAAATGAAGGTCAAATTTACCGCAACGGCAAAACCGCTCAATGAGATTAGGAAAGCTTTGCTTTTAAAACGAACGAACCACTCATTCTGATCGGATGTAGAGAACAGTCTTTTCGCTGCGCACTTGTGGGCTGACATGGGCAATGTGGGTTACCTTTTTAGGACAGTGTGGTGCCCTTGCAGGGAACAACGTAACTGAGCTTTCTCACAAAGGAAGTTGCTTTCGAAAGCAATCTTTGCTGCAAGCTATCACAGTTGTTCACAGCCTACTGTGGCGCTGGTGCTTCTAATTTGGTGGTGGGGGCTCCTTCCAGAGCTGTCAAACGGCAGGTGAGCTTTACACTTGCAATGTTGTTGAAAGGGATTTTTCTGAGCCATCCTCAGGTAGGGTATTGCTGTTAGTCGGATGAACTGGGCATGCGTGGCATTTTGTTGTCAGTATCCGAAAAAATGTTTTGTTGTCGCTGTATATGTCTGGCGTGTGCGAATTGTTGGCCAAGTAAGGAAGGCCATGTTACAAATGTATTTCTCATCCCCCAGCCCCTGGTGTATTTTTGCTTTCCCCTGACAGAGATTACTGAGACAGTCCAAGAACAAAAACTTCAAGCATAATGTGTAGAAGGCAACCAGGAATATATATATTTTTTTCATACAGGACAAAGGCAGTTATTGAGTACGTTCCCCCACTTTCCTCCAACTTGGGCCATATGCAAGAGCTTGAATGACTAATGCTTCTTGCTGCGACCACATGTGCACAATCTCTGTACTGATCTGAGGCTGGAAATCACTTTTAAGATGCCAAGCCCTTGTCTTGCTGCTGGATAGGGTAACTCTGAGCAGTGGCTATGTTTTGCAGCACTCTAAACATGGCTTCACCCTTGCTTGCAGGTAAAGGCCTTTTTCAAGGCCCCTTTTGCCAACTTGAGAAGAAGTTTTTCAAGAATTTTGTGCACCTGCTAGTTCAACAAAATGGTTTAGACACGGTAGTTTTGGCACGGGTGGTTAACTAGTGCAAGTGAGCTTGACTTCGCATATCAGGCCCTCAGGCTGGTGGCAGGGTTTGAGAGAAGTACCAATATTTGAAGTTTGGAATCGTTCGTTCACTCGGTTGTTGCTTGGTTTGAGTTTGAAACCTGAATACTTGCATATCACTAGGTGCATTGGGAAATGCAAAACAAGAAGCTGCAGAAACAAAGGTTTTGGGGGAATTGTTATGGAGTGTTTAATTCATTTTTATTTTTTTCTCCCAGATGGTCAGACACGTCTGAAAACGGCAGACGGGCAGATGCTGGATGTTGACATTGATCCAGCGACTGTTGGCCTCGTTCAGGGAAACTCATCTGTTCCTGTTTTACTCCAGGTGTCTTGTTTCTCACTTTAATTGCAGTATTCCTTTTTGCATTGCTGTGGGAGTGCCCCCTTTTTTTTACTGAAGTTAATTATGAACCTTCTGCGGTGGCTCAGTGGCCAAGGCATGGTGCTACCGAGCCCAAGGACGCGGGTTTGTTCCCAGCCATGGTGGCCGCTTTTCAAATGGAGGTGCAAAGCGAAGATTTCCATGTTGAGATTTTGGCGCCCGGCTCATTGGCACAGCAAAGGGATGCGTATTTTAATGAGGAGAAGCTGCCATGATTGAAGCTGCAGGGGGTTCATTCCAACGAGATTTTCCATGAGCGCAGGCTGTCTTTTGCACTTAAAATCAGCTTGTGTGAATGAATGAGTAATTTGCACTCGGGTGCCAATTACTGATTATTTTAAGACTGATTTCAAACATTTTCAAAGACATTTATGTGCTACCAAGTGTGCTGACACAAATTACTATGTGATGGCTTGTTCAGGAGCAGTATACTACACTGGATGTGGTCAGAGGCTGGTATTTTTCTCATGATATTAGTTTAATGGATGTTGCTTGCAACCACCCCTAGTTGATTGATTGTATGGGGTTTAACGCGCCGACTCAACGCAGGCAATGAGGCGCGCCGTAGTGGGGGGCTCTGGATGAATTTTGACCGCCTGGGGATCTTTAATGTGCGCCGAAATCTCGTACACGCGGGCGTTTTTGCTTTTCGCCTCCATCAGGAAAGGGGCCGCCGCGGCCGGTAATCAAACCCGCGTCCCCGTGCTCAGCAGCACAACGCCTTAACCACTGAGCCACTGCGGCAGGTTCCACCCCTAAATGCACAGTGTGTACCCTGTACTTGCTCAGAGGTGTGGAATTATCGACGGTGCACTCCAAAGAATAGTAAGACTTACTTTATTGGATTTCTTCCTTAAAACGGCATTGCGAACTATCCTACTGGTTTAAAGGTAGGC
Organism: Haemaphysalis longicornis; assembly: GCF_048455015.1. NCBI lineage: Eukaryota > Metazoa > Arthropoda > Arachnida > Ixodida > Ixodidae > Haemaphysalis > Haemaphysalis longicornis. Next base: position 351,592,535 of record NW_027526203.1, on the reverse strand, counting down.
ATGTACTGTACCAATATTTGCCACGGCCCCTGGTATTTTGTTCAGCCTTGTGGCAACACTGGTCCACATACTAGAGCTATTTTGAGGAAGTGTCTTTTGAGGAACTGGCATGCAGGGCCTAATTCCCAAATCCTGCTGTTGTGTGGTCGCTGTTTGTGCGACATTAGGCTGAGTGCCTTGGTGTGATGTGGTTGGGGGCCCTGCCTTGGTATGCTTCTGTGCCTTGACCTGTGCACCACGTCTGCTTGCAGGTGTCTCCGGATGGCACCCTGCTTCAGAGAGACGATGTGCAGATTGCATTGGCTGAGTCGGGTGCCGTGGCCGACAGCTCCGATGGCATCCCAGAGGAGCAGGCGGAGGAAGCGGAGGGTTCCACTATGCAGGACGACTCAAGCGAGCCCATATTCCAAGGTCTGTTGGCTTTCGACAAGAATGCTGTACAGTTGCTGTATGTTTACTTTTTACACGTTATTAACTTATCCTGTTTGTTTAGTGATCAGTGCTAAAAAGGGCGCAGACAAAGCAGAGGCAAATATCGCTAAGCATATGCTAGGGATAAAGGATAAAGGCTGGTCAGAGCATGAGAGTGCGGGTTAGATTCCCGGCCGCGGCTGCTGCTTTGCTGATGGAGGCGAAAAGCAAGAACGCCCGTGTGTACGTGATTTGGGCGCGCGTTAAAGATTCTCAGGTGGTCAATACAGCTAAACCTGGATATAACGAAGTTGACAAAAGTTCCCCATTTTTCGTTACACGCAGGTTTTCGTTACATGGAGGTTTAGTGTTAAGGCTCGTGTGAACAAAGCAGAAACAAAACCAAAATGTCAGACACCAGTGACGGTGAACTCACCCTTTAAATTAGTGATGTCACAGTGCAAACTGCGTGATTTGCGCCAGACGCTTTTCCACAAGCTTAGTCAGTACACGGCACTGCAAAGAAGGAAGGTCACTTACCCCCGTGTTCAAAATGCAACTTAAGTATCACTTTTGCCTTGTGACACTTTTGCCTTGGACCAAAATTTTGCTGAAAGAGGCGCCTTTTCACGAATTTTAAGAACCGGAAGCTATTTTTCGCACTAAAAATCGGTGAGGGGGTGCTAGCTGGGATACTGTAACGGGTGGCGACGTTCTTCTTTCACGTCGGCGGAGACAACATTTGAAATTGCGAGCTTGCCTTCAAAAGACGCAACTTTTCGTTTTCTAGCAGCAGCACTCATCACCGACGAACCCATACCACAGATAGCAGTGGAGACGCGCGACTACACGCCGACAGGCGGGCCTAGAATATATATGACACAGCCCTCACATGTCGAGTCGCATGGTTGTTCGCGGTGCGGGCGAAATAAGCTAAATTAGTGCATTTCTCCAGGCGATTTTTCAGAAAAAGTGCAAATATACAAGGACTCATCAGCGTAGCGAATTCATTACATCAAGGTTAACCGTCGCAACGCCTTCGTTACATAGAGATCGCAAACACATGGGCTTCAATGGGGCTGGCAATGGGGAATTGAAAAAACTTCGTTAAACCCAGGAATTCGTTACATAGAGTTTCGTTACATCCAGGTTTAACTGTAGTAATCCGGAGCCCTCCACTGCAGCGCGCCTGGTCGCCTGCGTTGCGTCGGCGCTTTAAACCCCACAATCCATCAACCGATCAATCAAAGGCTGGTGAGAGTTGCTTCATGCATAGTTGGCAGAAACATTTCTCTCTCTATATATAGCAATATATTATCGGGGTGTTTCTTATTTGAACTGCCATGTGTGGTTGCTATCCCAGCCAGTGCATGTGCCATGGTTTCAATGATAGCGCTGAGATGAAGAGAAATTTGAAGAGTCTGATTACTGTTGCAGACTGCCGGCTCTGCTGCCGCTTGTAAGTGCTCCTGGCACAGCAAACACTGTTTTTCTGCTTTTTACTTGTGGAATTAAATATACGACTGCTGAATAAAAAGCTGAGCAAGGTGTTAGCGTGAGCTTGTTTCGCTTCTCCAGAGGAAAAGTCATCTGCACTGCCAGCTGAAGTCTGGGTGTAATCCTGGCAGTATAATGAAGAAGCAGTCACCTGGTTGCCAGGGCTTCGGGCACTGAACAGTGCACCTCCCACCTCCCCACTTACGGGGGAAGGCTTAATGGCAAAAGGGCTATGGTGTTTATGGTCGGTTCAAATAAGTTTGTATTGCCATGCCTGTGTGTACATTGAAGGGACATGTATCTGTCTCCTAAGATTCCCGCGTACTTTGTGGGCATAATGGGCCTAGCTACGGGATAGCGAACTACCCCGGCTAGCTTCGTTAGAGACGTTGAGCGCCAAAGTGGGCTCGTTGGTCCCTTGCGGGCTAAGTGGGGTTCAGGGTGTTCCCCCACTCCCGGAACTAGCCCATCCAAAATGCCCCAGAGAGGTTCGCGGCGTCCACAAGGGAGACGCCGCGACGGGTTCGACTCACCGACACAGGCGACGACAGGCTCCAAGGGGCCAGGACGAACCAGGGGGTTTATTGGCCGAGTGGTACAGCGCATAATAACGCCAAGACAGGGTTAAGAACTACACTGTACCGACGCGCGCCTCAAGGTCGGGCTCGAGCGGGCCGCGGTGGCTGAGGCGACACGGGGTTGCCGGCGAGGCGGGACTAGCCTACCTCGCGCGTCCTATTGGGGTCAGGGGCCCCGCTCCGGACGGGTGGCGGCGAGGGTGCGATACGAGCCGCGATCCCTCGCGTTCCCTATACTCTAGCCTCCATCCCCTTTCCAAGCCAAGAGAGCGATCGCCGAGAGCAAGAAGAGCCCAGCGAGAGCGCAAGCCAGAGTGAGAGTCGAGAGACCCGCGAAACGTGCGCGTCGCGGTTATAAGGCGCGGAGGAGAGGAGGCAGGTTCCCGGGCGAGGAGGAGCGACAGCGGCGGCAGGACAGTCGGTGCCCGCCGGCGCGTCGGCCCGCGAGGTGACGTCACGTGTGCGGGAAAGCGCGCTCGTTCGAACATCGCGCTCGCGGGAGGAGGAAAGGGGAACAAGCGGATCCCCACAACTTCAAGAGTCCCAGAAGTTCGTCTGGAGTGGCGAGGGCTCCAGAATGGTGTGAAATGTCATCAGTGGGGAAAACTGGGGGCTGTGTTGTACTGCCCAGAGAATTCAAGCAATAAGGCTGCAATACTGGCCTTTTCTTTAGTGCCCATTAATGCGAGGCATTGTGTGTGGGTAAATTTTCACTGGAAATGACCACAGTGGCTCCACCATGCCAGTGGTCGCCCAGAAGCGTTCTGATTGCGCGGCATGCGTGGTGGCTTGCGGGGGCTTTTGCAGATGGGGAGAACCTGCCGCTGCAGATGTACCTCCAAGTGGGGAAGGACATGCCTGACGAGAACAGCACCTCTCTTGAAGACGTGGGCCAGGCAGACACTGGCACGGCTGTGGCCATTGTGACGCCAGATGGCGACGAGTCTGATGCTGATGATCCACCAATGCCTGTGAGCAGCCGCTACGTGCGGGCTCCCTCTGTAGATTATTAACCGTGTCTGCTGAAGCTCAGTTTCGCGGACAGAGTTGTCTAGTCCGCGAAGTGGTGGTATAAATTGACCCTCCGGCATATAAGTACAAGCCGAGCTCCTGATGAGTATTATAGGTCTTTGCTTAATTGCAAGTGAGTACTATTTGGAGGCGCACAATAGCATGGCTCTAATACAGTCCCCACTATTCCGCTTGGCCAGCAGTTATGGGGTTAAGGCTTGCTCCTGTTGTAAATTCCGATATTCAGTGTCTGTTGTCATAGTGCATTTTTCCAGCTTTTGTGTTTTCTTTCCACAGTCTCTTGAAGAATGTGTCAGAGTGGTTACACTGGTAGTTTGCTGCTTGCTATTCATGTGAAATCAACTAGAAAGCCAGGTCTTTCCTGTTGTTTATTGCGAGAAAGTCCTACTCATTACTTTATTTATTTGTTTGTTTATTTTAATTATTTTTACCCTCGGGGCTTACAAGAAGCGTTATAGAGGGGAGGGGCTACATCAATAGTGGAATACAAGGCACGTAAAAAAAAGGGAACTCAAAGAAATAAACCAACAGCAAGAAGGCATGAGCCAAGACACGCATGTTACAGTACAATAACCAGTATAAAGTTATGATCAAGAACTGAAAAACACACTGCCAAGCAACAATACAAGTATAAAGTGAACATAAGCAAGAACTCACAAGTAGATCGCTACGCAAAAATTCAGAGTTGATTTTAGTGCGCGTGCTTTCATGTCGCCAACATTAAGGGAAAAAAGATAAGCAGATAAGGTGTAGGGGTGTATGTCTTAGGTAAGGTTTGTAAGTGCAACGCGAAAAAGATGAGTGTCTGTGATAGTAACCAATGAGGCAGGCAGGTGATTCCAATCAGCACACGTCTTCGGAAGAAATGAGTTACTGTAGTTGTAGTGCGCTGAAATGGAATGCGAACTTTATGATGGTGGTCTACACGGGTAGAAGTATAGGAAAGGGATGCGATGAAACGTGATCGCAGCAGATGATTGTGATAATATATCTTGTGAAAGAGGCATAGTCGAGAAAGCTTTCTGCGATAGGCAAGAGAGGGAATTTTAAGTGTGGCCTTCATGTTAGTCATGCTTGCTGTGCGGTGGTAGTCGGAAAGAATGAAGCGGACTGAGCGGTTCTGAACACTTTCTAAACTATTTACTATTTACTAAACTTAAGGGGGGGACATGGCTTTCAAAATCAACTTTCTTATTTCTTTGTGGATTTCGATTAAAATTGGCACAGCAACTGGAAATGCTTCTGTGATAACACCATAAAAATTTCAAAGTAATATTTTGAAAACCTTTTTATTTATTAAATTTTCTTTCTGTTCCGCTTGTATCAGAGCGGCTTATAAAACATGATAGAAGACTTGTTCAAAGTGCTTTGCATTCCCAAATGAATGGACGAGGTCGTGACAGTCTTCAAATTTTTTTTACAGCACAATGTTTTTTAGTTTTCATTTTTTTAGAGGTTAATGTATAACAGGCATGTCGACTGTGAACAATTAGTTGAATAGCAATTAGTTGAAGATGGCGTTATGCTGCACATTAGAAACCTCAGAAAGCCAAGTGCATTAGGTATTGCGGATTAAAAACGTGCAGGAAAATATTTTGCTGTGTGTGGCAAAGTGCATCAATTGCGCAACTAATTTCATAACGGAAGAAACTGGCACGCATTATCTAAGCCTTCAGAATGCATGCTCGCTGATTTAAAGGTAAAGGAAAAGATGTGGAAAGTTCAACAGACTTCTGCAGGTGCAAGTAGGGATTATTTTTGCATATTTGTGTTTGTTTTTAGTTATTTATTTATTTGGATAAGTGCTTTATTTATTTAATTGGATAAGTGCCCACAAAAAGCATGATGCCTTCAGCGAGGTGCACAGCGTTGTTTGCATTTGATGCAATAAATATTGGGCAATCCCAATATTCCCCCCACTGCGATAGATCTGCATTGTCGAGATTAAGCTCTATGTTGCATGTCATAAATTTTCTGTATGGTTGCAACGTCTGTGTGTGTGTGCTTTTTTTTTTTTTTTTTTTGGCAGACTGTTGTTCGGCGCGTGGAACGCGTGGAACGCTTGGAGGACTTCATGGACGTGGTGACCACGTACCGCTGCAAGTTCTGCCGTTTTTCGTGTGCGTGGCGTTCGGGGCTGATGTCCCACTTCCGGAGCTGCCATGTGGCCCCCTCTACGAACGGCAGCCCGGCGCCCCTGGAGCCGCCACCCAGCAATGCCAACCGACCGCTCGCCCCCAAGGTCGCCAGCGCAGCCAGCAATGCGGTGGCCTTTGCCCTCACTACGTCGGGTGAGCACTGGTTCCCAGGGAGGAGGCTGATGGGCACTGCTGCCATTGACTCTCGTAGACGCATGTTTCGGGGAAAGGCTTCCTCTGTTGGCTCTTAACCATAGTGATGTGATCCAAACAAGTGAAAGAAAATATTTATTCCATGCACTGCACGTGCAGCAATCGTCAATCAGCGACATCAGTGCAGTTGCAGTGGGCCGCCTGGATGCAGAAGACGCTGCCTAAAAGTATGAAATAGCACAGAGAAAATATGAACTGATTCAGAAATTTGCCAAAAAGCCACCCCTCGTCCTAATATCGGTCACTGGCATAGGCTGCCGCATTTATTCGTGTAATCCTCGCACTCGCGCCCCCAACTTTGCAGCGGCAAAAGTTGCCTGCTCGTGAAACCCGCATGGTGCACGCGCTCTCCAACGCGCGCCCTCCCCTGCCGCCTCTCCGTTCGGCTGAGAGCGCTGTGTATCCAAGGCCATCCAGGTGCCCTAACAACCTGCGTGGCTACTCCCTAACAGGCGCCCTAACACGCTACTCACACTGTCCTTGAGCCGGTTTTGCGTACGCGCAACTAGACGGCGTTCGCGCAGCCCGCGGTCGTGTCGTCGTGTCGCCGTTGTGGTCCCGTCGTTGAGCAGCAGCAGTCAGTGAGTCACTCGCGTCAGTGGTGGATAGCTCGCTGCCAGTTTGAGAACTTTTTGATCTCTTTGTTTTGTGCTTGGTGCCGCTTCGCCATGGGGAAGAACGCCAGCTACACTGCCGCTTTCAAATTGAAAGCGATAGAGTACGCGATCGAACGCGGCAACCGCGCCGCAGGCAGGCACTTCGGCGTCACCGACTTCAACGTGCGTTACTGGAGGTGGCAGCACGAGGAGCTGAAGGCGACAAAGAAGTCACGCCGGGCTTTCCGTGGTCCGAAGACAGGCAAGTTTCCTCAAGTTGAGGCGCTGCTCGTGGACTATTTGAAGGCTCTACGTGGAGATGGGTGCGCTGTATCCATCGAGATCTTGCGCACCCAGGCGCGCTTGATTGCCAGGAAGGAAGGCATCCCGGCAAAAGATTTTCGAGCCAGTAACGGGTGGGCCACGCGCTTCATGCGGCGCAACGGCCTTTCTTTGAGGAGGTGAACAACGCTCTGCCAACGTCTGCCGGAAGCCTACAAAGACAAGATCGTGGATTTCCACCAGTTCGTGATCAGAATGCGGCATCAGTGCACGGTGATGCTGGCCGTGACGGCGGACAGGCAGAAGCTACCACCGTATGTCATTTTCAAAAGGAATACCCTCCCCAAAGGAAAGTTTCCCCCCCGGTGTGCACGTGCGCGTGCAAGAGAAAGGGTGGATGAGCTCAGAACTGATGGTCGACTGGATCAACACTGTGTGGGGGCGGTTTCGGGAGCTCTTCTTTTTCCGTCGCTCCTCGTTGTTGACAGCTTTCAAGGCCACCTTGTGGAGCCGGTTCGAGCAAAGCTGAAGGAGCTGCACACAGAACTGGCTGTAATTCCAGGTGGCCTAACGTCAATGCTGCAGCCTTTGGATGTGTCTTTGAACAAGCCGTTCAAAGGTAACGTTCGAAGGCTGTACGCAGAGTGGATGGCCGAAGGCCAATACGCTTTAACGCCTTCTGGCAAGATGAGGAGGCCGTCAGTGGAGCTGCTGTGCGACTGGATTGCGGAAGCGTGGAGGATGGTTGGAGCAGTCATCATCGTCAACAGCTTCAAGAAGACTGGCATATCTAATGCTTTGGATTCAAGCGAAGACCACTTGCTGTGGGACGGAGGCGAGACGTCTGAAGCCGACGAGGAATCAGGAGGTGACGACGAGGCCACGACCAGCGATGCAAGCACTAACTAGGACTCTTCGGACCTTCTGACCATTGTCCAAGAAAGTTTGACAGTCGGCTGCATTTTTTTTTTCTTCCAAAGGCCCTTTTTAGGGCCAACTACGTGATCCATATGCGGGAACGCACTGCGCACAGCCTCCCACCCTCGTATCCTCTCAAACTTCCAGCGCAAAAACTGCGGATGAAATAGCGTCGCGAAGCAAGGCAAATAAAGGTATGTAAAACAGGCTTCACCCGCACTCTTCCGCCGTCCCCGATATTCTGAGTACCGAAGTCTACTGTAACGAACGAAGCCAGCTTAGGAAGGACTTTTGTAGTTTCAGTGCACGAAAAAAGACGCGAGTGAGTTTGGCAATTTCGCGACGCCTGATATTGTCGAGCGTCACAAGTAGGGCACGCACATGATGATGACGAGATAGGGCGCGCGCCAGAAAGCAAAGGTGGCAATTTCATGATCGCTGATCGACGGGAGACTGTTTACGTTGTAAATAATAAAATAAAAAGAAATAGCTGCTGTTGGCAACACTGAGCTTACATATACAAAAAACGACCGCTACATTTAGCGGGATTGGCAGAAGGCAAATTGGCAACACTGTGCACCAGATTTTTTTTTTCCCCCGCATAATTCTCGCACCCCTAACTTCGCATTGACTTTTCCGAAAAAAAAAGTGCGAGGATTATGCAAGTAAATACGGTAGTTGTCATCTGGAAACTGGGCAGCTCATCAAGCCCATCCAAACCACAAGGGCACCATCGCCACCGCCATCAATCAGATGCGCTATCTTTTTTCTTTTTGTTCTTCACTTGCTGTCAGTGGATGCGTGTGTGGTATTTTCTTGCTTGAGATGAGTTCTGGCACTCGGCACCAAAGCCAATGGCAACATGCCCGCATAGCACCAGTTCGGTTTCACCGAAAAAAGTGTACACTACTGACGTAAGCTAAAAGGGTAGCTCTCTGCATGCAATTTGCGAAGTCCTCGTTTTGTAGAGGCCGCACTGTACACCTGCAACTGAAAGACAAGGTGGCATTTTTGTCTAAAACAACCCCTGCTGGCTGCCTGCTGGCTGCCTGTACAGACAGCCACTTGCAACGATGTGCACATGGGTTTCCCTCGCGGCAGCAGTCTATAGAATTGCATCTTGGTGCTTACTTTCTGATGACATGGTCTTGCTAGTGTTTAGAAGTGCTGCATAAGCAATTTCCTGGACTGCACTGAGGATGACATACTGCAGGATATGGCCAGCCAGAAGCAGTCATCCGACGAGAGTTCAGACAGCTCTAACGGGCAACTTGATACCGAATAAATGTTTATAGCCTCAATAAACGGTGGTGTGTGTGCCCCCCCCCCCCCCCCCCCCCTTTTTTCCCCCGCATTTTTCGGCTGCAAAGTTAGGGGTTTTCGTCTTTGAAATCATGGTATTTGTTGCTGAGATCAGGGTTGGCACAAACTAGCTGCTCCTCTTTTGTCCATACACAAGTACTAGCTCCAAACGTCTGCGTCAAGTGCAGTGGTGCAAAGAGCTGTTTTGTTGCTTGCTACTATCTTGTAGATGGAACTAAAGTTCCTGTAAAGAAAAAAGAAACGGTGACTGGTGAGCGTCTTGTTGTGCCTGCTCTTTGTGCATCTGAAAATAAGTCTTGGACCTGAAGCTTACTGAAGAAAAAAGCCTCGTGTTATCTCTCTTGAGAATGCCCTGGTGACCAACAGGCTAGCTTTTCAGATTCTTTTGTCTGCACATTCATTGCTGATGCTAAGTGCAGCACTGAGACCATTTGCAGTGCACAAGTTTGTGCACTGTCGTTGGCGGCATCATGGCTGTTTGCCCAATTGGGCAAATTTATACAGTGGGGCCAGGGTTTGGAAAAGTGCACATTTTCCCCCATCAAAATCGCACAATTCAGGTTACTTGCCGGGCAACAGGGCAACTTGTTTGATTTTAGTTTCTTAGTTGCTCTCTGAGATAAAGTAAGCTGACCTTGGAGGATGCCTCAGTGTCTTCGTGTTGTGAGGAGCTTCGAGACAACATAAGGAAGCAAGCTGTTGCTCAAATACAACTGCTCTTCCTACACGCTGGCTATGTTTCCCCAGTGAATTTGATCAATATTTGTTTCCCCATTCAGGTCCTGGACTGGACGTTGGTTCGACAGGAGCTGGGCCAAGTATTGAAGGTACCTGTGCAAACAGTTGTTACAAGACTCTCGCAAATCACACGTCACCCGTGCACCATGGCTCGTTCTTATAACTTTTTTTGTTGTCGATTATGCCGCATATGTTTTAAAGCATCTCTGCCTGGCTTTGTTTGGGCAACAATTCCTGTGTAGGCTGGAGGGAACTTCTTGCATGTTGCTTTGTAAGAAAAGGGGGCTAGAGTGTAAGAAATTAACCGCATGTGAGAAGAAAAGGATGTAGCAGATGTAATCAAGGAAAAAGGAGGGCTGGTTGGAGAAACTGATGTGTCCACTAGGTCCCACACTCCACAGGGTCTCAATGGCCAGCTCGAGAAAGCTCAACATTATTGTTCACTTTGTGTGCCGACAGGAGTAACATGCTATGCAAGGAATCAAAAGTTGAGTTGCTGCTTCTCTTCAGTTTCTTTATCTAAGGTAATAAGTTTTAGTTAAAAAAACAAAATTTTTTTTACATGCTTTCTTTAGCATCAAAGACTGTGGGCGTACATGGGGGGTAGGGCACATAGTCTGTTGAGCTTTCCTGCGCTTGCCTGTATTTGCCATGATTCCAGATGGATTGATTCTTTTCAGGTATTTCGCCTAGGTGTCAATCACCCTTTGCCCTTCCAAAGTCGACATGGTGGTCCTCTTCCTCGTAGTGTTCAGTGCTGAAGCGCTGCACTGTATGTCGGACTTTCAGATGTCTTTTTTGTGCTATGAGAGTTGTTCTGGGTAGTTCCATGCTTTGCCAATGTAGTTGGCAGGGCATCGTGCACAAGCAATTTCTTAGTTCACCCTTTGCGTTTTTTCTTGCAGTGGGTGGTGCTCTTTGGTTGTGGCACCGATCGACCAAGAATTGACACAGGTTTTTGGGCTATGAGAATGCCTTCCTTGTTGAGAATTTGGGAAATCGTCTGCTTGCCTCTCAAACATATGGAGGGGGGAGGTAGGTAGTCGGGCACTAGGGACATGGGGCCAGTAGAGGAAGGGTTGTGTAGTGCTGATGGGGGAGTGGGACTTTCTTCATAATTGTTGTCCGGTTGGTGGAGGGGAGGTTTGATGCAACGAATAAAGTTGCTGGTGGTTTCTGGGGCAGCCGTTTTTCTCTAGGTTCGCATTAACCGCTTTCTCTTCACTTTTTGTTGTATTTTGTCAAGCAGGCAGTTCCTGCCCTACATAAAAGACCAGAAACTGTGGAAGACTTGTGCGAAATTAGGTTGTACGAAGCAGATTGTAGGTAGTGTCCAGTATGGGTAGATTTTTTTTGTATGCTATGTAGCTTAGTTGATTGGGCTGCCTTTTTATCAAAACGTAAGGAAATGGCGAGGTATTGAGTCCAACTCCCTTTCCATGGTGAGTTGAAATTCTGGCTTAGTCGAATTGAGGTGGGGCAGGCAGTCTTCCGCTGTTGTTTCCTTGTGAATAGAGGAGCAGTTGTCTGCGTAGCAGAGAAGCAACTTAGTGGTCCGGGGAAGTGTTCCAAAGCTCTAGTTCTTTTAATCTCCTCCATTACAAGGTTCGGTGTCACGGAAAAAATTGCAGTCTAATAGTATCTCCACTCGCTTGCTTGTAGCAGAAGCATGTGCTCTGGAGGCAGAACCAGAAAGGAAAGATTTAAAAGGAATGCGAAACTGGTGCCAAGAGCTAGAAGAAGGCTTACTCTACCTCTCCGAGCTAACGGCAAGGGTGGGCGATGCAGGCATTCTTGAGATATAGACAATCAAAAGCTGCTTATGTGCGACAAAAGTAGCACTTTCTCCAGCTGCCATGACTGAATAAAATAGATTTTTTTTTACTAATTTCTCATTTGAATTTTGCCTCGATCTTTTGCGAAGTTGTAGCTGAATGTACAAAAATAATTTTACAGGCAAAATCTCAAACTGAAAACCTGTGCAAAAAACTATTTTTCGAGGAGCATCTCCCCTTAAGGGTAACCACATGCAGCGACGGTGACGAGCAACGGGAAAAACGCTACTCATGAAGTACAACAAACAGATCGTGGGGGTGACAGTGACAAGCGAAAAAATTAATACACTGCCGCCAATGCCCTCCGTCGTCGCTCATCGCAGTTGCCCACTTGTGGGCTGCTTCTGGCCGGCAAAAAGCGAGCGATGGTGACTCCGTTGCTGCCGCTGTCGCCGCCCGCAGCGGCCTATGTATTAACTTTTTCGCCTGTTGTTGTCGCCCACACTACGTTTGCTGTAACCATTGAATTACATTTTTCGTGTTGCTTGTTGCAGTCGCTGCACGTGGTTACCCCTTCATTGGCAGATTTCGAAAATTCGAAATCCTCGAATACTTTGAGCTGTCGAATAGCAGCTACTATTCACGAAGTATTTAAAGTTTTGAATACTATTCACGTGCATCTGGTCAGCAAGCTAAGGACGTGTGAAGAGTCTTGCATATAAATTTTCTGGACTAAAAATGGGTGGTTGGGGGGAGACTGTACTGTCTGACACTAGAGAAGCCATAAATGTTCATAATTGCCATAAATTTCATTTTATATAGTTTCAGGTGCAGTCACAAATTGGTGATGTGCCATAAAATTTTCAATACAAGAAAAGCTGCCATCTTGCTGCTGTCATAGCATAACACTGCAGTGCCATGACTGCTTTGTGGTCTCTGCTTTTCTAAATGAAATGCAGGCTTGTGAATACACAGACCTGTGCAGAAACATGACTCATTATAGAATATAATTTCTCGGAACTCCTCAAATTGCAGAAAAAAAAGGAAAACTCTCACATTGCTTGGCCAAGCCTTTCCAATAGCCAGCATAGTAAAATGTTAAAATGACATCTTAAAATTTTGTATGAATCACAGGCATTCACAAAACTAAGTGCATTTCTTCGGATGGAGAAGGAGAGATTTTGTGAAGGAAGCCCTTACAGTGACCTGCTGTGATAAATCTCGTCATTGTGTTGCTGTGAGCCAGGAATTGGGGCTCGTGCAGTGCACCAAAACAGCTGACTTAAAGCTAACAAGGTTAAAGCAGTGCGCTGTTTTGCTTCGGCAGTGGATTCTCCCTCCCCTGCACTTGTGGCTGGGACAGCGGAGCCCTCGTGCAGCGAGCCAGCGGCAGTGGCCAGCGTGAGCCAGGCGGCTGAGCCCACCCACGTGCCCATGGATGCCTCCATGGTGCTGGAGAGCGCCCTGGCTAGCATGGTGTCCCCCGGCGACGTGTTGCCCAGCGGCACCCCGCTGCAGCTGCGGGGAGAGGAGGGCGAGTTGACGCAGGAGCGGCACATCTTCATCTGTGGCCAGTGCAGCCAGGGATTTGGCTCGCTGGACGACTGCAAGGATCACATGGTCAAGGTGGGTCAAAATGCACGAGCAGCCATGTACACTTGAAAGCCATGTGAGCGTGAAAGATGCTTGGATTGTGTGCACACTGCGTAGGTCAGCTGTTTTCTGTTTCTTGGTGTAACTGGGGCACAAAAGGGGTGCGAAAAATAATCCTCCTCCTTGGTTTAGCTTCGTGGTTGTATGGGGTCTCAAAGGTACCCAGCTAGCTTGGCGAGTGCTATAAGCGCTGAACTGTGCTCTGCCTAACGGAGCTAACTGGGAACTCCTCCCTGCCGAGGAGAAAAGCCAGGCCCCTGGCCCTTTGCTTGGTCGTGGTGCGAATGTGGGGATGCTGCGTGACCAAACAACCACGCACCATCCACAGAGCAATGAGCAAGTGCAAGGCATGCAGAGGAGGGTTTGTGAATCAGGCTAATTCACACCTCGCGTTGCCCCATACACTGTTTTTTTTTTTGCGTGGTGCCATGAAGGTCTAGCTGCCACTTACAATTCCTGGTAATTGGGCGATTTTGCTAATCTTACAGCTTATAAAAATATATGATTGGTGTGCACCCATCTCGTTCCACCCAACAGCGCTTGAAAACAACATGCGTGTCCACGATGCGGTAGAAGCGCGAGAGGCAGGGAGTGTGCAAGTCGCTAGGCACGATGTCCACAACTGAGTAGAAGTTCATGCTGACACACCAAGAGTCTGAACGTTTGACCTCTTTGGATGATGGGCTTATCATTATTCGGACAAGTGCCCTAAACTCACTGATTGGCCAGATGCTTTGTCCATCTTGTCATCAGCACACCTTGAAAGACGATTACGCAACCAGGGCGGGACTAGCAGTTGAGATGGTGCTGACATGCACTTCTTGCAGCGTGAGAGACTCTGTGTGGTGCTTTGGTAGAAAGGAAGGGACAAAAAAATGGCTGGCGAACACTATACAGTTGAGTCCACTTATAACGATACCATTTATAACATATTGGATATAACGATGAATAACTATGCTAGGCTTTCCACGAGCCGGCAACATGTAAACATTGGTAACATAAAAACTGCTAAAGATTTCTTATTGTAATTTTTTTGTTTTCATATTTAATGCAATTCTTAGTAAGTATGCCAAATTTCATAAAGTCAAAAGGCAAAAAAGGTTTGCTCCAATCCCCACTTCCCCCCTTAAATAGGACACCTCTAAATTCGCAGGTTTTCAAGGACCCTGTGTTCAGCATAGTCAAGTTCAGCTGTTTTGCCCAATATCGAAGTGTCAAACTGAATAGTATAAGGAGAGCAACAAAAACATTCAATGCAGATTTGATATCCCAAGTGAAAGTATTTGAGGTCTTTCTCTCTCTCTGTACGTGCATGTGTGTGTCAGGAGTGAGACAGCTGCGCATATTGCGCAGTTTTGATACAAATTTGTTTCCCTGCGCCAGGCTGCTCCAAAAGCTTGAAAATCGCAAAAATTGCGCCAAACTGCTCCAAAACAGTCTGAGAGCCAAGGATTTTAACGCTCCCGTCAGTCTCAGTGGGGAAAAATGCTTACTGACGGCATAATTTTTCAGCACCCCCAAGGTGATGCTGTTTGTAAAGGTTTGGTTGATTGATCATTCAATAAAACACTGCATGAAACTGCCTAGAGATTTTTTTTTTTTTTTTTTTTTTTTCCGAAAGTCGCGTTAGGTGGCACATGTTACATTCTGCGAGTTTTAAAGTTTCCCTATCGAGAACCATTCCAAAGTCCTGTAGAAAAAATGCTTATGCGTACTGAGGCGACAAACTACTTGTGCAAGTTGACGAAAAAACGGCAATTTTCGGAGCGCCTTATCTCCGGAACGACATCAGCGTTCAGCGGCCGCCGCCATCTTGGTGTGGTGAAGATTGGAAAACATGGTTGCCGGGCGAAGCAGTTGCTCAGGCTGAGTGCTCTTCGCCGATTTGTACCGTGGTTTTGGTTATGGGGGTGGCTGGGTTTACATTTAGTCGTTTGATCTGTTGCGGGAAGCTGCGCGACTCGAAAGACGGGAGTTCATCAAAAACAACATGGTGCCGGCGAATTCGCCGTGTTTCGGCGTTGAGTGTGAGGCGCGGTGCGTGCTTGAAGTGAAAATTCGCACTCGTTGCGGTGTTATAAAACGCTGATTTATTGCTGCCTCTGACAGCAAGCTTGCGAGCGGCGGGAATGGGACGATAGACGCTGCAGGAGTGGCGGCGCAGGCTACATCGCCGCAAAATATTCAAGCAGTGCCTGGGGACGGGCTATTATTGCACGCTAGTAATAATGGTTCATATATCTGAAGTGAAATTTGGAGCCAAGGGGGAGGTGGCTGAACATACCAACGTTACTCAAATTACGATCGTAGTGAACGTGTAACTTGGGGATTGAAATGGGGAGGGGGGTGCGACGACTGTCTCCTCGCTTTGCGCAACTTTTGCCGTCGCCCTACACTTGTGCGTAAAGCTGGGTCTGGGATTGCAAAAATAATAATTTAGGCATTCACACGATAATAAAAATGCCTTGGAGTTGCTTAGTTTTTTAATTCGATATTCTCAACGGCGCTCCACGCTATCTATGCATAGAGCCTAGAAATTTAAAAATGATTTGTAAAAATGTCATACCAATTGTGATACTCTGATAGAAAAACTTTATTGATAGCTGTTTCAGAGGTATGTACGTTCAAAACCAATTAAAAGGTGCACTTCCCTCCCTCCCCCCCCCCCCCCCCTTGATTTGCCAGAAATTTGTTTTTTTAGGCTCCTAAGGTGACATAATAAATGTCGTTCTTCTGCTCCAAATCAAGCTTCTCCTGCTCCAAAATCGAGATTTTGCTGCTCCGAAAACTGCTCCCAAATCTGGTTCAGCTGTCTCACCCCTGGTGTGTGTGTGCATCAGTGACGGTAACCTCTTGGGTCTTGATGTTCCCTGGTGGTTTTGAGCAGGAAAGCTGCAGTCTGTTCTTGGCACATTGTGCCTGCCTTCACCAGTCACTTGCTTGGTTTTGATTGTCAGTCTTTGAAGTGTATGTTTGGCTGTAAACACCTTTACACACAGTTTATTAGGGAAAATAACTTTGTCCTGCCTGTTTCCTCTCTTTTCTCTCTTTTAGCACATCAGATAATCTGGATGCACGAGATTTCTTAGTTTGTTTTGGTCGTTAGTAAGGCAGTTAATGAGTTGTCACTTTTTGAGGGGCAATTAGTGCCACAAGTGCAACCATTATACAGGGGAGCCCCGATAATACGATTTTCATGGGCCCTCGCGAAAGCGTTGTATGATCGGGCTTAATGGTAAATGCCGCCCTAGTAGACGTTCTCACATGACAGATGGACTAAGAACTTCTCAATTACTATAGTCGGCGTGTTGCAAACCCTTAACTGAATTGCGAACCCTTAACTAGATAGTCTCATGGGGACCCCGATAAGGAAAGGAAAAAACTGGAATGAAATAAGCTATGATTCCCTATGTGCCCTGTACGTTGCACGGTTGGAAAAATGTTGCCGGTTGGTAAGGCGTCATGGTGGCTATTTCTGTTCCGTGTAAACTGGGGGGAATGTGCACTGCCATACAAAGAAAGTCTACGTTGACAGAAAAGGTAGCCGAATTGGGGTGTGGCACGAAGCACGAGCACAGATGTGTGGACTGCCAAACCGGCATCGTGTACCGAGTTTCTCTATGAAGTGGTGCGTCATGCATAGGGCAGACTGGCAGGTGTGCAAATGTTAGATTGCGAGAGCATGCGCTCTCTTTGGGCAAAGGTCCGCGATCGCATTTGCCCTTGCACTGCAACACGTGCAGCTGCCACCCGGTGTTTGAGGAAACTGATATTCTTACCAAGCACCCGAAGCAGCTACACCGAGGGATAGTTGTAGCCTATCATATTAGTAAGAGGGATGAAAAGTGCGTAAGCCACCCTTCAGTGGTGCCTACTGGTAAAGAGGTTCAGTTCATGGATAACGACAAATAAGTCATGTTCCCCTTTTTGTTTCTTTTTCTGCAACTTTGACGTGTGTGCAACTGTGACACGTGTGGCGTTGTTCGCCTTTGGTATAAATGTGTGTGGCGGGTTTTCAATAAATTCAGTTGAGACTCAGCGCTGTGAAAGATGGGAAAAACGCCAGTTGATCCCCACCAGCGTTCGTCGTATTAAGCGGACCATGTGCACCCGAGCATTGTATAATTGGGCTTCTTAATGTCTTGTTTCTATGGGGAGTCCGCCGGGACCGCTGTGATTCATCATAAGAGGCAGGTCATTGCAATACCGGGGGACGTATAATTGGGGTTCCAGTGTAGTAGCAACTTCTGGAGAATTTACGTGCCAAAGCTACGCTGGAGCTATGAAGCGCAGGTAGCCTATACTCGGTTACAACTCAAGAACGGCACCAGCTCATGTAGTGTATCACTCCGCCAAAGCGCCGGACCCGTGACGTCAGTGCGCGCGCGTTTTGAAAGGGGTTTGCTATGAATGCGTGATATCGTCTACCTTGTCTCATGCAGTTTGTTTGTAATCACTGGAGTCGTTTATGAGCACATTAAGTCCAAAAAATCACGGGAACGGCTCGCGCCATGTTCAAAATATTCCCAGTAACGCCCTACTTGCGCCGCGCGGAAAAACATCCGGCTACGGTGATAAGGCACAGCGGCAACTTCCGGTGCCGTTCTTAAGTTGTCGCCGCGTATAGTATGCTTTTTTGGCGTATGAAGCAACAAAAACCTGGAAAACCTGGAGGAAGCTTCTGGAGTCATTCTGTCCTTCCTTCATCTGTTCTCAGGGCTTGCCAGAATTAACGTTTGTTGTTGTGCTTGTCGCAGCACAGTTTCGATGTGCAATCTTGTCGAACAGAAAGAAGGAATATGAACTGCTTCCAGACTTTTGTGTATCTGCAGCCTTGGGAGCGTATGGTTTTATGTGCATGGTAGAAACTTTGGAAGTTTAAATTTCAGGACCTGATTCTTCATTTTTGATTTTATGCCCAAGAGTCATTAATTTATATAACACACAGAAACTGAATTGGTTTTTGCAGATTCACGGCTTGAAACTGGGCCCAAATGCTACCATCGAACCAAAGAAAGTGGCTGCAATTCGCAAGCGCGGCAGACCACGGTGCACACCACAGCTCTTTGATTCCACAGCTTCCAGTGAGAGTGATGTGATAGCAGGCGCTCTGCAGGCCGTCGATGGTGAGTGGCAATCCAGCACCACGTTTGTCTGACTTTTCGTGGTGCAGTGCATCTCGCTGTCTACTTGGGACCATCACTACTGGGACATTGGTTCATTTTCAAGTACGGCCATTTAAAAGTGAAAGTATTTTAATTGTTCATGTGTTTGAGTAGGCATGCTGTAGGACATGGTTTTCCATTACTTGCAAAAGTCCTCACAGCAGGTGTCCAGCCTAGCTAAGGACCTAGCTTAAAAATGAAAAATAAATTTCCAGGTGCAAGATATCTGCTAATCATTTGTAGTATTTGTTGTGTTTTGTTAATTAACCCATTAACGAAGGTGGACTAGAGCAGAACACTTTTGATATGTTCCCAGTTGTTGCTTTCCCCCATGTGTTACACTGTGAAAGCTTGGTCCTACCCATCTGAACTTTTCTGGTTTGAGATAAGTCCAGGCAATATGTTTCCTTGGATCATACGCTTAATGCTGCCATCCCCTGAAAAACGTAGCAACAGGGTTTTACTTTTCTATGGATTTTAAGATAGGGAAATCTTTTCACTTGCTCTTCATATGAGTGAGTACTTTTCAAAGTGGTAGCCATTTCTTGATGGCCAGTGAAACAGCTTCTACAAAAATTTCACTGATGTTGAACATACCGTATTTACACGATTGTAGGTCGACCCTTTTTTTTTTCAAATTTTACAATCCAATGTCGGGGGGTCGACTTAGAATCGAAGTCAAACCGTCTACTGCTAGTAACGGCAAGAGAAACGAGAAATCGGGGGTGTTACGAAGTGGGGACAGCTTTGCACCCTCGTTCCCATGGTTATGGTCTAAAGTGTGAACCGCATGAGGCGTTTTCTGCTTGCGAAAATGTGCTGCGCTGACACTACTGCGAATACCACGCGCATGCTGCGAGCTACAACGGCGGCGGCGGCAACATGGCGGCGTCACCAGCCACGAAGAGGTGCACGTAGCTCCAGCGACCGCTTCTAACCGCTCCCTAAGATATCACTGAAGGCACAAATGAAGACGTTTATGCAGGAAGGGATCTGATAATGTGATCAAAAACGACACTATAAAGCATTATCGGCGCCCCAAGGGAAAGCGCCAATCAAATATCCGCCACCGTGATAAGCCTAAACATCTCCGGCGGTGCCAGCCGGCAACTGCCACCATGAAGAGCGCGCCTCCCCACTGGGGCAAGTCGTCAGGCTCCTCCCGCTGCCGCGTGGTAGAACTTAAAAGCAGTAGAAGCTGCCGCGCGTGGAGTCGTCGACGCAGATGTGAAAAAGTCGACCGCGCACGAATCGCGTGCAAAAACGCGTCAAGAAGCGTTTTATTTGTCTCTAACAAACAAAATGAGTATTACCGAATCCCTTAATTGATGCAATGCGCCGCACTAACGCAGCCCAAATCGTATCACGTTGTTCAGTACACTTCCGAACGCGGTGGTGGGAGCTGTTAGTCGCTCAGAAGTAAATCGCGCGCGCCACCGCTTCCGTCAGCCGCCATGTTGTTTGTTTTGGTATCGCGCGGCAGTGGCCGCTGCCGGTTCCTTCGATGGTTGTCATCTCGCAGTGAATGTGTTCTTCCCGCTCAACCCACAGCGCATGGTTATTCCGGGTGCTTATACAAAAGCCTTTCTTTTTTAACATCTACCGCGAGTGCACGGCTCTTGTGGGAGCATCGACGATGGTAGAGCCGCCGTGTGGGTTGACGGAAGAGCTTCTCTTTGTGATACGATTTTCTAGGTGGCACTCGCATTTTTTTTTTTTTGAAAGATGCAATTTTTGAGGCTCGACCTACATTCGAGTCGACTTACAATCGTGTAAATACGGCATGTTATTGTGTTTGAAACAAAACACGTCAAATTTAACACTTTCCTGCCCACGGGAAAGGCAGGGATCTTGGGTAGTGTAGCAAATAATTTTTCTTGTAGCAAAAAGCATGCATACATAAAGGGGCCATGCAAACAAAATACAAGTTTGTTTTATTCGAAAGATTTCGTGTTATATAGTGTACCCAGTGCTTGTCTGTCAGCCTTTGAGAAATTAATCAATTTAAGTTAAACTTTTGACTCTCCCGCCAAATAGTGTGTTTCAGGACGTCTGCAGTGACATCACAAGAACAGGTCTTCGAGCTGCTGTGGAGCCTTGTTTACTGTTAGTCAACCCAGATGGCGCCACCACACTGCGGAGGGCCGTTTTCTGCCTTTTATTTTTGACCGTATTTGTACCTGGCTTGTTTTTGTTAAGGTAGAAAATAATCATTTCGAGAAACATAATGTTCGCTCGACAAATGTGGTCACAGAAGACAACCGTCGCTTACGCCAATCGGCCAGTATCGTCTGAGACAACCCCAAAGCGCCGCAGTGCTGTGCAGCTAAAACATGCACAGTGCATGCAGTACCAACAGCAGTACGCATGGGTACTTCTATGTTTACGTGTGCATTCGTAACTTCCACTGTTTACCCCACCATTCTTACTGCTATAAAAAGAATGTGCCCTAAATTTAAGCACAAATAGCTCGTACGGCAGGCTTATAAAAACCCTGCCAATTCACGTTTCCTTTCGCCGGCCTCAGCTAATCGCAGAGCTGTCATAATATTACATTATAGGATCTGTTGCGGGAAATGAGCTAGTGGGTCGCATGGCCATTCCCTTTTTTTCTAATTATATAGCTTATTTGAGCGAAGTGTGCGTTAAAAGTGGTGTCAGTATGATTCTAATGAGGCAATCTTTCAAATGAACCAAACTTTTGTTTTGTCTGCATGGTCTTTTTAAGTTTATGGCAGTAAAGTGTAGAAGAGTAAAAGGGTGCGCAAAAATTTTGTGACGAAGAAAGCAGTATAAACAGAAATTCTGCCCACACAGAAGAACCATTTAAAAATTTGGAATATACATATTTTTAGGCATATTATCTGTGCAAAACCCTGCAAAGACCAAAAGTGTAACTGCAGAATTCCGTGACTTACAAAAACGAATAAACAAACAAAGAACAGCCGACCTTGGAGGCTCCTGGAGGTCTTTGAGGGCAAAAGTCAACTCTGTGCTGCAGCCGGCAATTGATCCCACCTGAAGGATGTTGCCACACTGTAGATAAGAAAGGTGACCTTGAGAACACTATCTTTTGATCAGCTAGCAGAGGGGATGAAACAGAGCAGAAAGCGAAGCTTGTCAATGACTGCATGCTGAGGTTTCAGCAAGTTTGACACCCGTCAGGAAAAATTTGACTAATCAAAGTTGCCTTCAGAGTCGGTGCTGCTGATATGGTCCGAGAAGTCACATGCAGACACATTCAAATAACTATAAATGTGAAGTTTCTCTGGCTGCACAATGCACAGTGTCGATGAGTACCTGTCGCATGACTTCAGAGGCATTTTATAAACCAGCATCAGCTGGAAAAAATGAAACCAAGGACCAAAAGATAGGCAGAAGTGTGTACTACCCACTGGATGCAGCTAGCTGTCCACATGTGCTCGAAGAGTTGCAAAACTGAAGTCTGAAACATCAAGATTTGAATTTGAGAGAGAGAGAGAAACGATTTATTTGTCCAACATGGTTTCATCCCTTCATCCACTTCAGACGGCGGCCAGAAGCCCTTGGGCTCCGGCGGCATCTTCGGCCATTCGGACAACACTGATCTGGATGTCAGTGTCGAAGCTGCGCAGGATGGTCTCCCACTGCTCCACAGCCTTAATTAATAACGAAGCACCTAAACGACCCTTCATCTGGGGACATGCTCATATAAAATGGCATATGTCTGCCCTGCCTGTACATAGCTTACACTCCCTGTATGGAGCCCGGGGTAACAGTGACTGTGCATGAACGGATTCGGAAAGGTCTACAAGAGGCACCATGCTACAGACTGCCACTTGCTGAGAGTCTTGTGAGCGCGGGGATATCGAACCTGTTCCAATCTGTAATGGTTAATTATGTCCCTGTGTGAGGCCATGCGCTCCCTCCCCATCCCAGCACGTGAGACGGGCTCTTTTGTGGATGTGACCAGCTCGGTTAGTCAGACCTCGAGCCGCATCGTGAGCATTCTCGTTACCGAGAAGGGAAGAGTCTGCAGGTACCCATACGATTTGGACCTTCCTCCGGTCTTTGAAGGTGACCAGAATTAGTGCCTCTAATGAGTCCTCTCCCTTTGCGAAATTCCTAATTGCCGTTTTAGGGCCGCTGACTGAGAATTTAGCTCTTGAGGAAGTCATCGCCATGGCAATGGCTGCCTCCTCTGTGACTTCCAGCGGTGACGTAAGTATCGTGCCACTGGTTAGGGAATATCCCTTGCGAACGACAGCTACCACAGTCATGGCATCGCGGGCTGCGTATTCTGCAGCATCCATATAGTAGGGATGGGCGAATATAGATTTTGAGGTTCGAAGCGAATTCGAAGCGAATAGTGATTTGGTTGAATACTTTCGAATCGAATAGTTCGAATAGTACACATTGCAAATCACAAAGTCAAATGAGCAACTTGTGACCTGACTAATGTACACAATTTTTTCTAATAATTAGAACTCACGTAGGCACAGCATTGTGCAAAACTATTACCAGTTGAACATTTATTGCAAAATCTTACACACAGCTTTCCTTTGCTGTATTCACTAGTTTTCATGAAGAAATGCCTGTTGCGCCACATGCCCTAGGTGCAGCAGTTTCCGCCGGCTGCTCATTCATAGAGTTCCTGTATATAGCTCCCGCAGGGAGCTAAGAGTTGTGCGTCCGACCGCCATCTTTGTTATCCGGACTGCTGCGGGAAAGCCGCCCGTCGCGGGTGAAGGAGCCTCGCCGCCACGCTTCCGACGGCGGCCGACGCGCGGTGGGGGCGCTTCGGTCGGCGGCGCCTCACGCTTCTGCTGCTGCTGTTCCTGGGCGGGGCGTGGTGCCGCCCGCGTCGGCGGCTGCGGCGCAGCCGTAGTGGGAGCTTCTCTGCGCGGCATGGATAACCGGAGTGTCGCAATCACGGCGGCGCGTGGAAAAGGGTCGCGCGACTCTTAGCTCCCTGCGGGAGCTATATACAGGAACTCTACTCATTCACAAGTTTAAGCGCCGCCTAGGAGCTCCGCTAAAAAAAGAAGTATTGTAGCCACTAGTATCCTCGGCCGTAGCCAAGCAAAGCGCAAGTGGCTGGCCGCCATTTTGAATAGGCTCGCTTAGTGCGGCGTACCCATAGGCGTACTGCCGCACTGAGCGAGCCTATTCAAAATGGCGGCATGCCTATTCAAAATGGCGGCGGCCTGTACAAGTCTGCTGGCTTGGTGCCGCTATGTTCGGAGCGGTGTCGTTTCAGTGCCGCCTTTTTTTTTAACCGAAAGTGTGCTGGCGGCCGAGAGCTTCGTCGAACCTCTAGGCAAGGCAGCAACTCGGCAGTCCCGGCACTGATAATAGAAATGTCCGCGTTGGTGGGTCTTGAGCCAAGCCTGGGGTAACTCTCGGAAAGCTTGACCGAAAAGCTTGGCTTTTAGCTGCCTATTCGGGAGCATCGAATAATTCGAAAATATCGAATACCTGACTTCGGATCGAAGCGAATAACGAATAGAGAGCTATTCGATCGAATATTCGACAATACCGAATATTCGCCCATCCCTACCATATAGTCTACGTCCTCAAAGTTTTCGAATCTTTGTAAGGCTTTTGCTCTTTCTCGCCTTCTTTCTTCATTGTGATCGGGATGCATGTTCCTCGGAATAGGAGGGACGAGAATTTGAAACATGAAAGGTCAAGTCATAAAACACAGATAAACTACTGTTAATTTTAGTAGTTGTTGGTAGAAAAGTGTTAAACAACCAGCTTATTGAGCACGTTCTTCAATAATCGGTCGAATTAGTTCCTTGTCACAGGTGGCGTTTTCGACGCAGTGCACATTTACTGCTGCACTTTTACGCTCCTTCATGGTTTCTTCATCCCTCGCCCCTAGCTGTTCAAAAAGCCTTTGGAAAATCTGGGGTGTATAATGCTTTTTGGAGTGCCCTGATGCTTTGTACTGATAGGAAAGTCTCATCTTCACTCTCTTAAAAGTGCATATTTCAACAGATTACTTAAACAATTAAAAAAAAATGCACAGGATACTGCAATGTGTCTTGAATGGCTATCATTTGCATTCTTGCTATGAAAAGGAAATTTTTCAGTTTTAATAAAAGAATTACTCTCATAATATGAGCTAAGCCTTAAAATGAGAAAAGGTCTATTTACTGGCTACAGAGTGATATCACAGACATTTAAATATAATTTTTACCCTATTCATTGATTCAGTACCCAGCTCGGATGAATAATTAACCCTTCAAGGTGGGAACCCAGGCAAAGATATCTATTGCACCCGCCGCGGTGGCTCAGTGGCTAAGGCGTTGCGCTGCTGAGCACAAGGTCGCGGGTTCGATTCCCGGTTGCGGCGGCCGCTTTTCTGATAGAGGCGAAAAGCAAAAACGCCCGTGTGTTCGAGATTTTGGCGCACGTTAAAGATCCCCAGGTGGTCAAAATTAATCCGGAGCCCTCCACTACGGCGCGCCTCATCGCCTGCGTTGCGTCGGCGTGTTAAACCCTACAATCAATCAATCAATCAATCAAAGATATCTATTGCACAAAAGAAACATACAAAAGGCAGTTATGTTCCCACTAACATCGAAGGCAGCAATTGCAGAGACCATTTTAGCTGCTGTATTGTCTTGTGCTACTTACTAGAGGATATCTATCTTTTTTACTTACAGCAAACGTGTGTGCTGTCATGGCGTGTGATTTCTGGGCAGAGGGGAGGTCATGAAGCTCTTGCAGATAAAGCGTAAAGAAGCAAGGAAGCATCTCAGGTTACTGGTGGAGTGGCTGGGCCCATACGATGTGGGATATTATTATTCTCAGTGTTGTAGCACATGGCCATTGGCTGTGTTTATATTTTGGCGAATCTTGGGCCCTGAGTTTGGGGCCCTTACATGAGTATATAGGGTGTATTACATGTTAAGAGCTTCTTCAATAGCTCCTTTTATTGAAGAAAGATTTCCTTTCATGCTATGTGCAGTTGACTTGGATGATGGCAGCAATGAAGAAGCATCACCTAACAAGCGTCGAGTGCGCCCACCGAAGAACCTTGAGGAAGACTACTTAGTGGCCCCAGCAAGGCGCCGCCGCATGAAGAAAGAAAATACCAATGAAAGGCACTACAGGTGAGCATTGTGCTGGTGTTCTTTATAATGCCATTGCAAGGAACAAGGGGCTATGATGGCAGAATGCAAATTTGGTTCATTTGAGAAAGTGCCTCGTTAGAGTAACACCACTCATGAGACGCAAACGTCACTCAAATAGGCTGTACACTGAGGGAAACAAGGAACAGGAATGGGACTCGCCAACTACTTATCTGCACTAGAAGTACCGTAAAAACCCGAATCCAAGACGACCCCGAATGCAAGACGAACCCTTAAGTGACAACAAGCAATTTTGGAAAAAAAGAAAAGAAAGCTTACATGCGTTTATTCCGAATCACTATCGCTGCTGACTTCCTTGTCACTGACTTCTTGCCAGAGAAGGTCATCTTCCGACCCGTCTAGCGCATTTGAAATGCCACATTTCTGGAACGAGCGAACGACCATGGTGTCCGGAATCCCGTGCCACGCATCCAAAATCCACCCCACAAGCTGAGACAGCGACGCGTGCTTCAGACGGCCCGTTGGAGTGAGCGCGTGGTCACCTTCTTGCATCCACTCGTTGTACAGGCACCTGACCCTGTCCTTAAAAGGCTTATTAATGCAAACATCCAGAGGCTGTAACTGGGAAGTCATCCCTCCTGGGATGACCACCATGTCGCACTTGTTGTTCGCCAGCAACGCTTTGCTGGTATCGCACGTGTGGCCTCTAAAGGAGTCCACGACCAACATGGACCGCGGACTCAGGAGTGCTCCGGGACGACGAAGCCAGACGAGCCGAATCCACTCGTCGAACAGTTCGGCCGTCATCCACCCTTTGTCATTGCAGCGGATAATGGCTCCACGAGGAAACACTTCCGTCTTCGGAAGAGTCTTCCTGCTGAAGATGATGTAGGGCGGCAGTCTCCTCCCATCTGCAGTGCAGGCCAGCATGACAGTAACTCGTTGCTTCTCGTTGCCCGTCGTTCTCACTTTCACTTGCTTGGCTCCAACTGCCTCTACAGTTCGGGTCAGGGGCATGTCGAAGTAGATAGGACTTTGGTCCGCGTTCCCTATTTGACCCAGGCAATAGCCGTGGCGGCGCCGCAGTCCGATCACGTAGCGTTGAAAGCTGGTTAGCTTCTCTTCAAAGTCGACTGGTAAGCGTTGACAAATTGAAGTCCGCCGTCGAAGAGAGAGTCCAGAGCGCTTCATGAACCGCTGCACCCAATGTTTGCTGGCCTTGAACACGGCTGCGGAAAGGCCACGCTGCAGAGCGATTTCCCTCGCTTTTGTTTGCACCATCTCGGTTGTGACGGCGATGCAGCCATTTCTTGCATTCCGAACGAATGTCAGCAACTCCTCTTCAAGTTCTGGGTGCCGTCCTTTTCTCGGCCCGCTAAATGCCTTCCGAGTGCCGGAGCAGCTTTGCAGGCGATCATCGTCCTTCATCCACCGTCGAACATTTGCCTCGGAAACGCCGTACCTCCTTGCTGTAGCGAGATTGTTCCCTGTCTCCTTCGCGACTACAATGACTTTTCGCTTGAACGACGCTGTGTAGTAGCTTCGGGATGACATCGCATCCGCTGCTTCGAAAGTGGAGTTACAACTGAAAGCGCGATGGGCGCGATGTAACACGATCAGCGAAAGCAACACGTCAAAGGCCGATCCACACGACGGACTGAGTCCGCGGTCCAAACGGTCACGTGATGCTACGTCACGGTCCGCCGCGGTCCGATGCAGCGGCGAGAGCATCCACACGGCGGACCGCCGTAGCAGACGACAGAGCGGACCAACCAGCTAGGTACACTCTTTACCGCAGTGCTCCCAACTAGACGTACTTGCGAACCCATACGAACTGCTCGCGCCCGCGCCGCGCATGGTTTACGGTATGTATATTTTGCGCTGGGTTTCGCGGTTCACGCACGCATCGAGCCTCGACGGCCTCGATGCGTGCATGCTCCCTGTCTCCCACGGAGGGACATGCGCGCGCGCTCATTCAGGCACCCAAGACCACGCTTGTTTTTTAGACAAATGGTTGGGCGACTGATCACATTATTTTGTTCCGATGGAGAATAAATTCGTGAGTTTAGGTATACTCGCGGCGGCCGCTGCCCCCCCCCTCCCCCCCCCCTCTTTTTTATTTTTAGGATTTTTGTTCGCACCCGAATCCAAGACGAACCTGCGATTTGGCGTTTCCATTTTTGGAAAAAAAGGTCGTCTTGGATTCGGGTTTTTACGGTATAATGCTCTATAGCTCGCTTATGCCCAACAAAACCAAACACTAGTTAAAGAGGGAGTATAAGTTCAAACAAGCTATTTGCACTCAAAATTTAGTGCATATTCTATTAAGCAGTTAAAGGCCTACTGCTTTCAAAATTTCAACCTCTTGAAAACGTTATTTTCATATAGTCTGCCCTAAAAGACTGCAAGATACAAAATATGACAGCTGAAATACACGTATTGGTGGCTGAAACGACCATAAAGAATCAAAGAATTTGAAATTGAAATCGAGAAGAGCTGAGCCATTGCGGCCAGGCTGAAGTTAAGTTCCAGCCGGCAAGAGAGCGGCTGCACGTGGCCGGCTGGAGAAAACCTATGCGCAACGCTTGGCCCTCCCTGCAGCCCTAGGAGAAGCACACCCAGCAGAGCTCGACTGGTGTTCCTGGCTAGCCGGAGAAACAGGCATCCGGCACGCTGGCATGTCACTTGGCTTCATGGCTGTTTGCGCGATCCGTCGGCAGGTGCTGCGTCACCTGCAACGGAGCTATTTCAAATGTTTATAAGTAACTAGCAACGCATTTCATGAGGATACCAGTCATGTTCCAATTGGTTTGGTGTCACATACTGTACGTTCAAAGTAAATTTGGCCGAGGTGAAATTTGAGTGCAGTTGGCCTTTAACCCCTTGGCTTCGGCGCTCTGCATGGCCGTTCCTGCCTGGTATTCCGTAGCAAAAGTTTTGTGCCAGCAGGTGGCACGGGCAGCGTATAGAAATCGCATAAGGTCTGCAAAAAAGTCGTAAAACAACAAATCTTGCATTATTCTGTTCGCAATGCCTTACTGCATTACCTCTTTCAGTATGATTTGCATGTGTGAAAAGCTTTGAAACACAGAGGTAGGTGAAGCGCAACTTTGCATTCTTCGCATTCCCATCGGCTCTCGGACTTTTTGCCGTGGGCTTTGCAAACCAAGCAAAGCCTTGATGGACTCTTCTTTACTTTGTTTGGCAGGATCTGACGAAGAAAGTGAGCCCGCTTGGTGGCTTTCAGGCGCATTGTGTAGCTGCGACTAATGTCACTAAATAAGCTACGTTTAAGAGTACCGCCACTTCGTGCACCCGGAAGCGTCTGGGGGTCATTTTGTGTCTGGCTTGCAGTGTTGCCATCTCTCCCAATGAAACCGTCGCTGGTTGTGACGGGCAGAGTGTGACCGGCCGCTCTAACGTCCGGCAGCAGAGAAAGAGAAGAGGCGCCCAGAAACAAAATGGATGCGCCCATATGTAAACAAATACCACGTGGGGCTGACCGACCAATGAAAATCCTGGCGGCACATAACAATGAGAGAAAAGAGTGCCGATACTCTAAAAGCCTTTATGCAGTGACGCTAGCTGCGACAGGCAGGTTTCTTCGGCCGTGGTAAAAGGGCATAGTGGCTTCTTCGAAAATGGCCTCTGCGAGATTGACCTTCCAATCTCCGTAGTGGAGCCGTTTGCCGGTCGCTTTTACAAATAGAGTGTAGCTGTTATAAACAGCGATGTCCAAAATGGAAAAGAAGATATTCTTGTAGCCTTTTGCATGTGTTCTTATGATGGGAAAGGAAGTAAATTGTTAGCCTTCGCAATCAATGCTTCCCATGCCTCGGTTATAATCTAGTACAACTTGCGAATTCAAAACTGGCAAGCCGTTCTGGCGACCCTTCTTGCCTGAATTGCTCACATTAGCTACATTGTGCAAGATTGAGAGCTACCTTCTATTTATCTTGCCTGTCAGCCATGATGCCTCGCGCAAAGAGAGAGCTTTGCATTCACCTTTTTTCACCTTGAACTTCTAGAAATCTTTTGGCATGTTCTTGCGGTGTAGACGAACTGTACCCACTGCGTTCTAACCAGCTCCTTTTAGGTGACAAAACATTATCGGCAAAGAATACCAATTGTCCATAAATATTGTGTGGCCATCAGGTAAGTAATTTCATAAATGCCCCGATGGGGGAGAACCCAGTTGGCCCCACGGGACTCTGCTGAGAGATTCGGTCCTGACCGTTCGCAAGGGATCCCCTCCCTGCTCCCGCGACTGCGACGGCAGATATCGAGGTCTGGGTCTGGCTCAAGCAGATATCGAGCTTCAGCGAGCGAGCGGAGCCACACTCTCTCAGCGAGTGGCAGTCGTGTTGTCTGGTTTATGCCCTGTATTTACCAGACAATAAAGCCTTACTTTGGGTAGCCAGAGTCTGTCTACTGCATGTGAGTACCCGAACCCATGCGTGAGTCTTTGGATTCCGCTGGGGCTAGTGTACGGCACGTACCACTTTCTCTAGTGAAGCTTGTCGGGGTCCTCTGCTATCCCGTACGTTGTTAGCCCAGCGATTATTTGGCTGTTCTTGTAAATTACTTGTTTCCTGAATAAAAATCAGTTGTTAGTCTTCACTGTGTCTGCCTGTTTCTGCTTGTTAGTCTGCCTGTTTTTTTGTGTCCTCGTGTTACTGTGCAGTTATATTGTGAATCAATACCAACTTGCCCAATTCACTGTACATTGCCGCAACAGACTTAGACGCACTTTTTGCTCACTTGTAGTCAGAATTTTCGCTTGAATTTTTACACAGGCAAACCTTAATGTTCAAAGATGATAATACAACCAAAAACAGGAAAGTTGAAATTTCAGAGAGAAAAAAAGCGATTTTTCGACCCAAATCTCGCCCACGTCTCTGCAACTCTTCCGATAAACACTTTCACTCTTTTCTTCACATAGAGCGGCACTACGCGATTTCTCGTCGCAGCAGATATGCCTACCGTTTCTGCTTTGCCTTTGTGGTTTTCTTTTTAATGTGGCTATCAAATGTGTTCATTGCTGCAACTGAAGCAAAGCCGGCCAGTAGCCCTTGCTGTGATGACGTCATTCGTGTGGTCAAAGAATGGCAAGACCGGGAAAGGCAAAAATCTTTTGAGCAAATTTCTGAGTTATCTGATAGGCATAGAGCAGGAATTATTGGCTGAGATCCTTGCAACCCCCTAATCTAAGTACTGGATGTGTTGGTTGAATAAGTTATGCAAGCATGTAAAATTTCAAAAAAAAGTTGAAAAGCAGGGTCCCTTTAACGTTCCTGTTGGATTGCAGTGTTTGGATGCTGTCAACATATTAACCAAGTTTTAGGAGCGTGCCTCTAATACATAATTGTTGACTTTATGAAGCGTAGTGCACTGGGAGGGTTGAAATTTTGGCTTAGTTCTGAACAGGAAAATTGCAACTTTTTGTCTGGGTACAACTTGGCAGGGCCATGGGGATTATGCACTTGTGTGAATAGGAAGAAAAGAAAAACTGGACGCCTCCTGTTAGTGCAGGCGAACACGCGTGCAGGCCTGTGTCTGAGTGCTAATGTTTTCTCTGGCTTCAGGTGTGGTGAGCGCTGCTGTGGATACCGGTTCAGCACAGAGAGCAGCCTCGAGTACCACGTGCGGTGCCACACACCCACTGCCTCGCGTCCATACACCTGCCCCGAATGTGGGGACCAGAGGGACCACTGGCGCAGCCTTGCCATGCACCTGTGGAGGAGCCATCTGCTGGATTTGGATTTGCACAGGTACGCGAGGCCAGCTCCCTTCTCCATTGGTGGGGTTTCAGAAAAGGAGGGGGGGTATTTATTAATGTTGCACTATCCAACTGGTGTTACTGATAATTTATTCATGGGTTAGGAAACCGGATAACTGGAGTATATGTTAGCCTGCTTTGCTATTTGCTTATTAATTACAGTTTACCCGCTGCAGTGGCTCTTTTCTCGTCTTATGTTGACGTCAGAATTTCGTCTCAAAGCACTGTAGTATGTCACCAATGAGCTCGCAATTAAAGGTGTTTATTCTCTCTCTCTCTCTCTCTCTCTCTCTCTCTCTCTCTCTCCTTTCTCTCTGTCACCGCAATACAGCTACAGGGTCATATTTCAACATAATGCAACATGTTTTTGACGCACCTTGTCACATGCATCAAAACCAATTTTGACCACCTGCTGTCCAAATCTCCCTGCAAGCATGAAAACTTTAAGTACAGGTTCCACTAAAGGCGTTTCATGCTTTATGTAATGTACAAAAAGTGTGGAGACCACAACTGGAGGAAGTGCATAATAAACATGCTCGACTAGCAGACTGGCCCAGCTACTGCGTAGATATCAGTGCCTTCTTGCCGAGAAAGCTTTATCTGTGTGGTGTCATAGTTTAAAAGCTAGACAAGCTTGTCATTCTTTGTGACCTACATGAAAAAAAAATGAACAGGACGGACTGTGCGCATGACATAAATGCAGTGCATGCATCTTGCGCATCTGTCAACCTGGAATGCAACCGGGGTGTTGCTTTCCATTCCATCTGCAGGTGCAGCCAGTGCAACTACCGGACATTCAGTACCTTCAAGCTGGAGAACCACGCCCGGATACACAGTGACGAGCGTGACTTCACCTGTGCCCAGTGCGGGAAGGGCTTCAAGCAGCTGTCCCAGTTGCGCAACCACCATGTTGTGCACCTGGACCGCAAGAATACTCCTCACAAGCGTTGGTACAGCCAGCAGACCTGTGAGCTCTGCCAGCGCACATTCTCGGACTCCAAGTGCCTGCGCAAGCACCACCAGGCAGTGCACGGAAAGGTAACTCATTGGCAATGCATGTACCGGTACAGTTTCCTTGAGGTCGGAATAGCAGGCATTGGCAATGTGCACATTTTCGCCTTTGAAGTGAATAATAATTTCCTTCGGAGAATTTCAATAGTTAGGAAAAAAAA
This sequence comes from Haemaphysalis longicornis, assembly GCF_048455015.1. Classification (NCBI taxonomy): domain Eukaryota; kingdom Metazoa; phylum Arthropoda; class Arachnida; order Ixodida; family Ixodidae; genus Haemaphysalis; species Haemaphysalis longicornis. The sequence goes on along the minus strand of NW_027526203.1, from coordinate 351,560,183 downwards.
AGGTAGCCGAGTAGCTGCTAGTGATATCAGTAGGCTGTTTATTTCCATGCAACACAGGCAACAGTTGACGAGCTTTGCAAATGTCAGGCAATTCTCAAGACCCCGGTTGGAGTCTAGAGAAGTGCTTTGCATTTGATGCAGTGAGCAGTAGTCCGTAGTCCCTGGCTAGATTTCTTTAGCAGTGCTCCCGATTGGGTATTAATACACAACACTATCACAGTAGTTATCAAAAGTAATTGCGACTAGAAAGGATGGTCGACTCACCGGCACACCAAGCATGAGTGCAGAAGAAAAACGGTCAGTTCAGAGTTCCTTGAGTGCTTCATGGAGCCAACCCTGCAGGTTATATTTTAAACACACCTGCCAGGTTTCCCGAATTTGCATGGTTTTGTACGATTGTACGACCGAAACAAAAATCTCCCGAAAACGCACCCGTCTTTGGCCAAATCTTTTTCCCAGTCTGCCCACAATGCGCCGGAGGTATACCTGACAATCTTACCCGCCACCAATTGGCATCGTTATCAGTAAAGTGCTTAAAAATCGTAGTCGGCCATGTGCAGACGGTGAACCTGTTCGTCCCATTGTTAGCTTACTGTTTATAGAAACGCAGCGCCACCACCGCTTTCATTTACGCACGAGCACGGCCCTTCTGAAGATTTAGCAAGGCTCCAGTGGTGTAGCTTGTTGTTAGTGTAGACGAAACAACAAAACAGTTCAGTTCCTGCTGTTCTGTATTGCGCTTGCAGTACTATTTCCAGGACTTTCTGAAAAGGGAGGCATCAGCTACTTCGAACATTTACGTGGTGTAGCTTGTTGGTAGTTTGGACGAAGAACCAGTTCATTTCCTGCCATGTTGTAAGTAAATAAAGAAAATGTGTGTAAAGTTACCTATTCTGTTGCATCTCGAAAAACAAACTGCGCGCAAATTAACGGGGACAAGAACACATGAAGACGGCTGACACATGAAAACAAGAACAAGAACAAGACAACACATGAAGACAAGAACACATGAAGATGTGTTCTTGCCCCCGTTAATTTGCGCGCAGTTTGTTTTTCGAGATGCATCATTACCAACTCGCCCAACTCTCAACCCTTTTACCTATTCTGTTGTTGCTACAACCCCCCCCCTCCCCCCCTTCCTCCCCTCCGGTCAGATCTCCCTAATGCCATCTCGGCAAACCTGGGAGGTATGTATTAAAGACGATAGTCTTTCTTGGGCTCCTTAAACCCAGAAATTTTGGTCTGTCTGTATGTCTGTATGTCTGTATGTCTGTCCGTCTGTCTGTCTGTGACTCGATTCAGCCACCCGGCCAAAGCAAAACAATGCCTGCCCATTAGTCTTATATAGTCACAGCTAAATCTACCCGTCTATGTCCGGTGTAAGGTTCATACTTGTCGACATTGTTGAAGAAGAACAAGACATTACGCAAATATGAGACAGCAAATCAATACAGAAGTGATATTTGCAGTGTTCCTTTATAAAAAAATCAAACATGCTTGCTTTTGCGAAATTAAATACTTCATCAACTGCAGAAAAAGAATTCACTTCGCCGTCGCCTACTGTCGCCCGCGCCACTATAGCTTCTTGCGCCATTTTAAGAAATCAACCGGCAACAGTTACGCAAGGTTCCACTAGATAGGTTCCACGTTCTGCTTGCAACGCACGTGGAGTAGGGAAACGCGGTTCTATAAACGTTGAAGTAGGGCGCCTCGATTGACGCGCGTCTCCGCCGTACAGCAGCGTTCGCATCGAGACACCCGGTTTGGAGCAGTGGAACGCGGGAAATTTAAAATGATTTAAGCAAACCTTTGGCGTCTTTACCTTGGGAGGAGCGCGACGCAAGAGGAACAACATGAGAGGTGAGCGGCAAAGCGAAGGGAGGCATTTACTTCGCAATATTTATGTTGGGCTCACATGGATGTCTCAAAAGACTGCTGCATGTCTCGGGCACAGAAATCAAAACTATGGCATTCGAATTTTGTCCATCAGCCATGTCTTGTTTTTCTTTTGTTTGTTTTTTTCCTGAAAATATAACACTAGCGAACCTCATTAAATCTTGCAGTATTTACTCGCACTTACATGCTTGTGCACTAAAACATGCTCACGCAATAATTGAACCCCTGGTATTGGTCATCAAATTTTTTGGATTTTTTTCCTGTGACCAGAAAAATGCAGCTAAGATGCACATCTTGCACTATTGTTGCCACACAGATTGCTTTTGGGTAGTCTGGTCGTAAAAAGCGCTCTTGTTGCATATCTTTGTCACTGTGTTTTGTTATCACCTTCAATGCTCCCCTCTTCCGCAGACCGCGTCTGACCTTCGAAAGGCGAGGGCGAGTTGGCGAAGGGGATAAGATAGGAACGGCCATGCTAGGTACACTCCAGTCATTCAAAAAATGGAGGGTCATGCCTTGAATACAGCGTTCCTGTTTCTGCCATCTGGACTATGTACGGGATAAGAGAGGACCCCGACTAGCTCTGCTAGAGTCCAGCTTTACTACTAGCACCAGCAGAATCCGAAGTCTCGCGCGCGGGTTAGAGTACTCACACACGACAGACAGACTCTCGCTCCAGCAACAAGTTGAGGTTTATTGCCTTGTAAATGCCGGGGACATACCAGACAGCACGATTGTCTTTCTTGGGGATACAAAGGCTCCGTTCGCTTGCTCAAGCAGTAGAGACCCAGACTCGGGTATCTGTCATCGGAGCCGCAGAAGGAACAGCTTCCCAACAACTGGCTCAGACGGAATCTCCAAGCAGAGTCCCTCAGAGCCAGCTCGGGTGTTTCATTGTGGCTGTGAAAAACAGGGTCTCCTGATCCGACCACCACCGAAAGAATCTCCCAGCTGATTCCTCGCAAACAGGGTCCGCACGTCTCGAGCACGGCTTGGTGGAAAGGGGGTGTTTCCTCTGGGAAAGAAAGTGCCAGTGAGAGATCAATGAGAATCCATCTTCCGGCGTCCTCCTTTGCGTGGCACATGGTATTGTGCGTAGGACGCACCACGCATGGCCAGTGAGGTAGCTAGCACACACATGACCACGCCGCTGGCCAACATGGCTGGCCAGCGACTGACGAGGCCCAACCACGTGCGCAAACAAAATGTGGGGCCCAGGGGACCCCCATGGCCATTACTTCAGAGAAACTTGTGCACCACAACCATATTCGAGAGGAGCTTGTGGCATGCACGCTTAACTTCATTTAGGTGATTTTCGGCGAGCCAGCATGCGAGACTCAAAGTGGATATGACTAAGAAAAAAAATTTAGACTGAGATTTGCCTTGCGCGAAAAACAAATAGCACACATACTGCATTTTTACAAGGGGGAAAGTAGCCTGACCTTCACTATTATTGAAAGCAGGTTATCAAAATTTTCGTATACTGAAGTTTTGATAGAAGTGATTAACTGTATTACTTGATCAAATATTTCGAAAAAATAAATATTTGCACAAACCCTATCAGAACCTGTTGAAGTGGTTAAATGCAGGTTTCGCACAGATTTTCTAAATCCTTTGTTAAATTCTGTGGTAAGACAAAATTTTTTTTTTTTCCATAAAGAAAGCGGCATTGACCCAATAACAGTGAGAGCACTTTTGAACAAACCTCTGACAACTAAGCTATACTGCGCCGGTTAGAGAGGTAGAAAAAATTTGGTTGATGCCTCTTTCATAGTAATCGGTAAAACACGAAAGTGAAATGTGCCTTCACAGGAGAATTTATTGTGCATCCATATGAACTTGGACATCGCTATTTATATTATGTCAGTGGATTGCACGTGCCAGAACATTGCGTGAATCCGACTGAAGCCACAGTAGAGTATTGGTTTGGGCGAGTTGGTACATAGCGACGTATCGAAGTGCAGCAAAGACGAGGACAGGAACACAGAAGACGACACAGAGCGCTACAGAGCGACACTGTGTCGTTTTCTGTGTTCCTGTCCTTGTCTTTGCTGCGCTTCGATACGTTGCTATGAAACCACAGCCCCTTGAAAACCGTGCGAACGAACCGAAACCGAAAGCAGTAGGTGGCGAAGGGTGCCTCAATTCACCCGCATCCCGCGTCAACGAAGAGGCTGGCATCGAGGCGCCAACTGTCGGCGCTCATTAGTGTCACGATGAACTACTTCGCTTCACTTATCCTACATGGCAGCATCTTCTAGACGGCATCTGAATGAAGAAAGTAGTGGGAAAGATATAAGACTCGTTCCTACCCTTCCTCCCGCTTGCACTCGTAGCGCAGTGGGCAGAGTGGTGTGTACCTCCCGTTGCGGCGAGGGAGTTAATGGATCGAATCCGGGTGCAGCCGCGTCAATGGAACTTTTTCTGGCGACGTCATTTCCGTGGCTGACATGACGCCGCTCAGATCTTCGTGTACCCGGGCATAAAACACTTTCGTGTTAAAAAACTGGCTTACAATTACAATACTCCCTAATGCTAAACTTGAGCGCAGCTGTTTAGCTGTTTCGACTCGCAAAATATGTTGAGGTGAATATAACTACGTGCTGCAATGGTAAGCCTCAGCGTCAGCAACACTGAGCTTCTGCTCAGACAGATTGCTTAGCTGCAGCGGTAAACACAGCATTTCCTTCGTCTGAGGAAGTGATTGCGTCATCTTTGAACGTATGTCTTGTGCAGCCTCAGCATGAGCGTAGCAGGGGTATGAGCGTAAAGGTGGAACTTCAACCAGTTTTGCATATACATGCTACAAACAATTTGTTCTTTCTACATGCCTGCAGCATCTCTGCACAGCGTTCACCCGGGGGAAAAGGATCGCGGAACGCTGTTTTCGAAGATTTGCACCGGAACTTGTAAACGGCCTAGCACATGCGGCTGAGTGGATAGAGACGCACGCTAAGCTGAGCAAATAAAGGGACAGTGTTACTAGGAGCAGTTACTAACGAGCTATAAAAATCATTAATGGCCAGTAGAGTTAGCCAGGCTCTTTTCAAACCCTTCAGAACAAAGCAGGCTTACCCGAAAGCATTCATCAAACAATTCAGATCGTTGCCCGACGCTCCCCCAAGGCAGCTTCCGCATCTTTAATGATCTTAGTCTGGTCAGTAAAATGGCTGATATGAAATAATCTGATGAGGGACAGCTGTGAAATCGAAAGTTAAACCAGTTGGACTCGGCACGGGAACGGAGTCCAACTGGTCGAACGGATCGGGAATGATGCATGCAGGGTAAGGATAAATACTGAAATTCACTGAACCTGAATTTTTTATTACACAAAAAAAAAAATGCAACGAGGGCAGACTCGACCTCCGGGTGCGCCACTTAGCAGACAGGCCCATAGTTATGGTGATGCTAGCCTATTTTTCGCCATGTTCAACAGCGTTAATTAAGCTTAGCTTATCAGACAGTGAAACCAGCTACCCTGCCGCTGGTCGCCCATCCCCCCCCCAAAGAAAAATTAACAAAAAAAACAATGGCTACTGGCACTGGCTTGGCTTGGCTGCGCCAATGGCCCGTTCTGCGTTGACAATTTTACGAGACATTGTAGTTTTCTAGCCAAAATAAACAAAAAGCATATCGGATGCCTGCACTGCAGCGGTCTGCTACCGTATTTATTCGAAAATAGGTCGAGCACGAATATAGGTCGACCCCCTAAAAATTGAAGTCGCCGAAAAAAAAAATAATATATTCGATTATAGGTCGACCCATACTTTTAAGAGAAAACATGAGGAAACTTTTTAAAACTCACATTTATTTACAACGCGGTCACCTCACTGGTCAGAGCCACACACTGCGTCGTCGTCGGAACTTGCGCCGCATGCGCCGCAATCCATTGCGCCATATGAATTTCTGGACCCACCCCTGTCCCCGACTGGTTTTGAAGGCTGAACGGCCAATCTCGCCTCGCCGTGCTAACTGCCGAGCTTTGGTATGAATATCTTCGCAGGACACTTGGAGTCCTTTCGCACGCTCCTCTTCTACGTGCAGCCAGAGTTTTTTTTCTCGAGAGCATCGTGCCTCCCAATTGTAGGGCCACGGAACGCACGACGCAGACCCCTACGCGCAAAAAGTTTCGTCCCGCTATTTCCGCCATCCCCTGATCAGCTTTTCATTAATGCCTAACTCTCGCTGAGCAGCGCAGTTGTTCAAGTTCTCAGCAAACAGGATCACCCGATGCTTAAAGTCGGCAGTATAGCTCATCGGAAATGTGCACGTGCAAAACGTCGTGTGCGGAAATCACAATGAAGCGGACACAAAGAAAGCGCATGAAACAAAGAACGGGGAGATAGTAGAGACAGTGAGTGAAGCAGCCAACGCCGTTCCATTCACGAGGTGGCTACGCTAGGTGGCGAAATTCACCACCACCTCGCGCAAGCCGCTACCACGACTCCGCAGACACCAGGCCTAGCCAATCTGGTCCTCTTGCCAGTACATCAGCTCGCTCGGGTCCGGTCCGGTCGCAGGTAATGCGCGATAGCCGGCAGTGACTGTGGCTGGTTTTCTTATGCTGATTGTTTTGTTATTTTTCTTTTATTTTATTGCCTGTCTTTTGTTCTTCTCGATGCTCCGCGCTGCCGCCTCAAATTGAGGAGCGCCGGACGTGACGGAGAAACGGATCGCTCGGTGCGCTCGCCATTTTTATCAGGACTATAGGTCGAGGTTCTTCGGTCACGATTATAGGTCGACCCTCAATTTTTAAGCACATTTTCGGAAAAAAAAAAAAGGTCGACCTATATTCGAATAAATACGGTAGTAACATTCAGTCAAAACAATTTCCGGCCAAAATGTTGTCTGTTGTAGCCGATAGTCTGCTATAGCTGGGTCTGTTATGAGTGGAGTGGATTCCACTTAAAATACATGGGGACCAAATAAACCAACAAAAATGGTCTGTTGTAGCCAAAAGTTTGTTGTTGCCGGATTCACTATAACTAGTGTACACTGAGCTTGGAAACTGGAAGTCTATGTATATTACTAATAATGACGAGAAAAAAACATTTATTTGGCTCAACTTGATAGAAAACTGCCTTCAAGCACTCTTGCTTGGTTGCAGAACTCGAGTAAGAGCTCTTGCTGTGCCGCACATCTTTGGACCGGGCTCCATGCCAAGCGTCTTTGTTGTCAGAAGTATCCTCCAAAGGCACCCCAAAAGACAGCTAAGCTTGCTGAGAATAGGCCTCACCAATGCATCCATATTCACTGCGAAGCATGTCTGTCCATTTTTTTTGTGCGTGTTACCTCCACTCGCGTGGATATTTACCACGCAGAATCTTCAGTGGCAGCACTGACTGCAAAGTTCGTCGTAATGGTAGAGTACGTGTGAAGCTGTTCGTCGTAAGCAGATTTTTTTAATGACTTGTGTGTAAAAAAATGACACCACCTTCCGCGAGGGAACCATGAGTTGATGCGAAACATCTCGGAGGTTCCGAAACGTTCACGAGATTGGGTATCCAAATAACGGAAAATGGCGCAACTCCGGACGGCGCAGCGTGACTCAACCGAAGCAGCAACTGAGGGAGCAGCGCGCGGACCGGGTTTATTATATAAAGCAGATGGAGTGGAGAGGAGGAGATGAGAGAGGAGACGCACATGCGCGCTTATCGCACAGCTGGCGTGGAGAGGGGGAGAGGAGGAGGAGCGCATGCGCTATCGCACAGCTGGCGTGGAGAGAGGGAGAGGAGGAGAAACGCGTGCGTTATCGCACAGCTGGTGGAGGGGGAAAGGTACAGACGGACGACAGAGCCGAGAGCAAGAGATGCTTTGCATCTAAAACCAAACGCTAAACGTCCCTAGGTTGTTCTGTATATGTGAGAATTTGGCTTAACTGGGTTTGTCTTACCAGCAGTTTACTACACATGAACTAAACTATGAGTCAGCCATTTTCTGAGACCATATTATTGCTATAGGAGCATTCGCCAATTTATACCGTTTAGTGTACCCCCAAAATGTGTTCTTAGCAGACAAAATTTTCCCCATTGTACACAACACACGCTTATATGCTTTGGCCGCGGATTTTCTGAATATGCATCATTACGAAATTTGTGTCAGCCTTAGTCACTTGTTAGTGGTATGGGTCTATAGTGGGGGTGTGCAAATATTTGAAACTGTTGCAAATATTGCAAATATTGAAGTGAATAATGTGATTATCGATTCGACTTCAAATTAAATAGCCTTATTCGAAAATTTTTGAATATATTGTTCTATGGCAGCTGAAAAAAGAGGCAAAGCATGGCAGATGATGAGGCGATTTGCAGGATATTGCATTCTATTTACAATTCGGCCATGACAGCTCGAGCTATGCCTCTGCACCACCCGCCTTTGTCGTCGGTAGAAAATTACATTGAATTACATTGGCGCTATGCGCCACTGTCCACTTCTTTGTCTTGTCGTTACAACATTTTCAAAGGATTTTGAAGTCGGAAAATCCAAAAGCACCGTTGTTGCAATGAACTTGGAATCATGAAGTTATGCTTAGTTGAAAATGAGAAATCCTCACTAAAAACACGTGAGAAATGCATTATTTACAAAACAAGTTTGTTCTAGTTGGGCACCGAACATATCACATTTTTGAGCGCCTGCGATCCACCGCCGCAGAGATGCACCGACTTCCTCCAACTGGAGGGGACAGGCTTTCCTCTAAGGAACAGGTCGGCTTCCTCAGAGGGCTTCTTGTCTCCTTGTCATTGGGCCAACGCAGCAGCCCTTGCACTTCTGGGTTAGATACGAAAGCCCATCTACATACAGACGCTCCCCCAAGTTTCTGATCGAATGGTGCGCAAAGCATAATTTTTTAAACCTGTAATGTTCGTTTTGTTTTTTCTGCATAGGACATAACAAAACCAATCTTGCCGAGCTTCATGGTCCTAGACACTGAGTTAAAGCTTCCTTGGCAAGGTGGCGTTGTCATCATGACACTGCGGAAGCTGGTGCTTCATTTTTTTGTGTGTGTGTGTGGGTTTTGGTCTCTGGTGTTTTGATACACTTATATTTGGCATGAAATACCCTTTGGGGAACCAATATTTTAGATTCTAGTGCATGCTTGGACATTTGCAGCACAAGTGCTGTGTGTATTTGTGTGTGTGTGTGCGCACGTGCGTGCATGCGTGTGTGTGCAATATAGAGTTCAGAAAAAATGTTCCTGGCTATAAGGTTATCTGTGCGAATGAATAGTCATAGTGAAAAATATAACAAGATTTATTCTGACGTTTCGACCGGCAACCAGGCCCCGGTCGAAACATTAGAATAAATCTTGTGTTTTTCGCCGTGACTATTCAATCGCGTGTTTGTGTGTATAAATACATGCACATACATACGGTCTAACCAACTTATAACAATATTGAAGTGCCACAAAATGTCCATGTTATAACCACTAATGGTTATAACGGGAATGAGCAGAATTTGGCGGCTTTCACACGCTATTTACAAAAATGGAAATGTAACTGCATGGCCAGCCACCCAACCTAAGCCATACGTGTGCCAACCGACTCAACAGGGCCCCTAGAAAACATCGCCTTTCACATAAAAGGGAAGCCTCTGCTTCAAACCGTTGACTTTGTTTTCTTTCCATTTTAATGATTGGCAGGTTGCATATTACACAAGTGGCATTGTTTCTCTTTTTTTAGCATGAGCAATCAACCGTAGCCTAGAGGATCCCCTTTACCCTGATGTAGATCTATTTTAATCTAGACAGGGTGGCCTCTCTTATCTCCTGGGCAAGCTAACAGCAGAGTCCGGAGTCCATAGGCCATGTTTCAACCACTCTGAGCGCGTTTACGCGAATTTATTTAGTAGGAAAAGCAATTCGAAAATGCTGTCCTCCTCTCTGCACCCTCGCCCATTTTTTGTGGCGTTTTCGTGTGACGTCACGAGGAGACGAGCTGGCAATTGGCTGCGCTACTGGTCGGGTTCGCCGACCTTCCGATCGAGTCAGTCGGCACAGCGTTTAGACTGCCGGCCGCCGACGGGTCGTCGCAATTGGCTCGCTCAATTGAAACTAAGCCACCACACGTTTGTGAATGAAAGAATGTGCCTTTCTTTACTTTGTTAGTTTGTACACTGTATCTATAGCTCCAAGTCGAGTCAAGGTCGCCTCACACAAGCGCTGCACAAGGGCACATGCGATGCTTCGCTGACTTTACGCTAGTAGGAAAATCTAAGGCCACTTGAAGGCGGGAGAAGAGTCAACGAAGTCAATATTGGTACTAAGAAAATAAAATCAACTGAAACTTTTACTGTACAGCGCAAAACTAGGGAGCAGGAAGCACTTTTTTGCGCTGGGTGAACAAGCACAGCGGTCAGCAGCACGACCGCACATCTGCGAACGCTTTTCCGTCCAAGAAATGTAATTGCTAGACGTGAGATATTGTGGAAGTTTGGGGGACGCTTACTGCACGGGCGCTATACGACAAATAGTCACCTAAAGTACTTCATATGATAAGGCTAAATAAGTGTAAACTGGGTATACATTATATACCTTATATATCCAGCCTCGGCAGAGCTGGCTTGTGGCCGAGTGGTCTAAGGCGCTAGGTTATCGTTTTGCAAATCGCAAGTTCGAATCGCCGAGGATTCATCGGGTTTTTTTTTTTTTTTTTTTTTTTTTTTTTTTTTGCCAGTTGATTTGTTTGTTTTGGGCCGATGTTTTCTAAACTGAGTTCACCATTTTTGGGCCGTAACGTTCACTGTTCCACGAGCGAGTTTGCAGAACGCGCGCAGACTGCCACTGACGCTCTAGCGAGTTCTCGTTAGCGTGCTGCTGCTTGCGGGCAGTGGGCACAGGCCTGAATCAGCACACCCTTGGCCTGGTGCGAACACGCTTTTTACGATACAGGCATGAGTGAGGCAAGCTCCGAATATGAGGGAAAAGCGCATGGCATTTGAGCGTCAGCGGTGACGCGAAGGGCGTCATCCACTGCGTAGGCCTCGGCTAGTGATTTCTACGATTGCAATCCGTCCTGGTAGGCTTATCTCAGGCATTTTACAGCCGACAATATGGCAGAAGGGTGGTACGGCGATTACTGAGATATCGAGAAGGCCCATCCATATAACATATTTTACCATATAACATATGGCGGTGTTGATGGTGCTGCAACTGTTCATTGTTATGTCCAATATGTTATTATAATCAGTATGCTATAAGTGGGTTCAACTGTGAGTCTGTGTGTGTACATATATATATATATAATCTCGATAAACGGAAATCGCTTAAACGGAATTGCCACTTAAACGGAATTGCCACTTAAACGGAACAGTTGCCTGGAATTTGGTTGGTTTTGTATTCAGATAACGTAAAAAAACTCTCGGTAATCGGAACTAAAATTTCCGCATCACCGTGTAAACGGAACCGGAAATGGAACTTCTTGTGAAATCCACTGGCATGAGAATCAGCTTTTTACGGTTCCGGCTGTTTCGTTCTTGTTTTTTTTTTTTCTTCCTCCATGTTTTTTTAGCCTTGTTGGCTTCGTAAGCCTCGTCTCGTAAGTGGTTAGCCGTGTTAGCGCAACGAATGCAACATCGCAGTTCTTCTTCCAGTCGTTCGGTCTCGATTCTAGACGCCGAGGCTACAGGGCTCACCTCCTGTCGCCTCGTTCGTGCCATCGTTGTGCTATTCGTCCTTCATTACCACGTTGCCGTCTTCTAAATTCGGTGGCTCGTAAGCACTCGCGAAGTTGAGGCCTCTAGCCTCCGGGAAGATGCAGTTGCAAGGACTCAAACAAAAATAATTGACGCATTTTGTAGTGCACAGCGACTCATTGTTGCCAAATCAACTTTGTGAATGCTGTGCCTGCGCTTCTTGTAGTTTTCTTGCTTTCTGAAAACTATCAGCTACAGTCACTTGCTAGTGGTTAGAGTTCCATGAAATGCCCTTAGAAGTGTGTACGCACATAAATTTGCACCTTAGAACTTCTGTCTCAGTAAACGGAACTCCTGTTAAACGGAACTAATTTTTCCGGTCCCTTGAAGTTCCGTTTATCGAGGGTCTACTGTGTGTGTGTGTGTGTGTGTGTGTGTGTGTGTGTGTGTGTGTGTGTGTATATATATATATATATATATATATATATATATATATATATATATATATATATATATATATATATATATATATATAAGAAAGGTGCATGTATTGTTGGTACCAGAACTGCAAGCAAAGGCAAAGCGTGCATGATACCACCACAGCATGGGGCATGCCTTCGAGGGTTTAAATGCAGGCTTATTTTTTGTGCCTTGTGCTGCGGTATACACAGAGTTGATTGCTTCCTAGAACTGACATACAACGTTCGTGAACCTGCCATTTGAATTTTTCAACTGTAATCGCAGCTTGCCAGAGTGTATGTCCGCATTGTAGTAATACTGAAACACTTGTGGTTAAGGTCGCCACATGGAAGTTGCCTCGATATGAAATCTATTATTAATAAAGCTAAGCGCAGCCGGTTAGCCTTTGCTTTATGCCAAAGAAAAAATTTGCAAATCCTTTCAAATAAGCCTGTTATTTTTATGCAGGCTAGTTGCTGAAGTATGCTTGAGAAATTTTAAATTTTGGTTTCCCTATTAGAAATCGTTAAATATTTGCTTCGATTAAAAATGTTCATTTCAATTTGCAACTATTCGAACAAAATCATTATTTGCTTCATATTCGCTTCGAAGGCAAAAATCACTATTCACACACCCCTAGTATTTAGTTATCAGGTGAGGATTTGTTGCCATTTTTACATTGTGAGATTATTTTCCCTAGCTTCTAATCACTCTGAATGTAGCCCGATGAAAGTGATTACGAAAAAAAATGTGCAGAGATGGTACTTAAAGGGACACTGAAGTGATTTGTAAACAATGCGGGATTACGAGCGCAAATTGTAGTCCGGAGTCCCTAGGACCTGTTTCGACCACTCTGAGCACGTTTACGCGAATTTATTTAGTAGAAAAATCAATTCGAAAATGCTGTCCTCCTCTTTGAACTCTCGCCCATTTTCTGTGGCGTTTTCGTGTGACGTCAGCAGGAGAGGAGCTGGCAATTGGCTGCGCTACTGCACGGCTCGCCGACCTTCCGCGACCGAGTCAGTCGACCCAACGTTTAGTCCGCCGGCCGCCGACGGGTCGTCACAATTCGCTCGATCAGTTGAAACTAAGCCACAACACGTTTGGGAATGGAAGAATGTGCCTTTCTTTACTTCGTTAGTTTGTACACTGTATCTAGCTCCAAGTCAAGGTCGCTTCACACACGCGCTGCACAAGCGCACATGCGACGCTTCGCTGACTGGTACGCCAGTAGGAAAATATAAGGCCTCTTCAAGGGGGAGAAGAGTCAGTGAAGTCAATATAGGTACTAAGGAAATAAAATCAACAGATATATTTACCGTACACCGTAAACCTAGGGTGTGGGAAGCACTTTTTTGCGCTGGGCGAACAAGCACAGCGGTCAGCAGCACGACTACGCATCTGCGAACGCTTTTCCGTCTACGAAATGCAATTCCTAGACGTGAGCTAGTGTAGAAGCTCGGGGGACGCTTACTGTACGAGCGCAATACAACAAATAGTCACCTAAGCTGCTTGAAATACTAAAACTATATAAAAGTGTAAACTGGTTCTACATTATATACCTTATATTTCGACCGTCCGCTAGCCCCCGTCCGTGGCCTAGTTGTCTGGAGTGCTAGGTATGACACCAAATGTGTTTTGCCAGTCGCAAGTTCGAATCCTCCCTGGTACATGTTTTTTTTTTTTTTTTTTTTTTTTATAAGTTAATTTTTTCGTTTTTTGCCGATGTTTTCTATACTGACTTCATCTTTTTTTGGGGCCGCAACGTTCATTGCTCCACGAACTAGTCCACAGAACTCGCGCACGCTGGCACTGGCGCGCTAGCGAGTTCTCGTTGGCGTGCTGTTGCCATAAGCACCGACTGCTTGCGGGCAGCGGGCACAGGCCAGAATCAAGACCCTTGGCCTGGTACGAACACGCTTTTTACGATACAGGCATGAGTGATGAAAGCTCCAAATATGGGGGAAAAGCGCATGTATTTGAACGTCTGCGGGGACGCGGAGGGCGTTCATGCACTGCGTAAGCCTCAGCTAGTGAATGCTACGATTCCAAGCCGTCCTGGGAGGCTTATCTTATGCATTTTACAGCCGACAACATGGCAGAAGCGCGGTACTACAATTACTGGGATATTGAGAATGCCCATCCAACGACGCCATCGGATGTCAAACATGTTGTTTTAGAGAACCGAAACCGAAACCGAAACTTGTTTGATTGCTAACCTTGCGCATCATCCAATCACGGTGCCCCCTCCTCCCAACGTCACAGCTTAGTTGGTGCGGCCGCCGCAAACCGTGCATGGCAGTTTTTCTTCTTTCGCGCTTTGTAAAATAATTACCGATTTGTTAACCGGATAAACGATGAAAAGTGTGCTAATTTGAGCCAGTCTACGCAGTGCAAGCAAAAACGGGAGCTTGACAAATTCACTTCAGTGTCCCTTTAATGGTGGGTTTGTATTTTCTAATAACGTGAGATTTCTGTTATGAGAACTGCTACTGATGAAAGGTTTATAATGGTTCTTATGTTTAGTGTGATGATAATTGTTGACATTGCTTTTTATATGCATGCATCTGTAGTTGCAAGCAGAGTTCTCCCCACGGTGGGTGACAGTGGAAATGCCGCCCACTGCTCAAATTAAGTTCGGCAGGCCCCACCAGTGGACTTACCTGTTTGAAATGTGCACCTGAGGAACTAAAAACGGTGGGCGGCACAGATTGCTGCCTGTATACGTGGAGGAGTCTGAACAAGTTGTTTTTAAGTCGGAAAAATTCCAAGCTATGTGCGGTATTTGGCCAGTGGTATATGACCAGAGTTGTTGAATCTTTATGATTAAAATTTGACATTTTTGAACTTAACATCTCCCCACCCCCCTTCAGAAGGTCTACCTCTCATAAATTTATGGGGAGAACCCTGGTTGCAAGTAAACTTGGGCCTTGTTCATGCATGAAAACAGAAAAAATGGGCGTTGTTTAAGGTATGTGTTGAATCACTATTGCTGAGGGTATCATCACTAGGGCCACTTAAAGGACCATGCAACACTTTTCTTACCGGTACTTTTCGGGACCTACGTCTGTTCTTCGTGTCATTCAGATACAGTCGCAAAAAAATTATTAGGATCAGTGCGGAAATAAGAAAGTTATTCAATTTTTACATCTACAAATACAAGCAAATGCGGCGCTGCCTACGTCACACCCATAGGCTCTGGATATGACGGCGCAAGGCAGGACCCTATGCACCCTACGATTGGATGAGCTTGCGATATTTTGTATATGATCTTGTATCGACCAAATCAGCCTAAATAATGCTTTAGGGCGTATTATTTTTCCTTAAAGGAAGCATAAAAACTTAACCGCAGATAGTAACAGAGGGCAGACACTACTGCCCGCTTCGAGCGCTTGTGTCCCCTTTTAAGCCGTGTTGCAAGGAAATGCGCTCAGCGTCACCCGGCGTCTGCGTACTTCACTAAAATGCATGCCAAATCGTCTGCATGCATTTCATATGATGATGTCTATACTTAGCAGATATCAGCATCGACGCAAGAAGTGGTGTAGTCAGCGAGCATCGCAAAGCAGACAGCAGCTTCGGGGGTTTTCAGTCCGTCTCGAGTGTCTCAGCATTTGTGGACGTGCTTTCGCACTGGGAAGCGCAGTTCCGTTCACCGAAAAACAATCGCACCTTTTTTGTCTAGCAGCAATCGGCTGCCATGAGACATATTCAATCACGCTATCATATTTACTTGGATAATGATCGCACTCGCGTAACGATCGCACCCCTGAAGTTCGTCGTCAAAATAAGACTTTTTTTTTTTATTTCCTGCGCAATGATCGCATAGTGAATTTGCCGCAGCAATATGTCGTATGTGTGCCAAATCTAGCTGGTGATGGTCGTGCTTACCTATGTTCGCTCCTCTTTCAAAGCGGACATGGCTTCGTTATTGCCACAGACTTTCTGATATTAGCGGTATTGGTTAACATGAGTTCATTGTTGGTGCGGAAGAAACTCTCCCTAAATGCACATAATGTACTCGCAAGACAGAAAAAACGCACTCAGCTTGCTGTGTCGGCAGCCGTGTCTGTTTGGATGTCCCACACCGTGACAGCCGCAGCCACTTATTGGTCGACCTGTTCTCACCTCGCAGCAAACTCCTCCCGGTGCATTCCGTAATTCAGGAAAACAGCATTTTGCGTCACTTTGCAATGTGGCTGGCGGTGGTCCGTGGAGTTTTATTATGTTTTTATTTACTATGTTTATTATGTTCATGAGACCCATTGTAAAAACTTTGACCTGCATCTTGCTTGCGTTTTCTGCGCTAAAACTTTTTTCGCGAAAAATGTACCTCGTGTAATGAACGCACCCCTAAATTTGCATCATATTTTTGCAAAAAAAAAAAAGTGTGATTATTACGCGAGTAAATACGGTATTTTTGTTGGAAAGCTGTTACCAAAGGCAATTATAATTCTAGTTGTGCATTCCTTTCATGACCGACTTGTCCATGGACTTGGCCTGCGTCTTGGAGATTGCGATTGTGAGTTTTTTATGAGTTAAACGAGGGAGCGCTGGCTTAATTTCTCGTAGCATTAGCAAGACGGGGCTGATCTCCAAGATCAGTTTGTCATAAACAAACGTTATCACGGCCAGAATTTCTGAAAAAGGGCAAAAACTACACACACATTAAGATATTCATTAACGCCCAGGCATTGTATGCCAAATTGTTTCTCCTCTTGCCGTGTTGCTGGAATGGCGGAGAGTGGATAATGCGTTAGACTCTTCTTTTGAAGGTAAGTACTTTGACCCTGTGAGGGCTCTTGCTTTCTTTTTTGTGTGATCATCTCACAAGTTCTTTTTTTTAAACCAGGATATGCGACTATTTTTCGCCTTTCTGTAAACCCACAAGTGGGGTTCACGTCGAGCCTCAGTAGCAAGGCAGCACATGCACTCACACACACTTTGAATCACTCGGGGCATAAATTCAAAGTAGGTCTTGTTATGAACGGCCGCCCTGTTAACCAAAAACAGCTTCAGGATTAGGGTTAAGTTCAGAAAAATAAGCCTAGCGACACACATCAACGCAGCGACGGGCGGGTGACTTTGCCTCGTGTCTCCACTTTCTACTTGTCAGCGCTGTATCGGCGTGGTTGGCCTGGTGCTGCCGGGCGCCACTGCCAAGAAGTGCAAAGTGGAGCTTCTCAGGTCAGACAGTCGTGGGCTTAAAGCTTCTTCTGGAACGCGGCATTTTTCACTGTGCTCATTGGTCCCGCGACACGATGCCTTCGGGGAAAGTGGGAAGTGAGCAGCAGTTCTAAAAGTACCTGTAAGAAAAGTGTTGCGGGTCCTTCAAAGTTATTGGTGCGGTGTTGCTTGGGTTTGGGGTTTTCTATAATTTTTTGGATTAATTTTCAGCATGCCTGTGAGGTTATTTTGAGAAGAAAGGAGGTTTTATACTGTTTAAACAGCAGGCTTTATCAAAGGTTTGTTGGAACTAGGCTGCGAAGCAGTTTCCCTTGCACGAGCAGCTCACATTCCAGTAAAGCAGGCGCATGCATGGTTGCTGCCTGGCGAGTTTGATATGCAACGGTTGCTGTACAGCAACGCAGGGCTGTAACTCTCTTGTGCGCTTACCTTACCATTTTGCTTTCATCACTGTGCTTATTTTACCATTTTCTGTCTGAGGCGTACTCCCTTTTTGTTGTCTTGCTTTACAGCCATCGCATGCATGAGAGGGGAGGAAAAGCTGTCCATTGTACTTGGTGGGCATGGTAGGTGCCCAGCAGCAGCTTATGCCAAAGTTCTTGCTGTTTCTGTCAATGAAGCAGCGGTTGTTATGAAATCGTTATGGAAGGGGTCTAGAAAAAAAGCTGTGTATGTAGTTCTCCCCTTGGGTCCGCAGAGTTGAAGGTGTCCACTTACTGTGCCACAGTCGGCTCGTTCATGCCAATGCGGAGTCAATGACTGCCCACAGGTGAAGCCGTACGTGTGCACGTTTTGCGGCCACATGTCAGCACGAAAGGCGATGCTCCAATTGCACCTGCGGCAGCACACGGGCGAGAAGCCGTTTGCGTGCAACCTTTGCGAGTACCGCACGGGGGACCACAACTCGCTGCGCCGGCACAAGATGCGCCACTCCGGCACCAAGCCCTACAAGTGCCCCCACTGCCCCTACGCCTGCATCCAGGTGGGGTCGGGAAGCCTATGCCAGGGCTTCTTATCTAGGGGTCGTTGGCCGGGGCATTTCGAGCAGGGCCACACTATGGGGATGCGGGAGGGTGGAACTGGCCCAATGCCAAGGAGATGGGAGGGGGCTCCAAGGGCTTCGTCCTCTTGCCCCCTAGCCGCACATCATCAGTGCATTCCGGGAAAGCCTGTCGCCTCTTCCGAGGCCAGTGCATTTTTGCTACGGTTGATCGTAGGCGCTCAAAGTGCAACACATCCAACTAGTTTTAACACGTTGCAAAAAGTATATTTTATGTGCTTTCAGTGGACCATTCCTCATTTTCAAAGAAACATAATTTTATGCATCTTTGTTCACTGAGGCAACTCTCTATCTGCATTTCTGAACGCTGAAATTTTTCTAGTAGTGCTGTTCAGCTTGAAGCCAAATTGAAGATCATGTGTTTTGCTTCGATATCTGATAATTCAAATATTGGGCACCCCTGATAAATAAGTTCTGCAGGTCTATGTAAACGGTGCTAAATGAATTTAAGTATTTGCTTTAATGCACACAAGTTCGGCTGGGGTACTCATGGCAGTGTAAAGAAAAAACGATGGACCTTCTGCCTTTATCTAGGTTTCATAATTGGAAAGAAAAGAGTGGGCATAACCATTGTACCTATTTCACTTTAAAAGAGGAAAAAATGTTAGCCACAGCATTGAGGAAGTTGCTCTCGGTTATCCTAATGTTGATTTTCTTCTCAAGGTGAAACATTTAACATGCCTGAGGAATATGCCAGGTGTCGTCCCTGCCAGTTTATGCTATGCAGGTGAACTCTTGTGTCTGGCAATTCTTGATGGGGTGGTCATGTTTTGAGCTCTTTGCGCAAATTAGTCTGCTACAGCAGGAGTTAGTGCTGTGCCTGAACTGCTGGCACTTGAAACAGGGATGAGGGTGACATCAAATCCATCTCTTCTAGTGTGGAGCCACATGTGCATGCTTTCAACTTGTATTCCTTTAAGGTAGTGATTAGGGCATCGAGCTATTAGGTATTATATGCTTGCTGTTTTCTTTGTTAGCGAAAGTTCATATACAACTCTTTCTTACACGGGCTCTTTGTGGTGACATTACAGTTTACCAAACAGCTGCCGTCTTCACTTTACAGCATCCTCTTGGTGCAAGCTAAAAAGTAGACACGTTCTATATTTTTTCATGCTACAGTTTATGCTAGAAAATGCACTGCCTGCACCTGTAGCTACTGGCACAGTTCCCTCGTGCTGTCACACCAGAGCAGCAGAGCTGAGATGGCACTGTGGGTATTGCAGTGCTGCTCACTTTTTAGTTGATAGGAGTTCACCGGAAGAGGCATTCGCTTTGTGTGTAGGCCCCATTTCACGAGCCAATGCACACGAGTGGTGCCCATGGCAGCTGGCTTGACTGCAGGCTTGGCTTTCTGCTGACTGCAGGCTATCTCGTACAAGATGCACATGAAGAACAAGCACCCTGGCCTGGAAGGACTCTATGCGTGCACGGTGTGCAATTTCCGTTCTGTGAGCAAGGAGAACTACACCAACCACATGTCTGACCACAAGCGGGGCATCCTTGCGCCCTCTGCTCCGCCTGGTGACGACGCCAGCGCGGAGGCCACCTCGGCCGCCGCCACCGAGGGCGAAGCATTGCAGCTGCCCGAAGGTAGTACCCTGCTCTCTGTGTGCGGCTCTCCGCATGTCTGCCTGATTGTCAGGTCGCCTCTGAACAGAGGCGTTGCCCGATTCTGCTGAGCGTGCACAGCCTTCTCCTCCTTCTGTCCTCCCTTTTCCTCAATAAAGTCACACAAATGTGGTCTTCTGTTTCCGTTCTTGCTACTGCACATGACTGTTCAGAATGAGTGCTCGCTGAAGCCTGACTGATGGTGGGGCCTTTTCACGGCCTAGGTGTGTTGCTGTGTGTGGGAGTGAGGCAGCCTATTTTATAACATTTACTAGCTAAGGTTTGTGCCTTTTTAAAGCTCGCAATCCCGAAGTTGTTGCCAGATACAGTTATTTGTCACTTAGGTGCCCCCAAATTGCGCTTCTTTTCCCCCCGCAGCCAGGCTCCCAGTTTTAGTGCAGAAAGGTGTATGAGGGGGTGGTGCCAGTTTTTACCCTTTTGCCATTTTCTGCCTAATGAAACAACAATGGCAACTGGTGCGTTTGCAATCATGGCACTGTAATGTGCTGATAGAGGCCAGCTTTAACGTGCAAAACACACCCTGACAAAGGCAACCGGGGTAAGGTCCCACTGTCCATCAGCGTGTGCTGACACTGTTGTCGGCTTGGTGGTGGTTGCACACCTGCCCTTGCAGTGCTTTTGCTTTTTGGCGTGGTGCATATGCGTCCTATGAATGGTTTGCGGCATGTACGCACTGCGCCTCATGGCCCCCTTTTTGCATGCAACCCTGTTCACCAGCACATTTTTTTCTTTTTTTCTGTTCAAGCTAGCCGCATCACCATCCTGTCGCCGGCTTGCATCATGCTGTGTGCCACGTAAGCGCAGGCAGTGCTCGCTTGCCTGCTTGCTCTCTTGCTTGCCTTTGCATTGACATTCACGAAAATTGAGCACGTCTGCTGGAAACGTTGATACATTTGAAGGGTTGTTGGCTGATGCTAGCACAAGTCTTTGTACTGGATTTCTGTGTGCAACAGTTTTTAAAGTCTTTTTCTATAATGGTTAGCAGCCATACCTTATATATGGAAGACAGAAACAAACTAAAAAGTAACTAACTTGCTATGGTTTGCTTCTCTTATTGTTCTCTACTTGTTCTCTTGTACCTAAGCTAACCCTCTCTAAGCACTGTCCACACGTGTCAGTTTCTTACCCTACTCTGCTGCTCTCTTCACAAGCGCACGCCATTAGTTTGGCAAGCCATAACTTAGCATGTCCGCATCTTTCATTGTGTATTATGTGTGTGATGTTACTGTCCTTGTTTCCTTTTTCCCTCTAAATGTTGCCGCATGGCATAGAACTATTCCTGCAGGAACCCAAGCGAAGGCTGCGGCGTGGGTCCTGTATCCGTGGCATATAGTCTGGCAGATGGCTGGAGTGCAAGTTGCAAGAGGCGAGGTGCTGGAGACGCATGTGCTTTAGGGCAAGGCAGCTCCATACCGCGCGCTCAGCTGCGGCTTATATTGCCACATTCGCAAGCTTTTTGCAAGTTTACCGCAAAGTGACATATTTGGTAACATAATACCAATTCAATCATGTTCATAATCACAGATGCATGCATAGCATTTCCAACAGATTTATGTATTCTTTATCCTATTTCACCTGCTGTGTTGGAGTAGCGGGTTAAGTACAAAAAACGCTTGTGTGCACGAGATTCCAGCGTGCAGGCACTTCTAGTTGTTTGAGAATAGCATGTTTGGCTGGAAATGGTTCCCCTGCTACTATTGATGTGTTAAGTATAGGATATTTTTAAGCACACATTAATTCTACTCATTGGTCTTAATGCCATCTGCTTTTAATTTGTCAGTGCACAGGTAAAATTGATGTACCCATTATAAAAAAAATGGCACTTCATGCATTGCTGTTTCCTTTCGTAACTTTGTTCAAGGAATGGGGAAAAGTTTGATTGTGATTCGAATTGCAATAGCAGCATACTTAGGTTTTAAAAAATTAATTTAGGGGGTTTTGCATACCAAAGGTACACCCGGGCTATAACATGCGCTGTAGCGGAGGGCTGTACTGTAGTCCTTGGAAAAGTAAAAAAAAAAAATGCTTTAGGCTTTACCGTGTTGGGTTCGGGCTGTTTCTCGGTGGCCAGACTGGTGCATTGCTACAGTGTGCGGGGCCGTTCAACTGATGGGCGAACGACCTGTCGCCTTTGCCTGCAGGCACCCTGCAGCAGCTGGAAGGCATTCTGCCGGGCAACCTGAATGCGGCACAGCTCATCTACAGCTGCCTGAGTGCCCTTCATCAGGAAGGAGGCTCTGCCAACTTGCCTCCAGGTGTCACGACGTACTCTACGGGCGACGGCACCCAGACAATTACCATTCAGGTACACACTCTGCGGTCCCTGCTGTATGAAGCCCAACACGTCATGCTGTAGTGGCTTCTGCTAGTGAAGCAGCAGATGGCTGCCAGATGAGCAGAGCGGGCTTGGCACAATGAAAAGTTGGGCGAGTTGGTTGTGATTCCAGATGGAAAAGGCGCACTATTGCTGTTGTCAAATCAAATCGGCAAGATTTCATTTCCCCGCAAGCACGTTCTAGAGTGGTGTGGCCACGTGGCTACACCCCCACTATGCTGTTCCTTTTGGGACTTGGTTGTCAGGGGTCCTTCCAGTTATCAGTCCCATACTTGTTGCAGATTGCCTAGGGTGTACTCCAGCATTCATATGTCACATGTATTCCTACATGTAGTCCTCAGAGGAACCTCCCCCTCTTGCTTCTGTGATGCTCCGCAAGGAATGGGAATATGGTGGATCTCTGCAGTTTCCACAAAGTATAGGTGATGACACTTGCAGGGGTGAGACAGCTGCACATATTGTGCAGTTTTGATACAAATCAGTTTTCTTGAGCCAAACTGCTCCAAAACAGTCCGAAAAACCAATTTTGACATGCACATCAGTTTGAGTGGGGAAACTACAAAGGTGACGCTATTTTTAGCGGTTTGATTGATTGATCAATCAGCACATGTTATATTCTGTGCGTTTCTGAAGTTTTCTCATCCAAAAGAATAGCAAAGTGCCTTAGAAAAATACTTCTGTCAGCTGAGGCGACAAACTATTTCTGCAATTTGATGAAAAAACGGTAATTTTCAGAGCGCAGTATCTCTGGAATGGCACCACTGGGCACTGCCATCTTGGTATGGAGAATGGGAAACATGACGCCGGGTGAAGCGGCCGCTCGTTGTTCAGGCACTCAGTTTGTTGCACCGATTTCTAATCTGGTTTAGATTAAGCGGGTGGCTGGGTTTTCATTTAGTCAGATGATCTGTTTTGGAAAGTTGCACGGCTCGAAAGACAATGAAGTTCATCGAAAACAACGTGGCGCCCGCGCTTAGCCATAGTTCGTCCTTGTGTGAGGCACGGTGCATGCGTGAAGTAAACTTTCGGACTCACTGCAGTGTTATAAAACGCCGTGTTATTGCTGCTTTTACAGCGAGCTCGCGAGCGGCGGGAATGGTATGATGACACGACAGAAGTTGCGGCACAAGCTACATCACTGTGAAATGTTCAAGAAGCATTTGATAGCGAGACTGGTTATTACTTAACGCTAGCAATATTAATTTATCTCTCTGAATGAAAATTTATTGACAAAAGCGAGGTGGCTAAATATAGCAACGTACTTCACTCGAATTTATTGATTGATTGAGGTTTAGTGCGCCGACACTACACAAGCGATGAGGCGCGCCGTAGTGGAGGGCTCCAGATTAATCTTGATTACCTGGGAATCTTCAACGTGTGCTGTCGAACACGGGCGTTTTCGCTTTTCGCCTCCATCATAAAAGCGGTCGCCGCACTTACTCGAATTATGATCGTGGTGAACGTGCCCCTCGGGGATTGAAATGGGAGGGCGCTGTTAGTGGCATGACCGTCACCTTGCTTTTCACAACTTTTGCCGTGGCTCTAAACTTTCACAACTTTTGCCGTGGCTCTGCATACAGCGCAGCCTGGGATTACAAAATAATAATTTCAGCATTCAAATGCTCAAAGAAACTCCTTACAGTTGCTGAGTTATTCAGTTTGATATTTTCGACGGCACTCTGTGCTGTCTATAATTAAAGCCTCAGAATTTAAAGTTTGTAAAAAGGTAGTGCAGTTGATAACTTGTGGCACTCTGTTAGAAAAAAAAAATAACTTTCTCAGAATGCTGCTGCAGTGTTATGTACCTTCAAAAGTGCACTTGTCACCCTGATTTGCTACAAAATTAATTTTTTTGGCTCCTAAGATGACATAACAAATGTCGTTAACTGCTCCAAATCAATGTTATTCTGCTCCAAAATCAAGATTTTGCTGCTCCAAAAACTGCTCCCAAATCTGTTTATGCTGTCTCACCCCGCACTTGCTGCACTTTTGGTGAAGGAAGCTGGCAGAATATTTTCTGTGTAAAGCAGGTGTCTACCTCGTTGCAATGCCGTCATGTGAGAGAACCATGATTCTGAGGCATGTACAACTGCACTTGTGGAGAGCACGGCTGTTGCTGGTTACAAAATGTTTGGCCTGTCGGTGGACGGTGTTTAAACGGTCTATGCACAATTCTTTGTGCTTCTTGTGTTAACGTGCATGCGTAATCAACAGCATTGCCAGAAATGATTTTTTTCGCTCTGACTCATCTGTGGTTCTCGTGCGAGAAAGCCACACCACATGTGGAGCACACTGCTGAGTGTTAGTTATGCACTGTTGTGGTTTCGTTGGGAAGTTAGTTTGTCAACTGCAAAATGCTCAAGTGAAGAAAGACTGATTTGGCCACTGAAAGTTGGCATGCATTTTCAACAAGACCCAGTTACGGAAAGCTGACGTCGTTTATGTGCTTTCAGCAAGCGTTAAGGATGTGATGCATCGAGTGCTTTTAGCATCAAAACCAAAACAAATATTGCAGCAGTGTGCAGAGGCAAGCATGTAAACTGTTCCAGCCTCACATTGTGTGCTGTTCGGCACATGGGACATTATTTGGGCGGATTTTAAAGCACAGCGTCATTACCAAAGCACCGTATAATGCGGAATATAGGTCAGACCAGAATATGGGTTGACCCCCTTACCTTGTAGCCGAAAAATGGGGTAAAAAAAAAAAATTAGGTACACATTGTTTTATAGTTGCTATAACTTGTTTTATCTCAGATTACTCGTTAAGGCTGTCTAACATATTTTCGGACGACTGCTTCTGGCTGGCTGTCGCCCACACAGCAAGTCATCCTCAATGCAGTCCAGGGAATTGCTTGTACTGCACTTTGCAGACTGTAGGGAGAGCCAGTTTGTGCAGGCGGCCAGCAAGTGTCTTAGGGCATCCATTCGTGGAGACATTGCATGATGCTCACGGACAAAAGTCTCACCATGTTACAGGTGGCCAGAGCAGTGCTCACGAAACGAGGTCTTCCGAGCGTTGCATACCAAGAGCTGCCCCTCCAGCTCACGCCAGTAGCGCACACCTTTTTTGTTGTCGCTGAACTGGCGCAAGGTGGACATGTTGCCGTTGGCTTTGGCATTTGCCCTAACTTTTCTTTTAAATGCTGCAGTGAACTGCACCAAGTGTCTAAACTAAGCTAATTTTGAGCAAGAAAAAAATAGCACGCACGCACACATTCACTGGCAGTGAGAGAAGCAACAAAACAAAGTGGCGGCGGTTGATGGTGGTGGCAATGGTGCCTGTGCAGTTTTGATGGGCTCGATGGGCTGCCCAGTTGCCAGATGACAACTAACATTATGCTGTAACCGCTATATAAATGGAGGGGCGACTTTTTGGCAAACTTTTTGGTAAAAAATCTCAACTTATATTCTGCCTTACACAGTACTTCTTACATCAAGATCCCAAGTTTATGCGTAACATTTTTTGGGGATTGGTGCTGGTTGTATGCATGGAAAAATTCTGTGTGAACTATGGCCCGTGTCATTTGTGATCAGTAACAGCATGTAAAACCAGCGCTTTCACGATGAACGGAAGCAGTATGTTTCATAGGGAAAAAAGTACAATGTGCGTAATCATCTTTATGGTGCACGCACAATATCTTGGGATATGTTTGTCATTGTGACTCGCTGTGTGTCAAAAAGTTGGGAGCACATTCCTTTTGCTGTCTGCAGGTTCCCTCATCGGGGGCAGGAGCAGAGGATAGTAGTTCGTCACTGCTGGCAACACCTTCAGACCAGGACCAGTTTTACCTGACAGTACAACAGCAGGAAGATGGAAGTATGGCCTACCTGAGTGGCGAGGGTTTCGCCCAGGGAGCTGATATAGAAGACGATGCTGCCAGCCTCAAGATTAGCGCTGTCAGCATGGAAAGCAGATAATGCTGATCCCCCTTCCCTGTGACCTCAAGAGACCTTTGCCCGCAGGGCGTGTGCGCACTGCCATGTGCCCGTCAAGTGTTGCCACCCAGAGCTCACTGGGGGCGGGGGCCATTTGCATACATCAGGCAGCCACAGCCGGACGCGAGGTTGTTGAAAGGCATTTCACACCACGATGCTTGCCGCTTCAGGCTGTGAAACGCACACTGGCCGGCAACATACCTCCTTGCTTTCAGTTGCCATGCAAACAGTTTTGTGCCTTATATCTTGGTTGAGCTTTACCTTCAAGCTGACGACCAAGAACCTGCTGAGTGGGAAAAGGAAAGCGCTGTGGTATAACACTGTGCATTGTATGAAGTGGCGCATACACAAGCACAAATCTCAGCGGCCAAAGCTCGGCACCTGTCAGATTCAGAAGACCATTGATTGCTCAGTTTGTCACCTCCTCCCTCTGTCTAATTTATTATTTATTACGACTGTCAATGGACTAATTAAGCTGCAAGCACCAATTTTCGAAGCTTGTTTTGCCGCTTTCACCTTTGCTTGCACGCATAAGAGTAAACTGAAGCTGCTCTCAGTGTAATACCATAAAGCTATTAACGAGCCATTCAGTTGGCATCAAAACCCTAGTTATTTTATTTCGGTGCAGGCACCAAAAGATCATCAGTGCCCTATGTTGAAAGTAACTCCCCAAAATGGGTCAGGCTTGATTTGTTCAGATATCCGTATTTGCTTGTGATACCTCATTATGGTGTCATCACTTCTAGGAAGTAAGTAGTAGTCATGAAGTGAAATTTAAGTATGCCTTGCATTCCAGCTTTAGTTGAATTTTTGGGGCCCTTTCTCTCATATCCTTTTACTTTTTTCAAAACCCTGGTCTTAAACGAAGTTAGGAGGGAAAAGCAGTCGCTCAAAACTCTAAAAGCAGCTGATTGGAGTGCTGTGAAAACTTTTAGGCTTGCCTAATGTTTGTAGACATTTCTATTCTAGAGATCTTCAGGCAGTGGGTTAGGCTTTCTTGTTAAACAGCCTCTTACACAAATGGTTCGGGTATAACTTCACGCTGGCATAAGTATAAGTCCAGAGGGGCTAGACAATGTAACGCAAAGCATCGTGTCACATTATTAGTAATGAGGGCGCCTTGGTGAAACCAGCCTGATCACCTATATACAGTGTTACAATGATAAATGAGGTCTTTAAAATGTTTCCATAACGAACCACTTCTTCGTTCGTGCTCGTTCGTGCTCAAATTTTACACCAAGGTTATATTTTGTGGTATATTTTAATACCAAGAACGGCGACTGCACTTACCTGCTTATTTAGAAAATACAAAATATTTTTCGCCTGTGGGAAAGCTGGCGGGCAGCTTGGCGATGTTGACCGCCTTTGTACAGAACATGTGATGCCGGCTCGTGGGACATCGCGTGTTCTGTACAGACGGTCATGATTGCCAAGAAGGCCGCCAGCTTTCCCATTGGTGAAAATCATTTTTATTTATTTTCTAAATAAGCAGGCAAGTGCTGGCGCCATTCATGGTGTTCAACAAAACAGACCACAAAATGCGACCTTCGTGCAAAGTTTGAGTGTGAACGGAGAAGCAATTCGCTCTGGGAAAATTTTTAAAGGCACTCGTATGTCATTGTAGCACACCGTATAGTGTGCCTTTGGCATCTTTCTAGGTTGAGAAATTTGTGGTTTTTGGGAGTTGCATGGGATCATTAATAAAAAGGGGCAATGAAGACGAGATACAAATTTGTCCTATGTACGGGAGTGTTATTAAAGGGCTATGAAGGCATACAGCTTTGTCTGATTCAAAATAGTTTATTTTATAATACCCTGAACACTTAGTAGCAGACATTGCTTTATTAACTGAAAAATGTTACAATTTAAGTTCACATTTCAGTTCTCTCGCTGCATCACTTGTTCATGACATCCGAAATGATGTGTTTGAAGAAGTTACCTAAAATGGAGAGCTAGTACGTTGACTTCTTGTAGCATCCAAACGGTGCAATGCCAAGATGCGTTTAGTTACCATTGGCCTTCTTAAATGGTGCAGCAATGCGACTTGGCGGTCACACAGTTTACTTACAATCAGGCCTGTGCATGCCGTACTTTGTTACAGTTTATAGTGATTGTTTAATGAAAAATTGGGCATCACTCGATGTATAGGGTCACGTAAGGGGCAGTGTCACTTATGCTATGGTGTGGTGTCGGAATCATCTGCACAGTGGATGGCAGGGTTTCAGTGTTGGCTGGTGGCATCTTAGTATAGGTGCAGCAGCGTACATGTTTGCGCATTCATTTGGAACTAATGTTGCTTACCCTACAATTCTTACTTCTACGAAAAGAGTGTGCCCTAAATCTCAAGCACAAATAGCTCATTCCGCGAAGTTAGAATCCGTGTGTATTTGCATTTGATTTTGTCAGCCTGAGCCAATTGTACAAGTGAGCCAAAATGCATCGTAACCCTTGTGCAGCAGGAAAATAGTTGTTGAGGTGCATGCTTATTTCTATTTCATCATATAGCTTATTTGAGTGAAGTTTCTGTTAAAAGTGGTACGAGTGTCACTTTAGCAAAGCATTCTTTCGGATGAATCAAACTTTTATTTTGCCTTCATGGCACCTTTAAGCTGCCAAGGTGTGCAGTCTGAAATTTTTAATGCGATGTACTGAAATAATGACGTAGACCCGCTACGTGTGATGTGCCCCGCGCATGGTTGTGACGGTGCTCAGTGAGCGCAACGAACATGTGTATAAATCGCATCACCCTGAGCATGTGCACAGCTATTAACTTCGGTTGGAACTGGAGGCCTGTTTCAACTGAAGCCTTTGAAAGTTATTCTGTATATTGTTCAGCCATTATCCCTAGAATGCATCCAATGTAATTTCAAATGTAGTTCTACCGTTTAGAAAGGGAAAGTGTACAGGTGAGTCTCATTAACTTCACCAGAAGAGGGTTTGGATGCGTTTGATGGCTTTGATGGTCCTTCTAATCTCATCCTAGCTGTTAGTTCAAAAAGGTTCGTGTAGTGCAGCACGTTACAGCAGCATTGCCTCCCTTCGACGTTTTATCCCCTCTCTTGTATGTATTTACACATAAAAACATTGCATGGCAAAAGATGTTGCTTCTCTAGTTCAATGAAAGCTGCTCTGGAATTGCAGCAACAGTGTCTAGTTTCTTGGCAAGCATGAGAGAGGGGAGTCTCCCAATGTGCCTTGGCAGTCTCTCTTAAGTTGCATCTGCCCCATAGCTTCAATGCTTTCTTTGAAGCTGTGGGGCACTTCATTTGCGACCTGCGTGCAGGATGACGTACTGTGGTGCTACTGCGTGCAACTACAACCTTGATAGCCCAGGTAGCAAATGATGCTTGTGACATGTATTGTGGAGATTCCCTTTATTTGCGAGTGATGATAAATGTGTGTTTCTTTGGGCTGTTGCAAACACATGTGAAAATCCAGCATTGCTGGTCACTTATTCGCCCGTGCGTGTTCTTCCAGTTGTCCACTACAGTTTGTGCCCAGAAAACTTTCAAGGCAAAGCTGGATACTGTATCCTAAATAGGCTAGGCTAACTAGCTTAGGTAAAATTGCCTATTTACTCGATTCTAGTGTGCACCTTTTTCCCGGGAAAATCAGTCCCAAAATCGCAAGCATGCCAGAATTGAGTACCAGCCAAAACAGCACTAGGGGCTGCATATCATTATCGACATAACGGGCCGCATTAATCCACATTTGTGCAAGCAAAGAGTTTAAAGGGACCCTGCAACACTCTTTGAGCAGTGCAAGTAAACCTGCGCGACGTTTAGATTGCACTGTCAGGAATACTTGAGCCAAATATTACACGTGCACGTGAAGCGGTGAGCGTGCAAATAGCTGTGAAAGATAGAGAAAAAGCAACCGTGCTCTCTTGAGTTCTCCTCATTATGCACCCTTGGCATGGCCTAAGCGACGTCATTGAGGCCATGGCTGTCCGATCGGCTGTCACTGGTCGACTTCGCGGCTAATTCCTCGCATTTCCTGTGACACTCCGCTGTCGTCGGCGCTATGTGCGACCTTCTTCTATGCCTGAACCTGTAGGCACAGTTTTGCCGTTTCTTTTGTGTTTTGAGTGTGCACAGAGTTTGAGTGATGAGCTTAATACTTCCCTATCAACGGGGCCACTTGACAACAAACGTTTATTGCTTCAAAAACGCCCTACCAGCCCGACCACGCGCTTGCGAGCAGGCACCCATGCTTGCTTTTTTGTGGCACCACACCGGAAATAGACCCCTCCACGTGCGGAGAAGAGGAGAAAACTCCCCATCCTGTGATATATCAAAGGCCGAGGAAGAGAACGCCGCGAGCCGCCCCCCTCTCCAGGAGAGAGCGCGCAGCTTTTGTCGCGTTGTCCGCAGTCGAGTTGAGAGGGAACGATTATGCGCGATTTCTCATCACGCGTAGTTTCGGTGATAGTGAACGGATTTTCATAATTCTTGCGGGAGGAGATTGCTGGGACAATAGACTTTAACCCAAAATACATTCCCAGTAGTCGATGGTAAGTGCTGCAGGGCCCCTTTAAGACTGTACCGACTGCCAGAACGCCAAAGTATTAAAAAATTTTCAACAGAGGTTTATCCCTTAGCACTGAACGAGGACACCTACTGCATGCAAGATATTACACCGCTGCAGCGCCGTATGCACCCATGCACAAAAGGAGAGAGAGAGAAACACCAGCAGATAGCAAGCCGCCTCCCCCCCCCCCCCCCCTTTTTTTTTTTTTGGATGGCAGGCCCAAAAGCTTGCAAGCCCATTGCCATGACGAAGGAGACAGAGCAGCAAACATACGTAGTATCGTGCAGTGTGCCCCCCCTTCTACAGAGTGCTGCTCCGTGACAGCCTCTTGCTGAAAATTTTAAAATATTGTTTGGTTTCGTAACTTGTTGGGAGCGCGGCCCCCACGAGTAGTTTGCCGTAAAGTGTGCTGCAACTGGAGGGTGACCAGAGCCACCTAGCCCGATAGCAAATGAAGTTCTTGACTTGTAAGCCCGTTGACCCGTGAAGATAACTTCTGCACTTCCTTTATGCTGGCCACAAAAATCAGGTGCACGTTAGAATCAAGGACGCTTAGACTGAAAGAAAGACAATAGCTTTAAGTCCCATGCAGCATGGCAAAGTAACTCCAATGACCACCTTGGTAGTTTGGATTTCCATGTTTGTAGAATCTTGATGGCTGTTCACTGGGAAATTTGAAAGTGGCCATTAGTTTTTCTCAGCATGTTGTGGTAATGAGGCAGTTGGGATGGGCTTCCAGTACTTCAAGACCACAGGAACTGTCTCCTGCAAGGCTGGAAGTAGCCACGAACAGCTTCGTGACATTGCATTTGTTTCCACGAGAAGACAACGAGCAGCGGCTGTGGGAATCGATCCCATGCTTCTGCAAGCTGAATAGATCTCGCACTGTGTAAAAAATAAATGTCAGCTGCAACAAGGCATCTCTGTCATGCCATGACTCTCTACCTTGCAATATTGTTATGCAATTTCTAGGCTGAAAGCAAGAGGTTCATTACTGGTGTAACCCCCGAGAACCTTCTGTGACCGAGCTTATAGGTCTAGTCTTACAAATCTGTAAATATGTGTACATTAGATTTCATTTTCAAAGGACTGCTTTTTGCAGCTCACTACATGTTTACCAACATGCTGTGGGCCACTAGGTCGTCTTCCATGTTATAGAAGTTGGTGAAAGGTTGTAGTGCATTTGTTCAGTGTGTATGTGTGCAAGTTACAGTATGCGAGTTTGACTGATTGCAACCTGTGTCCAAATGTATTAAACTGAACAGGTTGATTTTTCACTGTGCCTTGTTTTCATTTTTGTTGCCACGTGTGTCCAGCCTTGGATTCACTCGTGTGGTGCAAGAAGTGAAACTGAGCAAGCCAACACATTTTGTTATCTATTTTGTAAATGATCTTTATATTTCCAATCAATAAGGGGAGGGGAAAGAACCACAGTCAAGTAACTACTGAGAGAGTGGTTTGAAACAAAGCAAGTGGCAGTGTGCCTAAGACTGCTATACACGTACATTGTATTCATGCATGAAAAAATTACAACACGTACAGCCAGGAACATCATCACGTACATCACAAGACTATTTATGCCCACTGGAGGATGAAGGCCTCTATTTTTTGCTGCCAAATCTTTGTATCTCATTCCTGCAAGTTATCCGTCTTCCCTTGTCTCAGTAGCCACCCTGTTACCCTGGTGGTCCGCCGGTTGTCAGCTCTCTGCATAACCCAGCACAGCTCCATTTTTTTCTCTTAATTTAAGTTTAGATATCTTCAACCCAAGCTTGCACCCTTATTCAAAATGCTTTTTTCTTATCTCTAAGCGTTACTCCTACCATTCTTCTATCTATGGCTGCTTTGGCCAACGCAAGTTTTTGTTCAAGTTGCTTAAAGTCCCCAATTTGAGTGATAAGTCATCACTGGGATTACGCTTTGTACACCCTTTTAGTGATAGAGGCAGCCTGCTGTTCATAACATGGTCAGTGTTTGTCTAGCGCTCTCCAACTTGCAGCACTAATCCTCATTTTGGTTTCCTTATTGTGGTCTGGATGGGCACTCGCCAATTGCCAAAGGTGGTCATAGTCATCAACCTATTCTAGTATTTCATTACTTAAACTGAAAGGGACTCTTTCTGCGCGTCTAATATTGCTTTCCGAGTACAGTTTGTGAGGCGTTTTTTGCACGTTTTTTCCTGAACCACTGGACAAGACGATGTCACGTGAAAGTCTCGAGTGGCTCAAATATTCTTTATCCCTAACTTCTCCCAATCAAACTTCCTAAAAAAAACCGTCTGCACACGCTGTAAATAATTACAATGAGGTGGTGTTTCCCTGACTGATGTCCTGCCCTGTAGAGAACTTACCACTCTTTGTATGCTGTGCTGTGCTCATACATTCCTTGTTTACGTCTTCCAGGAACTTGGTTCGTTTCCTCTACTGTTTGTTCTCTCAAAGCTTCCATTGTTGCAGGGCATTCTACTGACTAATCAAGGGCTTTTCATAATCTATAAATGCCATCTATGGAGGCTTGCTGTACTCTGTAGATTTTTCCCGTAGTTGGTTGATGGTACGACTGATCTATTGTTGAGCAGCCATCCCTGAATCCAACCTGTTCCTTGGATTGTTCGAAATCTAGTGTCGCTTATGCGGGTAACTAATATCTTCGTAAGCAGCTTGTCTAGGCTGATATGGCAATAATTCTTAAGCTCTTTGGCATCACCCTTTTGTTCGAATTAGGTATGTTGGCGTTTTTCAGGCCAGTGGTACTTCCACTGCGTGGAGGCATTCTGAATATAATTTTGCTGGCTTTCCTATAGAACATTCTCAGCGTTAAAAGATACTGGGTTATTCTGTTGCCACCTGTGGCTTTCCCTCTATCCATTCCCTTGAGTGCCTTTTGCACCTCTTTTGTTACTGTTGGAATCTCGTGAGCATAGCTAACCAGTTTAGCACTGCTCTTTCCCCATCGAGTGTTGCAAGAATGTAAATCTCCATAGACCCTTTTCACTACTATTCTTTCATCCATGTCGTTTGTTACCCGTCCAGTTTTGTCCCTCAGTACATTCATTCTATCTGTGCCAATAGCCAGCTGCCGCTCTGTTTCCTGTAAGCTCTCTCTCTCGCCCTTGGCCAATGGTTTTTCAATGCTTGCCACACTGTAGGCAGGGATGTCACTGTACTTGCTTTTGTTAATTTTGAAAAATCCACCAATTTAATTTGTTAATTCATTCCTGAATATTTTGTTTTCCTTGGTTTATTATTCAGCTGCTTCATTTTCTTGGACTATTTGCCAGTTTTGTTGCCCAAGTTCTTGCCCTTCTACAGCTATTGCTTAACCTGTGACTATCTGAATTGTCATTTAGTATGTCTGCACTTTCTTCCTGTTTGGTTATGACCCCAAATTTTTTATGTAGCTTTATTCAAAGCTCCTGTGCCCTGTCGCTGACTGATTGCAGGCTTGATATCCTTCTTTTGGCTAGTTTCTTTCTTTTCTTGGATATAGTCTAATTCTGAACATTGCCATACTGTGATCACTGCTCTCGCCTTTGCCTAGGTCCTCAAAATCCTGCATAATTTTTGGATTGGCACTTGGAATGTAATCGATTTCAGTTTTATTTTCACTGTTCCGGCTTTTCCACTTCCGATTTCTGTTCATTCATTTGCCAAATAGTGTACTCATTATCCTATGATTATTTCTTTCCTCAAATCTAAGTACATCACCTTGGCTGTTCCAACTTGGTACCTATTCCGAATTTCCCACTGCATGCTCGCATATCTGCTTCCCTCCTACTTTTGCGTTCAAGTCTCCCATCATGATTGTATGCCAAGTGTTTACCTTATTTGCTGTCAGCTTGGCATCCTCGTAGAAACTGTCAACCATTTCATTTCTGTGCGACTAGATGTTGGTGCACAGGCTCACACTACCTTATTTAGCTTGATCACAATGAACATGACAACTAATGCTGTACAATTATTACGCATTCCCTGCTGTCTCTTTGTGAATCATAAAAACCTACTCTGTGCTCCTTCCTTTCTTTTGCCCTCGGTGGCGCAAAGTATGCCCACTATTCAACGCCCTAAAGCCCTCCCCTGTTCTTTTAACCTCACTTCCCATTAAACGCCAAGAAGCACAACACGCCTAACTGCGTTGGTGCTGTCTCAATTGAAAAGGTGAGTGTGCAATAGCACCTTGCAATGCATTTATACCAAGCTTGCTTCAAGCTGTTGGCCATAGTGAAAGTTGCCTTGAAATAAACCGTTCATGTTACGTTACCGTTGGTGGGAGTGAAGGCACAAGAATTTTGCAAGCTATCAAAAGATAATATGAATGACAGTGGAGCATGTGGGCTTCCCTCTTGCAGTTTGCTGAGTTGCATAGATCAGCAGTGACAAACATGCAAATCTGAAAACAAGCTTTGATCTAAGCATGCACTGCTCATACGCTATGGCTAACATGCATTTTTCTTCAAACTTAGCATGGCAGATGACAATTTGAACAAGGCAATGAGTAAAGTATATGGAAGTAGCTCTGCATTTCGACATTACTGGTGGAGTAATTTCTGAATTTCACTTGCTTTTGTTAAAGCTTGGAAAAACAGTACACAAGAAAACGCATTTTAATTCACTAGTTCAGCTCAGTTTGGTCAGGGCATTAGGCCAGCTTGATCACACACCTGTGTGACAAAATTAGACAGGTGGCATCAGGTTATCGCACGCAAATCGCTGGACTGCATCAAGAATTGAGAATGGCTTAGTGTATACCCACCTCTCACCACCCCCAATGCTTGTGTCCCACAGGCCAGCATCCTTAGGAACCACGTCATTTTTTTTCTCAATGACATCACAGATAATGATACAAGGATACAGGTTACCATCCATGCAGTTGATTTCGCACTCATGGGCCACGCTCACTTCCCTCGTGTTGTCTGTGCACATTAAGAGGCCAAGTTTACGCAAGCAATCAAGCATATTTGCAAGCTAATTACTTCAAGTTCGATTTGCCCAAAACAAGCACAGTCAATTTGGAACCAATTCTGATACAATTGCATCTCAGCATTCATTTCACACACATAAAGAATAGGTTCCTAGGTAGAATGAACTATGGAAAACCAACAAGTATTAAATACCAACCTTCCTCAACAGTGTGTAATATGGAACATAGCATGCAATGATTTATGTGAGCCTGCACATAAATTTAAAGAGGATCAAAAATATTCACTGAATTGTGATCTGCACCGTATTTTCAAAATTAATTAGACCTTGGAAATACGTATGTTTGAGACTGTTTTGCTCTGGGTGTTTCATTACTTAAATTGCAAGCTGTTGATATGTAACGTTCACACGTCTTCTGTTATGACTCTACCAGAATTTTTACTCCTCAGTGGGACAGAGCTTGTGCAAACTGCCATACTGCAACGAGAGCAGGGCCCTCATCACGTCTACCAATGTTTTGACTCTGTTCTCTTTCTGTTCATGGGAAGGAAATGAGCTTTGACTTCACTCTCGAAGCTGAACTCGTCACCTGTCACAGCTGGTCTACCCATGGTCTACTACACCTGAGACCATGCCACACAGAAGTGGGGAAACAGCCCTCGCAAGAGGGGCCGTTTACCTGGTGCCACGTGCTTCCGTCTGGAAACTGAACCCCACTTTTTTCGAACTTCTAAGGACTGACCAATGCCCCCAAAAGGCATAATATTGACAGCATACAGTGAAGACCAGCCCACTGAAAAAAATCCGGCAACACACCAAGCAAGGGGTTACCCCCTCCCAGTATGCTATCACCACTTGCACCAACACATGTACAGGACAGCTACAACCTCCTCTGGCAATGACTTATCGTAACAGCAAGACGTGCATGATGTGGGCAGCTGACCTCTTGTGATCCCCTCTGAATGAAAGGACCCCCAACCGGGACAACATTCATGTACCAAGTAAAGGACGGACCATGACCTTCAGCTAATGGACCAAATGCAATTGCTAGTGCAGCACCCGAGTGTGCATTCATGATTGAACGTGACCATACGGAAGCTTCCCCCCCATCCTTTCAGAGAATGGGACACAGCTCCCAGTAATGGGCTCCTGCAACAGAAATGCAAAAAAATTACTACCAGTTTTGCTATCTGACTGAGTACTAAAATGTCCACTATCATGCTAAAAAAAAAAAGTATTACTCTTTTCCCTTTTAAGATCAAAAAACGTTTATTACTACCACTATTAGAGCTAAAGTCATACCTATACAGCCTCGTGTTGTGAATACAGCACACAAAGTTTGAATACAACCAGCGTCCTCCGTGCTCTTAAAAATTCTTCCTCGGTCCATGGGTCTTGTGGGTTATTATCCAGAAATGCCGCTCGTCGGGCAGGCGCTGCCTCTGCTTGTGCCTTCCGTGAGTTTTGCAGAGGACATACCAGCGATCGTCTCCTTTCTTGAAGTAGCAATCCTTGCATCGTTTCGTGAGAACGTCCATGTCTTTAAACGTCCTGACCGAAATTTGCAGCGCAGAATGCTTGATTGATGGAGGGCTGACGACGTTGTTATGGCGGCTCGTAGTTGCAGCGAGTGCGCTGAAAGCTCGTACCATTGCAGTGGACTTCAACTGAAGCAAATCGGCAAGACGGCACGCGGCCGCTGATCGCTGGAGCAAGCTCGCCATACCTGCACAACACCTGCAGGCAACGTGCACGGAATTGGTGGTTGCCTGAAACAAACGAAGCGAAATTAGGACTGCAAATACAGGTTCTCTTCTTCGCTAACTCTGGACACTTGTTGCTTGCAGAACATTACCAGATAAAAAGCTAGGTACATAACTGACCCTTTGCCCACAAAACATTTGTGGATGTCAAAGCTCTCCATGAAAAACTACGCACTTCGGTACCGACCTTCGTGCACAGGGCGTTAGTAGATGTCGAAACTCATCGCTTATAGAACAGCCTACAACTTGCATGGTTCCATTACGAAACAAAAACTATTCGTGGTACCGACGCCTCGCCCACAAGACGTTATAGATGTCAAATTATTAAAATGCTGAAGGAAAAGTACATACGCGTGGTTGAAGTCAGGTATCTACTGCAAGCCACCGCGTGAGAGCTGAGAGTTGGTTATGGCCGGGCGCCGGTCTACGGCTGTGGCTGTGTCTTTAAACTAAAAAAATATTTTAAAAATTACGTTTTTTAAACTTGCCTTTTAAAACCTCAAACTAATTTATTTGCCATAAATAAACAAATTTTTTACTTCCTAGCACAATTTGTTTTTAAATTGGTGTCAGTTCTTTTATTTTGTAGCATCACCCATAGAGTTTTTGACTAGCTTACCGCGTCACCTACTTGGCAGAAACAAACATTTGACCAAACACCAGTGCTTTCTGGGACATGGTCCTGTCCTAAACCGACGAACTTCAGAAGTCGATAAAGTAGTATTGCTGCTATTTACAAAGGTCGAAATGTATTCGTGCATGCGAGCTCCGTCAAAATTTGTTCAAATCACACAGCGTCTGGCTCTTCAGCAACGTTTGTGTTCAAGCGTAGTTAAGGATGTGGAGCCTCCTAAGGATCCTGTGACGCACACTGGGCAGGTAACCGAGTCTTTACTTTCACGTTTCGGCTACAATTCGGCGGCGCCGCGGCCTCAGTTCTGCCCTACTGGTCAACGACTGTAAATGCGTAGGGATTTAACAGTAATGTGACCCCGTACAATGATTTATAAGTAGACTAATGCACACCCGTTCTGCTTGGGCAGGCGCTAGTATTGACCTTGTGACTTGTTCTGTTGTGAACCTAATAACCTTTGCTTTTGTTTGTTTTTTTCAGCATTGGAGCAAAGACGACTATCGACTGGTTCGCTTTCTGGAAACACCTAAGCAGGTATGAGGGGCGCACGACTTCCAGTGTGCGTTGAAGGTACTCGAAAAAAAAAGTATTCTCTGTTTGGTAATATGAAGCGAGTAACACCTGGTTATATGTTGCAAACTTTGTGTGGTGTAGTGGGAAGCTGCATAGTTATTCGTAGTTATTTTCTTTTGATCATTCGGAGGACAGCATGGCATAGAAGTCCCAGCCAACCATCTCGGGTAGCCGTGGACCAAAATACGCTTTACAGGACACACAGATATTGCACTACATAATATGAATACAGGACAAGAATGAGGGAAATGTTGGACCTATAATGGGTGACCATCGGCCAACTTACAAGTATGTTGCACAAGGCCTTGTTTAAACAGGACAGAAGCTGTGGTTCTCCTAGCGTTCATTCAACTCAAGCCCATTAACATGGAGTTCAGTCACGCTGGTGGGGGATGTTTAAGGGGTGTTCAGTCCAATGAGATGATAAGGCTTCACTAAGTTGTTTTAACCGACATGTATGTTGCTCTCAGAAGTAATTGGAACCCTGGAGCTGCGGCCGTACCGCATAGGAGCGCCGTGTAGCTGCACCGGCAGTAAACGAAAGGACCTTGACACGCATGCGTGTGTGACTACGATGGTATCCACCTATATGTCCCAACCCCCTTCCTTTAACGTGGCCAAGAGCATTCTTCGCAGCGTACTCGTCTCGGGGATGGCGCTGATGGGAGAGACGCACCTGGCAGCATTTGTCGCACACTTCCAGCGCACGTGAGCTGCTGGAGAAGCGGCGCAATAACAGGGATCATAAATGACATTTTTCTTTTGTAATCGTTTTAGGCGTCTCTGCTATCAGCGCCATTGCCGAGATTGCAAATGAGGCTCTTGGCCATATTAAAAAAAGTGGGTTGAGTGATACGTGGGTTATCACCGTCGGCAGGTGAGCGTGCGTGTTCTTCTCCATTCGTTTCCACCGGTGCAGCTACATGGCGCTCCTATGTGGTCTGGCCGCAGTTCCCGAGTTCCAATTACTTCTGACAGCACCTCTTCCTTCATACAACTCTCTCGTGTAAATGGAGCTTTGTCGGCCTGTTTTAATGCTTTATGTAGCTTGGGAGGTTGTCTCGTTAGTGTGCCGCTTCAGGCGGCCCCGTGTGTGTACTGTGCTGATTTTCACCCTTTTATGGCTGCGCACTAGTGGGGGGAGTCTCAACTGTGAACTGCAAGAGCACCACTGCTGTAAACTGCCACAGTGCGGTCTTCCAGACTAGCTGTGGCTGTTTGCATTTCCTGTTTGCATCCTTGCTTGTGTATCTGTCAACATGATATTGTTTGTTGATATGTTGATGACTCTATATTGTCATTCTGGGGTGCACATGCTGCAAGGCAAGCATAGAATCAGCAAAGCTTGGCAGTGGGCTAGTTGGTTTTTGAACATCTTGAAGTGTGTAGGTGCGCCGTGTTACTCAGGCGTACAACGGACGGGAATAATCAGAAAAGACACGGGGAAGCGCTATCAACTATTTGTTGCGGGGAAAGGAAGGGTTATATATAATATTAACCATAAAAAACACACAGAAGAAAACTTATTGGTAATCAGGAGACGTAACGGGGCATCTGCTCAAAATGCATGAAGCTTATTTTACGCGCCGACAGCCGGATTGAGGGAGCGCTGATGCTCTCTCCCTAGCATAAAACACTTTGTGTGTTATCTTGCCTTTGGAGCGGAACAATATTCAACAATTTGAGAGTTCACAAATCATACAGAAATGTCAAATTTCTCACAAATTGGCCCTTCAGCTTTTTTTTGTGTGTGTGTGTGTGCGTGCGTGCGTGCACGTTGATGGGCATGATGGCCACCATGCTTATATGCGTCTGGCCAAAGGCATAAACATGGTGGTTATTGTGCTTTCTGACAGCATCATAAGTAATGGCCTCCAAGCATTATATTTTTCCGTGTGTTCGTGCGTCGTGACACATTGTCATCATTACCATGACAGTGCGAGGTGAATGGGCATGTGACAGCCTGGTGTTAAGCCTAATAATGCCACACTGTGAGATGAAACATCATCAACCCGTTGCTCAATGTACGTTGAGCATAATGCTGCTTGGAATGTTGTGAGTTGCAACTGCAAGGTTACTCAATGTTACGCACAACCTCAA
Organism: Haemaphysalis longicornis; assembly: GCF_048455015.1. NCBI lineage: Eukaryota > Metazoa > Arthropoda > Arachnida > Ixodida > Ixodidae > Haemaphysalis > Haemaphysalis longicornis. The sequence goes on along the minus strand of NW_027526203.1, from coordinate 351,519,535 downwards.
AGTGAAACATCACCCCAACAGTCTGCGCATACCCAACAGTTGCTGCTGCTAGTGTGCATGCTGGGGCTTTGGCCAAGCAGTCCAGAAGTTAATCGGTTCATTTGAGCACAAGCACTACGAGGGTTGACCACTAGAAATCCGTGCCGGTATTCTGAAGCCTACATACAGTAGAACCTCATTACAAGAGACACTGTTACAAGACACACTCGGTTATAAGATACATTTGAAAATGATTTGGTTGGTTTTCCATGTTCACTATGTTAGCAACATTGCATACAAGAGACATGATTACAAGAGATACTCTGTTACTAAGGACAACTTTTTTTGGTCCCTAGAGTAAATTCTTCACTATTTAGAAGAGACACAGTAAAAGGGGGACATATGAAGGACCTTGTGGAAAACTGCCCTGAAGATGAAGCTTGTGCCAGCATCCAAGAGACCGCAGAGGTTCCAGAAACTTTTGAGGAGTTTGTGTCTGCAAATGTGGACCTCGTGTGTTTGAGGAGCCTACAGATCATGTAATCCCCGTGCAAGTAAATGTTGCCCTAGAGGCTAAACCAAAGTTGGGAAGGAAGCTGATACAATCTGCAGCCCCTAAAACTACCATGAATGGCTTTCTTAAGCCATAGAGGGAATTTTCTTGTCGACCTGTCTGAATACACTTTGATACTGATTTATAACAAAGGGGTCATGCTCGACTCCGCACTGTTTTTAGAATTTTTGGTTACAAGAGACATGTTTCCCAAGTCCCTTAAGTGTCTCTTGTAATGAGGTTTTACTGTACCTGCTGTGGGGTATTGAGCAACACTTTAGAAGCAGGAATGTATGCTGCTTTCTCACTATGGTTGTTGGTTGTCGCAGCCAAACCGGCTGTCAGTTTGTTTTTCTATCACCCCAGTCGTCAATACCGCAAACAAGACCAAGAATGTACGCACATTCCATGACGTTGCTTTGGTTTAGAGAAGAATGCCTGTCTAACACTAATAGGGACTTTGTAATAAGTCAACATAACCACAGTGAAGCATGTAACAAATTTATGGAAAAGTTATTCCATGTATATATTGCACATCTTTTCCTGAAAAAAAACAGTTGCTTGCCCAAAGAAAGCCCACAAGCTGTGGATGTTCTGAGAACTATTAAGCATCGTAAAGAAACGCAATCACCTATGCAGGTATTTTTCACAAAAACAATTTAGAAACTATGTGACCGGTGGACTTTTTGTTGCTCAAAAGCAACATAAAAGCAGCTGAGCTATATACCGTAATTACCCGATTCTAACGCGCCCCCGATTCTAACGCGCACCCGATTTTTCAAACAAAAAACCGAAAAAACTTGCACCTCCATTTGTAACGCGCAAGGAACTTTGTGAAAGAAAAACGAATGCGAGAGTAACGGGCGATTTATTCCCCGAAGTAATCTCACTCCTCGTCGCTCTCCGAAAGCTCCTTGTCGCCTTCCGCTGACCGCAACATCTCGTCATTCGTGCCGTTAAGCGCGTTCGCGATGCCACACTTCTGAACAAACGTTCAACCATGTTCGATGGGATCGTGGCCCACGCCTCGCATGCCCATCCCGCGAGCTTCTCCAGAGGCATGCGCTTCAGCCAACCGCTTGCTGTGAACGCGTGGGAGCCGCTCGTAAGCCGCGGAAGCGGCGCACCTTCGTTGCCGCTGCTTCCATTGCTGTTATCAAACACGCAACTGGAATAATTTGACGATTTGTGTGAACGCCGAAAGAAAAGCCTAGGCGCCTAGATCCGAAAAATCGTTGCTAAAAGCTTTGGCGCCATCTTGAGATGGCGATGGCGATGGGTGGAACGAAATTTCAGCTGTTTCGGCAGTTTCGGTTTCGTATCCGATTCTAACGCGCATGTGATTTTTCGGCCTATTTTTGCGGAAAAAAGGTGCGCGTTAGAATCGGGTAAGTACGGTAATTAGTCAACCACCAGAGCCATTTACAAAGATAACCCGCCGCGGTGGCTCAGTGGCTAAGCCGTTGCGCTGCTGAGCACGAGGTCGCAGGTTCGATTCCCGGCCGCGGCGGCCGCTTTTCTGATGGAGGCGAAAAGCAAAAACGCCCGTGTGTACGAGATTTCGGCGCACGATAAAGATCCCCAGGTGGTCAAAATTAATCCGGAGCCCTCCACTACGGCGCACCTCATCGCCTGCGTTGCGTCGGCGCGTTAAACCCCACAATCAATCAATCATTTACAAAGATAATGCAGAATGGTGAGTTTTTACGTGGTTTGTATGCAGGTATTTTTCACAAAACCAAATTAGAAACCATGTGACCGGTGGACTTTTTGTTGAAGCAACATAAAAGCAGCTGAGCTATATAATTAGTCAACCACCAGAGCCATTTATAAAGATAATGCAGAATGGTGAGTTTTTACGTGGAACGGAATCAGCCAGTGCGTTAGTTGAATTTATGTAACAGTCAAAGATGAATGCCCTTTCACTGTTGTATGTTCGTGTAGCAGTAGTATCGACATGTCCTGGCTGCGTGAGGAAACAAGCCACCAAACAGGGCACAGCTGTTGGATCCGATGAGAACTGCAATATTGCTAGAGCATGTACTTCCCTGCGGTCACTATTTGAGGAATTCTTTGCCTAAGCTTTAAACTTGTCCCTACTGAAACCAACATGGGCGGTGTATTGCACCGAAGCAGACGGATTCGTAGACACTATGTCATTAGTGTTGCTGTTGAAGCATACTGGCTCTGATGAACCCTGATAATGATATTTGGATTTTTATTGTGCAAGGCTGATTGAGGGCAAAGAGCACCAAAGGATAGTTATTTTATGAAAGTTATTGTATGATTATACTCCAAACATTTCAGTACAAATAAACGTAAAATAAAATAAAAGCAATGAAGGTGACTGCTGTAACAGGGCCAGGTTGTCAAGATGCATGATAAGAAATGAGATGTAAAAATTTGACATCAATGAGAAATTTAAAAACGCGTTTGATGGAAAACATGGGCTCGTCTCCTAAAAAGTATGCTGTGTGTCGGGGGAATATGTTGTCTGTCTAGCTCAGGAAAATGTTTGTCATGTGGTGTTGAGTGCCTTGCATGTAATTAAGATGTGAACTACAGATAGGGTCTCTCCGCACCTGCTACACAGGGGTCTTGAAGATCTTGTGAGCAGATATGAGCACGTTGCATGTGTGTGCCCTGTCCGTAGCCTAGCCAAGGTGCATTTCGGTGTATCTGTTGCATGTGTCAGTGGTGTATGGTCCCAAGTGTGGTTTTATTACTTGTAATTTATTGTCTGTTTGTTCACTCCAGGGTGTTTGCCATGTTTTACACAGGTGTTGTCTGATGTGTGGCTTGAAGTCAGTGTAGGGTACCGTGGTTATGTCTGCTGTGTTTCTGAGTGTAGCAGCAGCAGCCCTCTCATTGGCCAACTTGTTGCCAGCAATCCCAGCATGTCCCGGGACCCAGCATAGGACCATTTCATGTTTTTTCTGTATACACAGACATGATGGTGTTAAAAACTAGATGAACTGCATAGTTTTTGCTGGGCTTGTAAGATGACAGTGCATGAACAACACCTAATGAATCTGTATAGATGATGGATTTGGATAGATCACAAGACGCAGAGCGAACTTGCCAAGGTGGTAAAATGTCTGAAAAAGACGATCTGTACACATCTAAAAGGGACACATTAAGATCCAAAACATCAAGCTATTTGAATAATAAATTATCATGAAAAAGCCATTTTTACTATACAATTCTATAAAAACGAAAACAAGACTAAATTGTCAGGCAGCCCCCAAAATTTCTCTGCAACTGTATGTTCGTCATTGATAGCGAAAATGCAGACATGGTGGTCTGTATGCATGTGTGTGTACACACTTTCAGCATGTTTCATCTCCTTTCCTAGAATGAAGTAAACAAGTTTGAATTGTTCTCCCCTTGACGTGCACAGTTATTGTATGCTAGGACAGAAGGAAGCATGACCTCTCAAGTTTACTGTAGGCGTGCGAAAACCGAAGTTCTGCTGACATGCTGCAATTTATGTTTGGACACAGCGATCGAGCCTACATTCCCTGGCCATGTACCTTTCCAGATAAACCCAAATTTTGCTGTGAAGTTGATCGCAGAGGTACCTCCCAAGGCAGTCCAGGCTCGTACCACATGGTGCGACGGTGGGGACGGGGCCCTTGGTCACCCTAGGGTCTATATTAATTTGGTAAGTCCCCCGTCTGCTGTTCCGAATGCCTTGCATATGGGGAAGTGACACATTTAGAAGCCAACCTGCACTGCTAAGTTGCTGGGACGCTGTGCTGAGCCCGGCATACTTTGCGTCATACCAGGAGCCAGCGCCAGTGGCTAAGGCGTTGCGCTGCTGAGCACGAGGTCGCGGGTTCGATTCCCGGCCGCGGCGGCCGCTTTTCTGATGGAGGCGAAAAGCAAAAACGCCCGTGTGTACGAGATTTCGGCGCACGATAAAGATCCCCAGGTGGTCAAAATTAATCCGGAGCCCTCCACTACGGCGCGCCTCATCGCCTGCGTTGCGTCGGCGCGTTAAACCCCCACAATCAATCATCAGGAGCCAGCGCGACCAAATTTTTACTGTAAGCAAAGGACGAAAACATCCATGTACACAGCATATAACACGTGTTAAATAGCATCATGCAGTTTATGTTAATACAAAACATGTCACTGCAGTGCAGCTCATAGGTGCCGTTTCAGCAGGTTAGATAACCGGACGATTAAAACCACCCGAAAACAGACGTGTGTGGCACAATTGCCAAAAAACAAGACAGGACAAGACAGTATTCTGACAAGACAAGAAGTAAAGCTAGCTAGTATGTTGGCTGTCCAAGCTTTTCTGAAAGCTTGCATTCCTGCGCCATGATGTGGTAGTGGTTCACGCTGTAGTGAAACATGCTAAATCGCTGCACCTTCAGCGCTTTCGTCATTGTGCTACACTTATCCAGTTTGGTTTGCTGAGCAAGGCCAAATCTTAACAAAGCCATATGTGACAAGTTTGAGAAACATCAGTGCAAAGTGGTCAAAGGCCTCCCAAAAGTAGCCAAGACCAATGACCCTCAATGGTACTGCAGGATTAATTTATCTGAGGGCGAGGCAGAAGTCACCCAATTGAATCACATCCATCCCGAATGAGTCATTGTCAAATATTTGGGCCTGAGCACTGCAAGCTTTCTGAGGATCCTCCTTGCTATACCAGGATGAGAAAATGTGGTGGTTTGCTAATGCTGCGTAGGTACACCCTACATTATGAAAGCAAAAGACAAGCCTAAACATGGCAGTGCAGTAAAAAGGTCCGAAATCCTACCAAGGATCTCAATGTGCCCCACACTACACAGACGCTGTGCTCGACAGGCAACTGTGTCATTTTGGCTGCCTTCTGGATCATTGCAGATAAATGGAAAAAGGCAAGAGGGAGAATCTCCACCTTCAAGTCGTATGAATCTATACGAACTGTTGGTAAACTTGGGGACCTTGGCGAAAGTCAACTAGGTGAACTGTAGCATAACAACTTATAAAGAAAAGTTCCCTCTGCCGTGAAGGTGTGTTGCACGGACACACCTAACAGTAGCAAACAAAGACACTCGGAGGGTTGCACAGGTCTATGAGACCACTTCATCAATCAAAAGGTCAAGCTATATTGAAGCCGTCCCAAAAGGAAATGACGAAAACAGTATGTGAGTATATGTTGAAGAACCTGCAGGTGAAGTAAATGCTGTGGTGACTCAAGGGGCAAAGGTGTTGCACTGCCGAGCACAAAACTGTGCAAGATTTTGACACACTTTTTCTAAACTAATGTGCAGCCCTTCGCAATGGTGCGCCTATCACCAAGCTGTAGATTTGGCTCCTTGAACCCCTTCTTGTGTTGCACTGGCTCCCTTGTGGCGATTATTGTTTAATATGTTTGAGCTTTTCGTCACTCAATTCATTAGTGTACAGGTGAAAAAGACTTTTTAAGGGGGTACACTTGTCTTAAGGACATTTTTGTTATTTTTTAACTTATGTGCCTGAGATTCACAAATTAAGTGTATTTTAACATCTTGAGCACAAATATGCAGTCAGTTTTAGTCTATGTGGCATAAGTTCAGAGTTGTGCAACATGTTATGCCATTCCGTTTCGGGCAATCTTTTTTCATTATCTGCCTATGAAATACTCGAATACTTTTTATTCCTTTGTGCTTTGTAGACAGCTTTGTAGATGCTTATGATACAGCTATGATGTTTTGCAGGTGGATTCTTTGAAGGCTGTAGACTGCAAATAAAATTAATACAGAAAATAGATTTTTTGACAAATTTTCGCTACTCTAGACCAGTGTCCCCCCTTAAGTGAATATTTTCATGATTGCATTTTTCATGCAGCAGTTAGTTTGTTGGCAGTTCTGCTACAGACTCTGACATTTGGCTTCTGCAGGATGCACCTGGCAATCACACCTGTGGTTACTGTGGTCTCCGGTTCTACCAAGACCATGCTTCCAAGGGTCACCACTGAGAAGTTGAAGATTGTTTCCTCCTCGTCAGATAGAATAATAGGCTTGTTGTGCTGATCTTGGGCTGCTCTTACCTTTTCACAGATGCGTATTGGGCACCACAACACTTTACAACTGCAGTTAGCAGTGTGGAAAAGGAGACACTGTTACTTGACATGATGCCCCTTTACACTACGGTGTCCACTACTAAAGTTGAATTTATGTATCGTCTTGGATGTTTGTTTTTTGTACTAGTACCACAAATTGTCTAAAATCTTGTGCACCTGCAGGATGCATATATCTAATTTTGGCATATGCTTTTAACCAGTCATGGGCACGTTACCAGTAAAAAGTAACTCTGTTACAGTTACAGAATCTCCAAAAGTAACTTGTTACAGTTGCAGTTCCTGTGAAAAAGTAACGATGTTACTTTTCCGTTACTGTATAAACCCAAGTAATGTATCACAAACCAAATGATAGTTTATTTAAAATGTACGAAGGCATGCGGGTAGTCAGAATTGCACGTCGTAAAATCCTAGATGAAAAGAACCTAGAAGGTGGTGCACTCATGCCCATGGCCACACCCACAATCGTGTACACCTCATTTTGTTGTATCACGTTTTAAACATGATAGTTTTTCTTGAATAAAGCTAAAACCAGTGCAAAACGACGACATGCCAGAAGAAAGTACAAACAAACACAGCGCTGATACTGTTTGTTACCTTGTTCTTGTGTGTCATAATTTTGTTTTGGTTTTCCCTTTAATGATGTACCGATTCGCCCAATCTTCCGTTTTAGCTAGTCTATCTTGGGCTACTTAAACGTGAGAATATTGGCCTGTCTTTCCCTCGACTCAGCCGCCCGGCCAAAAATGAAAAGAATTCTTGAACGAGAGGCCTCAATGGTTAAAACATTTCCAAACTACTAAATCTGGAGGCAATGTTCATATCTGCCACCATTGTTGGGCAAATGGCAGGCATGTTTGAGGCACGTCATCAACACACAGCAATGTTTGCCGTGTCATTTTAATTAAAAATACATGGCTGCTTGATTCTTGGCATAGGAAATAAATGAAAAAATGGTTTGACCCATCACACAAAAAGTGCTCACAGTCCCCCCCGCCAAGAAGTCCAACAGTAGCGAAACGTACCATCAGACTGTGCGTGAGCAGTGGAACATGGGAGAATTGAATTGACTTGAGCAAACCCCCAGCGTGTTCATCGCAGGAGAGGAAGAGCGCGAGAGGTGGACGGGAAAGAGGAGGGTGTCATTTACGTGGCAGGTACGGCAGAAGAAAAGGTTATTTCACATTTAGCGAAGTGAGCAAGCAGATACACGGCCATTTTATTTTCTTGTTAATGCACTCTTAGTTTTGTGGAATTTATTTGCAAAAATAATTGCAACTTGGGATGAGTTGTTTCTCAAAGTTGGCACGTGAGAGCTTCCCTCGGTGTAATTGCCAGTTTCTTTTTTGCTTGTTCTGCTCGATTCGAGATGAAGCGAAAGTTCAAAGCAGAGACCCTAAGACGGACCTGTGACTGTGGTTTTCTACAAGGAAGATAGTCCCAACTTTCGATGGGTTCCTTTTCTAAACGGCAAGGACAGCCGTGTTGTTGAAAGGGGAAAGGCGGAGAGGATTGGGGAAAGAGAAAAGCCCGAAAAAGTGCAAAGCACAAACTGTGCGTTGGTTTTTAACGAGAGTTGTTGTTGGATATCTTTATATAACAAAAACGAAAGTAACTAACTATTTTCAGTTACAGTTACTGTGTAAAAAGTAACTGTTACAGTTATAAGTTCCTTTAACCTAAAAGTAACTAGTTACAAGTTACCAAAAAAGTAACTAGTTAGCGGTAATGCATTACTAATAACTAGTTACCGCCCAAGACTGCTTTTAACGTATAATGCAGAACAGCTTAAGTTAAGAAAGCTACCACCAGTTATCTCATAAGCGACTCGTTGAAATATACGGCTTGCGTAGACAAAGTAATTTGCAGTGAGTGGCATATTGTATTTGGCATAATCATCATTATCAGCCTGTTCTTGTCCACTGCAGGATGAAGGCCTCTCCTGTGTACCTCCAGCCATTCTTGTATTGCTGCATCTTAGTCGACATTTGTGTCCGAGTTCTGTGATTTCTCCCCTCCCTCTAATATTCTCTCTCTCTCCCAGTAATATTAGTCCTGTCTCGGTAGCTGCTCGGTTACCCTGATGGTCCAGTAGTTGTCTGGAGGGGGCATTCAGGAAGCGCGAATGGGACCAGTCTGGGATGTTCAACATTATCTTGTTCAGTGAATCAGGTGAATGGGGCAAGACACTCAAGGGACACAAGGGTGGAAAAGCGAGTTAGCCTATATTGGTAGATTAAAGTTTCGCGAGTACAAATATATTGCTTGTAGCAGCAGCAGTTGCTTAGTAACGCAGAAAATGCTAATAATGGGGAAACAGGTAACAACGCCCGATAAACTTTCCCGCACTGCAGTTTGAAACATCGCGAATGTATGGTGAAACAAGATTGGTGGAGCTTGTTGAAACGTTCTTTTGAAGAAAAAAAAAAAGAGAGAACGCTGAGGCCGAGAAAAAAAAAAGAGAACGCTGAGGCCGAGACATTTAAATGCCAAATAAATGTATGCTAAAATTTGTGCGGAGCAGGTGTTTTTAAAAGTAGACAAACCTCTGGTAGCAAACATAGTGAAATAGGATGCATCAGCACAAGGCGGTAGGCTTTGTTTCAGTTTCGGTTTCATTGAGAGGTTTTGCCTTGCGCTTCAAGAACAATCAAAAGGCGCATGCGGGTGAATGCAAGAGCCTACTGTGCCTAGTTATTATTTACAACTGCCAGCGGCAAAAGGAGAAGATAATTAGCGCGATCAGCTGGCTACTGGGACATGCCACCCGCAAAATCCAATTTTTGCACGCATACTTTTCAACACTTACCCCCAGGCGGCAGCAGGGAAGTTTCGTGACTAAGGTCATTCGTGACGGGTGGCATGCAGGGGCGGGGCTTGATGACCGACTTTGGCTGGACGCGGCCTTACTAAGATGGTTTAAAGAGACCCTTTCTCACTGGCTTCCGATCTCTGCAACGAAAGTGAAAACCAATGGGAACTTGACTTCAAGAAGACGGCCAAGACAGAGCAAGCTGGGGCCTGCCTCTCTGTAGGCACTTTGCGACATGAGCTTGTGTGTCACAAAAAAAAGGAAGCGAAATGGAAGAGAGAAATCCCAGCCTAAATTATTTATCTCTCAGCAAACAAGGCATCGTTGGCCATTGAACGAAATATGAGAAAGCTGTGAAACGTGTGATTTTTTTTAGTTAAAGTGAAAGTTACTCAGCCTTCACCGTCTCTTTAAAGAGATGCGCTCGGAAAGCTTTTTAATATAGAATTAAAGATGAATACGAATAAATGGAAACTAATGTTGGACAGACAAGCAAAAAGCCTCACCACCTTTACCATAGGTAATGAAATATTTAGAGGTTGGTGACTATAACTGACGAGTTTTAACAACAACCACAAAAAAAAAAATTCGACAGAGAATCAATATGGACTGGGAGCATTTGGCAAGCACTCTGAAATAATGAACAGTAGGCTGCTTCTATCACTGGGGAGAAACGAATGCGTACTGCCAGCAATGATTTGTGGGCAGAAACTTGTTGCCTTACTAAGCGCCATGAAGGAAAACAGCTTAAAGGACGGGCCGAGCAGCCAATGTCGGAGAACAAGCTTGGGTGGAAGACATCATAGCAGAAATTGAGAGGAAAAAGTGAACCTGGGCTCGGCATGCAATGCAGAGAACTGAGAACCAGTATTTAGCATGCTCCCTAAATAATTCCTAAAAAGTATGTTTAATGCGTTTTGGGTAACACACTTGTTACATGCAGTTGGCCACTGTTTTATAGCTGTAGCCAACAGTGAATTATCAGCTTAAAGGGACCAGGAAGACGACGTACAACTCCCCTTCATTCGAAAAATTGTTTTGTCGGATTAGCACTTGTGCCAGTTTTGTCCTGAACTTCCATCAAATGGGCCATATATTGAAGAAACCAAAAGAAAGGGCGGCGACTCACCAGCTCCCTTTTGCACTCTGCTTGCGAAGCAATACATGTAACTTGCATGTTTGGCGATGGCGACGAATCAAGCAACTATTGGAAAGGTATTGTGGCTTGCAGCTCTAACTTTTAGCATTTCAAATAAAAAAATGTTACGTTGTACAATAACAGTAACAAACAGGTACAGTGAAATAGCATTAGGGAAATCAACATGACTTGGAGGTGGACATTAGGAGTGGTTCCCGCAGCAGTGTGACAGCTTTGAGTTGAAAGAATTATAAACAAATCATCAGTTTCTCACTGCAATCAGCTGTTCATCAAGTCCAATTCTAGTCACTCTCATTGTTCAGAGCAGAAACAACGTTGAAGGCTGCACTGTTTTGTGACATAGGGTTACCACACGTTAAAAGGTTTGATCAGGGATTGAAAACTTCCCTTTTTTTTTTTTTTTCAAGGTGGTGCTGAGTAAGTGTACTAAACGGTTGATTTGGCTGCTACCCCAAGTACGTTACAAGGCTTTTCCAATGTCATATAAAGTGGGTAGTTTGAGATCCACTTTGTTTAACACCGATTCCTCAGTGATGGTAGCGCCGTCTCTCTTCAAAATCTTAGCGAGGTACTACCTGTCCAACATTTTGAGTGAAGCAAAGTTGTATCTCTTCTTTGTGGCCCCTCTGATGAGCTTAAAAAGGCCTTGAGTAAGTATGCTACTTGCTGTCATTAGCATTAGCAGCCTGCTACACAAAAGGGGAATTTACACCTTTATTAGAAATGTGTAATGTCTGTTCTGAAAAGATCAAGGCCGTGTGCAATCTTTCTCTTTTTTTTTTCCCGCTGTGCTGGCATATTGGCACATAAAATGCATACACCACAGTAGAGCCAAGGAATTGTCCAGTCATAGCACTTGGTTAACTGAGGCCCATTTGCATAAAGTATGCGGTGTTTTAACATGCGAGAGACTACTGTGGTACTGCAGTATTACACTACCAACATGCAGCGCCACTGCAATTATTGAGAATAGAATATGTAGCAGAAGTGTCCTGTGCTACTACACTGCTCACTGTGGGCAAAAATTTTGAATGTATTGTTCATTGCTTTACTTTCCAGCGGTGAAAATTGACCGTGAGAATTGGCGGAATGCTGCAAATTGCTTTTTACAAGTGGTAGTGGGCTTTAATTGAAGAGGGAACTCCCAGCAAGATGATGTAATGTCTTTAATTAAGTGCAGTGCTACCAGAGCTTCAGCTGGCTTCATCTATTCATTTTATTCCTTTTGTGTTCGGTTTTTGCAGTGGAAGTGCTGCAGAACATTTTTCCACTGCACCCGCAAAATTGTTCTCACTTTTCCACTAATTAGCCAACTGGTGCTGGCAGTAGTACTTCATTTCTTTGATGCTGCCTGTACTCTATACACTGGCACAGCAGAAATCTCCTGTGTAGGAACAGCCTGCAGTTTTCATTTCAGGTCTGTATTGGCTCGACTGTCTTGTGCCTTAATACAAAGATCCAAGTAGCGCATGTGCCATCACCAGCGTATAGCACCTGGGCAGTAGTGTAGACTGCCGATTCTGTATATGGTCCCCGAGCCTAGTGCGTAATAAAGCGATCTGCAGTTACACAACGAATGTCGAGACACAGCCACACCATAAGAGAGCTTCCCCGCTGGAGGCAGTGCCTTTGCTAACGACCCTTTCTAGAATGATATATAGTGTGTGCAAGGGGTCCTGGCAGCACAGGCTTTTTTGAATGGCAGTACTCTCCTGTTTTCCCTGTGGGCAGCTGGGCAAACAATATGTTATGCCTTGCACCACATGGAGGCGTCCGTACAGAGGAGTCCTGTGCACCAGGGTGTTGGTGCCCTGCAAAGGTAGTGCCCCAAGAAGTCTTCTTGGCTTCACGTGCACAAGAGCACCTGTCACAGGGTGGATGGTTCAAAACCTGTCGGGTAAGTCAAGGTCCCATCTGGGAACCTGTATAGACATCTGCACGATGCTGCATGTGATCGACAGTCTGTTCCAAAAACGGCTCCTGTTAGTTTACAATGTTCCATGCAGGGTGCTCCAAATGTTGTTTCCATGCATACGCAAGCCTTCCAAGCTGGCGCGTACCCTGCACCAGACGCACACTTCCCTTTGCTTTCCCCCCCTACACAAGAGAGACTCCCACATTTCGGATTTTGGCACACAATTGCATGAATTCACCCGTACATGGCATGCCTGACAACTGAAGTTTGTACATAAAGCCACAAATTCGAATTTCAGTGTCATTTTTCTTCATGTTCATGGGCAAAAATGGCCTATATTTATGACTGCTGTAGACATTTTTGGCCAACAGACATGCACATTGTTCACGACCCGTGCTACAACAAACATGATAATCTGCACAAAAATCTTCTCATGGGCTTAAGTTGCAGCCAGGGTAAGCAATTTTAGGTGTTTCTTGTGTGCGCAGCAGGTTTGCTTTTGCCAGTGTACCCGCTGTGGTGGCTCAGTGGCTAAGGTGTGGTGCTGCCGAGCACGAGGATGCAGGTTCGACTCCCGGCCGCAGCGGCCGCTTTTCTGATGGAGGCGAAAAGCAAGAACGCCCGTGTGCACGAGATTTCGGCGGACGATAAAGATCCCCAGGTGGTCAAAATTGATCCGGAGCCCTCCACTACAGCGTGCCTCATCGCCTGCCTTGCATCAGTGCGTTAAACCCTACAATAAATCAATCGCTTTTGCCAGTGTGCTAGTGCACAAATTTTTTTTTTTCCCTTTCATAAATACTTTTTTTTGAGTGCTCAGCTTTGTGAATAAAATAGAAACAGTTTTACCGGTGGCTACACATTTATTGTAGGTGTCATATATACATGTATCACAGCTAAGTTGTACAGTGAAGAAGTGAGAGCATTAATCACTAAACCGATGTCATAGCAGTGGCACCACCTAGTACTAAAAGGCAAACAATTTTTCAGAACAAAATAGCCTGCACAGGACTTGCATGCCTCTAAAGCGGAGTGCTCATCAGTTATTGCAACCTGAACCATTCAGCAGGCATTGCCTGGCCATGGGGAAATGTGCACTTCCACTGGAGTAGTTTACAATAACTGGAGAAGGCTTCTCTGTAGGAACTGAACACAGGGGATAAACGGTGTTGACCTCAATGTGCGCTTGCTGGCGGCAGCAGTGGGTCACTGATGGTTGGGAAGCCACTGAAATGCAGTTTCACACAGCACAGGTAGAGCCAGAATAAAGTGGCAAAAGCTTCTGCTGCCGTTTTCTTCTATTTTTGCTCTTTCAAACTTTCCAATAATGAATCAGCTAGCTTGGCCTGCCTTCGCCAGAAAACACAGCTGGCACGGCAAACACTCTGCATTGCTGCACATTTCCACAGCACATACTTGGCGAAAAACGGTGCTACAGGACACACGAGTTTAAAATTTGCAGCACTGTTTAACATTGCTCATTATTACACATGGACAGTACACTGGCACGATATGTATGCTCGGGCAGGACTTGCGCACTAACTATGAGTTTTTACACACACACAAAAAAGTGGCTTCATGTAACCAATAGACAACGAGGGAAGCAGCACAGTGAAAAGCGCTTTAAGCATATTGAAACGGTTACGCCGGCAAAAGCTTCATCCTTGGGCTAAAAAGGACACACAAAAAAAAAAAAATGAAAATGTCAGTACAGGGCTACAAATGCATTTTTTACCAAGGCTTTTTGTCGCCAGAGCACTTCTAGCAATGGCTCTTCCCTCTTGGCTGACACTTCTCATGCCTTTGGCAGGTTCTTGAAAGGCACAAAATTGCATAATTGGCTTTTGAATGAGCAGTGATGTCCGGACAAAGTACACATCGGTTCAGCATAGACTAATGCAAAGTATAAAGCCGAGTTCACTACAGTCCTCCAATCTTTACGACCGCACCCCTAGATAACACTGAGCAGAGCTGCTAAGACAATTTCACAGAATAGTAACTATAAGTCAACCGATGCTCTTTTTCTCACACTGAATCATGTATCACAGGATTTGTGTGCGTGAGGCACAAGCAGCTCTCCAAGGTAGCTTTTTCAATGTGTAGCTTGCCAAGTACAGTGTCCATGGAGCACTCACTCAAAAGCCACAAGACTTTCTGTAGCCTAAACATGTAGCGTATTTTAGCATCCAGCCAACTGCAGTGTGAAATGGCTTGAGTAGTTATAAAGGAAACTTTATACTGGCTTTCTGCACCAACATGTGCGTTGTACAAAGACTCCACCCTGTTGTAGACGTAAAAAACAATTTTTAACCTGTGCAAAATGGACAAGCAGCTGTAACAGGTGAACTAGGTTTGTTTTTAAGCATGCAAACTAAACCAAAATGGCAGGTAGTCACTAGCAAAAACATTACTTGGGAAATCTGCCATGCCAGAGGCAGCTGTAATGCAAGACGTGTTCACAAACTAGACTTTTTAACGATTTTTTCTGGTACTCCTTTGTGCATGGAAAAGGAAATGGTGGGAGGTACTTAAATGGGCAGTGTAATACCATGTGCCCATCGAATGCACAGAAAGCAAGCAAATTCTGGCAGATCTGGTGGAAGGTCATTTTCGCCATCAAGGCAAGACCCAACCGGCAGCGTCTCTAGCTGTGTGTGCCCAGTAGCGGACTTGGTGCAAGCAGCAGCTCTTAACCACAAACCTGACGCTGTTGGCGAGTACAGTGCCACACCTTTGATTGCCGATGGCGCTGCTGGTATCCTGGCGCAGGTAAATAATAAAAAGCCTGCACATATGAGACTTTGGTGCATGTTACAACCCCAGCCAGGTGCTTGAAATTAATCCACAGCCACTCACTTTGGCACACCTCATGGCTAGGGATTTCTTTGGTGCATTAAACTCCAAATTAAAATTGTAAGCAGAAGACGCATTCTGGCCAGATTGCCATTGTTTGATTAGCACTAAAGGCAACTGATCAGGCGTAAGTTATCTAAGTGCATGCAGCAATACCCATGCTATAAAACTTGGGCCTTCACACTGAGTTCACAATTCAAACACCAGAACCTCAGTAATCCTGCACTTCGTGCAGCAGTATATACAATACTCAAAAAGTATACAAAGTACAGACGCAACACACGAGCTATGTTTACCCTGTATGACACAGAACCAAGGAACTGTACAGGAAGGGATGCTGACACGGCATGCATTAAGGGGACCATGAAGACTATATACAACTTTGCTTCGTTCGAAAGGCTGAGCAGTTTGTACACTCTACTACAATTGCAATTACAACTTCAATTCAATTTCACACCTCACTACAATCAGCAATTACTGTTTATAAAATAAATGGATTTTAATTGCTCGCTTACTCCGCAACATCACGTGGCAAGGGCACCGTGATATAGGTATGGGGGCAGCTAAAAACGGACCATCAGTACATTGACTTGACACCGTCATGAAGAAACTGCAAGATTGGAATCGCTGATCAAGACTAGCAAAATATAGCACAGCATTTCAGCATTTAATACCCCTATGCCATTTAATGATGTATGCATGGGTTTTGTTCTTGCTTCAGGCAATGAAAGTGACTAGAACAAGACCACTTGCGCTCGCCTGAACCCTCAATGCGTTCTGGAGAGGGGGGGGGGGGGGGAACAGGCGACATGGCTTTTCTAACCTCAAAAGCCATAGTACTGTTGAGAGAGCTATAGATGTGTTGGATGGTGCAATACCCTTCATTGCATTCACCTCCAAACCATGTTAATTTCTCTTACATTGTAGCTGCTTGTTATTCACTTTTACCTCCACAAAAACTTTTTTGCATGAAACACGAAGAATTCCAGCTGCAAGCCCATAAACCAATTTTTGTATGCAGTTGACATGGTTGGCATCAGCCAGTTGCACAAATTAAACTTGTGGTGTTAATGTTGAGTGTGAGAAAGTAGCTGGCGAGTTGCCCCTGCTTAACTCATTTGATTGAAGTTCACACCAAAATTGGCATGTGTGTTACTCCGATGCGGCAGCCTTTCTATTGGAGCGAAGTCGTACACCGCCTCCATGGTCCCTTCAGGCCAAAGCACTGACATGCCACAAAAGCTACAGATAAACTGCATATTGTGTTGTGCACAAGAGCGATGTCACTGCCTTTTGCACAACATGTGTGCAGCAAGGCTTGGCTGGTGCACGTACAGCCAGTGTTTTTCGAAAAACTGCATACAGTAGTTGAAAACCTATAACTGCACTGCACCCTGGCTGAGGCTAGCTGCTACTACGCTGGCACATCTGCCATAAACTTTGATAACCACACTGCCTCATGGTTTTCAGCAGCAGAGAGCTTGAATAGCAAGCAGCAAAACAGCCAGCGAACACAGCACCTTCCAATTATGCAGAGCGTCAGAGTGACATGTTTTGTCTGAATGCTGGAAGACCAAGCAGGCTTTCTGTCCAGCAGCTGCTTAAAAGACAGCACGCAAGCCCTGGTTTTGCTAAGGACTTCAGTCATGTTACAAAGGTATTCTCTACGATGCAAAGCAAATCTGCAACTTGGCAACGTGACTGTGGGCTCACAGCCACGTGATTACCAAAGATGGGCCCATTCAGCTCCCCCCTGCCTGTTTCACATTCCAATTGCCTTGCTTCCACATTACTGACTAACTTGTGCGGATGATCTTATACCGCTACACGTAATCCCTTCCATTCCCTGCATCCTGACCACTCACCCTTTCACATGATGGCTGGGCAAGCACTGAATGATCAATAAATAGACATGGCTTCTCAAGTCGACAAGGACACACAAACTTGACAAACGCCCACACAAGCACACAGATCCCAAAAGATGACTCGTCTGGCAGCAGCCACTGTTGCCAACAATAGCTGCATACAAATGCTACAAAAGTGTACTCGTGTGAGCAAACATTGTGTACACATCTTGTGTAGTACAATAAACACTTGTGAGCTTGCCATGTTCAATGCATCAAAATCCTGACTCCACTTGATGAGTAGTATAAATAAATGTAATCTGATCACATTTTCTGCAGAAACACTAAAAAAAAAATCAAAACTCACAATGTAAATACCGAGCAAAACTGAAGCCACCATGCACAGTATCAGTAGTAGCCTCAATATCAATCGAGGTTCCCAGCCATCCAATATAAAACATTAAAAAAATCTAATCATTTCCACTGTAATTTTATCACTTTTCGTGCGCAGCAGCCAAAAGAAAATTTTCCGTAGTAATGTGTACTATGTAGTACTGGCCCGCCAACTACCCGGTAACATCTAACCACACGCATGAAACATGTAATAGATAAATACACACACACAACAAATTATTTTATATGGAGACAACGCTATAGGGCCTATCACCACGTGCACAGAAAGCACCGTCTAGCTAAGGCTAACCGCTTAACAGGGCAGAATTGGCTCAGTCAAACATGGCAAGCATGGGTAAAGCATTGGCATGCTTCAGTCGCAGAAAACTTTGCTGATATAACAAACAGATGCATACCAACAGAATAGTAAAGTCATTTTCCCCACTTGATTTCTTTGTACAATCATTCAGTGAGCTGGTTTGCTCATTGCGTGCACTGAAGATCAATTCACTCCAGAAAATAATCAACTTGGACAGCTTTAAATTATAATACAAGCAAGAAGAGTGATAAATAAATGAAAAGAAAGTAAAACACACAAGCTCGTTCGTACCTACACAAAAACACTTGTCTCCGTAAACAAATAATCAATGACTGTGGCCAACACAAGCTTCTGCAAGCAAGCAGAAACTGTTACTTCTGCTGCAAGACTGAGGTCTGTTAAGTAGATATTTCGATGTGACAAAAAGTATGGCTCCTACCACTACCAGCTAACTGACAGCACGTTAAAAAGTCCCTGCTCTCATTCGGCACTCACTCTTTATGTGCGTTCGTAGTCGTACAAATTGAAATACACGGCATTTCAGTGAAACTGAAGTGCTAATGTCATTTTACATCAGAGATTCGTTGCCATTCAAAGCACCAGAAGAGGGAGCAAAAAGTGGCATTTGACAGCAATTAGTCTTTGTCAATATGGTGACCATAGTCCTTAAGGCGGAAAAGGGGCATTCCGACAGCAGTGCGAGGAGGAAACAATTAAAAGTCTTAACTCGCCTGCATCACTGCCATTTCAAATGTTAGTGCATCAAGAAACAAATTCTGGGTCATGAAAAAGTTGAGTAATGTCAAAATTCAAAAACGTACTTAAAAATTTCTCGACCGCGTTTGCACAGAAATGTTGGCAGCATGTTTAAAAATTGCATCTGCAGCAAGAAACCCAGTGACGGTTTCCACCCACTAAGAACGAAACATGGCACTTTCCTGGGGCCAAATGGGATGCCTGGAACACATTGACCAAGACTCATCTCAGCGCAAGGCCTTAAAAGTGTGGTGATGAAACCGCACAGCGCTCAAGTCATAATACTGCTGCAACACTGAGCAACTCGAATAGCTGAAGCAAGCAAATTATGTCATCTGCGTACTAAAGGGTGACCATAGTGGATTTTTGTTAACCAATGTATTTCATGAGACTAAAGGCAAGTTTGTCATCAAACCTTGCGTTATTAAAGCCCCGCCACAGATCACAAAGACATCTCGACACAGGAGGGAACATTTTTGGCACAAGGTGTTTAATCCTGCAGCCGCAATCGGCTTACGGAGTGGTTGCAGCTGACTCCCATGTGAAAGCCCCGCTCATCCACCAAGACTCTGCAGCCTGGCGGCTCTTGCTTGGCAATCGGGCTCTCCCTAACCAGTGTATGCTCCAAGTTAAGCCACTGAAGCTGCGGAAAAACATCGACCAAGACCTTCATGGTCTGCAATGTCACTGTTGTACTAAACAGACACAGCTCTTGCAATGCAAAGCACCTTCCCTTGGACAAGTGCAGAATGCCTTCATCGGTAACCGCCGTGCTGCCAACATACAGTCGCTGCAGTGCTAGCGCATTTTCAGCAATCGTGCGAATGGCCTCATCTGTGATCTTAGTGCCATCAAGGGCCAGGGTTTTCAGGTTGTGCCCTCGGCTTACAACCAGTGCCACACCTGTGTCGCCAATGTCCTCGCAATACTCCAGGTAAAGCTCGCGAAGATTCGGAAGCTGCGTTACAAAGGGAATGTCCTGGTCTGAAACACACCAGCAAAAGCTCAGGTCGAGGATGCTGAGGTTTCGAATGGCCAGAAGGGAGAAAAACTGGTCCACTTGAAAGAAAGAGTGCCGAAGTGACAGGGTCTTGAGCGTGGGCGGGAAGTCCCCCACAGTGACTGGGGCAAAGTCGTCGAGGGTGGTGAGAAGGGCACTCTCAATCACGAGCGTGGACAGGTAGGGGCAGTGGGCCCGAAGGTCACGTAGCGCTCCCGGTGACAGGAACAGGCCACAATGCAAGAAGCTGGACACATACAGCCAGCGTACAGAGTCCGTCAGAACCGAAGCCAGCCTGTCCATTTGCAGCGAGGTGATCTCGGGCACGCTGGCATCCACGCACGTCCACAGGGCTTGGCTCCGAGAAAGCCCGTACCAACGGCGACAGACCCTGGCAACAGCACGTGCACAGGTTACACTCGGTTTCCACTCATGTGAGCACTACTTTCACACAGAAGGGTCCCTGACCCCAGAGGCAGGCCACTGCTCCACGTACGTGCTGCTGGGGGGCCCCTGCTAGGGGGCTATGGCACGGAGTGCACGAGTACTGGCACGTCGATAAGCGAGCTTGTGCTTGTGTGTCATACCCATGCTTGAGGCAAAGTAACACTCCATTCAAAATAAGCAGCGTCATTCCATCAACACCCAATAAAGTTTCTCTCAAGGAATGAATTCATCTTTAATATACTTACAGGAGCCATGAAGAGAAAATGCAAGTTGGTTTTATTCGAAAGATTTCGTGTTTTATAGTGCCCCCAGCGCTTGTCCGGATACAAACGATGCTTTATTCAGTGAGAAATTAAACAATTTAGGTTAAAATTTTGATTTTCCCGCTAAATCGTTTGTTTTCGGGGTCTGCAATGACATCACAGGAACCGACCGCTCTGCAGCCTAGAATACCTTCATTCACGCATCCGCCGTACAGGGTAGAGACACGTATAAGCTGGCGCCGCCATTTTGGGTCGCTCGCTCGCTGCCGAAGCAAGTCATTGTGTCAAAACCGCGCTAAAATTATCGCCGCAACGCGGTTTACTGAAGAAGTTTGAATCATATTGTCTGTTTCGCGTTGCTAGGTCTCGTGGGAAACGAAAAGAACAACGCGTTGAGCACGTTGGCCCAATTGCGGCGGCACGGGACCGTTCAAAGGTTGTCTCCACCCTGTACAGCGGTATTGCTTTGTTCCCGCGTTTATTTACGTTACCTGAACCTAGATGGCGCCACCATACCGTAGCAAGCGTTTGGTTTGTTTTTGCCCGTATTTAAACCTGGCTTGTTTTTGTTCTGCGAGAAAATATTTGTTTCCTGAAACAGTGCTCGCTCGACAAATGTGGTCACATAAGACACCGTTGCTTGCGTCAATCGGCCAGTGTCGTCTGAGACAACCCCAAGCCCCGTAGTGCTCTGCACCTAAACCAAGCATGCTTTGCGCAGTACGAACAGCAGTACGCATCAGTACTTCTATGTTTACATGTGCTTTCGTAACTTCCACTGTTTGTCCCATCATTCTTATTGCTGTGTAAAGAATGTGCCCTAAATTTAAGCGCAAATCGCTCGTTCGGCTAGTTTGTAAGCTCTACCTAATTTGCGTCTGCTTCTGCCGGCCTCCGCCAATCGCAGAGCTGGCTCGAATGACATCATAGATTCTGTTGCGGGAAATGAGCTGGTGGGTCGCATGGCCATTCCCTTTTTTCCTAATTATGTAGCTTATTTGAGCGAAGTTTACGTTAAAAGTGGTGTCAGTATGATTCTAACGAGGCAATCTTTTGAATGAACCAAACTTGTGTTTTCTCTTCATGGCTCCTTTAAACAGTGCTAATAACACAACATAAAGCACTGTGTTTCTGGCCTCCCCCATTCTTGTATTAAGTTGTTAGCACTGTTTTAGGTATCACGTCATACCGACTTGCTCAGTCAACAGCTCCTATCTGTACAGTTGCTGCGACTTCCCCATATAATTTTATGTAAACCACATTCAAAGTGTGACCACATGTGTAGGGTGAAACAAGTGGAAAATAATATGTTTCAGCATTCCAGAGCAGGTCGTTACGAATTGGCAACCTTAAACTCATCTTCTACATTTAAAGTGGCTAAGCAGACAAAATGCAAGTTTGTTTTATTCGAAAGATTTGGTGTTTTATAGAGCCCCCAAAGCTTTTCCGGCAGCAAGTGATGCTTTATTAACTGAGAAATTAATCAATTTAGGTTAAAATTTTGATTCCCCCACCAAATCGTGTGTTTCGTGATGTCTGCCATAATGTCACATGGGCGGGTCTTCAAGCGAACTTCAAGTGTGCTGTTCAGTCTGCAGCAGACTGCAGAGCCTTGTTTAGTGTCAATCCTCCTAGATGGTGCCACCATACTTCTCCGCACCGCTATTCGCCTTTGCTTTGTTTTTGTTACACTAGGTAGTAATTGTTTCGCGAAAGATGGGGTATGTTCGACAAATAGGGTCACGTAAGACCATGTCGCTTATGCCAATCGGCCAGTGTCGTCTGTGACAACCCCAAAGCACCGCACTGCTGGGCAGCTATAACAAGCATAGTGCATGCAGTACGAACAGCAGTTCTCTTTGCCCACAATACAACCAGTAAAACGAATGTGGGCGAAGTGAATTACCTCCAGTAATCCACGAACTGTTCAGAGAAAAAAAAAACACCAATTTCAGAAAAATGACACCACTGGAGTTTTCAGATGTGCTTTCTCGTGATGACAGCACCAGCCAACTGCGCACGGTGAAGAGAATGGTTCCTCAAAGATAGCTCGGACAGGAATAGGGCTCCTATGATTAACTAGCCACATTAAGCACAGAACTGCACTCACCCCTGGTGCTCTGAGATAAATTTGTCCCACAGCGGCGCATCTCAGTTCATGAAATCATCGCATCTACTGATTCTGAATATTGTTAGCCATGCACAATAAGTAATCTGGAAAGGCCATCTGACTGTTTTCGTAAAGAACACAGCAATGCAGATGCTCAAGTACATTCCAGATTGCAGGCACATATGCGTTACTTCGTGCCTGCCATCCTGATGCCCTTGCATTTGCTCACACAATAGAATATGTATGGAATAAGGTTGTATTTGAGGAGCTTTTTTTCGAAAGAGTCAAATCCAGCTGAACAGTATTTCAGAAACAAACGAAAATTTGTTAACGGACCTAAATGCAACGCTGTCAAAGCTAACCTCCCCTAGCTGACATCGAAAGCAATAGATATGACAGCGTTGCATTTAGGTAGGTTAAAAAAATTTTCGCTTGCATCTGAAATTCTGTCCAGGTGGATTTGACTCATTCCGAAAAAAAGCTACTCACTTGTTTCACTCGAAAAATATGCTTCACAACTGCTAGTTTGGTAGAGAGAGAACGCACGAAGATAAATTGACGAATAAGGTCCTGTACGCTGCGTCCTGCCCATCTTATCTTCGCATGCATAAAGCATGCGAAGACAAAAAGAAGAGAAAGCTTCAGCAGGAAAGCATCAGCAACAAGCTGACTTATCAAAAATGCTACGAATTTACACAGCACTTTCATAAGAACTAAGCCACTGACAGCAACTTGGTACGGATACTCTTGGCCTGGTTCTGTATAACTGCTTCGCTACTTTAAGTAGGTCGAAAATGACATTCCCTATTGAGTACAATAAGCAGAAGCATACATATACAAGTTGCACACCACCGAAGTGTCAAACATACTTCATCGCGTTGCTCCGAATTTCGACATCGCGAAGCTTTGTAAATCATAACCGCACTCTTTTTACACCATGGAAAAGGCAGACACACTGCAGTGTGTTGCTCTGCATTTCGAAATCGCTAAGCTTCGCACATCATAAAACGTCGCATTATTTGCGCGAACACACGCCCTTTGATACTTGCTGCCCCAAGCAACCCTTTACTTCTTCATTCGTGCCTACGCGAGAGGGCTACGAGGCGCCAGTAACAGCCCTAGTCCTTTAGAAACGCATCACTCGAATTCATTTGAACACGAGGTGTCCAAAACGCTCTCCTGTTAGAAGCTACCTGTCGTTCAAAGCCTGAGCAGCTGCGGGCCGCAGTGTAGCACAAAGGCGAACAAGAGCGGGCCTCGGAAATGAGGACTACGCCTCGGAGAAACGTTGCGTGGAGCAACCAACTCGCAGACGCAAGGGTTCGACGCTTGTCATAGAAAGCTTAGGGATACCGATGTACTACACTCAAAGGCGAATCGCCAGTTACATTTTGCGCCGGCTTTGTTTTGTGCCACGAACAGAGCTTCCACAGCGTGCCTGGCTAGACGTGCGAGCAAGGCGAACTCGATTGATCTCCAGTACTTACCTGCCAACTTTGCATAGATCGGAGAACTTCAGAAGTCTAAATATCTGAAGAAGTACCACGTCAGGTAGCCCATTTGCATCAAATGCTGTCATGGTGTTAGTTCCACGTATGCAAAAAAATCACATGGCGAATGGGAACAAAATTGCTCCGAGACAAAAAAGCGGGAGCGAAGCGCACAGCCACCCAATATACAACCAGACAAAAATCACAATAAAAAAAAATCACGTTTACATGTGGCGCTCTCTGATGGTTAACCTCACAACTACAACAGGATAGGGTTTACGCAGAGAGCACAGACAACGTTGGTACATCCACGGCCGGGTTATGGTGGCTAGAAGGGGGAGGTGCACGGAGGAAGAAAAGTTCTTCCTTTTCTTTGCTTCCTCCATGGCACGGTGCTCCATGGGGAGGTGTGAGCATCGGCCATTGCGTGCTGCGCTCGGAGCTCGGAGACGCGCTGCTTTTCATGACGGCGACAAATGGCGCGCCCGTCGCCTCCGAGGTAGAGTGGGCGGCTCGAGCAGGAACTCTATACAGGAACTCTACTCCGAGGTAGGGTGGGCGGCTCGAGCAGACGACAGCCGCCTCCGCGCCCTATGCGGGCGCTCGCCCAACTGAAATACAGGTGTAAGCGTCCTGCGCGTTTGCGAGTGTGGACGAAAGCAGCTAAGGCAAATGGATTTGAAAAAATGAGGTTTAATCTAGCGTTTAAATTCTTCAGCGGCGACATGCTGAGGGGCCTCTATACATTCACAAACATGTAGTGGAGACCTGCTATGGTCCCGGTAGCACTGAGGAAGCTTCATTAGTTGCGCCGATGACAAATGGAGACACTCGCGCCGAAAAGCTTTGAGGCGATATTGTGCACAAGTCTGCCACATCAAGAAGTTATTGACTGTTCTTGACCACTTGGAAGCTGCAGCTGAGCAGGAATTTCTCAGCCAAAATACAGCTGAAGGCCTTCGTGCAACGCTTCACAGCAGTCTCTCGCTCCTGAATTTCGTGACAGACACTGGGGCTTCAAGCGTATGATGACTTACCGATTATGCCAAGATGCGTAGAAAAAAAAATTCCCCGCATTTCCCCGAGGGGAAGAATGTGAAAGTGCGAATGCACGAGTTGAATTTGCGCGGTTCGGTAATGTTCGCGAAAGAGAGATCACACACACACACACACAACTACAAAGAAAGAAAGATGCATTTATTCACAGACACCTATTTGTGTTGTCGTTGTACTTGATTGCTAGAGCGGATCTCAGCTTTGAAATTTCGTGTCAGTACTCCTTTAAGCGGGTGCATTAGCCCTTCTCACGCCCGATTCCTGGCCAATCCCCCACGTGGGTATGTGCCATGTCAGCGGCCAGGCAGCGCGCGCCCATCTCCCCCCGTTGCCAAGGAAGACGAGGAGATTCCTGGCCAATCCCCCACGTGGGTATGTGCCCTGTCAGCGGCCAGGCAGCGCGAGCCCATCTCCCCCCGTTGCCAAGGAAGACGAGGAGCGCGCGCACCCGCAGCTGTTGCTATGCGGACGGCGGCGGACGCTTCAGGGTGCATTCGCACTTAAAATCTTTTCGGCATTCTCATGCAGATGTCAGACAGCGATCATCATGCAACACCAACACAGTTTTTAATTTCTGTAAATTGCTTGACCTTTTCTGCAGCCTGGCCCTGTCTCCTTCAGCGGTGGCAACATCACCTAAGGTGTCTCCAAAAGTTTCCTTGATCCTCCTGCCGACATCAATTCTATAGACCGGCAGAATAAGAAATGTCGGACACTTGAACGAAGTTCACAAGATGTTGTGGTGTAAGCATGTGATGCTTCTCCGGGCCACCGAGTCGGGTCGGGGCGAGCAGTTGCTGTCGCATAAAGGTGTGAGCGGTTAAGAAACATAAAAGACTGAAAAAAAAAAGAAAAAACACGCTTTTTTTCGTTTTTTTCTTAAATCAAAAGAGCATTGAGAAAAACAAACAGATATTCTCCTGAGAAATTCATTGTGCTGCGACCAATTTGCAGTGAGGGAAGCGCTTTCTGAAATCAATGCCTCGACCAGAAATCGTGCTCAGATTTTGAGAGCGGAAGCTCTTCTGGGACTTTTGACAAGCAGATGCATGTAACAGTTATATTCTTTCACTGCAGCATCGTGTTTGCGGTGCATATTCACCTGTCATGCGGCACGTATCCGGATAATTTATGTTCCATCGTGGCATGGTACCGGGTTTGCGCTATTGTTACTCCACTCGGCTGTGGCACTGGTGGGTTCAAATATCATTCGAACCCAAATGAATTTCTATGTATGTTTCATTTTCTTGTTTTCTTTTTTACAGCCGCCGCAATTTGGTTTCATTCGTGCAGTCGCCAGCAACTGCGGTCACTTTTCGCGTTTGATAAGACAGCTAAGGCTTTTGCCATAAAAAGTGTGTCGAGTGTTTTATTGATCTTTTATACCTTTTAAAAATTCCGCGTTCGCCCTCACCCTGCCCCCCAAAAATGAATAATTAAAGTGGCGAACAATACCAGCTCCAGCAAAGCTATGGTAGGTTTAAAGCAAATATAAATAAATTAACAGGGCTAGAAGCCAAATTTCTTTTTTTAAAAGAAGCCAATTTGCAGGGTAAAGAAATACTGCTTTCCATGTTTCATATATATTCGGGCAGCACGAACATAGAGTGTAAGACGAGAGTCTGCAATCTAGAATGTGCCTGAAAGTAAATAAAGAAAAACAGCAAACAAAATGTCCTAATTGCAAAGTGTTGTAGGAAAAAGTCTAGTTAACAGCAGTGAAAAAGAAAATGAGGAGCGGGAGCAGAAAAAAACAAAGAATACGGAAGGTGCTTCAAATATAAAAGTTCCTCGCAAATGTCTGTCAAGAGGTAGAGGAGCATTTGATCTGGACGAAATTGCCCTTCTTCAATTTTGTATATATTTTCGAAAAACATGAAAAAACCTGTTTCTAACAGTGACTGGCCTGTAAGTTCGGTGGCCTGTAAGTTCGAGCGCACGTGAGCGCGTGCCTCGCGGTGACCGCTGAGCGTCCCAGGAACGCGCAGTGTTTTTAGCAAAAAAAAAAAAAAGGCGATAACCTTGAGGAACGAGAAAATGCCGAGCTTAAGCGCTCCTGAGCGCGTTCCTCGAGGAATGTGACGATGACTACAGGCACAGTCACCGTCACTGGCACAGTGCAAAGTGACGGCGGAACATGTAAATAAACAATTTCAAACTTCTACAAATGCATGGGTGGAGATGTGTCCTTCAGTGCTCTTGTAGTAAGAAATCCTGCAGCTTCGCGACGGTTTGAGCCTTGCGCGACTACTTCACTCTTGCATAGCATACTACGTGGGTAGAAAAAAAAATAAAACAACGAAGTGCAAAGAGTGCTCTCGGATTTTACTTCAAACCAACCACTCTGATTTGCCGGAAGAATCCTGTTTCATTATAAGCCACATGAATAAAGGGAGGCTCTACCCATATATATCTCAGCCACTTAAAGATGCGGTTTCTGCTACGGAAGATGCCTTCACGCACTGTTTCAGTTTCAACAAGCGGAAATGACAGCATCATGGTCCTGATTTCCTGCCTGTCCATTCACACACGGGAAAAAAGTTAGCCGCACACAGAACAGCACAGAAGTGACAAACTAGGTCATCCGGTTCCAAGCACACACAACGCTGCACTTCCTTTTTGCCGGGGAAAATTCATTCCGGAAAGGAAAAAAGGGAAAGTACCTCAAGTTGAGGTGCACAAGATAATTTCCGCTGGTGCCCAACGTACGTGTGAGATATTTTTGCATACAACTTGTGGCACGCGCTGTTTGACTTAAATTTGTTCGTACATATGTAACAATACAAGCAACGTATATACAAATGAAATTGAATGCGTAGTGTTTTTCTTTTACATAAGCTTGCACAATATCCCATTATTATTGGAGATTCTAGCCCTCGTTTCTCTCCGCTATCGGAAGTTTCTTTTCTGCATTCTGCGAGAAAACTAAGATGCACCAGCTGCAAAAGTACTAACTATGCCAGAACCATGTTTGGGCGCTTAATCGTCCTCAATTGGCGCAGTGATAGCAATAATCTTCTAGCAAGAAATGAGCGAAATTCCCGCTGCGACGCAACAGAGGAGAACGGGCGCGCGCGGTAGCGCCGGGGAGCAGCCTCAGAGCCGCCTCGGAAACGACAGCAGCGCGCGGCGCGCCGATGCTTACACCTCCGCCTTCTAAACATAGCCGAGTACAGCAACCAAAGCATAACCAAAGTACAGTGTTCTAAGTTCAGTGGTGGTGCAGACATTACAGTGTGCAGTGTGTACGTGCGCCCTGGTCAGCCCTGGGACGCGTGCCTCCTGGATCGGCTGGTGTCCCTGTGCGCAGCCCGCCATCTCCTCTGTGGTGACTTCAACGCACACCACACTGCGTGGGGAGATGGCGGGATGGACGCTCGCGGAGAGCATCTGTGGGACGCCATGAACTAGCCATGCTGCGCCTCAACCTGTCTGCGCTGAACACTGGTGAGAGCACCTTCCGGCGTGGCAATTGCGCTGCCACCGCCATTGATCTCACCCTAATGTCAGCCGGGGTTGAGGCCACCTGGAGGAGGGAGCCCAGCACGTGGGGCTCCGACCACTACCCACTGCACATCGCACCACCCGACAGGACAGCCAAGCGAGCCGCACTGCACCACGTCACCCACTGGGACCGGTTCCGGCGCTGCCTCGCCGAGCGGCGAGCAGGACCTGAGGGAAGGAGCCGAGCTGTTCCTGGGCCTGGTTTGCTGCGCCAGGCAAGCCACACAGAGCTGCACAGTGGCCGAGGGGGCCACCACGCCGGACCTGAAGCTGCTGCAGCTGCGGCCGGTGCGCAACCGCGCGGAGAGGAAGGCCCAGCGCTCGGGGGAGCGGGCGGAAGGGACGGCGTACCGGCGAGTGGATGCAGCGTGCCGCCGTCACGCCAACCGCCTGAGCCGGCAGCGCTGGGCCGAGCTATGCGTCAGCTCGGAGGCCGACCCACGCTGCCGCCGCCTCTGGGGCATCTTCAACTCCATCTTGAAGCCCCAGAGAAACCGCAACCCCCAGGCTGCCATGGCCATCCACAAGCTGGCCAGCGTGGCGGAGTTGGCTGAACTCTTCGCAGCACACTTCCTGCCGCCACACCAGGCGGAACCAGTGCCCGCTACTGCTGTTGCTGGGACGGGGAGGTGCATCACCCCCTCAACAACGCCCCCATCACGGAGGCTGAGCTCCGCAGTGCCCTCCGCAGCTGCAAGCGTAAGTCGGCGCCAGGAGCGGACGGCCTCACCTACCGGATGATGCGCAATCTGGATGAGGTTGGGTTCGGCCGGCTCCTGGCCGCCTACAACGTCCTATAGGACACGAGCCGGCTGCCATCTGAGTGGCTGCTAGCCATCTTGCGGCCCATCCCTAAGCCAGGCAAGGGCCTTGTGGCAGTCACGGCGTGCTGGCCCGTGGCCCTCACATCCTGCGGCTGCAAGCAGCTCGAACGGGTGGCACTGCGAAGGTTGGCGGCCATCGCAGCGGAGGAAGAGGCCATTCCCGAGCAGCTAACGGGCTTCCGGAGGCACCGGGCAGACACCTACTCCATCGCCGACGTCGTGGCGGCCCTTGAACACGTCAGGGCCTCCAAGCAGGTGGCGGCCCTGGTGCTGCTGAACGTAAAGGGCGCCTTCGACAACCTGCAGCGTCATGCCATCTCCCCGGCCATGGAGGAGGCTGGCATTGCGGGCAAGCTGCGGGGCTTCGTCGAGGCGTTCCTGACGGGCCGCACGGCGCAGGTGCAGGTGGGGGGCGCCCTGTCGGCCCCCCGGCCGGTAGACGTGGGCACCCCACAGGGCTCCGTCATCAGCCCCTTCCTGTTCAACCTGGTGATGGCAGTCCTGCCAGGCTGCCTGCCCAGAGGAGGGGGCCACCAAGTGTACATTTCGGTGTACGCCGACGACATCGCCCTGTGGGTGCTGGGGCCCAAGGGTCAGGGCCGAGCCATTGTGCGGCAACTGCAGGCGGCCATGGATGCAGTCCGTGCCAAGCTGGCGGGTGTCGGCCAGCTGTCGGCGACAAAGACAGACGCCATGCTGGTGCATCCGGACGCCGCCGCCCGTGTTTGGACCCGGCGCCTGACCATCGATGGCGAGGAGCTCCAGTGGAGGACCAGGGTGCGGTACCTGGAACTCACCCTGGACCACCGACTGAACTTCCGGCAGGCAGCCACGGAGCTCCGAGCCAGGGCGCAGCTGGCCACCACGGCAGTGCACAAGATGGTGGCCTGGGACAGTGGCTGCTCGCAGCGGACGGCCCTCCGGCTGTACAGTGCCTCGGCGGTGGGTCTCCTTATGTACGCGCTCCCACTGGTGACCCTGCGGAAACCCACCTGGCGGCAGCTGGAGGGAGACCACCGCAAGGGGGTCCGCGCTTGCCTCGGCCTGCCCCAGAGCTCGCCGTGCGAGAAGACGCTGGCCGGGGCGGGGGCGTGGACCCTAGAGATGACAGCTGACCTGCGGGCACTTGGCCAGATTGACCGGCTGCGACGCGCCGAGGGGGCGGTCCGCTGCTGCGGCGGCTGAGGGGCCACCTCCACTCGCGCATGGGGCGCATGCTGATGCTGTACGAGGAGGTGGTGGCCCCCGTGGACGCGGGACCTGGTGGCCCCGCTCCTGTTCTGGCAGCTGACGTGCGGCTGGACATTCCGGGGCTGCGCAGCAAGCGGCGGACGTTCCACTGCGGGCAACTGCAGCTAGCTCGGGGTGTCGTCTGGGGCGACCTAGACGGCCACGCCCTATAGTTTACACGGATGGCTCGGTGCGGCAGCAGCAGGGGTCGGCCGCAGCGGCCGCCGTGCTGGGAGAGGCCACCCGACAGGCGCGGCTGTCCTATGCCTCTTCTTCGGCCACGGCTGAGCTGGTGGGGGTCGGACTGGGCCTGGATCTGCTGCTGGAAATGGAGCCCTTGCCCGAGCGCTGCCCCCTGCTGTGCGACTCCCGAGTGGCCCTGGTGCGTCTTCAGGACGGAGACTCGCACTCCCTGTTGGTGCGGGGCGTCCGAGAGAAGGCGGCACAGCTGGCGGACCGGGGCAGTCACCTGTGCCTGCAGTGGGTCCCCGCCCACATTGGTCTGGATGGCAACGAGCGGGCGGACGAGCTGGCCGCCGGTGCACACGCGCTGCCTCCGTCGGACATGGTGGCTCATTCGGCAGAGGACGACGCCCGCCTGCTCATCCAGCGACACATCCGGACCAGGCATGCGGACCCGTGGCTGCGTGTAGGAGGGTGCCTGCCGCCTGTGCAGGCCTCACGCCTGCCTCGACGACTGCGCTCGGCCATCCTGCGCCTCCGCGTGGGGGACGTGTGGACGGCGGAGCGGAAGCACCGTCTGGGGCGGGCGACCAGCCCCGCCTGCACTCACTGCCGAGCGCCCGTGCAGTCCCTGCCACCCGTACTATACGAGTGCCCCAAGTTTGCGGCAGGGCGGGCAGAGCTGCTGGTCGTGCTTCACGGAGTGCGGCCACTTGAGGAGCTGCTTTGGCCCCCGGGCAGTACTAGCGAGCGAGACAAAGTGCTCGAGGCCCTGGGTACATACCTGCGGGCCTCGGGGCTGCACAGCGCACTCCACTACAGCTCTGCCTAACTGCCCAGATTGTGGTGGAGTCAGTGGAGTGCTGCTGCTGAAGCAGCTTCTCTACTTGTGTGTGCGTGTGTGTGTGTGTGTGTCCCCTTTTACATGTGTGCTAAATTGTCCTTTGTAGATTCATGTGTTGTCTATATCTGTAGTGTTTCTCTGTAATGTAATTTTCTCAATGTGTAACTGGTTTTTTTTCTTATTCCTTTTTTTTTCTTTTGTGTTTTATATTGTGTACATAGTAATGTCAGATGTTTGGCGGTGAGATGTTTGAGTGGCGCCCCCTGGCTCTGACGTCGTCTTAGGGATTCGCGCCGCTGTCGTCTGCTACACTCCGCTTGTGAGGGGCAGCAGTGCCAACGTTGGCAGTGCCTGGGCTAGAAATCACCCGCTTCGTTGCTGTAGTGCGTTAAAAAGCGTATTTCTAGCGACTAAGTTATTTTGCCAGCTTCTGACGCATCTGAATAATTTTAAGCTGTATCCCCCACAAGTTTGCAACACACGAAGAGCTAGAGAACATCTTTCTTCAGAGTATCGGTCAGAAGATCGTGTGTAACTCGTCCTTTCTTGCTTATTCGCGAGGATCAGTGATCAGAGCTTCTCGATAAGTATTCAAAATGCGTAGGCTTCCCTGGAGTATTTTTGAGATGCTCCCATGGGCACATATTTAACGACGCACAGGCTTGGAATATACTTAACATTTCCGCATGGTTTATATTCTTATAAAAGGCATACGTTATTGTCCGGGATTGGGTAATCACATCCCCGAAACATATTTTTCTGCGACGTATATATTCGAAACGAAGCCGCATTCGTTGTCCACACTGCAAAATGAAGCCAACCTCTCACTGTGCCAGTATCAGGTCTAAACGAGGTGACAGTAGAATTCATTTGTGCCTTACGTATTTGGAGGTGACAGGGGTGATATGTTGCTACCGTCGCCGACGCCCGGAAGAGCGGCGACGAAGCGCGCAGTACCGCGTCCCCGGGTAGCTCTTGCCGGCGATCGCGTACTTTACGAAGACGCAGCTGCTTTGTAAGTGCCATAACAAGTTTTTTTTAGGGCGCGGAAAGGCGAAAAGAAGCAAAATAGAACCAAAACACTGCACGAGCCCCTATCAGCCACGCTGCGCACATCCCGTCAACGCCGCGGAGAAGCGGCGGCAGGCGGCGCAGCGATCGCGAAGCTCGAGGCGTATAGTGATGGCGTGGGCTGATCGACTAGTGTATAGTGATGCGTCTGCGTACCTAACGTCAGGCCGTTTCCCGTATGCAGTTCGAAGAGCTTGAACTCTTGCCTTGCGTCGTGCTTTGTTGTGGATGGGATACATGTTTTTTTGGTACTGGGGCGACAGTGATGTTCTCTCTAGCATGTAGAGGAATGTGTTGTTTAGCTTTATTGTCTTTCGGAACTTCGTAACCCAGTTTTCGGCGAAAACTGGGTTACGAAGTTTCGAAAAGGTGTGTCTTCCCGTCTTGGTGAGTTTTAGGCGTTCCAATTAACTCGTTTTGTGGGCTTCAGCCGATTCCTCCCAAGTGTTGTGCAGGCCTAATTGCAATAATTTGTCTGTAGGAGCAGTGAGGGGTAAACCGAGAGAAAACTTGTAGGCTTTTAGGATCAAGACATTAAGTTTTTCTTTTTCGTTATTTTTCAGGGCTAGATATGACGTTCCATACGTAATTCTACTCGTTATTAATGCTTGCACAATTTTAATGGTGTCCTTTTCTTTGAGGCCATGTCGGCGATTTGTGATACGGTGTATGAGATGCAGAACTTGATGAATTTGGGTTTGCTGGTTATGGAGCGTTGCCATGCCCCCTCCGTCTTTCTGTAGCGTAAGCCCTAGTAGGCGGATAGTTTTGACCTGTGGGATTGGAACGTAGTTTATTTAAGTTCTATGTCCAGAATTGGCGCCGGGGGTCGACCTCTGGTTCGTTTTTTAAGGAGCAGTAATTCGGATTTATCTGGAGAGCAGTGCAGGCCACGTCGGCGAAGGTACTGTTCGGTGGTTTGAATTGCTTCTCGCAAGACGTCTCGCTGCGTGCCGGCAAAGCCCGTGCGTGTCCATATTGTGATATCATCGGCGTAGATACCGCGACTGATTCCTGGGGTATTATTAAATTGTGGTGATATGACAGGGCCCTGGGGTGTTCCTTTCGGTGGTGTCGGCCGGCGAGCTTGTCTGTTCTCAGGTTCCCGATGCCAATTGTCGCTGTGCGGTGTTGCATACGGGAAGGCGTACCCGAGCCGAGCTCCGTCGCCTCCGACATGCGTGTGGTAGCTTGGGGAAGCGAGCGGCCAGCCAATGTTGATGCCTTGAACCAGACCAGAAGCCGAAGGCAAACTTAAATTGTTTACTGCATGACGAGAGATGAGCCAAAGCCAGATGAGAACAATGCCCCGACGGGCGAGCTTACAGCACAGGACTCGAGCAGAGTGACAGCATTGATTTACTGCTCCAACAGGAATAACTGCGCAAGGCACGTGGGCAACCCGCAAGTCATGCGGGTTACCCACGTGCCCTGCGCAAAACTTCGTGGCAAGCTAGTGAACGTGAAGGACAAGCTCCAAAAAGAAAAGTACCCTGGTGTCATTTACAAGATCCCGTGTGGCGACTGCGACTGCGTATACGTTGGTGAAACTGGACCCGAGACGCCTCAAGGAACACCAGCGTGACGTAAACAAAAAGAACATCACCGCGAATGCACTCGCCGAACACGTGGAAGCTCATAATCACAAAATAGCCACAATCATCGCAAAAAAAAAAAAAAAACGCAACGACCAGGCTCCTCGTTGAATCGCTTGTTATTCAAACGACATCAGATACCATCAACCGGACAGCGGGCAATATGCCCGGTATCTACGCGCGTTCATTACGACGCATTTTGAAAGCATGAAAACCGCGACGAAGTCTTGCCTCGCCTCATTGTGATCGATTCCGTAGGGGATCCGAAACGTCAATTTTATTCTTTTGACTTGGTCAGTGACCGCTACTTTGTTATGGAGTAGATCATTGGGTGGCTGCTAGGCTGAGCACATATAGGTAGGTCGTCTAACAGACAAAAAGTTGCAAGTGACATCTACGTATGGGTCTTAAGATGTGATTCTGATTGCAAGGTTTTACGCGCCGACGCAACGCAGGCGATGAGGCGCGCCGTAGTGGAGGGCTCCGGATTAATTTTGACCACCTGGGGATCTTTAACGTGCGCCGAAATCTCGTACACACGGGCGTTTTTGCTTTTCGCCTCCATCAGAAAAGCCGCCGCCGCGGCCGGGAATCGAACCCGCGACCTCGTGCTCAGCAGCGCAACGCCTTAGCCACTGAGCCACCGCGGCGGGTCGTCTTAAGATGTAAAACACAATCTTTGACTGCCAGGGAGCGTTTTCGAACGCAGTTGTATTACCGACCTATGGTTCACGAGCACTGAAGGTCAGCGGAGAGGAAGACTATCAGGGAGGGTTCTTAATCACCGTGGCCCAGGAGAGACAACGTCCATCTGCGTTTCTGTGGCTTAAGATGTAAGCGTAAAAGTTTGCGGCTGCGGACTGATTGTCAGTTTGAGCGAGAAGGTGCCATTTCAGTGTTTCAAAGGGTTTATTTATTCTTCGATGCTTAAAGGCCAACTGCACTCAAATTTCACCTTGGCCAAATTTACCGTGAATGTACAGTGCGTAACTAACTGGGACATGACCGGCAGCCCAGCGAAATGCGTTGTTAATCAGTTATAAAAATTTAAAATAGCTCCGTCGCAGGCGACGCTGCACCTGCCGGCGAAACGCGTAAACAGCCATGAAGCGGAAGTGACATTGCGGCCGGCCAGGTGCTTTTTCCTTCGGCCAGCCAGGAGAAGCGGTCGAGCTCCTTTGGGCGCTCTTCTAGAACTGCTGCGCAGGCGAAGCATTGCACGTAGCTAGGTTTGCTCCGGGCGGCCGGCCGCTTGCGTCCGCTCGGTCGCCGGCTGGGCCGGCTGCAACGTCACTTCAGTTTGGCCGTAAAGGCCGCGCTCTTCTCAGCTTGTTTCAAAATCGCCGATTTTTGATGGATGTTTGCGCCGTAAATACGCGTATTTCAGCTGTCATTTTGTATCATGAAGTCTTTTTAGGCAGACTATACGACAATAAGGTTTTCAAGAGGTCGAAATTTTGGGTGCATTTGGCCTTTAAGCCGGACTAAACATTTTGCTTTTTGCGGAAAGAGAGAGAGAGAGAGAGAGAGAGAGAGAGAGAGAGAGAGAGAGAGAGAGAGAGAGCATGAAGATCTTTGTTACGGAAGAATTAGTTAAGCTTTAGGGAAAAAAGGGTAAAGAGATGGTACGGAGCTCACAGGTGCATCCTGAAGTCTAGGGTGCCAGATGCAGCAGCTCCTTCCCTTGCATGCCTTCTCATCAGCTTACGCTGATATCGAGGTAACGAATTGTCTAAGCTTGTCCGCCGGAAGCGGAAGCCGCGCAGTCCTCTGAGAGGGTTGGTTGGCGAGTATTTTCCTTATTTCCCGGCTGCTTAGGGAAAATGGTGTATATGGGAGTAATTTGTGCAGAAATATTTCTCGGAGCTTACAGAGCTTACGGGAAAAGTGAAAAGTGCGCAATATGACACAGATTTGTGAGAAAGGAAGTAAGCGAAGCATATTGGAACTTCCAAATTTATTTGTAGGTTCCAGTGAGGTACATTAACGACCTAGCGTCGAATCTAAACATCAAGGTGAAGGTCACTGTTTTAAGGTACCTACATCTTTACGCTGTGGAACCTGGAGAGAGCTGGTGAACACAACCGGAGACACAGTCCAGTGTTGAAAAAAATGTTTACTCGATAAACGAAGAGAACAGTGTAGAGCCACGAGGCATTCAAAATAATAGTTTCCTGTCGCTTTATATATCTGAAGCCAGTAGACTTGCCGGTGGTATGCTTGGCAGAAGTGATAGGCAGTTCCTCGGCATGACCCTCACTGAGTCCTACACACGCGCCGCCGAGACGACCGCGAGCTGTGGACGCCCAGCCCAAACACTCTGTAAAGCCATCCTCCCAGCACATCTACGCCATGTAGGGGGAAGGGTGCCGGGCTGGCAGCGGGAGCAGTTGGAGCCCGCCGCTGCGGCCTGCGCTAGGCGCGGAGGACAACACGGAGAACATGATCGAACGCGGAGGAGGTGCACAGCTCGCTGCTGCTGAGGAGGACCACGGCCCTGATCCACCGGCTGTCGCTGGATTCCCATGGGGTCGCAGTGAAGCCATGGAGGCCGAGCTGACAGCCCCCTGGGTGCATCCAAGGGGTCCACCAGCCGAGGCCAGCTCCTCAGAACTGGCAGTAGCCGTGCGGCGGCGATGGCTAGCAGGAGCAGCATGGCCTGGCTCGCGGTCGGGAGGCCTCGCCCATTAACCGCACGGCCAGCTGGGAATGCGATGGAGAAAGTGGCCTTCACTGAGTGAGGCGAACATCACAAGATGGCGGGGCCGTGAAAAGGGAAAAAGACACCCTCAACAACATCTTCGCCATTTCCCCAAAGCCAGAACGTCGCCGATTGCCGTTGAGTGGGTAGATTACTTTGACTACGGGCGGCTCGCCCCAACTGTGGGATGAGAAGTACCACATTTCCTGGTATGCCTCTGTACTGTTCTTGCTTCTTATTAAAAACACATAGCTAGACTGATATTGGGTTTGTTGAAAAACGACACGTAAACGTACAACCTAGCGCGAGTGCGCTTCTCTTTCTTCTGCCACTTGACCGCGCGTCCCGTGCCGTCGCTCCGGCCGCCCGTGTTTACGTTTGGGTTTCGGTTTACAAAGCGTGCGTCCAGGGACGGTGGCGCCGTCTGGTTTCTCCGCTAAACACCACAGCCTCGTTGAAAACCTTGAAAGCACGTGGCTCGAGTGAAAAATGGCTGCTCTGCAAACCCCGCCTGAGGTGTTCCAGCCCTGGAATTATTCCAGCTATTCCGATAGCTACATTCATCGCGATCTTAAAAACACGTATAATTTTCATCGCTGAGGAGACTGATACCGCCGCGAATGTGTAATAAAAACAACTTGGGCTCACCTCAGCGTCGTTCAATTTAACTGCGATGGAAATAAGTGGTCGCGATTTGTGGAGGAGCGAAATTGGAATAAATGTGATTATTTAAAAATAAAGTACTAAGCTGTCGAGCGCCCAGGCTGGGCCACTTCGCATAGAATGACCAGCTTAATATCATATAGAATGACCAGATTAATATCCAGAATTATCCGACAAATTGTAATCGATTCGGAGATTAAGTAGTCAGGAAAAATACCGCCTTCAACCGTCAACTGTAAAATAAGCGCACAAGTGCTTGCCTCGCGGACGGCCAGCACAAGCAGCAGAAGGCTCGTGGACGGCCGGAACCACTTCCCAGCATGCGTCGCAAGTGCAGAAATCCGGAGGCGAGGCACTCCGAGGCTGAGCTTGCCGTGACAGTAGCGGCGGCCCCTGAAACACAAACACATCAGCCTCCTGGCACACCGAACCACAGAATAGACTAGCCAGCGCATCCTTTTCTTTGACTGCTAAAAATAAAACAAAGATTGCAAATAAAAAATGTTTGGGGTCTCTTTCCTACAGTTAAGAACACGAAAAGAAAGGAGAGCTTAATTCCTTTTCGATTGGAAGCAGCTCTAGTTTCGTTTTTTTTGCACACCCATGACGGGATGCCCGCAAATGTTTCAAAGTTATAGCCGCAGGTTCACTAATGAAAATAGACTTTGTATCGGTTTGTTTCTTTGCAAAGACGTTGAAAGGTGATAATGTTTCGGACGCTGCCAGGAATTGTCCCGAATTCTTTAAACCGTGACTATGTTTCGTATTGAGTAGAGTTTCCGAAAATACATCTTAATTTCAACTCTTGCCTTCGGTGAACACCAGAGTGACAAGACGGACAGGATGCCAGATCTCGCTGTGTGGAACAGATAGCACACAAGTTTCAAACTAGAGCGACTGCGTGCCAAACGTGCATCGTTATGCGGGGCAGAATCACCTGTGCCTGCGCGTTTAGTGCTAAGGGGTAGTATACCCAGCACCGTGTCGGGGTACACAAACTTCTGCGACATGGTAACGTTGAACACAAGCGCCCGTCATCGGTCGCAAAGCCTTACAGTCGTCACCCGCCGCGGTGGCTCAGTGGCTAAGGTGTTGCGCTGCTGAGCACGAGGTCGCGGGTTCGATTCCCGGCCGCGGCGGCCGCTTTTCTGATGGAGGCGAAAAGCAAAAACGCCCGTGTGTACGAGATTTCGGCGCACGTTAAAGATCCCCAGGTGGTCAAAATTAATCCGGAGCCCTCCACTACGGCGCGCCTCATCGCCTGCGTTGCGTCGGCGCGTTAAACCCTACAGTCAATCAGTCAATCCTTACAGTCGTCCATCATGCGTGGCTGCCCCATGGCGCATGCTGCCGTATCCCAAGAAGCAAATAGGTTGAACAATCCGGGTATGGGACCATTACATAAACGAATACTCACTACAACGTATTGATGAGTGTATTAGTAAAAGCTTACAGACTACAATGCAATGTTTAGTCGGGCCACACTGTATCTTGCAGAATAAAAGGGAGTATTTGCACTAACGTATGCACAGAAGGTATCGCACTCGCGTGTTGCAATGCCGATTTACGTTCTGTGGCGATTTTTCTTTAAAATATTCGGAAAGAGGATTTGATGAGGAATTTCGCAGCATTTTGTTTATATTTTGGCGCACGGGGAGCTAAAATTTATATTAACTTGGAGAGATTAGCAGTGCATGTATGTATCATTGCACGAGATTGTTACTATGACGTGAGCACTTAAAGGAGCCATGAAGAGAAAACAAAAGTTTGTTTTATTCGAAAGATTAGTTGTTTCATAGTACCCTAAGCGCTTTCCCGGAAGCAAATGATGCTTTATTCACTGAGAAATAAGGCAATTTAAGCCAAAATTTTAAATCTCCCGCTAAATTGCACATTTCGTGACGTGGACAATGGCGTCATACGAGCCGGTCCATGAAACAGATACTTAGTATGTCGACTCCATATAGCACCCACACGCGGGAATCAAACATGAACCGGAACTCGTGCCGAAACCGAGACCGCGGCCATTTTAAAAATACTAGTAAAACCTAGTGCACCCGCAGCCCTAGTCATGGAATCGCCTCATCCGGAGAACAAAACTCTCGCCGAGAAGCTCGTGCTTGCATTTAACAACCTCACACCACTTGAACGCTCAATGCTTCTAAGTGCACGAGCGGCAGGAGTTGTGGGATACGCGGATGGACCGGAAAGCGACCATTCCGCGATAGCCACAACAGACGAACGGCCAGCCGTCGGCACCGCTGCCTCGTCAGCCCCGTCGCGACGGACGAATACAGACTGGTACGTATGTGCCGTATTTTTATTACGGTTAATAATATTCAATTTCAGTAGCAGTATCGCTTGTGCCAGTTGGCCGGTGTCGTGTATGGAAAGCCGTTCGCGCGAGCTCTCTGTTCCGACCAGAAAGATACGAGCGCGGTGTGTACGGCATTTTTTTCCCCAAAGTCAGAGCGATTTGACGAAGTCGGCGACGAGCGCCAGCATGTCCCAGGGGTGAGCTAACGTAAGTGTCCCTGCCGTAATCACTTCCTCGGAAATGAAGCGAGCACACTCGTACTTCCTTTAGCTCTCTTTCTCCTCTGTTTGTTAAGTTCACAAAACGTAGCCACTTGCTTCGCCGAGATTCGTCATTGGGCAGCACATGAAAGGAGATCTCCTCACCGGCGGAGATGTCGCACTCCCTCGACGATTCGCCCGTACTACATGGGCATTTCAAAACGCAGCAACGAAATTTCATTGTAAAGTACTCGAACAAACTGAAGTTTTCAGTTGTTGTAAACTGGAAACGAGCTCCTAACAACAGCAGCAAGCCAAAACCATTCCGAAACTTCTGCAACGACTGTCACTGTCTCGTCGCTGCTTGCTGTTCCTTACTCCCCTCGTTTCTATTTTTACCTTTGCTGGTTGGCGATATGACGGCCAACCTCCTGTGAAGGGATTACGATACCAAGCAAGGTCGCGGCTGTGCGAGCTGGGACGGTTCGTTGGCCCCGAAGAG
Source organism: Haemaphysalis longicornis (assembly GCF_048455015.1). Lineage (NCBI taxonomy): Eukaryota > Metazoa > Arthropoda > Arachnida > Ixodida > Ixodidae > Haemaphysalis > Haemaphysalis longicornis. Next base: position 351,478,894 of record NW_027526203.1, on the reverse strand, counting down.
CCTCCAACCCGAAAATTCGTCTGCGCGACGGTGGCGACGGTGAGATGTCGAGTTCGGCTGGCGGTAGTTTCGTACGCATTGGCGTACACACTTGCGTGTTTATTCGGAACTTCAACCGTTTACTCCACCGTTCTTAGTGTCATAAAAGGAATGTGCAGTAGGTTTAACGGGCATATAGCTCACTATGCAAACTGGTAAGCCCTGCCTAACTTGCGTTTGCTTTTGCCGGCCTCCGCCAATCGCAGAGCATTCTCGTGTGACATCATAGCTTCTGCTGCGGGAAATGAGCTGGTGGGTCGCATGGTCATTCCCTTTTTTCCTAATTATGTAGCTTATTTGAGCGAAGCTTGTGTTAAAAGTGGTGTCAGTATGGTTCTAACGAGGCAATCTTTCGAATGAACCAAACTTGTGTTTTCTCTTCATGGCTCCTTTAAGGAGCCGAAAATTTCGTTGCAGTTGTTGGTTTGTTGGTCCCGTGTGGCTTGCGCTTAAGACTTGCTGGCGGGAGCTTCACTTCGAAGCGGAGGGCCGTTTGAAGGCGCCGTAAAGGTTGAAAGGAATGTTTCTGGGTTAGATGGCGGCTCGAGTAGTGCAGGAGCTTTCCCTTGTGTTTACTCGACCCTGCGGTAAAGTGTAGCTGCAGCTACACTTTCTTTTCTACATTTTCTTTGGGCAAGCCTTGTACGACGCGGGATGTGGGCCATTGCATTTCGCCCATCTGGGTTGGGTGCGCGATGTACGGTCTTGGTGAGAGTGGTCCCCAGAACATACCCTACAGCGAAGTTTTCCCTTGCGGTTCTTGGCGATATGGCCATGTCTCAAAGATTTGAAGCACTGCGTGGCCGATCTAATGTATTCTGTGACGGGGACTCTATAAAATCCAAGGAATACGCCAGCTGTCATTGCGGAACCTGGCTTGAACTCTAGATGACGGAGCACGGGCGACTTTCAGCGACGGCCTTGTTTTCATTCCGTGAGTAGGTGACTTGGCGACGGGCAGATGTTACGCCTTGATCGCGCAGGTAGTTCCCCAGTTCCCCATTCGTGTACTCGAGGGGCACGCCTTGAATTTTCCCGTACGTCACCATGTATGACTGCGGCACGCGCGTGTCGACTTTCATACCCGCAAGGATGCAGATGCGAAGGAGTCGGTTAACGGCACTTAGCGACGACACGATCACAATGAGGCAACCATCTTTGCATGAGGCGATGGGTCAAAACTTTTAAGTGCGAATGCACTTTATAAGCGACCCCAAACCTTCCACCGCCGGCGGCGGCGGCGGCGGCGGCGTCCGCAGTCCTCCTCTCCCTAGCAACGGCGTGGAGCGGAGAGGAGCGTCGGTAGCAACGGCGCGGTGACGTCACTTCACCACGTGACCGCGCTCGCTCCGCCTCCTCGCCGTGGCTGCGCGGGTGCGCGCCGCTCCTCGCGCCGTGACGTCATGGTATGACGTCACAGCGCGCCTCCTCTCCCCAGCAGCTGCCGCGCGCCTCTCTCTCCACCGTGGCGTCACACTCTCTCCTCTCCCCCTCGCTCGGCTGCAGCTGCCGTGCGCCGCTGTCCCTCTCCCCTTGCGCTCGCCTCCTCTCTCAGCCACCTGGCTCGGCGCGCTCGGCGCGGCGTACCCCCCTATATATGCAGCGATAAACTGCCAGACCTCCGTGGGTCGGCTCGCGCGCGCTCACGGGCGAATGCCAACGGATTTTAATTTTACTCCCCCTCATAGCATCACCCCGTGCATTCGCACTTAACCATGTTCACCCTCGGGGAAATGCTTGGGAGTTTTTAAATGCAGAGCATTTCAGTAACTCACGATGTCACCCGCGTTGGCGTCCGTAGTCCGCACGCTCACTGCGCATGCGCGTCGAGTCGAGGCGATATAGCGAACACTCTCTCGCGAGGGGCATTGGATTGGATTCGAACACTCTCTCGCGAGGGGCATTGGATTGGATTCGATTGGATTGGCTTGGGTTGGATTGGCTTTGCTTGGATTGGATTGAATTGGATTTGGATTGGATTGGATTAAAGTGGATTGTGTTGGATTGTGTTGCGTCATAGCCGCGGCACGTTGCGTCATAGCCGCGGCAGACGCGCTGGGGCCGGCGCATGTGCAGTACTCTCTCTTCCGCGGTTTCCTCTCCTTCGGGCGCGCTGCGCATATAACCGGTGTGCCGTTCTCCGGCGAAGCAACATCCGCGCTTGGCTCAAACACCTAGAGTCCACGCCGCTTTACAAGTACGCCGACGTCATCGACTGGGATCGGCTTACGCAGTCCCCTCAACGTATATAAGCGGCGGAGAGCGCGTTCGGAATTCAGTCAAGGGCGTCTTTGCTTGGCGTTCGCTTGACGTAACGCTTTGCTTGACTCGAGTAGATGCGACGCATTTACTCGAGTTCCCCCCGTGGGAAGATGCGGGCGGCTTTTTTCTTGCGTCGTTGCCACGACCTCAGACGCCAGTAAGTTGGGGTTGAATCGCCACAAACTGAAACCTTCGGCTGATTTGTCTTCGTGTAAGTGACCATTGTGAACTCTCCTTCATTCATGTCCCTGTCAGTCCTGTCAGAAGACGCATTCCGACTAACTGGTTATTGGTCCACTTGGTCCACTTGGGGTAGGTAGACCCTGGTTAGGTGCGTCCATTACGGCAACATGAGCGCAGGCGATGGCGGCACTCTGCTGAACTGCAGGCACCGTTGGCAGCTACGCTTAGGGCTGGTGAAGTGGTTTTGAAAGTGGGTAAATGCTTGTTTTTTACAATTAGTATGTTGGATAGTTTATGACTGTAAAAAAAATTTCGTCATATCTCGCTTGGGGACTGAGATATTCGTCGATAAAGTTGACCCGACGCCCCGCCCACCGCTCGCGGCTGTGCCGCCGGAAGAGCGAGAAACCGAGAGGCAGCGACCGGAAGTAGCGTCATATTCGGAAGACGGCCAGCGGCGTGCGCCGCCGCTTCGCTGTGTCCCAGTTTTCTCAGCGAAGTTCCGAATTAAGCAGACGTGCAATGTGCCCTTTATTAATCTCAATTGTGTAGAGTTGCTACCGCGTGGATTTTCAATCGTAATGCTACTGTGTGCTTCCCCAAAGCGACTCCTAGATACCAGAGATTTCCTACCCGAGCGCCCGTGGCTACTACATTGCCTTCACGAGTAGTCGCAGGGTCGGCCGTGTCGTCGGGTGCTCTGTGCTTCATACGCGAAGAGACTGGCTCGAACAAATATGCAGGTACCCCTAGTTCCTGACCCATTATTATAAGGGGATTAAAAAATTCGTGGGACCGCAGCGCTCAGGGCTTCGCGAACTTCTTGCTCGTTTTGCCGATCGACGTTGTTGGCTGTGACGGAAACTGAGCTGAGTAGCTAGATTTTAAGAAGAAATCAAGCAAGCTGAAAGCATGAAGCGTTTTCTGCGCGCGGAAGCGCTCCGCACACTCGCCGGTCGTGCATTCCTGTACGGCGCACGAAACGGCTCGCACGCACCACGCATATGCCGGGGCAGCGAACACTCTTCGCTGCCGGCCAGAATCAAGGCCGTCGCCAAAAGCAAGTGAACGTGCGAGAGAGTGGATGAATAGTGTGGTGAAAAATTGTGCTAGGGATTGTCATCCAAGGTGATTTTGAAAGAGGTGATCGAATTTGTATCGCGATGCGGAGCGCCGACCGGTCGCGCAGCGCGTCGTCGGCAGCAACCTGCCCGAGCACGAGATGCGGCGAGAGGCCGACGGATGGCGTTACCTGCGCGCAAGAATGAACATAGCACCGATGGCTAGAATGACTATTAACGTGAAAATAAGGTTCGCACGCGAGAAATGGGATGATAGTGCGGTGAAAAACTGTTTTAAGGATAGTCATTCGCGATTGTAGAGGTAGCAGTGACCAAATATCGGTCTCGGTGCTAATATAAAGTTCCCAACCTCCGAGGCGATCCGTGCAACCGAAGCTGGCTGGAGTTGTTCGGGAAGGTGTTTTTCTAAAGTTCGTCGGCGACAAGTGTGCTGCGTTTCCGCTACCTTTCGGGTGACCACAACAGTTCGGTTCTCCTATTCTAAAACTGCGTTTGTGCAGCACTGACACGTTCCGCTGACCGGCCGCGCAGCGACCCGGCACCAGCACCTCCGCGCGACGCAGCGACCGGCCGCTCGCTAGCTGCTGCTTGTACGCATCGCAGGCCGCTGCACACAGCTTGTTGTACCGCCTGCCCGAATGCAAAAACAAAGTCGCACATGCGAAGAAGGGGATGATGGTGTGTCGAAAAAATGTGCCAGGAGTTGTGACTAGCGGTGGTGGTAAAAGCGGCGAACCAATATCGGCACAACTTCCCTGCACCCGAGAAGCATAAGTCGGCCATGAGTCGTCGGGGGAGAACCTCTTTCTCAAGCTCGCCGCGAGCGAACTTGTTGCGCTTATACTTCCCTCAGGCTCTCATATTCTAAGGAAAGATTGTGTGAACCCTCCATTCACCAGAGGTCCTTCTGGCCCGTATCTGAACGGGAACAGAATGAGATCGATGAGATCTCCAGGCCGAGCGGTCACGGCAGCGCCGGCACTTCCGAATATGACGTCATCTGCAGCCGGCCAATCCTGAAAGGCAGCCAGCGCTCTGACCGCGCCGCCGGGCAGGCGTCGTTTATTTTGACGAAAAAAGATGGTTTGGGTGTATCTACACATAAAATAAACATGTTTTTCGAATTCAGCGTCAAGAAAACCATAAAGTAATGCCCCCAACAAAATTTTTTTGAAAAGCTCTTCACCAGCCCTTTAAGCCGTTTGACGCGCTGAGTCCGCCTTTTCTGAAGTGGCTTTAATAAGGTTGTAAGGAGGCCGGGCGAAGGATTGTAGGCGCTGCGTAAAAACACGGCAACCAAAACGCGAACGACTGCAGCGCGGTGGTGGTGGTGGTGGTGCCAGAAGATATGGCTCATACCCACTCAGGGGGATGGCCAGGAAAGGGGCGCTCACCGAGAGAAATTAGATAGTGATTAAAGGAACACATTTAAGGAATGAAATTAAAATAGGCCTTTAGGGGGAAATATAACAAAAAAATAGCCCGAACATGAGACGTAGCACCAGGAAGTGTTGAAACTGTAATAAAATCAGAACTTTAAAAAAAAATTAAAGGAAAGAAAACATGAAAAGTATGTAGAGAAATAAAACACGAAGGGAAGTTGGTGAAGGAGAGGCAGCGGGCGGGAAGGCACTGATAGCAGTGATCTTAATAAACGCTGGGATCTTTTTGAGGGCAGCCCGGCATGGCCTGGGGATAGCACGGGAGACGATCAGATTCCGAGATGAATAAGTGTACGGCGGAGCAAAGATCTGCACGGCTAAAACCCAGCGCCTTCGCCCCGAACGATAAGATTAGAGGAACAGACAGTGGGAGGCCAATTGGTGAAAGCAACCAGCCGGCTAAGCCGATCTTCGTTCTTCTCTCCTTGGAGAAACGATGCTGTCGTAAAAGGCTTGTACATCTTTGGGAGTACTCTGAACATGCAAGTGGAGTCGCTATAAAGACGGTGATTTTGATAATTACGCCGTCGATAATGTCAGTTGTAGCCGGGGTGACTTAGTCCATGTATGCGACTCGTCTTTTCCGCACGACATGCACATTTGACCGCCCCGCGTAGCAGGGGCTTGCGAACCCTTTGCGGCTGATGGCGCCCGATTTGAAACGACATTTGTGAACGTGAACTCGGCCGCATTTCGCCGCATCGTGGTGTGGAACGTAGGGCTCGCTCGCCGCTTCAAGTTGGTTTTTTACGCCTCACTGCAATCACGCGATAAAGTGAGACACGCCGCATGCGGACATAAAAATAGGTGTGCGTCCACTTCAGCTGTGAGAGTGAATTGTTTGACATTAGTACACGTACGCCACGAGGTAATCCGTCGGCTAACACAGCGCAGCGGGTACGTTCTGTACTGCGCGTTGATGAGGGCAGCCTTTAAGGCGAAAGCCCCAAGTGCCCCATTCTGGGAACAACTGTCGTTATCGTCGTTGTCCGGTCAAGAAAGGGCCCCCGCTGTGAAGAGTAAATGAAAACTCCATGATAGAGGGATTTGATGGGATTTAAACCCGGGTCTGCACAGTGTCATCCCGAGTTGCTACGAATGCGCGATGTCTGCACGTTGCCAGCGGCAGAACAAAAGTTGTTCTCGCTGTTCGTGTTCCTTTCGGCGGGCCATATATCCATCGGGGGATCAGCCAGAAATACGGAGCTGGCTAAAATGCCCGCTTCGCAAATTTAACAGAACTTTGAACGGTGCCTAATGGTCCGAGAGTAGGGCGTCCTGCGTGACACCTGAACGGGATGGCACGTGATTAGAACAACAGAAGCCGATCCATATAATTCGCGTTAAAAGACAAAGAAAAGAAAAAGAAGAGACCCAAACACGACGCAGCTGAAAGAAGGTATGTGTTTTGTATTCGTACGTATGAGGAAGTATTCGTAAGCATTCGGAAGCACTTAACTGGTCCGAGGAATTTTCGAACTCGAACCAAAACAAAATTTCGGGTGTGCGCCTGCTGCTCAATAGCGCCTTAAACTTTCCTTGCCAAGTTTCTTCATAAGCTCGAATGTTAATTTTGCAGTATGCAAACACCAGTATAAACGCCAGTGCCTCCCGCTGCCACCCCTGCCCATCGCCCCCCCCCCCCCCCCCCCCAAAAAAAAAAAAAAAAACGACGCAAAGCGTTTTAGTGCGCAGTACTTAAGTGCCCGGCCGCTCTACTGTGGTTTGCGGCTTCGTCGACATCGTAACCAAGCGAACGAAGGAAACACTGAAAACAGAAGGAAAAGGAGCAGGAAAGTGTAGCGAAATTGCGACGGGGAGGGCGGTATGCCCAGGCGGTACCTCGGAAGCCCAGCACGCACTGCGAGATGCACGTACATAGGTGCTTCGGCGTCCTCCTCATTGCTCCTTTCTCTTTCAATGAAATAACTCTCTCTCCTGTTCGTTGCGGGGCTCATCCGAACCATGTGAGATTTGCGCGGGAGGCTCAAACACGACTTACAACACCATGCTCGGCGGCGGCGACCCGCTGTGAGATAACGGCAGAGAAGCGCCCGCCGCGGTGCGTTAGTTGATCACGCGATCACTTCCCGAGACGCAGCAGCTACGCGCCGTGACCCAGAAGACTGCAGTTCGCGCTGCGCAGAAATTTCGCCTTTTTTCTTTGTGGTATTCCTTATCTAGCTGTGCTGATAGGTCGCTATTCAGCAGACATTAACGGTTTAGCGAACGGGCTGGACAAGGCAGACACCATCGGGAGCGCTTGGTGTAGGTAATTTTATTCTAAACTTTTTATCAGCTAAATTAGTATATCGAAGGTGACGCTATCATTTGCACCTTAATTTCGCACTAACCGCCACTGGGGTACTTGTATTGCGCTAAACGCCATTTGTTGCACATTCACTATTTTTTAAAAACTAACCTGTACAGGTACACGTGATAATTTATAAAAACAGGTTCAAAGGCGAAGCTGTTTACAAACATATACTGAATGTCTAGAAAAAGACAGGGCTTACAAGAATATTGTTGAAAAGTGCGGAATATGACCTAGGTATGTCAACAAGAAAGCTAGCCAAACATTTACGCCTAAATTTATCCCGAGGTTGCAGTGAGCTACATAACTGACCTAGCGACGAGGCTAAGCATCAAGGTCAAGGTCACTGTTGTAAAGTACCTCATATGCTTACTTCACGCTGTGGAACCTGTAGAGAGTTGGCGATTACAACCTTGAAACACAATCCAGTTTTGCAAAAAATTTTACTCTATACATGAAGAGGAGAGTGTCGAGCTAAGAACGCAATCAAAACAATATTGTCGTGTCTCTTTACATGTCTGAAGCCAGTATAATTGCAGTTCCTATGCTTGGCTTGTCTGATAGGCAGATCCTCGTCATGAAAAATGCCATGCAAGTCCTGGCTGAATGGTTAAGGCAACCCTTAATTCCTCCAGCTATGCCGAGAATTACATTCATCGCAGTCTTTGGAACACGCATAATTTTCGTCAATGAGGACATTGATACCACAAAATATTTTTGATAAAAAAGAGGTTTGGGCTCACCTCAGCGACGTTTTATTTAACAGCGGTAGAACCAAGTGGTCGCCATTTGTGAAGGAGCTAAATGGGGAATAGCTGAGATTTTTTAAATATATATTAACGTGAAGAGCGTTCGGCACGGGTCACTGGGCATGGAATCACCCACTAATATTGCGGACTGTCCGGCAATTTGTCACAATCAATGCGGAGATTTTGTGGTAAGGAAACATGCAGTCACTACTTCTGTGTTCCGAGTGAGAAATAGCCTTTAATTGTAAAATAAGCATGCAAGCGCTTGCCTGGCGGACGACCAGCACAAGCAGCAGGAAACTCGTAGTCAGCCGGAACCACTTCCCAGCATGCGCCGGAAGTCCAGAAATCCGGACGCGAGGCACTCCGAGGCTGAGCTTGCCGTGACAGCGGTAGCGGCCCCTAAAAGGCGAACACACTGAACCACAGCACAGACTATCCAGCGCATCCTTTTCTTTGCAAAAAATACAACAAATAATGCCCAAAAAAATTGTTTACGGTCTCTATGATCCAGTTAAGAACACATGAAGAAAAGGAAGTCGAAAACCCCTGTCAGACGTGCCTATTTAAGTGTACTTCCGCCGAGTGAACTCGGGCTTCCCAAGTGACACTTAGGGTGCGCGCTGCTAAACGACGAAATAAAGCGCCCTTGGCCGTGATGTCAGTGACGATTGCCGGCGTAAATATTGCGCAAAAGTACTTGAAATTCCCCCTCCTTATCCCGTGAGGAATAATGCAAACGTTTCGTTGTGTTTGCATTGTTTAAAATCGCAATCGGCGCCTCGCACAAGACCACAAAAAACAGAGTCGGGACGGCGACTGAACACCGGCGCTGATATCTTCACTGTTATTCACTGCGCAGTGAATGACAGCAGCATTATTGTTCGGAGGAAATTATCTGAAAGCGTTGAATACAACAGAAATAGGCTGAAGCAGGAACACAATCACAGGGCCACAAGAAACCATTTACGAGAACGCCGCAGGGAACGGCTGCCATGGAGCAAAACACCCACCAGGCGGCGCTGGCACGTTGTTGAGAGAGAGGTTATTTTCTTATTTTTCATTGCTGCTTCAATGTTGTAAAAGTAAATAAGCGATATATCTATAACTTTTAATGTTACGTATTATCATCTAAACGCTCGCGGTTTTAGGTTAATTTTTCCGATTTTCGGACTTCTGTTCACGAGATTACTCACTCGGCGAGCTGGCACCGGTAAAGTGTGTTTGGGGAGCACACTCAGCTTGAAGTGCGTTCCTTGTAAAGTGTCATTCGCGTTTGCCGTTTAGCTGTTCCCGAATGACATTTTAGCCGAGTGCACTCTGTGTAATTAAGTGCACTTAAAAAGGCACGTTTGACAAGGGTATAATTCGGAGCCCTTTCGATTGGATGCGACTCTAGTCTTCGTTATTTTGCACACCCATGACCGGATGCCCTCAACTGTTGCAGAGCTATATATCCGCAGTGACATATGTTCAGTAAAACAAATTAACTGTGCATCTCTTTCGTTGCAGAGACATAAGGTGGCAACGTTTCAGACGCTGCCAGTAAGTGTCCCTTATTTCTTAAATCATGCTTCATATTTCGCAGAGTTTCCGCAAATAGTACATCTTAATTTCAACTACCAGGCCATTTCTCGCAATTTTATTGTCAGCACAGATGACATTCAGAGTAGAGCACTGCACGGGCCTGATTTTAAGGCCCGAGCCCGGCCCAAGCCCGCTTCGCGAAGCCCGACCCCGACCCGGGCCCGTAACACCTAGCCCGAGCCCGGTCCGGGCCCGGGCATTCATAAGTGAGCCTGGCCCGAGCCCGGCCCGGGCCCGCCATCTCAAGCCCAGGCCCGGCCCGGCCCAGTGATTTATTTTTTGGCCTAGGGAGGGCCCGCGCGTGTGTGACCAGGCCCGGTCTTTGACGCTGAAGAAAGTTTGTTTATTATATTCCGGGCGATCAGACGGAGCATCTAGCCTGTACAAGCACGTCATGAACTGAACGCAAGAAATAAGGGTTTAAAAGTGCACGTAGTTTAGCTTTCACCGTTTGCAGTTCACGCCACATCGGCGTAATAATAGCTCGTATTCTTAGACGAGAGACATCATCACCTTTGATTACCAGACTCTTGGCAACTTCACGTAGTCGTCTCGGCCACAAGTTGGTATTGCTGAAATTTTTTGATCCGCAATAGAATCAACGAGTATGTACGCTCGTTGAAGTACTTCACATGCAGTGGTCGTTAAGTGGTGGTGTTTCTCTGGCATGCGTGTTTGATTCCCGGCCACGGCAGCCGCATTTTGATTGGTGCGACATCTAAAACACACGTGTACATAGATAGATATAGGTGCACAGCTCCAGGATATCCGAATTAATTCCTTCCCCTCTTGGGCATTCCTTGGAATCGTATCTTTGGTATGTTATACACCAAAATATAAAATCTTGATGCAGTACAAGAAATGTCATTAAAATTGCAGTATAGGGACCATCAGACTTAGAAAAACACGTTTTTAAAATAATGCATAAAACAGCAAGGAGCGCGCAAAAATAAACCAAGAATATTCATTTTGATGCTCGTTTCTACACTTCACGTCGGACCTATTAACGGCCGTGCCTATGAATTGAAGCCCGAGCACGGCCCGGGCCCATGGCGTCGAGCCCGAGCCCGGCCCGGGTTCGGGCGGCCCGGCCCGGCCCGCGGGCCGGGTCGGGCTTGGGCTTTCGGGCCGGCCCGGGCCCGTGCAGTGCTCTAATTCAGAGCACATATCAAAACCGACATAGGGTGGTTTTTCGCGCCAGGTTGAGCCATCTACCGGTTTTTGTGCGCGCTATCTTTTTAGAGTGCTTGTCAAACGTAACACGAGAACGTTTGTCTTGTTATGTCGTTGAAATCCCCTGTCTTGAGCCAGCGCACAGAACAACATATACTGGATGTCACAAACATGACGTAAAACGAATCATGGTCCAGATGGGTTGAACTTTTTAAACACCACATTCATAAATTCATAAATTACCGTTTTAGAGATGGCTAGATGAGAGGGGGTTTATTTCCTTTGGAGAAATGCATGTAGGCTCCGTAAAATCAACAAACTGTGGACAATGATTGTGTCGATTGCTGAGATGTGGTTTTTAGTAAAGGGGGGGGGGGGGGGGGCGATGGAGTAATGCGAGGGAGTAAGACTACTTAAAGGGGCACTGACACAAAAATTTAGCATCTTGTTTTTTTCGTTGCGATAAGTAGCTAGTGACCTACTTATAACCTGTAGAAACCTCATTTGCTTCAGCGTGCGACGGTTGTTTAATTAGAGGGATTTTAAATGCGGCCAGTCGCAGTTTCGGTTTCAGCGAGTGCCGCGAAACGATGGATTTTGTGGATTTTGTGTGAACAAAGCTGACCACGTGACCGTCGGAGGGATATCACAGAGCAGAGCCGCCGTAGCACTGTCGAATCCGCATCGACGGCAGTTTCTGCGAATGCCCCCACGTACTGATCTCGTGAGGCGCCTAATTAAAAAGCGACCGTGGATGTGACGCAGGCGCTGCGAGTGCAAATGCTACCGCGGCTAAAGAACGACGCGCGACGCTCGAGGCGGTGGGTGGCAAGACGCGCGCTGGGAGCAGCCGGCCGGTCTGCCTACAGGTCCGCCTACAGATGTGTTCGGCTCAGCACTGCGGCGGATATTCGAGTGCCGCTCTCGTAAGCGGTGCAGATGACAATTTTTAATGCAACCCGCCATCGCATCATTAACTCCTTTCTCATTTAGGCCACTATGGTCGGGACTTGGGGACAATTTCGTGCAGCGGTAACAAGCTATCACTCGAGCTAGCTGCGCCGGCCTGGGCCACTTCGCGGCCGTGGCCGCCGCCTGCACAGCGACCGTGCGGCTAGCTCAGTGGGCTTTTCGTGCCTCCGGCGCGTTTTCGCATCCAATGGTAATAAACAGTAATAGAAACAGAGGGCCTGGAATCGCTGTAGAACTTTGGTCGCGGCCAGCTGCCCGATTAGCTGACGAAATCACGGCGCCTCCGCCGCCAACGATCGGGTCGTTCGTTCTCGAGAGCAGAAGCTCCGCCCTCCGGCCCTCCGATTGGAGCGGCGAGCCGGGCGAGCCCGCGTAAAACGCCGGTAGTGCGGAAGCGGCAAACACAAACTCGTGACGTGTTTGGATGTTGTTTATTTACAATTGCGCGTGGTCCTCTGCTGGCTGCTCGGTTGCGTTTCGCACACTTCAAAATTGATTTTAAATATGTTCTAGGCTGTATTCGCCTCTGATATTTTGCAGATGATGTATATGTGTTCCCACCAATCTATCTCCGACGTTATCTCGCCTTCAAAATTTTGTGTCAGTGCCCCTTTAACAATGTTACTGGCCCACTTTGACCCCTTTACAACAATGATCTTGCATTTCGGGGTACAGCGCGAAAAGAAGGAAACACAAAGAAAGTGAACAGGACAAGCGCTGAAATGATTCCAGCATTTCCAGTGAATGATTCCGCTGAAACGGTAACAACAATGGTTCGCCATTCAGGTGCATTTGGGTGCAGCAGTCCCACGGGTGTTCTAAATATTGTTGAATCGAGGCTCAGGCTTGTGTGCGAACGGAGCATTCGTGTAATACGAAACCATGCCGGTATTTGGCAAGGCAGCAGAGAAAAAGGGGCATGCGCTTCACAAGTGACTAAAATTGGGCAATCCAGATTTGGATCAATAAGGGGCTCAAGTGTTCGGGAGGAAGCTTACCGTGGGCTGCACTGCGCCGGAATATTGCGGAGCAGCAGCAGCTTGCGCGGGGGAAAGCAGCAGGGCAAGCACCCGGAAGCGGCTGGCAAACGGTCCCTCGGTGGCCTTCGACAAGCCAAGCAAGGACGGCACTTGGTAAGCGTTCCTTTCTGGCCACTGTTCTATCATTGGAGACAATTTTGCTGAAAGCTGGCATGGTTTCTCATTTCTCAGGGCAAGATTTCTCATTCTAAAAATATATAATGCACACGCACACACACACGCACACACACACGCGCACACACACACACACGTGCACACACGCGCGCACGCGCGTACACACACGTGCACACGTACACACACACACGCACGCACACGCACACACACACACGTGTGCACGCACGCACACACGCACGCACGGGCACGCACACGCACACACACACGCGCGCGCACACACACACACACACGTGCACGCACGCGTGTACGCACACGCCCACGCACACACACACACACACCGTATTGACTTAGTGTGGAAGGAAAATTTCGCCGCCGCGGACCGTTTCTCAAGATTCGCGTGATGCTGCCGCGCCAAAATACCTTGTTTTTTTTTTCTCGTTAAGCCGCGCCTACAACAAAACTTAAGCCGATGTTTATCATTTATCACCTCTTGGAACTCTTGGTTGCCAAGAGGTGATAAAGATTACCGATAACGGTGTCACCGAAAGTAACGTGACCTTTCAGGAGTATGGGCTATCCGAGCAAGATGTGCCCGTCACAGAAGTTACGGGTGCCGAAATCGTTCAAATGGCCACGAAAGGAGCGGACGGAGAAGACGGGGGCGACGCCGACGAACCTCCTAGTGAGGTTCACAGTTCTTTTCTGCTAAGAAATATTGCAGTGCCACAAAACCCACCCGGTGAACGTCTATTGTCTTTTTTTTCCCCTCTTTCAAACCTTTATAAAAAGCAAGATTGAAAGCTGCTGTTGAAGGGTTGGTAAGTATAGAGCCTTTTTTTGCAAAAAAACTCGATATTTCGTGGCAATTCGCGCGCAGCTTTGCGTATGTCGAAAATCCGCTTATCTCGAAATATTTCCCGGTTTTTACTACTTAACAAAGTATTACTGTATATCTTAACAAAGTATTACTGTATATATATGCAGTCTGGCCCACTTATAACAATATCCAAGTGCCAAAGAAATCCCATCGTTATAACCGATAATTGTTATAAGCGGGTTGCGAAATAAAAAGACGGAACAGAGCTCAAAACATTTTATTCGCATGCCAGCAAGGTGGTACTACTACCAATTTGCGGAAAAGAAGCCGCATTCGATCACCTTTGTTTGCCGCGTGTTAAGCTAGCGCAAATCTTCTCCAAGAGCATTTACAGGTGCCCACCTAGCTGAGGTTAATGTCCTTGGTGGAAACAAAGTCCCCGGGGGAATGTGTCACGCATTGGGCTTCTTACGAAGACACTACCTGAGTAGGCTGCGCAACCGCGTCATTAGAGTCGTCACTGTTGCACTTTTGGTGCACAATATCACCGTATTCAATCGTTATATCCGATATCATGGCACAGGAGCATTGTTATAAGCGGTTTATTTTACCATAGACAGAATACAAAAGTTGGCGATGCCATAGCTGTTCATCGTTATATCCGATATATATATATATATATATATATATATATATATATATATATATATATATATATATATATATATATATATATATATATATATATATATATATATATATATATATATATATATATATATATATATATACATATATAAGACAGAAAATAAGGGTTGGCATTCAAGAAAACCTCGGCAAGCAAAGGGGAGGTTGTGGTGGGTAATAGAAACAGATGAATTTTTTGAGTGAGAAAGAAAGTGGTGAAAAAATGCCCGCCGGGTGGGATCCGAACCCACGACCTCCAGAATACCGGTCTGGTGGTCGTGGGTTCGGATCCCACCCGGCGGGCATTTTTTCACCACTTTCTTTCTGACTCAAAAAATTCTTCATCTGTAGTACCCACCACAACCTCACCTTTGCTTTCCGAGGTTTTCTTGAATGCCAACCCTTATTTTCTGTCATATATATATATATATATATATATATATATATATATATAGAGAGAGAGAGAGAGAGAGAGAGAGAGAGAGAGAGAGTTAAGAGAAAAGGTTCCTAGCTATAAGGTTTTAACTCTATGATAGAGAAGTCAAATTGAAAAACAACAATATTTATTCTAGCGTTTCGACTGGGGGCCGGTCTTTGAAAAAGACCGGCCCCCGGTCGAAACGTTAGAATAAATATTGTTATGTTTTTCAATTTGACTTCTCTGTCGTATATATATATATATATATATATATATATAGGGTGATCAAAATGAAGTTGCAGGTATTTTTGAAAAATAGACGCTTAGGTTTCAGTTAAGATCATCTCACGCCCAGGGGGACATAGAATTAAGTGGTAAATATTGGTGTCGGTGGCATAATTAACTAAAATTGAATAATAACTTTTTAGTCGCTGCAGTAAATAGTAATGTTTGTATTCAAAAGTTCGACGCAATCGTGATTCTGCGCAGTTTCATTTGGCAGAATTCTTCTAGCGCATTCCTACTCCGAGATATCGCACTGCGAAGTTTAAATTCCGATCGCATGATTACGCATGCTAGACCGTGAAGACCGGCGCAAAGCTCCTTCTCTTTGTTCTGCGTTTCGATAACGATTCCAAGTACTGCAGATTGCTATAACGCTGGCCAAGATTTAAAGGGTGCCAGTTATCACTTTTTGCCTATGCCTCCACCCCGTTGTCAAATTAAACACCGTACACAGCAGGCACGTCACAAAAGGGAGCAGCTTTGCGCCGGAGCTCACTGTCTTGCATGCGTAATCATGCGAACGGCAACTGAACTTCGCAGTTCGATATCTCGGAGCACGGATGCGCTAGAAGAATTCGGAAAAATAAAACTGCGTAGGATGGCGATTGCGTCTAACTTTTGAATACATACGTGCCTGCTTACGGCAACCACTAAAAGTTAATTAATTAAGCCACCGACATCAATAATTACCACCTCATTCTGTGTTAACCTGGGCGCATAACCTCACTTTATAGGAAGTCTTCACGTACATCTAAGCGCTAAATTTTACAAAAAAACCTGTCGACTTAACTTTGATCACCCACTATATGTAAAAACTTGGATGCAAGCACTGGGAAAACCCAGACAAATATTTTATTTTGCCCAACGGTTTCGGCAGTGGAACTGCCTTCTTCAGGGGTAATGAACAATATGGTGGAAATGATCTTATATAAACTTAAACGGCGTGTGAAGGCAGCTCTTTCCCTCACCCACGAAAAATCGGGCAGACGGAGGAGGCAAGGACGGAACCACTCACGTGTACGTAACGCGAAATCAGCATGTTTGCATAAGAGGGAAAAAAAGCAACAATTTGTAAACATGTAACAGTGACAGGCGGACGAACACGAGAAGGGAGGGAAATGTATGAGAATAACGAAAACGGTAAAAGAAATGAGTCTGGAAAGGAACAGCTGAGTTTGAGCGTATATCCCAACGGGATATTGAATCTTAGCCGGGAAGGGAGGCTGAACCCTCGAGCTTCGTTTGTACGCAGCGGTCGCTAATTAAGAGGACGACTGCAACACCCTACCATGGCTTCGGGTTGTCTTGAAGGTATGGTTGGCATGGTATCGGGTTGTCTTGGAGCCATGTATGCATAGTTTCAAGCCAACGCGAAACCAAAGGCAAGCACAACGACACACAACAAAAATCGGAACGGGCTGATGAATAGCTGCTCTTGAAACGTCATTTCAACCGACGAAACCAATCACCGAACTCTAGTTAGTTATTTACACTTCTGCTGATGGCATGGTCGACAACATTAAAATCAAACTTGACGCTGAAGTTCCGCAGTTGTCCTGTACCGAACAGCGAAAATAAAGTGCGTAAATACTGCGTGGTAGGATAAACTCTACGAAACATTCACTCACTGCATGCATAACAATCGCCATGGGTTCCAGGGGGGGGGGGGGGGGGGGGGGGGGGGGGGGGGAGGCACACCTCCATTGATAGGGCCTGGAGGGGGGGAACTTTTTAGTAGCACGGTGAAACTAAAAAAATGTCCGAGCTTGGGATGACCTCTAGTTAACGTTTACTGAAATGGAAGAAAAGTAACTGCGAACATTTTAGATGGTTTTATCCAGACGCAGTGGTCTAGGCAACGTTGGTCGGTTTTGTTGTTCCAAGCGCCCTGTGAAAGAAATACGAAGGTACTTCAACCATCCCATCTTTGGGAGTTTTGACGGCTTGCTTGCAGCCGATGTGGGAAAAAACGAAAAAAATAAAAAAAGTAAACGTGGGAGTGGAACGCGGTGTTTTGATTCAGGACACTCAGCACTCTCCAGCCTGCTTCAACATTCTGTAGTTTATGCGATTAGTTTCATAAAAGACATGCCGTCCGTAATATGGCAGCGCACGAGCGGGAGGCTGCAACGACGGCCGCGCCGGCTGACCTGATACTGAAATTGGTGATTGTATATGGATTGAAAGGAAGGAATCACTCAAATTGCCCATCGCTGCCAGAATTACCAGTCCTGCAATACTTCCCTCTAGATACGTGCAATCCCTGAAGCATTAATTGACTGGTAAGAGGTCATGTTCCCGTTTCGTTGCTCGTTCCACTTGCTTACTGAAGGGAAGGGAAGGGTTCAAGTTTTCGTCTAAACGTTCCAAATAACCGGTGACCGACACCTCGGCACTAGCAAAGTGCGTCCTTCCACGCAGGTACAGGACAGGGGGGGTATGGGGACGGAAGAACGCAGCTAACAACCGAAGGGGAAGGCAGCGAAATACTCCTAGCTGGCCTCCAAATGCAGGGCGGGAAGAAAAAGCGGCTGCAACGCGCACGGAGGCCGAATAAAGCAATTCGAAAGCGTGAGAGGACAGTAGATCGCGAGGCAAAGCGTCCTGGGCGCCAAGCTGCCGAAGCATCGCGGGAACGCGATGGGGAGGCAAAGCGTCTCAAGCGGCAAAAGGGTGCAGCGCTTGACAACGCGAGCCAGAATGACAGCGGGTCAAGCTGCAAAGCGACAAACCCCTTTGACATCGAGAGGAAGAAGCAAAGCGTCTCAAGGACATGAGGACGAAGCCCTCCGCAGCGCAAAACCCAAGGTGCACTCAGCGTTACTCAATTGGACATTCAATGCTTTTACATTCACAACTCATACGAATTCTTAGGGGTTCTCGAGATATCGCCCCCCTTCTCGGCCCACGATCAGAAAAACAGCCCTTCCGGAAATAAATCCGCGACCTCGGTTCGTCCAACAAGGTCGCTCACACACACGCGCACGCACGCACTCACAATTTCAACCAGCGATTTAAGGCATGTGTAGTGGATGGGCACATTATTGTTTCTACACAATGGGGATCTTTGGCGAGCGCCGAAATCTTCTGCACAGTTAATATAGCGCGTTTTACTTCCAGCCTATATCGAGGTAACTTTTAGTATCTCTCACCAAGAATAGCATTGCGCGAACTGAAACCGCTTATCTCGGCCACTTGAAATTGCTGAAAGTCGCGTTCGTGCTCGCTGGTGTTGAAATAAATGCATCAACCGGCCCGTGTGTTGATATTGCACTATTTACTTTTGTCTCTACCTCTAGCTTGGTTATATACCGTATTCTCGCGATTCTAATCACCCCCCCTCCCGATTCTAAGCACCGTCCCCTACTTTCGGGAAGAAAACTTGGGAAAAAAAATTTGCATGCGAATCTAAGCACCCCCATTTCTAAGCAGCCATCGCAGGATGGATTTGAGACGAGTGGAAGTGGGACCGAGTTGACGCTAGTTTTCAATTACAAACCACTTCAACGGAACAGAAGACGACCTCTTGGGGGTACTGAGACCAGCGTCCCAAGCGGCACAACAGACTCTACTGGTGGCGAGGGTGACTGAGGATCAGACATAAGCCATCTGTACCTATTTTAAAGTAAAGCTTTACTACTTTCGTTCAGCGATTTCGTCGAGGAAGCGCCACCGCCGCTGCGGCCATGCATGCAGCGCTGGGTCATTGCGGGCAACGTGACTCGTCTCGCGCCCGGCGAAGAGGAACGGTGCGTTCGTCATGAATGAACGCCGCGTTCGCCCGGCCTCCTCCTGCGAGCGTTGTACGGAACCGAACAGCTTTGAGACGTGGTCGGCAATACCGCTAAATCAAAGGTTAACCAAGAGAAACGAAGAAACCAGATTAAGCCAAGCTTTTGCTTTGCATATCCAAGGTTAGCGGAGCTAAGCAACACCCATTTTTTTCTTTTGAATGTTTGCCAAATAGAACCTTATTTATTCCTTGTGATCGTCTCGTCGAGATACGGCCGCGAAAAAAGTGGTGGGGTGGGGGTGGGGGGTAACTTGGTTTTTCGAATCTAAGCAGCCCCCTCACGCTGGGCATCGCGATCGTGAAAAAAAGGGGGTGCTTAGAATCGAACAAATACGATAGTTCGTGGTCTCAATCCCTTACCTCTAGACGCCGTAGCGCGGAATTGCTCGCAGAGCATCGAGCCATGTCGGGGCTCGCGGTTGCCGGCCCAC
This sequence comes from Haemaphysalis longicornis, assembly GCF_048455015.1. Classification (NCBI taxonomy): domain Eukaryota; kingdom Metazoa; phylum Arthropoda; class Arachnida; order Ixodida; family Ixodidae; genus Haemaphysalis; species Haemaphysalis longicornis. The sequence continues at coordinate 351,459,506 of NW_027526203.1, read as the reverse complement.
ACGTAAGTCGGGCTGCACGATCGACGTCCGCGGGTGGCGCGGACACCACTGCGCCTCTCAGTGGGCTGGCTCTGTCAACCACAGGCCTCCCGACGCAGTTTTCAACGAGAGGCCCAGGCGTGGCCCGGGGTGCTAGCTGGAAAAAAAAGAACGAACTTGTCAAAGACGCCTCTTTCGATACCCTTTAGCAGCATGCGGGCGAAACGCTCACTCGCTCGGGGAGCCTATGGCAGCGTACGAAGCTGCCCAGCGGGCAGTGGAAATAAACAGCAAGTGAACTGACGCGGGGTCTTCAGCGTTCCAAATAACGAGACAGCGCGCGTGGGAAGAAGTGTTCGGCGTAAGGCCTAGCCGTGACCCATGGTGAAAGCAGGAAAACATGTGTAACAGGCGGCAGTTTCTATACTCTTGCTCGTAGAAGGCAAACGAAACGCTTACTTGCTCAGCCAGCTCGCCCCAGCTGAGGAGGCTTCACCATGGGTGTAAAAGAAATCGGCAGTCTGAAGCAGAGCCATCGGTCAAGGCCACCCGACGGTTGCAGTGTTCCAAATAGCCAGGCAGCGCGTGCCGGGGCCACGAGACGCCGCGCGCCCTAACACCGCGATAACCGTGGTGACGATGATGATCATGGAGGACTGCGAATAAAGAAAACGATAGACGGCGTGTTTGTGCATGCGCTGCGCCCCGATGATCGTCGAAAGTCAATGGGGGAGACACAACCCCCCCCCCCCCTTCTTCCCAGCGCATAGCTCACACAGTTTAGTTTTCTTTTCGGTAAGTTCATGCCTTAACCGGCTCGAAAGATGTTTTCTGTGTCTCACAGGACTAAAATAAGATTAAAACTCCCAGTAACGCGAAGCCCGGTATAATTTCCCTGTGGGTAATCTATCTTAATGAGACCCTGTAATGCTTTCTTCGTGTTTTTTTTTGTTTGTTTTTTTTCAAACTGGAAAGCTTTCAGGACGTGGTCAACACGCGCAATATTAGGTGACCGCAATGTACTCTAGCCTAGTACACGGTGTTACACCAATAATTTGAAAACGTAAAACAATTTTCTGAGCGAACCGCTGCTCGGTTCGCGCTTAAACTTAACACAAAAGTCGCATTTTAAGGTATTTTTTGTTTGACGCCGGCAACAGCGACTGTACTTACCAGTTTACTTTGAAAACAAATAAAAACGATTTTCGCATATGGGAGAATGGCGGCCGATTTGGACGTGTAAGACAGTGCAAGCTGATCTTTGAACCCTTCCTCCTTTCACCTAGTTTTGGACAAAATAAAGTTATTATCATCATCATCGTAAACGACGGCGACACCTGTGGTATGCAGAGCGAAGCGCATGCTGTGGATTCATGGTAGGAAGGAGCCAAATGAGGCAGCAGGCGATCAGAAAATGTGAAATCAGGTGAGGGAATAAATCCAACCTTTATTGAAAACGATGAACCGTGGGAATATTTTATTGTGATTGGTACCAGCAGCTATGCAACTATTTGTGATCATCGTAAGCTGGGGATGAAAGAGATTTTCCGATCGTCTGCTACCTCATTTTCCTCCTTCCTACCATGAATCTCCATCGTTCTGTACGTTGATCGGATAAAAGCTAAAGGACCTGGCCCACGTGCGAGCCCTTCCGCCGCCACAATACGCATGCCGCTGGATGCGTTGAGCTAAAGTGCCGCCATACGCGTTTTACATAGAAACACTCCGTTCCTCCCCATTTCAGAGAGCTAACATGCCGTGCACGAACGTGAGGACTGCACACCTATAATGTACACAGAACGCTCCTGCGGTTTCGACAAAGACGTGGAATAGAGGGGAGAAACGGGTGGCACAGAACAACTGTTGTTGGCGCTTCTGCACGGCGGCGCGGCATCGTTTGGCGGCTTATCTTGCCGCCAAACCACCACACATGCCGGTGGGTGCGTTAACCTAAGGTCTTACACGTGGCTTTTACCATGACGCGCCGAATTCTCCGTACTTTCGAGAGCTATGGTCATCCATTGCAAGAATGGTCGTCTGTCTGCCGCCTCGGCTTCTGGTGCATGGTAACATTGTCCGCTCCGTCGCCCCTTCCGGTGCAACACAAATACGAAATCCTGCTCGCCGGTTTCTCTTCAGTTTCACCCATCAAAAGCTGGTGTACCTCGCTTGCCGCCGTCACTTACTGACAAGCATTACTGATAAGACAGAAAAAGCTCGGCGTCGCCTTTCAGCCTCGGTAGCACTCCTCAAGGATCAATAGCAGTCGTTTCTAGTTTGTCTCCTCCACTCACTCTCAAGCCTTGCTTCCCCCGCCACGGCGTGACGAGTCAATCCCCTTTTCCGACCAGACTGACTTGGAGCTGCGCGCCCCTCTGCCGCTTTCTCGCGCGGGGAGAATGACCCCACCAGGCAATTATCGTCTCTTTGCTGCCGCCTCCTGTGTCTGCGCTACCGTAACCTCGCCACTGGCAGTTAAAGTAAGACACCATTAGCTATTGTATTTCATGCGTTTCCCGCAACACGCCGATGGGGAACGGTGAGTGCTTCTTCGTGGAAAAATACAGAGAAAGAGCCCGGATGGATTTAAATACCCGATTAAAACAGAAAAGCCGCCAGAAGAAGGGGTCAGTTCGCGACCCAAAGGTTCAAACGGCTCGTCTCGTCTCTCTGCTGCCGCCGCCTGTGTCTGCGCTACCGCAGCCTCGCCACTGGCAGGTAAAGTAAGACACAATTAGCCATTGTACTTCATGTTTTCCCTCGACACGCCGTTGGGGAACGGGAGGGCGCTTGTTCGTGGAAAAATACGGAGAAAGAGCGTGGATGGATTTGAATACCGGATTAAAACAGAAAAGCCGCCAGAAGAAGGGGTCAGTTCGCATAGTTATAACCCGACCCGAAGGTTCAATGCACTCGTCTCTTTGCTGCCGCCGCCTCCCTACAAGCAGGTAATGTAAAGCACCATTAGCAGTGGCGCAGCGCACCTACGGGCGGGGGGGGGGGGGGGGGGGTTCTTATCCACAAGAAGGGAGATCAGCCTCCTCTCGGTGGTGTGTTGGTTGTTTACCAAGGTAATAGTTAACCGCATAAGCGACAGCCTAGATTTCCAACAACCGAGGGAACAAGCCGGCTTTAGAAAAGGACGACAGATCACATCCATGTCATCAATGAAGCAATTGAAAAATCAGCGGAGTATAATAAACCCCTTCACATGGCATTCATAGACTATGAAAAAGCGTTCGATTCGCTAGACACCGCAGCAGTGCTGGAAGCATTAAAGGACCAGGGAATCGAGGAGACTTACATAAGACTCCTAGACGACATATATAAGGGGTGTACGGGCAGGAAAATCCTCCACACGAAAAGCGAAAAGTTTACGATCAGAAAGGGAGCACCAAAATTGTTCACAGCATGTCTGGAAAATATATTTAGGAAGCTTAACTGGGAAGAGGTGGGATTACGGGCAAACGGAGAATTCTTGAGCCATTTGAGGTTTGCGGACGACATAGTCTTGTTCAGTGAGACTGCAGAACACCTGTAAAAAATGCTTCAAGACCTAGTCAGAAAGCTGGGCCATCGGATTAAAGATAAACATGAATACGTCTAAAGTAATGCTAAATAAACATGCTGGAAGCACTCTCTTCCGCCTAGGTACCGAAATACTAGAAGAAGTAGAAGATTATATCCATCTTGGACAGGTTGTCAGTGCTGACCCTAACCACGAGAAAGAAATCTGGCCCAGATAGGAATGGGACGGGGTGCATTCGGCAAGCACCCCCAAATATTCAAAATTAAGCTACCTCTATCACTAAAAAGAATAGTAAACAACCAATGCGTACTACCGGTGTTGACATATGGGGCGGAAACTTGGCGCCTTACTAAACAATTGGAAAGAAAACTTAGGTCGGCTCAACGAGCCATGGAACGAATAATGATAGGAGTAACACTTAGGGACAGGAAACGAAGCCTCCTGGATCAGGGAACACGCTCGAGTAGAAGATATCATAATTCAAAATAAGAAGAAATGGACTTGGGCAGGCCATGTAATGAGACGAAATGACAACCGGTGGACCACCAGGGTAACTGAGTGGCTACCGAGAGACGGGACCAGAAGGAGGGGAAGGCCGGTAACTCGATGGAGGGACGAAATACGAAAGTTCGGAAGCAAAGAATGGACTCGAACAGCGCAGGACAGGAGCGGATGGAAGTCAATGGGAGAAGCCTTCGTCCTGCAGTGGACTTAAATAGGCCGATGATGATGATGATGATGATGTTGTTGGTAGTGGTGGTGGTGGCAATTATTCCACGTCGCGATGCTGAGTCAGTACAATACCTATTGTAACCCCGCACAAGAAACGTCTGAGACTGCAGGCCTAGGGAGACGAGAAAACAGCTCCCGCTTTTTTTTACCTCAGCGCAAGTTGCAGCCACGCAGACCAGTGTCAGCGTGTCGGTTCGGTAATCCGTGGCTGCAGCTGTCACGTTTTGCGAGTATTATCAACGCAAAATTGGCTACTCTCACGTCAGTGATGGAGCCAAATTTATAGAAACTTGGAGACCGTAAGTTGCGCAAAAAAATGTCAATGAGGCAGGAAGTAGGGGGGGCCGAGCCCTGACATAAAAATGCTTGGGGGGGCTCTGGCCCCCCTTGCCCCCCCGGTTCCGGCGTCCCTGGGAGCAGGCGCTCGACGGCCCCACGCAGCAGAGCGCGCGCCGCCCGAAACAATCACCCATGGCTCGCGACGCGTGGCCGGCATAATCGCGATACCGCCCCGGCCGCGCAGGAGCGAACGAAAAACACGTCCGCACCACACGACGACCGAGGCAAGGTGCTACGTGATTGGACGATATCCAAGATTAGAATTCCAACCAGTTTCGGTTTCGCTTCTGTGAAACAACATGCTTAATTGGCATCCGACGTTATCGTTGGGTGGACATTCTCGATATCTCAGTAATCGGCATAACACGCTTCTGCCATGTTTTCAGCTGTGAAATGCGTAAAATAAGCCTACCAGCATGGCTTGGAATCACAACCATCACTAGCCGAGTTGTACGCATGCAGTGGATGAACGCCCTCCACGTCACCGGAGACGTACGCTCAAATGCGATGCACTCTTCCCCCGTCTTTGGAGCTTGCCTGGCTCGTGCCTGTATCGTAAGAGGCGTGTTCGCTCCAGGCCAAAGGTCGGCTGATTCGGGACTGCGCCCGCAAGCAGTCAGTGCTTATGGCAACACCACAACGAGAACTCGCCAGCGCGGCAGTGTCAGTCTGCAAGCACTCTGCGAACTCGCTTGTGTAGCAATGAACGTCACAGCACAAAAATGTGGAATTAAATATAGAAAATATTGCCCAAAACAAATAAATTAACTTAAAAAAAGTGTGCCCTATCGGGTGATTCGAACCTTCGAATTGCAAAACAATATACCTAGTGCTCCAGACCACTGGCCCATAAGCCCTTTTTTTTTCTTTATTACATGGGAGAATACGCTCAAACGTGACAGTACGTGGACTACACAGTCGAGGAAACAATAAGATACACTGAAGTTAGGAAAAGCAAAAATACACCAAAATTCAGGCAAACACACACAAGCGTTTAGAAGAGGGAACCAGTCAGGTGGTTGGTCAAGTGAATAATGCACGCTATGAACGAATTCCACAGTTTCTCGGAAATATTACTTTGTTTATCTTGGTGGCTCCGAATGCATATCACATCAGCGACATTGCCACAGACTGTAGAAACCAATCAACACAAACATGTCGTAGAATGGCTCACCAGGACAGCCGAATGACAAAAATGGGATTAAGAAAGGCGTAATGTCCATGTCTTTTCTGGGCGTTCCCTGCAAAATGTCCCAGAAAAAGACAGCATCTCTGCAATCTACAAAACAGTGATAAATTGCCTCTGGTCGAGAACATAGCCGACAGTCTGTCGACAAAGCTATAAACAGACCCCGGTCTTTCATCCAAGTGTTAACAGGGAGCGTACCAGTGTGTAATTTAAAGAAAAATGTTTTAACGCCTGGCGGAACACCCATTTTACACACTCTATTGAGGATATCGTGGTACGGACACTGGACAGCGCTGTCAGGGGCGAAAACATAACGATATATTGCATAGCCAGTTTACATTTTTGTTTAGTTTCAGTATTTCAAGCAGCTTAGATGACTATTTTTAGCAGCGCAGTTGTTTTGCAAATCGTAATTTTTCGTGTCCGCAGTAAAAACATCTAAAATAAACCCGTATGGGTGGGCACAAACCTCAGCGTCTAGGTTACTCCCTGAGGAAACGAACTAATTAGGAAGCACCCCCTCATCCTGAGAGCAGATGTGACAACCGAACAAAGTAAGGACATTCCGCGAACACTAATACCACATCTCACTAGTGCCTCCTTGAAAAATATCCACCTGTTACACGATGCCGAACGGAGTGTACTGCCCGCATAAATGCCTTCCGCCGAATACCCAATAAAAGGCAACTGTACGCCCTATACATATATTATTGAGCTCAACTTCATGCGTAGGCCCTGACGCGTGTGTTCGGAATCCTAGCTCAGGTATGTTACATGACACGTCTTTTTGGCTCCGTTGCGCGTTTCAAGAACAAACTTTACCCCGTGAGTTTTCTTCAGGGTAGCCCCTGACTTGCCTTAACCATTCCTTCTTCGGTCAACATGCGGGCTACGATGGCAGCTTAGCGGAGTTTGCAGATTTCGTGTGTCTTTCGCAAGGCATGTATAAACTTGGAAGTCATGAAGCGTTTTCTGCAGGGGAAAAGGTCCCAGTTGCACGCCTGCTGTGCGGACGTGGCCGCATACTCGCACCCACACGTCCCTGCATGCGCGGTACACGGCGAGCGCTGGCAGTATGACTGCTATGCCACGTCCCGCCCAAACGAAACGACGTAGCCAGGTACAGCGCCAGTCACAGCTTGTCGCCGCTCGCCAGAAAGTAACTCTCGGTGAAAACAAAGTTACGCGTGAGGGAAAGGTGTTGGTTGTGTGGTGAGAAATTGCGCTAGCAATCGCTACATGCGGTCGTAGTGTAAGCGGCCACTGAATATCCCCCGCGATGCTAAGCCTTAAGTTGTCTATCCGCACTGGCCAAGGAGGGACCTGGCTGAACTGAACGATTTAACTGATTCAACCCACGTTACCGGACTCGTATACTAAAAAATAAATCGTGTCATTCCAATGTAGGCTTTAATTCGCCTGTTTACAACTGCATTGTATCAGCGTAGGCTAAAAAGACAAAGCAATTAAAACCACAAAAAAACTTGCAAGAAACCTTGCCTGGCCAAGCGTTGAAATAATTCGAAGAAACCAAAATATAAATTCAAAATTTTCAGATGGAGTAGAAGTAGGTTTGAGGGATTAAATGTGACTTTCATGTGCAGTCCCGGACAATATTATATGTCCTCATCCAACATCAATACTCCCTTTAAATTCAGTTCCCATCGGAATACGATGATCGAACATGCATAAATCCATATACAGTAGACTCTCGATAAACGGAACTTCAAGGAACCGAAAAAATTAGTTCTGTTTAACAGGAGTTCCGCTTACCGACATCGATGTATGAAAGCGAAAATTTATGTGCGTACACACTGTCAATACCATTTCATGGAACTCGAAGCATCAGAAGGTGAATGCAGCTGATAGTTTTTCAGAAAGCATGAAAACCAAAAGAGGTTTAGGCACAGCACTCACAAAGTTAATTTGGCAACAAATAGTCCCTGAGCATCAAATGCATCAAATATGTTTGTTTGAGTCCTTGAAACTGCGTCTTCACGGAGGTTAGAGGCGTCAACTTCGCGAGTGCTTACGAGCCACCTAATGTAGAAGACGGCAACGCGGTAATGAAGCGCGAATAGCACCACGATGGCACGAACGAAGCAATAGGAGCAGAGCCCCGTAATCTCGGCGTCTTAAATCGAGACCATACGACTGGAACAAGAACTGTGATGTTGCATTCGTTGCGCTAACACGGCTGACCACTAACGAGACGAGGTTTACGAGGAGGGAGGAAAAAAAATTACACCATCTTCCCGTGGGGAACCCTGATGAGGATGCGAAGCATCGTGGCGGTTCCGTGTGGTTCCATTGTGTTGCCGTTATGTTGAGTGATCTGGTTTTTACTAGCGCCAGATGGAATTCCGCGTCCGTGTCCACACCGGTGGCAAAGGCACGCAAGTGCTGTTGTGTTACGGTGAGTAGGCGGTGGTTCTCGAGGCGCCGAAACTCGTCCATCATGTTCTTGTCGATGTTGTCTCTGTGGTAGAATCGGTAGTCTCCGTCAGCGTTGGTGAGGTAAAGGTTGTTGACATTGGTGCACCGGCTGAGAGCAATGTACACGCCCTCCTCTTCGCAGCTTTGTCTTCTTCTTCTTCTTCTTCGGCGGTTCCCCTACGGGAAGATGACGATGGTGGTTGAACGCGAACCTATCTCGTGATGGATTCTTTGGTTGGCCAATCCCTAGGGGCATCCTGCCACAATCAGCATCAGAGGCGCTGCGGACGGGGCTGGTTGAGCTGCAAGGCGCGTGGCGCTTCCCGCCACAGCTTTCCCACGGGAAATTCACATCCCCCTCTAAAGTTTTCAGTTCGTCGTTTCCGTTGACGTTCAGCTTCGCGTGCCTTCGTTGTATCAGTAGCTTCTTGACGCAGTTTGAATGAGTCAAGGACATAAGGTGCGTTCGTAGCACTTGCTCCTGTCCCGGATTTGTAGCGTAGTGGGTAGAGCACCGCGTACCTCCCGTTGCGGTCAGAGAGTCGTGGGATCGAATCCGGGCGCCGCTAACTATTTCTTTCTCTTATAGTGTAGTATCGCGGAGCTGTGGGTGTGAGAAGGAGAGTTTCGCATGCGCAGTGAGCGTGTGGACGGCGCCGCCATCAACGACGCAGGACAAGGCGAGCCTAAGAAATGCTCCGCATTTAAAAAAAACAATCACGAAACAGCCGGAACCGTAAAAAGCTGATTCTCATGCTAATTGGTTTCACAAGAAGTTCCATTTCTGGTTCCGTTTAAGCGGTGACGTGGAAACTTTAGTTCCGATTACCGAGAGTTTTTTTACGTTATCTGAATACAAAACCAACCAACTTACTGGCTTCTGTTCCGTTTAAGCGGCAATTCCGTTTAAGCGATTTCCGTTTATCGAGATTCTACTGTATATGCTTTACGGGTTGCTTCCAATGTCACGTGCAACAGTTTATGACGCCCCATTATACGTAAGAACTGCTTGCCACATGCGCACTGTGTCTCGTGCAGTAGACCGCGGGGGTGTATGCAATACTTTTTTGGCTCAGGAACAGTGTTTTAAAAAGAATGTGAATTTTTTTTTTGGAATCCTTCATGAAGTCAATGTCGGAACGGAAAAATGGAAACGCTTCCACAACTCAGTGGCCACGCAATCCAGCCAACAAACCGTTAACGGCTGTTGCGACCGGGAAAGCCGACCCGAGCCGAGCTCCGTCGCCTCCGACATACGTTTGGTAGCGTGGTGTGAAGCGAGCGGCCAGCCGCGGTTGCAGCCGTGAAGAAGTCCAGAAGCCGTAGGCTAACGTAACTGTTTACTTCATAGCGAGGGGTGAGCCGAAGCCAAAGAACAACGCCCCGACGGGCGAGGTAACAGTACAGGACTCGAGCAGAGTGACAGCATTGATTCTCTGCTCAAACAGGAATGAGTTATAGCGCTTGAGGGGCTCGTATTTACACCCAAAAGCGCCAACGGTCAAAACAGAGTTCCCTCCAGATTGTGCACACGCCACGAACGTCACAGACACACACCACACTCTTTCCAGAGTTCGTGAGCAGTTGGCAGTAGCGGCGCACGCTGAGTCCAAGAGAGGGGAGAGAGGAGGACGCTGCTGCGGACACGGGGCTTCCCTGTCCTTGGGGCGTGTTGAAGCCTGCTTCGTAGGCAACCTCCGAAGTTTGAAACGCGCCGAAAGATAGGCGCCAGAGACCCGGGCTTGTCGAGACGTGAAAACATGAGTCACCGACACGGGGGGAGGGGGGGGGGGTGCATGCTTGAAAGGCGCACGTAGTGGAGGCTTCGCCGCACGGCCGAGGAGTGTTGAAACAAAGCCCAACGGCGGGCTCAATCGTAACACGGCATTCACAGAGACATCCCTGCGGTCCACGGTCTCACTCGGCTACTGCACGATTTATTTTGAGCGCACTCCTCGAGAATCGTCGCTAGTTTACAGCGTGCTTGCTGTATACGACTCGGCCTCGTGATAGGACGCACCGCCCCTCGAATTGCGCGACCCCGATTGTTAAAGACGATGGTTATTTAAGCTACCCAAAGGCGAAGGTTTTTCTTTCTGCGTCTGTCACTCGTTTCAAGCACCAATTTAAAAGCTGAAACAATAATTCAAAAAGAAGAATGCATAGGCAAGACTGCTCCAAACTACTAAAACCAAATTGCCTGGGTCGTACATGCTCACTTTATGCAGTGCCAAAGAAACCCCAGGAGCGTTTGCGGCAAGATGTCAGTGCGTAACCGACAGAAGCAGCGTTCGTTTAATTAGGAATGCACATTGGATTGGTTTTTACGAGAGCAGATGAAATAATCAAGTAAAAGAAGAAACGCAAGTTGCGCGTTTTCCCAACAGGTGGAGCACGAGCGGTGAGAAAACGGGAAGTGTGAATTGAACAGAGAAAATGTGCATCACATGAAACATGGGAGGAGCCAGCAGAGAGGCGGTGAGCCCGAGGGGTGGGAGGGGAGGCAGGAGAGCGCGTTATGCTGCACGAGCAGCAGAAGACCGTCGTCTTTCGATAACATTTGCAGCGGAATAAGCAGGTACACAATCTTTTTTATTTCCTTTTTTTACGTTTTTTACACCCACACTGGCACTATTTTGGCCCTGAAATGCGGAATTCATAGTTGCTCCGTTCACATTGAAAATAGCTGCAAGAAAAAAGTAGTTGCACGCCAATAACGTAACAACATTCTTGGAACTAAAAAAAATCAGTTTTCTTAGCATTGTCAAAATGGTTCCAGGTAAGTTGCACTTGACGCTTTAAATCCGTCAAGGAAAAAATAAAAACAGTTTTGTTTTTGTTAAACGCTAATGGGTATTTTGTGGGAAAAGATGAAGCCTTAGCTAGTTAGCAAAAAAAAAATTGAAACTTCCTCAAAGAAAAACAATAAAATTCCCGTGAAAGTTAAGCCCGCTTGGGTGCTTTGAAGGCGAAAGCCTAGCGGTTATCAACGACTTTTTACTGCTGCATCGGTTGGTTGGTTGGTTGGTTGCCTCCCACCATGGCACATACCCACGCGGGGGATTGGCCAAGAAGTTTTGTGCCTAATGAGGATGTGACCTATATTATTTTAGATCCCAAAATTTAGAAAAGGAAATACCCAACAGAATTTTTTAAATATGTATAATATGAAAGGAGATTCAGGAAGAAAAATGAGCTATGTGTGAATGTTTAGCTGGCTAGCAGGAAAACCTGCCTGTCGCCACAACATAAGAATGGAGGGCAGACAAAACATCCCTGTGGCAGACTCCTAGGGCGGAAGCGCCTAGTGACAGGACCTCGGAATTAGATAGCGGAAGGTTAAGGCGTCTAAAGGTTGACTCCAGATGCGTGCGTCGCATTGGGGAGAAGCTGCGGCAATTACATAGGAAATATTCTATATTTTCCAGTTCGTCGCAGAAAGGGCATTGCGGAGATGGAGCCAGACGAGATTTATAAAGATAAAAATTTAGTGGGGGAATTTTGCACCGAAGTTTAGTGATTGCTACCTCGCATAATCTTGTTTCACGAAACATTGGCTTCCATGCATGACGAAGGTAGCGTCTTGTTTATAAGCCTGGAGTAGCTGTAGACGTTTAAATCTCGCCCCCAATAGAAAACTGTCATTTGGACATTGCACGACCACAGGGCCACCAAGAGACATGCTGGCTAATTGATCAGCCACTTCATTGTATGAGATTCCTGCATGTCCTGGAACCCACACTAGCCGAAGCTCACAAAGCTGATGCGGAACAAATGATCGGAATGTGCGGATAATTGGAGAATCTTTTTCGGATGTTAATGCGGAACACACAGAGAGGGAGTCAGAAAGTATAACTACATGGGAAAATCTATGCTGAAGTTTTTGAAGAGCCAAAATTATTGCCAATAGTTCCGCCTGGAAAATAGGTGTGAAATCAGGTAACCTGATCGAAAAGGACCAATCGAGGTACTGGGAGAATATCCCGACTCCAGCTTTCTCATCAACTTGTGAGGCATCGGTAGCAATGACGATATGGTAATGAAGGGTTGACAAATGATCCTCCAGCAATCCATTTAGAATTCGGGCTGGCAACATCTTGGCATTCGGGGGAAGATATTATCAAAGTTTATTTCAACAGATGACACACTGGAACAAGTAGAGGGGAGCCGGAAAAGGTCTGCGTGAAGTGGCTGAAGCCATGACTGTACTAGATCCATCTGGGGTCTCTGGAACCGCGTGCACTGAATGCCTTGAAAAAGATCAGGCCTCAGACGGAAAATGCAGTGGGGGTTCAAACAATTTGACAAAGGTTAGTACGGTCAATAATTGGAATCTAAACTTCAGTGGAGGAAACTGCCTCAAGGTGTAAAATAGGGTTAGCGACATATTTTAGCAGTCCCAAGCGTAGTCGCAAAGCCATTCTCTCGACGATAAATAGGGGATTTAATTTGTACGCCGCACAACCAGAAAATAGGACGCAGCCAAACTCTAATACCGGTCGGACATAACTGCGATATATCATTAACAGTGTATCTCTACGCAACCCGAATTTGTGGCTACATAGCCTGCGGAGCACGCCTGCTGCTCTTTCTCCTTTAGTAGCAATATGTTTAATATGAGGACGCCATGTAAGCTTGTCATCATAGATTATACCGAGATATTTTAATTCTGTAACTTGACGGATGGATTGCTGTCGGTACAATAGGCATAAAGAAATGGGGATGGTAACCGGAAATACTAAGACCGCACATTTTCCCACATTAAGTGACAAATGTAGCCTGTTAAGCCAATTATCTAGGGTGGCCAGATAGTTTTGTAGTCTTTGGCACAAGTCATGAATGTCTCTGCCCGATGAGTAAAAAGCAATATCATCGGCATAAACGTAAGTTGATATGCCATCCATTATGGGAACTGATCTGAGAAGAATATTAAAAAGAACCGGAGAAAGGAGTGACCCCTGAGGAACCCCTCGAAACTGCTGATATTGCGATGATGATATGCCACCTTTCGAACAGAAGAATGTCCTTCCAGTTAAAAACGCACCAATCCACGATTGGATGTATAGAGGGATTTCGCTACTCTCAAGATGTGACATTAAGGTAGTATACTCTACGCTGTCATAGGCCTTTGTTATATCAAGAGTAACAAGTGCGCTTACGTGTTTTAGGCTACGGGCTAGTTTAACGCGGCTCTCAATGTCAATATGAGCCTTCCAAATGGAATTCCCGGGTCTGAAGCCAATTTGAGTGGGGCTTAAAATCTTATTGCTTTCAAGAAATCGCATAAGGCGACCATGCAATATCCTCTCGACGAGCTTTACCAAGTTGCTAGTTAAGGAAATTGGCCTGATGTTATCTGGGACGTAACCTAATCCTTCGTTTTTTAGCAATGGCACTATCTTAGAGAGTTTCCATTCTGGAGGTATCCAGCTATGTTTCATTGACGTGTTTACGATGTTGAGTAAATCTTCAGGGGTTTCCTCAAATAAAAACTGTAGCATTGGCACAGTAATGCCATCTGGCCCCGGAGCAGCCTCAGACAGCTGTGAAACAACGTCAGCCAATTCCGACATTTTCACTGGGTTGAAACCAACATTAGAAAGTTGACTGACAAAAGGAGCGGAGAACACAGAAGAAAAGCGGGATTTAAGTTCTTGTGCAATTTATTCGAGAGCTTCAATAGATTCCTGTGTTGAGTGAACCACCGAATTTTCATTGTGGAGCTCTTGAACCACCTTTTTCGAGCGAAGAAACTGGTACAGCAATCGCCTATTCTTTGGCTTTGAGAGAGCGGCAAACTTCTGGGTGTTATGAGCTTCTTTCGCTTTAGACACTGTCCGTTTGAATATGGCGGCCGCAAATTTGTAATTGGTCCAATTAGACGGGCATTGGTTTCTTAGCAGTACCTTCCAAGCCGCCTGCCTTTGATTATACGCCCGTGCGCAATATTCGTTCCACCACGGGCTATTGCCATCTTTTTGAGAAGAGATTATGAATTGGGAAGACCTAACAGCATTCGAAATGATCGAAGTAACTTGAACTGCCCTGCGTTTCTCGTTACCGGATGGAATAGATTGAAGTGCTATTTTTACTTTGTTTTGCATACGGTGTAAATTTGTATGCCGAATCATACGAGCACGTGGGGACCTAGAAGGGCACACTATCTCAAATAAAATAGGAACATGGTCACTACTTGTCGCGTGATCCAGAGTAGACCACGAAGAGATATTGCCGGAGTTTGAAAAAGTCAAGTCTAAGACTGAAGACGTCTTCCATCGAAAAAATGTTGCTGAGCCAGAGTTATAACAATGCATATTGTTATCATTCATCCAACCACTTAGCCGCCTACCACATGAATCTGTGCGGAGCCCCAAAGAGACATGGTGGGAATTAAAATCACCGCAGATAATAACGCGATTCTCACACGATTGCAAAACAGCATCGAGAGGAGAGGTAGAAATGACGCCTTCCTTAAAATAGGAGTTAACCACCGAAAATGCAAAACACCCGGGCAGGCTAAATGTAACTGCTAGAATTTCACAATCCACCGACATGAATTCAAATGACTTATGGGCTTTATGGCAAAATTGCAATGACACGAGAATTAACAATCCACCTCCTCTGGTTAGTCGATCTAAGCGGAATATCCGATAATTATGGAAATAAAATGACCTACACGGAGTCAGCCAGGTTTCTTGCAATAAAATAATGTCTGCTTGTTCCTTAGAGACTATGAAATCAAGGTCTGTGAGAGCTGACATGACAGAGCGGCAATTCCATTGTAGGACCCGAAGCGACATTACGATGAATTGATGGCTGCCACCGCAGCTTCCAAGATGTCATTTGTTTTGGGAACGCCTTGACCTTTCTTTGCTTTTTGTTTTGGAGACGATTCCAGTGAGCCCACAGTCAAAGATCCAGTTCTTTTAAACGGAACTGTTTGATACTCCATGTCCACCGGAGCGTTCAAAAAACTGGCACTAGGTTTGTTTTCAGGATGAATATTGGAGGATTGCAGCAAAGTGGGCTGTCGAAAATGCATCGTGTTTGCGTCTTTTTCTGCTTCGTGTTCGTTTCTTCATCTTTTGGCAGGAATTACTCCGGCAGGCAGACTGGCCGCAATTCACGCGGCACCTTCCCCCCCCCCCCTTCCCCAGTCAGAGCTCTCCTCCTCCGTGTGCTAGCTACCTTCACGTTCAATGCACTACCTTCACGTTGGCCTGTCACTCGGCGCACATCAGGTTATCCCTCGTTCAGTTCTCTGCTGTGTACCGGGCTACCGCAGTGGTTTGTACACTCAGCGACGGCCATTTTGATGCCATTCCTGTGGAGTGAGGACAATGACAGTCACTTTTCGCGTTTTACACGGATATCATTCGTCGTACACTGTTTTCACGCCGCCTCCCGGGAATTATCCCTGTATCAACTGTGAGAGTTATTCCGCAACAACAACAAAAAATTCCCCGCATTTCCCCGAGGGGAAGAATGTGAAAGTGCGAATGCACGAGTTGAATTTGTGCGGTTCGGTAATGTTTGCGAAAGAGAGATCACACACACACACACAACTACAAAGTTATTCACAGACACCTATTTGTGTTGTCGTTGTACTTGATTGCTAGAGCGGATCTCAGCTTTGAAATTTCGTGTCAGTACTCCTTTAAAGGGACCATGAAGAGAAAATATAACTTCGTTTAATTTGAAAGAACTCGGATTCAGTATCTCACTCAGCTCCATCACAGCCACAACAGATGTTTTTTTAACTAAAAAAAAGCAAGAAGTATTTAACAACTTTCAAATTTTGCGCCACAGTGACGTGTTATGAGCAAGAATGACGTCATACGGGCCAGCAATAAAACTTAATTTTCAGTGCGTTAACTGCCCGTTAGCATTCAAGTGATGCGGTCAAATGGAACTAGAGGCCCCATTGCAGACGTCCACTGAAGTGTCGTCGCGACAGGTCAGTTAGGCGGCCGCCAATCGCAGAAACAAGGTTCCGTGACGTCATAGAAAAGTTGCGGGAAATTGGCTAGGGGGTCGCGACTGCTTCACACGTTCTCTTTAATATTTCCGTTATTTGTTCGAAGATTGCGATTATATTTGTATCATTGGTATCGGGACTAAGCAGTCTTTTTAATAAACCCAACTTGTATTTTGTCTTCATGGCTCCTTTAAGCAGGTGCATTAGCCCTTCTCACGCCCGATTCTTGGCCAATCCCCCACGTGGGTATGTGCCATGTCAGCGGCCAGGCAGCGCGCGCCCATCTCCCCCCGTTGCCAAGGAAGACGAGGAGATTCCTGGCCAATCCCCCACGTGGGTATGTGCCATGTCAGCGGCCAGGCTGCGCGCGCCCATCTCCACGTGCGCGGACATCGCCGGTGGACGCAGGTTCAGGGTCGCTTAAGAAGTGCATTGCACTTAAAAAGGACGACCACAACACCAGTTGAGCGAGACGTGGTGCGAGGCATTCTTGGCTTTGTAATACAATGAATCTAACACAATGTAATAGAATGATAGTTGAGACATCCGAGGTGGACCCTTCCTCTTCTTGTTACCTCAACTTTCATTTTCTACGATAGGCTACAACAACAGTAGCATCAACGAAAACAACAACCACCATTGTTCGCCGTAAAGCGCCAATCCCCTTTGGACATCATCATCTCCATCACGGTTACCACGGTGCCACGGCGCGTGGTGGCTCGTGGTCCCAGCGCGCGGTGCCCCGGAACTTGGAACACTGCGACTCTGGCCTAATTGTCCCGGGCAGCCCTGATCTGCACCTTTCCAAATTCTTTCAGCTCCACAGAGTGGACCTTCCTCGACTGTAGCGATGTGCCTGAGCGAGTGAGCGTTTCGTCCGCTTGCGCTATCCAGTGTTGAAGCAGCCGCCTTTGAGGAAAGAGGTCGTTGTTTTCCAGCCTACCGCACGGGCTAGGCCTACGCCTTTCGCCGATGACTGCGTCGGGACTCCTGCGGTTGACCGAGCCAAGCCGAGCAGAGGCCGAATGGGCACCGCGCCACCCGCGGACGTCCATTGGCCTGTCCGAGGCGCCCGCCGGCCGTCAACATCGGGCTCCGCCTCCAGGGCCCAACGCTCTGCGACCAAGGCCGCCCAACGCCGCCAGAAGGTAACTGAATTCTTTGCACGCTAGAAGGGACATACAAATTTCAATAGTTCCCTACGAACGTGACCTGCTTAATTCACTTTATTATATCCGCAAGCACGGACAAGACGTTTGGCGATTCCAAGAGTGAAGATCGTTTCCCCGAAGTCCGGTGTCGATCAGGAACCCAATCGCCCGGGCTCCGGTTGATTTGGCAGGAGGCTGGCTGGGCGATGGTGTTGAAGTTCTTGGAGACGGCGGTCGAATTGACGAACTCAAGGCGTTGGGGTTGATTAAATGAAACGGAAGTGTTTATATGCAGCTATTTACAGTGGGAAAGCTGGGTACATGAATAATAAAGGCAAAACTGCAAACTTCAGCTAGACGCTAGCTCCGAGTGCGCTCAAATCACTCGAGCTCCTCAGCTTCGTCTAACTCTCCTATCCTCGGAGCGTACACAAACCGCTCGAGAAACGATGGCCGAGACTCTGTCTCGCCGCAAGATCCGTCTAGTTGCCCGGTACGGCGCTGCACCCTAAACCTCCGACGCGATCTTAACCTCGACTAGGGGGCTCTGAAATCCCAACCTAGCTTCAACGGTCGAGACTCCTTGTCCCGCCGGGAACTGCCAGCTCAGCGCTCAGACAAGAACCATTTCCAACGGCCAAGTTCGGTCTTATAAAACCTCGAGATCACCTTCTCTCGGGAACGCCCCTGTAGCGTTCGTACACGCGCAAGGGAGTGCCTAAACTCACGTAGACAGCTGTCACTCAGCACGCCACGGAATATTAGAGAGTTTTAGCATAGCGTGCTCCGTCCGCTAACGCCACGGCGGCGGGTAGCGGAGCGCGACTGGGGAGAGCAAATTCGTCACGGTGGGGTGGATTAGTTCCGCGCGGCCTGCCTTCGCCATGCCCGCTCTTTCCCTCCGCTGAGGGGCAACCTCCTCGCATTCCCCGCGCGCGCATGCGCAGTCCGGTCCCGCTACCCGCTAACCTTAGCGTAGCGTACGGGAGCCGCTATGCTAAAACTCTCTATTCATTGAGGCGCCGCCACCTTCGGGTCAACGGCACGCTCGCGGACGAGCAAGTTCGGGTGACCCCGCGGGGTGAAAGCGAAAGACGGCGACAGTGCGTCATGCTGACCAGGGCGCGACAACAATAGAGACACGCCGGTAATCCCACCACCTCCGCGCGTCGAGCGGACGTTCCTGGAATCCGGCGGCGCTGTTTGCTTTCTCAATGGGGGATTATCCTTGAGGTATGCGGTGGGCCAGACGATCCGTCTCCCGTGCATGCCGTGACGAATTAGCGGCGGTTGCAGCGCAGTGTCGGTAGTGCTACGTCGCTAGACAGAGCGGCGGGTTCTCACGCGCAGCCCGGGCGCCCGGCTGCTAATCTCATAAGTGGACCTTACACCAAGTATACCCGACATGTAGAGGTGTAAGTTCGAGCACTGATAGCCTTGGTGGGGGAAGCAAGGAGCTTCATCATTCAGGGTAGAAAAAAGGCACTCCAGTGCGCACGTTAAATATTCCTTAGATAGTCAAAATAATCCTCATAGCCCTCCATCCCCCGCGAAAGCTTCAGGATTGTGCGTGCGTGCGTGCGCGCGTGCGTGTGTGTGTGTGTGTGTGTGTCTGTCTGTGTGTGTGTGTGTGTGTGTGTGTGTGGTGGGGGGGGGTTGCGGCGGGGTAATACGCGGGATCTGACTTTGTCTATTGTATAAAACCGCCGGAACATTATTTATCCTCTACCAGCGACGTCTGCTCTCAACACAAGGTTCAGCCATTTTACATTGCCCTAGAAAAAAATTTATAGTATAACGCAATGGGGTACGCAGAGTACGCCTAATGCACGCGGACATTTTTTTTTTTCATTTGAATTTGAATTGTTCGTGTCTTGTAACCTTCTAAAATGCCTCCCATTTTTCTCGAAGTCCGGCCCCCTACAAAAGGAAACCCCGCGTACGCCGCTGGGGTGAACCGCTAACCACACGAAGCGACAGCAACTGCCGCGTTTAATCTTGACGGCATCCGATGAACGTAACGCGGGACAACTAATTTGCATACGCGAAAGGACCAGCATGTTACTGGTTCCGGTCGAGCGATTAATGCTTAGTGTGGTCAACCGCTAGTGCGAACAAAAGACTTGACGGTACCGCCCGAAGCCAAGGAGACAAATCCGACCGGCCATGGCACAATTAGGAGGTGCGGTATCACCGACAAAAAAGAAAAAAAAAAAAAGATCGCGTTGTAAATAAACCACGTTGTAAAAGATGGAATTGTTGGTCGTTTTTTTTTTTTTTTTTTGTCAGGGTCGGGCACAATCTGTAGACCAAGATAAAAAGATTGATAAAAAAATTGGCACAGCTTGCGCTACAGTGGTGCAGCAAGGCTGGAGAAATAGCAGAGCTGGCGGCCCCTCTTCCTTCGTCGGCGACCAGGATGCTGCACCTCACATTTATTTCCTAACTTGGAGCTGAAAGTTCTCCGTAACTGCAGGCCCTGATCGTTTTGTCCCCACGCTTCGACATCTCTCCCAAAGTGAACGCGTCAGCACGGCTTGAACGCGCGATCAAGTCCAAAGCCAACGCCCGCGCAACGAACCCAAAGGAAATGAAGTGCGCCAGGAATGGTATGATAGTTCAGTCGCATAGATGCCAGTTTCATAACGCGAGGGACCTATGTTCGATTCCGACCACATTAAGCGTTTTTTTCTTTCAATTGACATGATATTGTACCCCGC
Source organism: Haemaphysalis longicornis (assembly GCF_048455015.1). Taxonomy (NCBI): domain Eukaryota; kingdom Metazoa; phylum Arthropoda; class Arachnida; order Ixodida; family Ixodidae; genus Haemaphysalis; species Haemaphysalis longicornis. Next base: position 351,439,453 of record NW_027526203.1, on the reverse strand, counting down.
CGCTGCTAACCCCCTACCCCTCGGGCCTTTGGGGTGACCCAGTGATAAGGTTGTCGGTTTCAGGGCGTAAATGTCCCGGCCCCCGGGTTCCATTCTCAGGACTCCCCTCACCTCTTCTTTTTTGTTGTTGTTCTTGTTGTCCCTTCGAGGTTCTTTGGTTGCACGGACGGACAGTTTTAATCGTCCGACGGACAATTTCACTTGTCTGTCCGTTACCACATTGGCCTAATTTGGCAGGCCTCTGAAAGTCTTGGAAGCAGAATGTCGCTAGGCATCGCTTCTTGTATTTTATGAATGCCAGAAGCATCAGCCCCGATCGGAGGCAAAAACGAGCTTAGCCGTGGCGCCGCATTTTCTATCGCTGGCCAGAGAGCCGCTACCTCCCCGGTCTCGAGCATCGGTTGCCCTGGCAACCAGGCACAAGCCTCTCTCGCATTTAGATACGGTCGGTGATCCCAGTTAAGCTCGGGGCCTCACGTTGCGACATGTGGCCGAAACGGGCGAGATGTACAGCGGGCGATGCGTTTGGCATTGAAAAAAAAAAAAAAATACAGGAGGCGACGGGCTTGGGAATGCTAAACCATCGCGCAGAGTTTTGGAAAGCAAGGATGTGTACTCCTTCCCTCATCTTCTCTTAGCGCTTCTCCCTATAGCTCTATGAACCGAAAGGGATCACGAGCCCGTCTCATTAGGGACACACATGTAAAAACTGTATTCTAAGTATCAATGTTAATGCATCCGGGATCGAAAATATTATCCCTTAGTTTTTCTTCCTTCAAAGTATCTACTACCGCCAGTATTCGGACCAGGGTACACGTTGCGAATGTTCCTTAGTACCTTGCCCCACTCGTGAGCTCCGATGCAGCAAAAGTAACCCATCGAAAACGTGACCAGAGTACGTGGAACTTTATACGCTGACGCGTCTCGGTAAAGCCGCCTTTCTTACAAGGGGCTAGTTGTGTCCAGATATGTACAGTGTGAGGATGTGTGTGAGGATTTGTTCTAGCACGTAGAATTTACGCAATGATTTAGTACCAGCTGCTCATGAAGGGAAACCGCATGACTTCATTGTCCCATCACCAGTGCGATATGGAGGTGATGCCTTCCTCAGAAGGGCAAAAAAAGCTCTGCAGAAATCAGAGTTATCTACTAATGCGCAGCATTCTTATGCCGCCTCTCTTGAGTGTGAGTTTTCTCCAGCCAATTTTTTTTCTAAATCCTGTCCGACCATTTATCTCCAATTACGCTATTATAACGATTACAGGTGAAACTTTCGCGGAATCTGCATTATTGTGGAAATGCAGGGCGTTACATGGTTCGTCATATTCCGTAATTATTTATTTTACTTATTTTTTTAGTTTTTCAAGATTTCGTTCGACCAATTATGGCTATGTACGTATAACGATTACAGGTGGAACTTTCGCGAAATATGCATTAATGTGGAAATGCCATGCGGCAGACGCTTTAACATTTTCCATAATTTTTTAATATTTTTCTTGCTGTTTAGTTTTTCAAAATTTCGTCCGACGAATTACAGTTAAACCTGGATATAACGAAGTTGACAAAAAGTCGCAATGTCTCGTTACATCCAGGTTTTCGTTACATGCAGGTTTCTAGTTAAGGCTCGCGTAAATGAAGCAGAAGCGAAACCAAAATGCTAGACATCGGTGATGGTGAACTCACTTTTAAGTATTTATTTCACAGTGCAAAACTGCGTCATTTTCGTGAGCGGCTTTCCTATAAAGTCACTACGCGGCCCACCACAGAGGGAAGTTTACTTACCCCCGTATTCACAAACGTAACTTAAGTATCACTTCAGCCTTTTGACACTTCTTGGAGCCTTAACCTGTCTCAATGCCCAGACTTATGTTGAAAGGGCGTCTTTTCGCTATCTTGATACTTTTTTCCGCGCTCAAAATTGTTGATAGGGTGCTAGTTGGGGTACTGTGCACCGAGCGGCGACTTTTTTTCTTCTTTCTCGCCGGCAGAGATGGCATTAAAATTGCGAGCTTGTCTTGAAAAGACAAAGCCTTTCCTTTCCTGGCAACAGAACTCATCGCCGACGGAGCCACACCACAGATAGCAGTGGAGACTCGCGGCTAGGCGGCGACAGGCACGCCTAATCGACACCACTCTGTCACTGGAAACGAACGGTAGTTTGCGGTGCGAGTGAAGTTCGCTAAATTAGTTCCGATTTTCCAGAAAAAGTGCAAAAAACAATGCCTCATCAGCGTAGCGAATTCGTTATATCAAGGTTAATCGTCGCAATGCCTTCGTTACACAGAGGTCGCAAACAGATGGGTTTAATGGGGCTGGGATTGGGGAATTGAAAATGTTCGTTAAATCCAGAAATTCGTTACATAGAGGTTCGTTACATCCAGGCTTAACTGCGTCTCAATTCACGTCATTACGATTTGGAACTTTCGCGAACCGTGTAACGCCCTGCATTTGGAAATGCAGGGCGTTACACGGTTCGACATTTTCCGTGATTATTTTATATTTTTCTTATCTTTTTTAGTTTTTCAAAATTTCGTTCGACCACCTATGTCCATTTACGCTATTATAACGATTACAAGTGGAACTTTGGCGAAATTTGCATTATTGTGTAAATGGCATGCGGTATACTTTTTGACATTTTCCGTATTTCTAAATATTTTTTTTTAGTTTTTCAAAATTTTGTTCGAACAATTATCCCCATTTACGCTATTATAACGATTACAGGTGAAACTTTGGTTTCTATTTTTCTTATTTTTTAGTTTTTCAAAATTTCGTGCGACCAGTTATCTCCCTTTACGCCATTATAGCGATTTCAGGTGGAACTTCCGTGTTATCTGCATTTTTGTGAAAACGCAGGGCGTTAGGCTGTGGGGGTGGGGGGGGGGGGTACTCGGCAAAGAATGCTACGCATTAAAATCGATTAAGGATAAATGATCCGTTCCGGCCCTTACAGCGTCTCTATGGGCCCGCAACAAAAGCAACAGCACAAATGCTGACGTTGGGACACTGCGACAGTTAGAGGCGCTCCCTTCACCTTCTTAGAACCACTGTATTTCCGAGATGAAGAAAATGGTTCATCATAAGATCGAGGGCCACGGTTCCTTGTTTCTCTTCGCTCATTCTAATTAGCAATTGCGAAGATTCTTCATTTTGCCTAAGCATGATTACAAATCTGGTGTAGTGCACTCTAGAAAATAACTAGTCGCGTGTCTTTCGAGGCAATTGGGATCACAGCTTTAGGGAAGGCATCCACGAAGGCGCTTTTTAGCGATACTGATGCGACAGCGCGAACTTGACGGGACAAAGAGAAGACAACAGCAACAGCTGATCTAACAACTACAGTTTTATTGGGAGCAGGAGCACAGTGTGAACGCACTCCAAATGGCCCAGTTCTCGACCCTTGTGCGCATTTTTAATGAGTTCCCATTCTTTATTCCAGCGCATTTTTGAGTTCTTAAAGGTTCCCTGAAACACTTTTTTTCAACTTCAGAGTGCATGCACTCAGCAAACCTGTCGAGTAGTTCAAATAGGCACCCAAGCCAAATGTTACTGCTCTGGGTAACTGGGAAACTCTATCGACAGATTTTTCTCTTTATCATTGTGGACATTGTTCGCAGCACGAGTGACGTCATTCAAGCCATAGTGCGGCTATTAGCCGGCTCATCTTTGAATAATAGCCAGCCACTTTTGACAAAATTGGAACAAAAGCCACGAAAACCGAAGAGGCATGTGCTGTGACGAGTAAATCTTGCTTCCTCGTCTGTTCTGTTGGTGATAAAAGCCTCAGATGTAATTTAAAGTTTGAAATAGTGAAAATCTAAACGGTGGTGTTGCAGCTGGGCATATCTTCGCGGGGGGTTAAATTATTGCAGAACATGTACTGGCTAAATTATGCGAAGAACACTAGCCGTAGCAGATTCTTACCTTGTTCAGCTTCGAGTTAAATGTGTATAGCATTACTAGTAGCGGCTTGCTGAAAGAACGCTCCAACTCGCAACGCAGAGAATTATTTTTTATCAATTTCAGTTTATTTCAAGAGTATTGATTTGATTGTGGGGTTTAACGCGCCGACGCAACGCAGGCGATGAGGCGCGCCGTAGTGGAGGGCTCCGGATTAATTTTGACCACCTGGGGATCTTTATCGTGCGCCGAAATCTCGTACACACGGGCGTTTTTGCTTTTCGCCTCCATCAGAAAAGCGGCCGCCGCGGCCGGGAACCGAACCCGCGACCTCGTGCTCAGCAGCGCAACGCCTTAGCCACTGAGCCACCGCGGCGGGTTATTTCAAGAGTAGCAACCTTATTTGGAAGCTCAAAAATTCTACATGGCAAGGAAATATTTACCTGGGAAAGTAGTAGAAACTAGAGTTACAGGTTTTGGCAACCATGTGGAATGTACATCTTCAATATTCTAACTACAAGGCCAACTCCAATCACAGCGCGATTCCCAAGCCTCCGTCTGCCTGCCGAAAACAGACATTAACATCTACAGCGGTCGAATTACGCTCCTTCAAGGAACTGCCTGAAGTTAGACGAAGCGGCATTTATATGTTCGTTTGATGCCTTGCATAGTGCATTTATAATGAACAGATCCTTTGATTACGTAAATTATGCAGTTAAATTTTGTCTGAAAGCAGTACAATATCTTATTTAAGATTAAAAAAGTTTTTTGTGCGTAGAAATTAAGGCGCTGACGTGCTCGAATATGATGATTTCGTAGGCGGTTATTTCACCGTTTCTACTCGGAAAAAATTGGCATTGCAAAGAAGTGCATTCATCGAGTTTTTTTTAAGTCCATACGGTCTCGGCGAGCGTTGTTAAATTAAAAAGGTGCAACGACAGCTAAGCAGTTTTCACGGGCTTTGAAAGCGAAAACCTGAATGCTTACTCGAAGGCTTGATGCGCCCCGCTTCTTCCACGCGTTGTCGAATGACTTGGTAAATCTTTCCACTTGATATGCTTTGCTTTGCATTCCGCTCCAAGGCTTTCAGAGGGATTGTCCCCTAAGTGTTCTGCAGCGGATCGTTCTTACGGGAGGGCACATGTGATGGGAGGGGGAGTTGCGACGGTGGTGAATTTCGCTGCTTGTCTGTGGGTAACGTTCTTCCCCTCCCTTCTACATGATTCTGCTGGGGACGGCTTACTCGTGCTACTGCTGAGGTCAAGCTCGCCCTGTGAAACGCCTCGTGCAATGGAACATCATTGATTGTGAAAATCATCCCAAAGAGCCCTTTTTGTGTCCCAGACGTCGACGCCGGTTTTTTCATCCAATGGGCCGTTTAATGCTTTCGCATTGAAAGGCGACGTTAACCGAAGTTGCCAGGGTACCCCCCTCCCCCCACCCCCCGGCGTGCTTCGCACATAGCTGCTGCCAGAGCACAGCGGCCAAGGATATGTGTTGCACTATACGTTATTAGATCGATATATCTTGCTGTCGCAGAACGCGAAGACGAAAGAAACCCCGCAGAAGCGGGAGAATGGACGAAGCAAAGCGCGCGCCGCCGCCGCTGGGGGCTGTCAACTGGGACCACCGGCGGGGTCCGCGCGCGCGCCACATATGGTTCTTGTTTTACCAGTGTGACGCTCCCCGGAGGGGAGATGGCGTCACTCTACCAACTAGGTGGGTCCACGCAGAGTTGAGGGGAAAAGAGACAACGCAGGCTCAAAGGTACAATTTAATTAACAATAGTTAGCGCTGGTGCCGGTGCGCTCACCCGTTGAGAGGCTGGGACCCTGTAGGGCGGCTGGCGCTGGGTCGTGGAGCCGAGAAGTCGTTCAGGCGCGGCGCTGCAGGGTGCACGTGCTCGAGCAGGGCCGTTCGGGAGGGTGCCGGAATTCTCGTGTCGGTCGGCGTAGGCGGTCCGTGCTCCTGGCAGATCGTGGACGCGGACCCGAGATGTGACCGCTGGCTGGCTGGTCCCGGGTTGAAGTGGGGGGAGCGCGCGATCGGATTACTCCTACGGGCGGCTGCCTCGTTCGGCCCGGCAAGATGATGTCCAGTCGGGAAAAGAGCCCTCCGGCCTCGTTCGCTAGCCTTCTTATACCCTCCTTGGGTTACGCACAGGGGGGGTAAGGACGAGCTCGTTGGGGAACCGGCCGGTCATCGCTCTGCGCGTGGGCGCGTCACCCCGCAAGCCCTCGGGGATTAACATTCTTCTGCAGATTAACATTCTTCCGCGCGTGCTTCCGCACATTCCGCCCGTGCTTGGCCTTTCTTCGTGCCACGCGAAGTGTCTGCCGCCCGCTTCTACCTGGGAACACGTTTCTGCGTGCGCATGGGTTGTACGCGGCAGTCAGTGGCGATGTGCGACCGTCACACCCGCCCATCCACAGAGGAGACTTTTGTCACTGCAAAAGTCTTGTTCACAAAAGCACAAAAGGTTTATGGTGGGGCCACAAGGCTCGATGCAAAACACACCGCACCGTCTTATCACGACACCACACTGAATGCAGTCAGCAAGGTCACACGGCGAGGCGCGTCGGCACCAGTAAACATTAGTCATAAACATCCTGTCAATTTCTATATACATGAGCCAAGCGAATGTCAACATACAGGTTTACGGGTGCAAAACATGAACACTGAAATTGGGAATTTTGCCCCTCAGATACACAGGACGAACGCCCGTCAAATATGATACGGTGCTGCCCCACGACTTCGCAGTGCATAGCTGTGTGTCGGCTGAGGGAGGCTGTTCACCGCGGGGGGTTGGGAATTCTGAATGATTTCATCGAGCATGGCTCCATGTAAAGCGTCCGTGAATGGACTCGTAGCTGGGCTACTACGTTCCGGGGACGAAGGACGGGGCCTGCCTGTACCAACACTCACCCTGGGGAGTCTCAGCTCGTCCTCTACCTCACCCAAAGCAATTTTCAGCTTGTTGACGTTTACAATTTTCTCGTCTTTCATTCGAATCCCTCTGATTCGGCACGTGACGTCGGACAGTTTTTCGACAACTCGGAAAGGACCTTTCCACTTCGGCGCGAGCTTTTTAGCCAGGCCGCGGGCCTGGCTTTCGACTTTGACGTAGACCCTGTCGCCTATCTGAAAGCCGGCGTCCTGGCTCCTTTTATCAAGACGCGACTTTCTCTTCTCCGCCGCTTTGTTCAGTGCTTCATACGCTAGCTTGTGCGAGACTGAAAGGCGTTGAGCCAGCTCCGCGCGGTAGTCCTCCATGGTGTTATAGTGCATTCTGGGGGTCTCACCGACAATGCTCGGGATTGCCGCATCGCGTCCGTGAAGGAGGAAGAAAGGGGTCTCATTTGTGCCCTCGTGGACTGCGGTGTTGTAGGCATGCACAGCGAAAGGTAGCCACCTATCCCAATCTCGTTGGTCGTGTGCTACGTAATGGGATAACATGGTCACCAGGGTTTGATTCAGCCTTTCTACTGCACCGTTACACTCCGGGTGATACGCGGTCGTTTGTAATTTCTTTATCCCCAAGAGGTCGTACACCTCTTTCATCACCCGAGAGACGAAGTTGGTGCCCTGATCGGTTAGAAGTTGCTCGGGTACGCCGTGTCTCAGTACCACCCCTTCGACGAAAACGCGTGCTACGGTTTCCGCCTTCTGGTCAGCCAGCGGGAAGGCTTCGGCGTAACGGCTCAGATGGTCTACAAAAACAAGTATGTACTTGTTTCCGGCAGTCGTAGTTGGTAGGGGCCCTACTATATCCATCGCGGTGCGCTGGAAAGGCGCGCTAAGTTCCTCGAACACCTGCAAAGGAGCACGCTTTCGGTTCTTAGGCGTTTTATGGAGAGCGCAAGAGGGGCACTTCCGACAGTAATCCAGCACGTCCCTCCGCATCCCCGGCCAGAAGTACGTCATGCCTATCCTCTGGCGGGTTTTACGTGCCCCTGAGTGGCCAGCGTACGGAGCATCGTGATGTACACGTAGGAGCTCGCCTTTCATTGAGGCAGGCACTACTAAACGCCCCGTACCTCCTCCCGCCTTTTCCCTGAACCTCAGCAGACCCCCGTCGTCCACATAATATTGTCCCTCACCGTCGCCTGCTTTAAGTGATTTGACAATTTTCTGAACGCCGGGGTCGTCGAACTGCTCCCGTTTCATGCGGGCCTCCTCCACCGATGGCACGAAAATGTCGAGTGCCCGGACTGGCATCCTGCTCAGAGTGTCAGCGTTCTGATTCGTTTTACCCGCCCTGTGGATGACTTCATAGTCGTACTCCTGTAGAAGGAGGTTCCACCTTGCCAGCCTCGAGCTGGGGTCACGAGCGTTCATGAGCCACTTGAGCGGCTGGCAGTCGGTGACAATCTTAAAGTGCCGTCCGTATAGGAAACACCGGAAGTGGCGCACGGACCAAACTACGGCAAGGCACTCCTGCTCGGTAGCACCATATTTCTGCTCCGCGGGGTTCAGCTGCCGACTCGCGTACGCCACGGGGTGTTCCTTCCCATCGAACTCCTGTGATAACACCGCCCCTACCGCCACCTTGGAGGCATCTGTCGCAAGTGTGAACGGCCTGCTGAAATCCGGAAACTTCAGCAAGGGAGCCTCGGTCAGCTTGCGCTTCATGGCCGAGAAAGCTGCTTGCTCCTCCTCACCCCAGCTGAATGGTTTCTTGGTTGTGAGCTGAGTTAAAGGGCGCGCCTGTTCAGCAAACTGGGGAATGTGTCGCCGATAATAGGACAGAAGACCCAGAAATTGCCTGACTTCTGTCTTTGTTCTGGGCTCTGGAAACTCCTGAACGCATTGTATTTTGGACGGGTCAGGTCGTACTCCCTCCGCTGATACGATGTGTCCTAGGTACCTAACTTCGGGGCGCAGGAATTGACATTTGGATGGTTTCAGTTTGAGACCGGCTGCACGCACTCTCTGGAAAACGTTACGCAGGTCGTCTAGATGGTCCTCGAATGAGCTGCTGTACACGATTATGTCGTCCAGATATACATGACACACTTTCCCCAAAAGACCGGCGAGGATTACGTCTGCCGTACGCTGCCATACCGCCGCGCTGTTTACGAGGCCCATAGGCATGCGTCGCCACTGGTAATGCCCTGAAGGCGTGTTGAACGCCGTCTTTTCTTTGTCGTGCTCATGCATCTCAATCTGCCCATACCCGGAGGCCATGTCCACTACCGTGAAAAATCTCGCAGAACCGAGCTCTGACAATGTCTCCAAAATGTTCGGGAGTGGGTAAGGGTCGATGCGAGTCACACGGTTCAAGTCGCGGTAATCAACGACGAAGCGGTACGATCCATCTGGCTTTTCGACCAATAGCGCCGGAGCACCCCATGGAGAAGTAGAGTGTTCGATTATCTCCGCGTCGAGCAGCTCGTTAACCTGCCGTTCCATCTCGTCTCTTTTGGAGTAGGGGATCCGATACGCACGGCGGTAGACCGGAGCTGCATCGCCAGTCGAAACTCTGTGTTTGATCACCTCACAGTGGCCGATATCTGTGCCGCTGGTAGAAAAAGCGGGGCCGAACTCGGAGATTAATTCCCGAAGTCTAGATTTATCTGGTTCGGCCACGTGTGAGAGATCAAAACGGCTAAAGAGGTCGACCTCGTCTACACGCCGGCAAACAGTCTCTTCTGCTGGCCTCTCGGCTACCACCGCTGGCCTGAGGACACCGATGAGTTTGTTGCGAGGCAACTTAATCTCCTGACGCGTGGTGTTCACGACGCGCACTGGGACCTTGCCAGTCTCGGTAGCTCTAACTAAACCGTAAGCGCCGGCAACTCCAGACACCTCAAGGGGGCCGCTCTCCGCTACACCCAACTGTCCCCTAGCCAGCTCGCAAGTTACCTCCCCCACCAGCACGCACTCGCTCAATGGGGGCAGTAAGCTTTCCTTGGTGAGGCGGATAGGCGCGCCGTCGCAAGAATGCCAGTCGTCGCGTCCGCCTGCCTTCTTGTTTCCCCCCGCCCAGTTTAGAATGGGAATGTCGATGCCTCCTAGGTTGATGGCGCCTCTGCTTAGGAGCAAGTCTACCTTTTCTTCCGAAAGGATGTTCTGTCCGATTAGACCAGCCACCGGCAGCCTGGCTCTCTCTGTGCAGACGAAGAACGTCGCCGTAACAATGCGTTCCCCTAATTTCAAGGGCACTTCACAGCATGTTACGATTTCCAAACGGTCGCCCGTGATGCCCACTAGGCTTGTTCTCTGCTCTACCGACCGGAATCTCGTTCGCCAGTCGGGCAAAACGTCGTTTAGAGCGCTCTCTTTGAGGAGGCTTACTTTTGATCCCGTGTCAATCAGGCATTTCATAGCTGCTCCCCCTATTTCACACTCTATTATCGGGCTAGCCTCTCCGCAAATGTTCACTGTGAACTCTTGAATGCCCCCTTTGCTTCCCTCCAGCGCGCGTGCGCCCAAAGGGGGCTCGACTAGTTTCCCTGGTTCGACCGAGAAGCGGAATTTCCCGCGGGATTATCCGCGCTTACCTGGTTGTCCCTTCGCGGTTGGCCCTGGGGGGGCGCGCGCTGCCTACAGTTCCTAGCAAAGTGTCCACGCTCGCCGCACGAATAGCAAGTCGGCCGTCCCGTCTTGTTGTCGCGACGCCTGTCTTTTTGCTGCATTTGTTCATTTTGTAGCGCGATGCTAGATTCCAACAAGCGTTCGACCCTTTCGAGCCGTGCGTGGAGCTCTTCAGCTTCCCTCTCGCCTTCCTGCACGCTTCTGACCGGCGTGCGACCGCCATTTACTGTTCGCTCATTTCTCTCCTCCCTCACAGCCGCGTCGATGGCCTCTTGGAAATTCTTGGGGTCACGAGAAAGTGTGAACCTGCGGACCGGGTCTCGCAGCCCATTCAAGAACTGAGTGCGAAGCTGCTCGTTCAGAAGCTCTTTGCGGAGCTCGCGCTTTACTTCAGTCTCGGTGCCGTCCTGCGTTCCAACGGCCGCGTTGCCCAACGCGCGGAGCCTAGTCGCGAACGACTGGACGTCTTCCCCGTCCTTTTGTCCGGCGGACAAAAACCTTTGGAGCTTCACGTACTCTGGCTCTGTATCGAACCTTTTCGTGGCTAGAGCTTTAAACTCGGCGAAAGTCGCCGCTGCAGCAACAGCCTCCTCGTGCCACGCAAAGTTATAGGCCGCACCGACCATTTTGCAGCGTGCAATACCTCTCATCTGCGCCTCTGTCCAGCCACCAAGACCCCCCACCTGTTCGAGAACACGTAGGAAGTCCTGGATGGTTATCCCGTTACCATCCCCTGTAAATGATGGAACCATCCCCCCTAACGCCATGACACTCGCGCCTAACACATTCGCTTGGGTCATAGTGGCCTCGTTCATGGTGCCTCGTTTCCCCTCAGGCGTGGGGGTGGAGTCCCACGCCTATACTCTGCGATTTAAGTTAAGTGAATCCCACCGCTGCCACCACTTGTGACGCTCCCCGGAGGGGAGATGGCGTCACTCTACCAACTAGGTGGGTCCACGCAGAGTTGAGGGGAAAAGAGACAACGCAGGCTCAAAGGTACAATTTAATTAACAATAGTTAGCGCTGGTGCCGGTGCGCTCACCCGTTGAGAGGCTGGGACCCTGTAGGGCGGCTGGCGCTGGGTCGTGGAGCCGAGAAGTCGTTCAGGCGCGGCGCTGCAGGGTGCACGTGCTCGAGCAGGGCCGTTCGGGAGGGTGCCGGAATTCTCGTGTCGGTCGGCGTAGGCGGTCCGTGCTCCTGGCAGATCGTGGACGCGGACCCGAGATGTGACCGCTGGCTGGCTGGTCCCGGGTTGAAGTGGGGGGAGCGCGCGATCGGATTACTCCTACGGGCGGCTGCCTCGTTCGGCCCGGCAAGATGATGTCCAGTCGGGAAAAGAGCCCTCCGGCCTCGTTCGCTAGCCTTCTTATACCCTCCTTGGGTTACGCACAGGGGGGGTAAGGACGAGCTCGTTGGGGAACCGGCCGGTCATCGCTCTGCGCGTGGGCGCGTCACCCCGCAAGCCCTCGGGGATTAACATTCTTCTGCAGATTAACATTCTTCCGCGCGTGCTTCCGCACATTCCGCCCGTGCTTGGCCTTTCTTCGTGCCACGCGAAGTGTCTGCCGCCCGCTTCTACCTGGGAACACGTTTCTGCGTGCGCATGGGTTGTACGCGGCAGTCAGTGGCGATGTGCGACCGTCACACCAGGGAACGTGGCCCTCTCTCCCTCGAAAGAAGGGACCGCGGCGGCGGGGAGCGGGGGGCCAGTTGGTTCGTGAAAAGCATGTAAGACGGAACGGTGTAACCTTCTGTACTTCTGTATAAAGAAATCCTGTTGTTTTCCTTTGAACTCGAACGAGTAGTGGTGTTTATTTAACGACAGCGACCGAAAGGATCTACAGATATTCGCTACTACAAAATTTTGGTGCCGAAACCCGGGATCTTGAAAGATGACCGAACTGTGAGTGCATCGGCGAGCAACAGGGATCGACTGCTCCGTTGAACGTGGACGACGATCGACATGGAGCTGCAGAAGAAGAAACGAAAGACTCTGCGGGCTCAAGTAAGTCGACTCATTGGCGAGGCAGAAAAGCTGCTACCGCTGCCTATGCCAAGTGTCGAAGAACTTGAAGTTCTGATCGAACGTCTGCTGCTTGTGGAGGCTCAGCTGAAAGATGTCAACGCGGCAATTGAGCCTTTACTGACCGAGGAAGACGCAGAAGACGAGTTTACTCATGCCATCGAGTACAGTGACAAGATCGTAACCTGCCTGGCGAGACTGAAAGGCAGGGTCAAACGAAGTTGCAACAATAACTCAGGTGGTGGCAACTCCGAACAAGACAGCAACGCAATAAGAGCAAGGACACCAACGGCGGCAAAAGTCAAACTCCCAAAATTGGAGCTTCTAAAATTCAACGGAAACCGAAGGAATTGGCAGCCTTTTTGGGAGCAGTTCGAAACCGCCATTCATGAAAATTCGGACTTGGCGCCGTCGGAAAAGTTCAATTACCTGAGGGCTGCACTGATCGGAGACGGAGCAGCGGCAATTGCGGGTCTGCAGCCAACATCGGAGTGCTACGATGACGCCATCGACATCCTGCAGCAGAGGTTTGGAAACCAGGCGGCGCTCATCCAAGACCACATTGACAGCCTGATGAACCTAACACCGGTCTCGTCACCACGGAACGTCCGAGCACTGCGCCGTATGTACGACAACGTCCAAGCTCACCTCCGAGGCCTGAAGGCGTTGGGTGTGGGAGAGGAGTCGTACTGCGCCATGCTGTATCTCGGCCTACTTCGCGCACTTCCATCCGACCTGAGCCTGGATTACAACAGAAAGGTGACATCGAGGAATGCGGAAGAGGCCAGCTCTGCGGGAACATCGAGCAGCGATACCAGCTCCGAGACTTCAAAAAAGCCGGTGCACCTCGGCATGCTGAGCGACCTTTTGAACTTTCTCCGCATCGAGGTAGAGACCCTGGAAAAGTCCATCATCGAGCGACCTGACGGAACTGGTAAGCCTCCATCTCGCTTCCCTACGCATGAACGTGACAAGAAGCCACAGCAGTTTGTGAAGTCACGACAACCATCAGCTGCCGCGCTGCACGGCACAGTTAAATGGATGGAATGCTTTCTGTGCAACTCAAAAAAGCATGCCACAAAAGACTGCACCGAAGAAATCCCTCTGACAGAGAAGAAACGCATGTTGCAGCAAGGCAGGAGGTGTTTTAGGTGCACAATGCCGCATCATACAGCGAGAATGTGCACGTGCGTACTGAGTTGCGGCAAGTGTCACGGCCGGCACGCTACCAGCATGTGTGACCCGCATTACACTCCGCCTAAACGGATCTCTGACCGATCGGACGACGCGAAAAAAGAGAAGAATCCGAACGAGCCCGTCAGTCTCCAGACTACAGAAAAGGGCAGCGTGAGACCAGCCGTTCTATTGCAAACCGTAACAGCATGGGTTGAGAGTGGCAGGCAGATGAAGTTGGCCAGGCTAATGTTTGACAGCGGCAGCCAACGCACCTTCATAACGGAAAAGCTGTCACGGGAACTCAACTGCAAACTCCTCGGAACGGAGATTCTGGCGGTTGGCGTGTTCGGAGGTGAAAGCAAAGAACGCACCTTTCGGAGGGTTCTGGTAACCTTGAGAAGCCGACTGAACGACAAAAAAAATTGAGATCGACGCGCTAGAAACGCCCAAGATCTGTGAGCACGACCTTCCCAGCCCTGATGAAAGCATTCTGATCAAGTTAGATGAGATTGGCCTCTCAGTTGGGGACGATTTGAGTGGACAGAGCGATCGAGACGTTGACTTGCTGCTGGGATCCGACCATTACTGGACTGCGATGACCGGACGGATCCACCGACTGACGGAAAGTTTGACTGCGGTGGAATCCGTATTCGGATGGGCAGTCCAGGGACGAACGGGGTCACGCACAAGCAGAATGAATTGTTCCCAAGCGATCGTGCTGAAGGCAACGGCGCCAGATCTCGAGTCTTCCTCGCTTCTAAGGAGCTTTTGGGAACTCGAAAGTGTGGGAGTCACCGACGCCTTGGATGACGACCCTCCGGGGGAACATGTTAGGCGAAACTTTGAAGCCAGCATCACTCAGTCGAATGGCAGATACGAAGTTGCCCTCCCTTGGAAGGCTGACGTGAGGCTCGCCGACAACAAGCAGGTGGCGTTAAACAGAATGGAGAACGTGAGGAAGAAACTGTCAAAAAACAAAGGTCTCCTCGAAGAGTACGATCAGGCAATTCGGTTCTATCAGAACACTGGAATAGCAGAAAGGGTTGATGACGAAGGTAGCGATGAAGGAGCAGCGAAGGTGCTGTATTACATGCCCCACCAGGCTGTAGTACGAGAAAACAGCAGCAGCACAAAGCTCAGGATTGTATTTGACGCTTCATCCCACTGTGCAAACTCAAAATCTCTGAACGACAGCTTGGAAAGCGGCCCGAACCTTAATCCGGATCTGGTCGCCTTGCTCCTGAACTTCCGGACACATCCCATAGCTTTGGTCGCGGATGTGGAAAAGGCCTTCTTGCAAATCGGAGTGAAGGAAGAGGATCGTGACGCGCTCCGATTCCTCTGGTACAAAGACCCTCCGCGACCAAATGAACCAATTCCGGAAATCGAGACTTGGCGAATGACGAGGGTGACTTTTGGAACGACTGCAAGTCCGTTCTTGCTGGCCGCTACCCTTCAGCACCATTTCCAAGCTATGGAGAGCGCCTACCCAGGCACTGCACGGACGCTAAGGAAATCGGTGTACGTTGACGATTTGTTGACTGGGGCGGCCAGCGAGGCAGAGGCGAAGCGACTGTATGCCGAAGCGAACGAAATATTCATGCTGGCAGGCATGAGACTCCACAAGTGGGGCTCAAATAGTGCAGCTCTAACAGGAATGTTTGAAGAGAACGGCGGCGTTGAAAGAAACTTGGGCCAAGTAGCGAACGTGCTGAAAGTGCTGGGAATGACTTGGAAACCCAAGCAGGACTGCCTGACCTTTTCTCCGGACCAAGTGGTCGAGTTCGCACAGCGCGGAGGAGACACAAAACGTTTCGTTCTCCAGACGACAGCGAGATTATACGACCCTCTCGGACTCCTGTCACCATTTGTCGTGAGGGCCAAAATCCTCTGTCAGGAGATCTGGAAACGCAACCTTCGATGGGATGACGTGCTGCCAGAGCAGCTACTGAAGGAATGGATCGCTTGGTGCGATGAGCTTGCGAACCTGAAGGAAATCAGCGTGCCGAGGTATTACGCCACGGAGCTTTTGGGAAACGTGACCCATCGAGCGCTGCACATTTACGCAGATGCCAGCACGGTGGCCTACGAAGCTGTAGTCTACCTCTTAACTATCGACGACACTGGAGCCACAACGACGACACTGCTTCTGGCAAAAGGCCGAGTGGCGCCACTGAAAGAGGTCACCTTGCCCAGGCTTGAGCTGATGGCCGGCTTGATAGCCGCGAGGCTGTATAAGTACGTCAAAACGTGCCTCGACATCGAAGTGAACGAGGTTCACTTTTGGACCGATTCATCGATTACCTTGCATTGGATAACGGGAGACCCGAGCAGATGGAAATTGTTCGTCCGAAACCGCGTGCGAGAAATCCAAAGCCACTCTCTGGGCACGACATGGCATCACTGCCCTGGGAAGGACAATCCGGCCGACTTGATGACACGAGGTTTGAGGGCATCGAAACTGGTGTCATCGGATCTTTGGTGGAGAGGGCCGGAATGGTTGTCATTGCCGGCGACGGATTGGCCGAAAGAAAAACGCACTGAGCTCCCACAAGACCACCTTGAGGAGCGGCAACAACGGGCTGATGTGTTAGAGATTGCCACGGAGCCATCTGCTGAACTGCTCGACATTTCCAGATTCAGCTCGGCGTCCAAGGTCAACCGAACGACCGCTTGGATTTTCCGCTTCCTCCACAACCTGAAGTCCACGGAAAAAAGATCGGGACCCTTGACCGCGACGGAGATCCAAGCAGCGCGAACACACTGGCTGAGAAAGGCGCAGCAGTCGGCGTTCTCGGCTGACCTCAAATGTGTGACCGAAGGAACCAAGTCTCCACGTGATTCTCCCCTCCGAGACTTCATCACCTTCATCGACGACGAAGGATTGCTTCGGATCAAGAGCCGCTTTCACTCGGCAAACATGACTTACGACGAGCGAAGCCCCGTCGTCTTGCCCAAACAGCACAGATATTCAACGCTGCTGGCGATCGGCGCCCACCGACAGGTTCTGCACGCAGGAGTGAGAGACACCGTCGTCCAGCTTCGTGAGAAATACTGGATTCTGCGAGGCAGAGAACTCGTGAAGAAGGTGGTGCGTGCATGTGTGACGTGTCAGCGTTTCAGTGCTACACCGGGGTGCGCGCCAACGGGACCTCTGCCGAATGATCGGACAACCAGAGCAGATCCGTTCGAAGTGATCGGCACTGACTTTGCGGGCCCACTTTATGTGAGAGACAATGGTGTCACGCGTAAGGCCTATATAGTGCTATTCACCTGTGCGGTTACGCGAGCTGTGCATTTAGAACTGGTACATGACATGACAACTTCTAGTTTTTTGTTAGCTTTCCGCAGATTTGTGTCCCGGAGAGGGCTGTGTCGCGTCGTGTACTCTGACAATGCTTTGACATTCAAGCGCGCCACCAAAGAACTGCTCGAACTGTGGAACGTGTTGCGACATCCAGACGTGATCGACCACTTTTCTAGCGCAGGGATAGAGGGGAAATTCATTGTCGAGCGGGCACCATGGTGGGGAGGCTTTTACGAAAGGCTGGTGCGTTCAGTGAAAGGGGCACTGAAGAAAGTGATCGGGAGGAAAGTTTTGGGCTGGCACGAAGTGGCCACCATTTTGACAGAAGTGGAGGCGGTGATAAATTCCCGTCCCCTCACGTATGTATACAGCACGACCGGCTTTATATAAAGCCGGTCGTGGTATACAGTGACGTGGGAGAGGGCACCCCCCTCACACCGGCCAGCTTTCTCACTGGGAGGCGGCTAACTACACTGCCGACGGAAGTCGCGCAGCAGCCTGCTTCGACGCCCGAGGCACTCCGCGTGCTCTGGAGGCGCCGAAAACGCCTGTTGAACCAATTCTGGGTGGCATGGGGAGCCGAGTACATGCGAGAGCTAAAATCCGCCTATGCTACCGACAGGAAGGAGTCGCCACCTCCCAGAGTGGGCCAGCTGGTGCTCATTAAGGGGTATTCACACGACGGAGCGTTTCAGCGGAGAAATCCGAGGGAGGTCGTGACGTCACCGCAGGCGGACCTCCGCTCGGCTAGCTCCTTCGCTCACACGGAGGATGCGACTTTCGGACGGACATCACTGTTTGCAGCCGCCTATCTCGAAAGCATAGCTGCCGTAGCACCGCCGATTCCGCGACGGCGGCAATTTCTGTTAAGCGCATACGTACTTATCTTGTCAACCGACCAAAAATTGGTCGTCGACGCGATGCAGGTGCTGCCGCGCGGTGAGAACGGCGCGCAGCCGTAGTAGCAGCCGACCGGCCCACCTACAGGCCCGCATACTGATGTTAGGCTTAACACTGCGGCGAATATTCGATCGCCGCTCTGGCAAGCGGCTCAGGTGACGATTTTTAAAGCAACTTTCCATCACATCATTACCCCATTTCTCGTATACGCAGCTTTGTTTGCGCCTTGGGGAGCAATAACAAGCTGTCGCTCGAGCTACCGGCGCCGGCCTGCGCCACTTCGCAGCCGCGGCCGCCGCTCGCCAAGCGCCCGTGCTGGTGGTATACGCGGCTCCCTCAGTGCGCCTGTCATGTGCGCCACGCATTTTCGCGTCCAATGTATTAAGAAGCGATAAAAATAAAGTGCCTGCAACCGCTCTAGAACTTCAGTCGCGGCCAGCTGCCCGACGAGCAGACGAAATCCCGCCGCCTCCGCCGCGGAGCGTCGGAGGGTTTGTAGCTCGCGAGCAGAAGCTCCGATCTCCCATCGGAGGCGGTGCGCCGGAGAGAAACCGTGACGTAGGGGTCACGTGGTGCGCACTCCTAGGAGCGAAACGGCGGATTTCTCTCTCGTGTGAATACCCCTTTAAGGAACCGGCACCGCGCTTGCTATGGAAGCTTGGAAGGATCGAAAATGTTTTTGAGGGACGGGATGGTAAAGTGCGCTCGTGCACAGTAAGAATGCCACGCGGCGTCATGTTAACGCGCCCAATACAGCTCATTTACCCGCTAGAGATGGAATGTGCTTGAGCCCATTCGGTGGGGAGTGTGTTGCGACGGATTCAGTCGCAGAACGCGAAGACGAAAGAAACCCCGCAGAAGCGGGAGAATGGACGAAGCAAAGCGCGCGCCGCCGCCGCCGGGGGCTGTCAACTGGGACCACCGGCGGGGTCCGCGCACGCGCCACATATGGTTCTTGTTTTACCAGGGAACGTGGCCCTCTCTCCCTCGAAAGAAGGGACCGCGGCGGCGGGGAGCGGGGGGCCAGTTGGTTCGTGAAAAGCATGTAAGACGGAACGGTGTAACCTTCTGTACTTCTGTATAAAGAAATCCTGTTGTTTTCCTTTGAACTCGAACGAGTAGTGGTGTTTATTTAACGACAGCGACCGAAAGGATCTACAGATATTCGCTACTACACTTAGCGTGCACCATGTCACTAATAAAGTCGCCCTAAATCTGCTTTGAAATGTAATTTTACGCGCGCAGTTACCAGAGTGGGCATCAACGTCAACATAAACCAAATACTACACCTATGCGTAATGTAGGTGCGTCACAAACATGCAAAAAAAAGTTGAAGCCAGCTTGCACAACGGTGCAAGCGTGATGTCACAGCAGAGCTGTGTTCGTCCCACTAAGCTAAACTCGTCGAGCGCCATATAGGTCACTCAGAACAATTTACCCTGTGTACATATATAGCGTTCGTCAGCCGAAACCACATCACACGCAAAGTAAAGTATATAAGTGTTTCATTTGTACAGTGCCCTCTTCAGTCATCGTACACTTCATCGCGCGCCAGCGCCAAGTCTTTGTCGAGTGCTCCCTCCCCGTTGAAGACCTGCACTACTTGTTGTTGTTCTTCTTCGGGGCGATAGCTTTCTCGCCAGGCAGCGCGGCAGGCTTCCTGATACGTCGCCTCATCTAAAGGTGTCCGGAACTTCCATGTGCGCGGCACAGAGTCGGACAGGGTTCTGCCGCCGCCGCGGCGTATCCGAGTTTCATGAGCGTAGGTGGTTGCCCCTTGCAACCCGGGGCGAGTGACGTCAGGAACAGACTACAGTCGTTTTACGGGCGACGCTTTTTGCTCGAACGCTGTCACGTGCGCTCCGAGTTTGCTTTTCATTTTTGCAAGCCGCTCACGTGGCGCAAGCACACAGGCAAGCCTGGACACCGCGGTGCGTTCTTCACAAGACGCACGCTCACGTGCACTCGGTATTTTCTAGGTTTTTTTCTGTTCATGGACTGCGCCTCCAAACGATCTTTCTTGCCTTGTTCGCCTGCGTATTCTCGTCGCCATTTTGCCCAACACTGACGCCACATCTCACATTTTTTGTGATGTGACACAGCTGGCGCTGAAGACTACGGCGCCGCTATTGGTGGGTGCAGCTTATCGCCGTTTCGGGCTCCCGGGGAGGCCGCTGATGATTCAGGCGATGCGGTCGGCCGTCTGTGCGAGTGACTATCCTCTGGCGCAGCGTATTTTTGTAGGGACGAATGTCAATCTCCGCCATCCGTTGCCCGAACCACGGCCGGGCTGGAGGAGCGGCGGGCGCGCAGTTTCATGAAAGTGCGCGTTCGCCGCTGCTCCAGTCCGGCCGTGCCCGAACTTAGCTGGGTTTCTAGAAATGGCGCGTCGTTTACAAGAAACGGATAACGCCGAAGAACATGAAACTTCTTCTTCAGGCGGAAATGGTCCATCGCTACCACCGCAAGCATCATTCGGGCACGAATCGACGTACGCTGCAGAAGCTAAAATTTGTCGCCGACCGCCGGGACGAGGGCGAAAATTGGTTCACACATGCGTTAAAAATTTGCGCGGGGGATTGTCTTAGTGGTTTGTGAAAGCGGTGATCGAAAAGCTGCACGATGCTAAGCCTTCTCTACGCGAACCAGCCGCGGGCCCGGACCGCTTAATTCGGCGCAATAGCGTCGCGTGTAAGAAACGCAATCGGGACTGAAATGTTTGAAAATTTTCGTGAGCGACCATGTTGTGCTTGCTAACCCCCCCCCCCCCTTCCCTATACGGCCACAAAACACTGGGTTCCCCTATTCGAAGCTAATGTACGGACGCCAGCACGGCGGGCGCGAGAAGCAGCGGCCACGGGGCCCTCTCACAACCAGTAGTTGGCGGAATATGCGCGTCGACCGCTAAAAAAAGGCGTGACGTACCACCGAGAGGAACCAATGACTGCGCTCATCTCGAAGCGCAAGAGTCTTGACAGGTGTCTCTAGGAGGTCTTGCTCCGAGCTGGTGAACTCGTAGCATCCGCAGTGCTTTGAGGCGCGAGGAAAGAGAGGAAGCACCAGGCCTTATGGCTGGCCTTTTCAGTGAGCGATAAATCGGTAATACTTAGTTTTCAAACCATCTTTGCGGGAAAATGTTCCTCGGATAACACCATCCTTGGAAACCTTACATTTTAAAACAACATGGCTTGCACTGACAGAAAAGTGATCACAGAGGAATGCTTGCAAAGTAGAGTTCTTGCCTGTCTTGGTACAGACCTTCGGGAGGACCACTGGGCAGCCGCATCCCGGTGCTCAGCCTGCTGCTGGCCAACCCACCCACTGCTGCTGCCCGGCAATACCCGGGCGCTGTGCACCCGACGCCGGTAAGTTTGCTCAGGAACACTTGAGCCACATGTATTTCGCATTGTAAAAAAGTTCACTCATCGGGCATATATTCTACGTACATAAGGACGCTGAGAGCATAGTTTCGCCAAAAAGAGCAACGTTAACAGAACTTTCCAGGGTCCCTCATCCTTGGTTCTAAAGAAGCTGCTGCCAGGAAACAGCTGGTGAGGCTGTGCGTTGATTTACGCATTTATGATGGATATATTTTTAGGTGCCGAAAGTGAGCCACAGAAAAACCCCTACGGCTCGGCGTAATCTATAAAAGCAACGCCAAGAACCCCATTACGGGCCTCCACAAAACTCCTCCCGACCTTTCCCATGGCTCGCTACATCGGTGGAATAGAGGCTCAGGAAGGCCACGCCAAGGGCTAGAACCGTGACAAAGACCGGGCTTGGCTCGGTGTTTGATATTGCTCTGAGCCATGTGGAAACTTTTTCCTTTACTATGCTCTAATGTTGAAACTTCAGACCAGATGGTAATCCTTTCATCAACAACTAAGGCTCTATACGCCTCGAGCGCGGCCTGTAGGGGCGCCACTGAAATCCCCCTAGCGGCCCGTTTCGAAAGCAGGCGCGGGAGTCCCCGGCCCGCTCCCCCCTGTCGCCGTTGCTTTTGGGGCTCGTTCAAGACAGCGATTTACCGTTTGTCCGCGTTCGAAATACCGAATAACGTGGAGCAGGCACTCTGTTTGCAAGCCTGGTGTGTTCACGAGAGTATAAACGTTTATGACGCGATCTTAGAAAGATCTATATGAGCGCCGTGCGTGTGTCACAGGCCGACGTCCCAAAGCCAGCATTTGCATGCAGCTGATTGCAATTCCGCTGCCCTGAAATTTAGTGGCAGTGTCTCCGTAAGCAGTGTTTCCTCCGATGGTCATGTTGCGGCCATACACACTATGATGTAAATCGCCTTTGTGCACTACAAAATCCAGCGGAGCACTCGTACCTTACAGCACGCAAGTTACGCCTGCCAATATCACATATCAGATATTGGTCAGTACCCTGAACAAGCCAATGCGGCATAAATTTCGCAAACATTGTACCAAAGAAGTACGATGGATAATGCAAAATTACACTCTGGAGTCAGCACACGACGACAAATTTAATGCTGGGTCGTCTTGTCGCGAGGTGAGCGCTCGCTAAGATTCACCTGTTACATTTATCCTCCACGAGAAGCGCGAAGATGGGCTTATAGAATAATCCGCGTCTGCGACCAAACTCTTCTTCGAAACATCGTCGTATGACACAGGGAGACTGCAGAATCTAGCATCAACCGAAATCAGAGACCCTTATCAGATACGACACTCTTCCAACGAGCCCATGTGTACGAGATTTCGGCGCACGTTAAGGATCTCCAGGTGGTCAAAATTAATCCGGAGCCCTCTACTACGGCGTGCCTCATCGTCTCCGTTGCGTCGGCGCGTTAAACCCTGCAATCAATCAATCAACTCTTTCAACGACACCTCTTATTTCTTGTGAACTGCTTACCCTGTATTCTTCAAAAAATGCGTCCGCCAAATGATCAGCCGTTCGTTGAAGGCGAAAAACAAACGAAAAGTGAACACGCAGCTTGCGTGTGTGATTAATAAAACGTTCATTTGTTGATTTCGCTCCGCATTTGTAAACAACGACAGTTGAGCGTCCTCCTCCTCACCCCCCCCCCCCCCCATGTCTAGCGAAATATCAGTGCATTTCGCATCTAGTTGGTCTGGTGAATACTACCTTGCTCAAACAAACGTCTTTAGCATTTCAGAGGCTGCACTAGGTTTTTTTTTTTTTATTCCCGTACGACTATTCTATTTATTCCTGACTTGCAGACCATTCATTTTTCCGTGGTTTCATTAACATATACCTTGGTTCTTACCATAAGGCATGAGTGGGCACATATCTGACAATGCACAGCCTTTGAGTGTACTTAACATTCTCGCGTGGCTTATATTCCCATAAAAGGCACAAGTTTTTGTGCGCTAATGGGTAATCACATCCCCGAAACATATTTTTCTACGACGTACATATTCGAAGCAAAGCCGCATTTGTTGTCTGCGCTGCAAAACGAACCAACCTCTTACAGTGCCAATATCAGGTCTACATGAGGTGACAATAAATAGAATTCACTTGTGCTGACGTGTTCGAAGGTGACAGCGGTGATATGCTGCTGCCGTCGCCGACGCCTGCAAGAGCGGCCAAGAAGCGCGCAGAACCGCCTCCCCGGGTAGCTCTTGTTGGCGTTCGAGCGCTCTACCAAGACGCAGCTGTTTTTTTTAAGCGCCCTAAACGTACAGTTAGCTTACAGACGTCACCTTAACAAGTTGTTTAGTGCGCGGAAAGGCAAAGAGAAGCGAAAGAGAACCAAACCCCTGCATGACCACCTATCAGCCACGCAGCGCTAATCCCGCAAACGCCGCGGAGAAGCGGCGGCAGGCGGCGCAGCGATCGCGAATCTCGAGGCGTATACTGTTGAGCTCGATGCCACGTGTTTGATTCCGACCACAGCGCCCATTTTTTCGATGAATGCGAGAAACGAAAACTTCCCGTGTGTCGAGATTTCTGTGCACGATAGAGATCCCCATGTGGTCGAAATTTATTCGGATCCCTTTAGCACATAGCACTTCGTATCCCAGGCACAGCTTGCGCGCGTGAAACCTCTCGAAATTTAAAATGTTAGCAAATCTGCTGCAACACTACCGGTTAAAAATTGGCTTTCCGCATCGCATAATGGAATTGTCGACAATAATGAAAAATAGAGCTGAACGCAGAAGGTAGTATCCCTTTTTTTTATTTTTATAGACACATAGATAAAATGGCGCGTGGTTATTGTACTACATTTACAAATTAGAGTGGTTCTAATTTGTAATTGTTTAGGAGCTATGCCATGATTCTATATCCTCTAAAGTAAATTTCAAATTTTAAAAAGTAGACTATCTTAGGGTTGCTTACTGTACACAAGACATACCTTAAGTCTTACGCGTGTTCAATGCCGAAACATGTGCAAAATAGCTTTCTCCCATGCTTCAAAAACATTTGGTTACTGTTTCCTCACTGTTTGCTTCAGTTCGGTACTGTTTCCTTCTTTCCTACCGTTTGCTTCATAAACAGTTGGTTACTGTTGCTATTTCATATCCCTTCTATTGCAATTGATTGGGGGTTTGGCGGTTCGTGCTAGCGTGTTTGTTAAAAACTTCCCTCAGATAGGCAAAGGAAGGGGCTGATGGTAAAAATATCCGCAGAGCTACCAAAAGATTTTAACTGTGCTTTGAAAAGCTACATCACTGGTTAGGCTCGGCGTTTCCTTCACCTGTGGTTCTATAAGAAAGAAATCATGTTACTAGAAATAGTGCGACAATCGAAACGAAGTAACGAGCCTGATCACAACCTTTTTTTTGTGTTTAGTTTTTGCGTTGGCTAAAAAATGCATCTAAAAAGCCACATGGGATGAGGACAAAAGTGCTGGTATCTCCCAGTTTCCCAGATTCTGCCTACCAGAGGCCTGTTACCTGAGCTCCTTTCATAAATTTGTGTTGAACCTTTGAACTGTAACTTGTGAAATGGGGGAAATTTTATATTTAGTACAAGAAATCTCTTTAGTTGGAACCTACGATGAGCACCTTTCAAAAGACGTCGTTCCGTCAAATAAAAGACCAGTGATAGCGCTTTCAGCAATTCAAACATTCAGTAGCCCTGATGCTCAAAAATATTTCGAGGCCTGCCAGTTCTTTTATTATGCCGCATGGAGAAATATTTTCCTTGGAATAGGCTTCTTTGACGTTCGAAAGTAAACATTTCTTATTAGCCTGCCACGTCACGAAGTAGACTTAGGGATTACAGATTTTTTATGGCAATGTTTGTTCTCGCCGCAGTTGGCCTGTCAAACCTTCACAGCGTGGGTTGTAATTCAGCTTTATTAAAGATTTAAACAGCACTTTACATGATTTATTAGTAGAACAAAAACAGTTTTAGTGACTCAATAAACTGCTCTCGTGGCGCTTACATATGTGACAGGAGAAGCTGGGCGAAAGGATTAGGCTGATACAAAAGCGATTATTGGTGGTTTTTGTGCTCATGTGTGACTTTATTTGCCACGCTGCAGGGTCCTGCCGTACATTCTTAAAGTGGTAGCTTATAAGAGACAAGCATTGCCTGTTGTTTTTTTTTTTTTCCCCTCCACAAAATGACAATCAGTGCACGCTTCCATCGCCTTCTTCACGTCGCTTTTTCCGAGAAAAAATCTCCCCTAACTCGCCGCATGATTGGAGTCAACTCTCATGCCCGAAGCTCGCCCCTCACGCTACCACGACGCCGGTCGTCGCGGATGGCCAGGTTGCAGAACGGTTTAGGGAAGACGTACGGTTGAAAACACTGCAAGAAAAAGCTTTCTCTACATCCTGGCAGTCTTCTGCGCCTCTTTGTTGTGCGAAACGTTTTCACGCTCCTTTTCCTCTTTCATTACTTGTGCTCAAAATTCTCAATGCTGCCCTCCCCCCCCCCTCCCACTTCCCCAACCCTACTTTATAAAAATTGATTTTCTTAACGTTCTGGCGATGTGTATATGCAAAAGGGAATTGAGGAGATTACTTTCTAATGCTTCCAGTGAAGTTTATATGGCTAGGATTCCGTGTTCTTTTTTATGCAGGGAGCAAAAACTCCCGGCGCTCCACGTTTACTGAAGCGGGAGGCGTTCTATTGCGGGAGACGTTGAAAAACGGACAGCCCGGTGTGTGTGCTATTATATTAGCACGAGGTCACCAACAAAGTCACATGTCATTCAAAAAAAGTGATTTTTACCACAAGCTTATACGTATCGCCTCTCGGATATGTTTCTTGAGTAGGTTAGTTTAATGGGCACCATTTGCAAGATCAAAACGTGACTTATACCTAGAACTTACACGTCTCATTACTCGTATCTGAATTTTGAGCAGATTATTCATCGGTAGGCGCAAATTTGAGACCAGTATAGTCAAGAAAGTCTGCGGGCGAGTACGCATGTGCATTTCTTCGGGATGCCCGCCGTAAAAGCTCCAAAAAGAATTTGATCATGCCTGCCTTCTAGATAGTGTGGCTCCTCTATGTTGTGTACTAAAACGGTTCCCTGCAGTCATCCCTTTTTTACCGAGTGTGATGGCCCATAATGTTTTACGCGTTCCGTATATACACGACCGTCTCGAAAAATCGTTCCCTTATAGGGTGTGGGGGAGTTTTGAGCTGCCCTCCCTCTTGGGAGCGTGCCGTCATGGCCTGTTCACCTCTCCAGGAGGAGGCCGGGGCTGCTGCCAGCGCAGTGGTGGAGGAGTCCATCCTGGAGTCCGTCGAGGAGAAGGAAGAGGAGAACCAGGAGCCGCGTCTCGATGACCGGCGGCTCCTGGTCAGCGACGATCTCGGCGCCATCTTGGAGCATGTCGAGTCGCGCTGGGCAGAGCTCTGCTCGCAACTCCGGGAAGGACTCGGCAGCAGGTGAGAAAGACGGCGAAGCTGCGACGTACGAAACTAAAAACGGAAAATAATTATACTGGAGGGTGAATCTGTATTGGTCCTCATTCTTCATCATATATTTTGGGCAAGACTTGTACATTTCCTTGTACGGTTAACGAGCATATTTTCAATAATGCCAACGGTTGAAATTGCCCATTTAGCGAAAGGCGTCGTAGGCATCGGAAGCCGTGGAACGGCTCCTAACCCACGTTCCCGTGTGCTAGAAGATAGCGGTGTGTAGTGCGGGAAACGATCCAATGGAGGGCGTGGTTCCTTTTTGCAATGAAAAAAATGTACTGAGCACAGGAGTGCCCCGAGAACGCCACCTGCATTTTTTTTATCCATCGGTTTTTAAACTCCACACTTGTTTAAGGTGTTTTATGAACCTTTAGGCCATACTTTCAAAATTGAAAAACTATTTACGGCAACAAATGAAGATGAATTGTAACAAACAAACTTGTGAAACTAAACTGGTGAACAGCAGCCGCCAGGAGCGCTGCGCACCGTAGGAGCTCCTAAGCAGAAATTTTCATCGCAAAATGCACTCCCTCTCCCTGCCCCCTTCTCCGGACGACATTATGCCCATACACTCTACGAAACTAGTACACTATATCCACGTGTGTGGGAAGCGTTCCATAGCGTGGGGCGTTGCGTGAGCCAAAACTCAGCTGAATCCAAAAGTTTCCGTCCACGCTGCTGCACCACAGATAAGCTATAAGGGAGCGGAAGCCAAAATGGGAGAAAATAAGACTAACTGCAGCAATTACGCCTCGCGAGGAACATTTAGTACCCAAAAGACCAAACGCGCCAAGATTAGGGCCGTGTGCAAAATGAAGGGACCAAACGTTGGTCCATCGACGCGAACGGGACCAACGGAAAGACTAACAGCGCCCTTTGCTCCCGCAACGTTGCTGTTGCTCCCCCTGGCGGGGGCCCTCCGACTTGTTCCTACTTGTTCGGCGGCCAGCGGGGACGGACGTGCGAAAGGTGAGCTGCGGCGGCGACCGCTTTTCCCCATTCGCCCTTTTTTTGAAGTTCGTGAGCTTGCATCGTAGCGTCAGAGTGCCAGCTATTTTTTAAAACCAACGCCAGTCGATTCGCTGGGCGTTACTGCCGACGGCGACCTAATTTTTATTTGTTTCGGTCAATATTTACCCAATTTTTTGCTTAACTTTAAAATAGTAAAAATGCAATTTCTCTTTAAACAAGTGTCCCAACCGCATAAATAACCGTCCCAGCAGGAGCAGCGTACAAAAAGGAAGCTAACCGCTAACTTCTTTTCTGTTGAAATTGCAGTTTTAATACATTTATAGCCAGAAATGTCAAAGCGTGGTTAACACGTGGCCGAGAATCTTGAAGGGCTCTAACTTTTTAGGCAAACATATGAACATTAAAATAACAACATGGTGCTGTTAGGACACAAGAATTACTCGCAGACATATTAAATTTTAAATGAAAACGGGATATTTTAAGCAGGAAAATTGCAAGAAGTCTGGCAGAACGCCGGAACTGCAACGGACACGTACACTCTGAGGCTGAGTAGGGCAAAAATAGTTGCACCCTCGTAACCGCAACTACGTCCGGAATAAAACTAGACAAAAACGGTTGAAATCTGATGTAAATTGGCTGAGTAAGGCATTTTTTTCCATAATTTGCGGAACCCGAACTTGTAATCTGCCGGACCACAGCAGAACGGCAAAATGAAGTCTTCCTCGAAGGCGCGGTTTGACCGCTGTAATAAAAATCCTCTAACAAAATCGTAGAATCTTTATGTATCTCACGCCAAGTTTTTTTTTTTTTTTTTTTGAGAATACAGTGTCATCTAATGGCCCATTTTCCAGTACCGGCCCTCCTTGTGGCCGCCACGGCGAACCTAACTGGCAGTAACGCGCCCCCCCAAAATTGTTTGGCTTTCGGGGAACTCGTTCACGAAACATTCTGGTCCTGCAGTCCTTCCCGCACCCACCCGTCACCCGTGCCTTTCACATGAATTTCACAGTAGCAGGCGCACGCTCGCGTGACTCATCTAACGTGGCCGAAAGCTTCTTTCACTTTTTTTCATTTTCGTTGCTCCCTCACTGGTAGCCAAGCGCTCGCAGCGTGGTCAGCCTCAAACATTTTTGCCCCTTTTATTTGAAAGCCTTTTTTTGTGTGCACGTACGAACTCACTGTGAATTGTCCGCAAAGAGGAAATAAAAACGTGCAGCCATAGCCACTCCCCATGTAGGAAGCTGAGAGGACGCCGTTTTGTTTGTTTCGCCCAAGGCTATTTCTTAAACATTGTTAAATTTATTAAACATTGAGAAAATTTGGCTCTTAATACATTTTCGAAATAAAAACGCATTCTTCGACACCGACATCACAGCCAGAAATCAATAATGACCTTGTTCTATACAAACCCGCACCATCAGCGCAGGAAAGCAGGTTTTCTTCCAATAAATAAATATTCCTTCTTGTTTTCTTTTTATTTTTGATTGCAGTCAAACCATTTTGATTTAGAGCTGGTGCTGACAGGAAGCGTCTCTTTCCCTACATGTCTTGTGGAAGAGAGGGAAGAGGCCCTTGTTTCGTGCTACGTAAGCCTCTGAGAATGATAGCGAACCTGCATGCGAGAAATGAGCAATCTTTCTATTTTCTGTTGCCCTTATACAGTGGTTCAATGCGTTGAGTGAGGGAGCATGAGTCCCCAGGTTCTATTGCTGGTTTGAGTGGCGTCTTTTCTGCTGGAGTCGGAAAAACAACAATGTCTGAGTTTCGCTTGTTAACTACCGTGGCCATGGTCTTAATTAATCCGTAGTCTTATACTCAGTGCAATTCACAGGCCACATTTGGCTGCACTACATAAAGCGTTGATTTTGCTTCTTTTTGCTTTTTGAGGTACTTTTTACGGATGCTTGTTAGGGCTGCTGGAAACTGCGTTTTTCTCAATTTTGCGTCCTACCATGAATAACACTTGTTTTGTTGCCCTATTTATTTCCTGCAGGAGCGTGACGACATACGCCCATTGCCGACAGCGTCACGGAGGATGGTTGTCTCCTCTCAACGGACAAGTACCTCAAGACAAGTGGAGCACGCTTGCGCCAAGGACAGCAGCCATGTATACCCGGAATAGCCCAATACTGGGCGCATCGCCTCAATAAGGTGTGCCGTACAGGCCTTCGAAATAGACTCCAACGTCAAGATTAGAGTACGGTTTACTTTTGTTGTGTATGTTGCTCACACAGTGTTGCAATAAAAAGCTTGAAAGTAACATTTTCTTTGTCGTGAGTACTTTGTCGTGAACAAGTGGCCAAGAAATACTGCTTCTGGTCTCTTGTGTTTACTCCTGTCTTCTGAATTGTCGGTCTAATGGAACGACAGTCACTCATGTAGTACTTGCACGAGCCAGCACATCGTCTTTTAGTATGCACGGTTAATCCAGAGGGGAGCATTTGCAGGGATGAACATTTAGTCTTGAAAGCATCAATTGGTCTAGGGAGAGTAATGGGAAAGATTAACCATTGATACTCAGAGGACCAACGGTTGGTCTCCAGTCGACTAACAGGGGTGACTAACAGTTGATCTGCAAGGGACCAACAGTTAGTCTTTATGGCGGACCAACAGTTGAACCATCAAGGGACTAAGTGTAGAGGGACTAACAGTTGGTACCCTTGCCGTTAGTCCCAAAAAGGACTAATTCTAGTGGCAACGCAGTTAGTCCCCAAAAGGACTAACGCCGATGCCCCGTTAGTCCTTTTTGGCTAAGAGTGAAACGGCGAGCAGACAGGCAGCGATTCACCATCGTCGTCAACTCGCCCATTATACGGCAGCAGGAACGAGCAGCGCCGCAGTGCTTGGTAGACGGATCGAAGCCATATTCGAAAGCGTCAAGGCGCAAGGGAGCCACTGCAAAGCACAGCGTTTTTTTCAATTACCCATGGCACTTAAGAGAACGGCCCTGTCATCCTTATATAGTTTTGTCTGTAGCGGAAGTTTCTGATCACCCGCATTGAAGGCAAACTTACATAAACATTCTGCCTTGACGTCCATGATGTTGGATCCCGCACCGCTATCAGCAGTTGTTACATTGGTGAAGGCGTCCCCGAACATGGCTCCGTCACCTCCGTCATGTAGTGTAATAGCGTGCAAAACGAGTGGCGAGAGATGAACAGCGACGACACAGGAATGGCACCCTTGCAGGGTGAGCTTACAGTATTGCTCGAGCACAGTAACAACAAGATCCGATGCTGTTGACCGAATTAAAAATGCGCTCAGAAGAAACGCGTATTTGCGCACGTTGAGTCTGAGAGAGAGGGGAGAGAAATACTCGGTGAGCGGCGCCCGCCCGCAGATGCAAGTCTCTACATGGAGAACCGTTTGTTTTGCATTTTGCAACTGCCGCAGCAAGCGCTAAGTCACCGTAGCGCTTGCAAGCGCTGCGGCACCGCAAACATTGCAATCACTGCAAGCGCTACGGCCCCGTGGACACCGTAGCAAGCGCCCGTATACGGCGGAAACGATGTGATAGCTTGTTTTAAGAGGGCGGCTTTACCACCAAGCACACGAAGCTTGCTCGCACTGCAACACGCTTGCAGCACGCCGCAAGCACAGGGTAGTGGCGCGCTGAATCGTAACACCACACGTGACCTGCCATGGCCGGCAACTATGACAGTGTGCCGTGCGGCGACATACTTTTAACTGTGCGCGAGATGAAAAGAGGCATTTAGAACCTTATCCGTGGCTAAAACAATAATGTGCAGTCTTTCCTATTCCTTTATGTGGTTTTTGAATCCCGCATTAAAACCGACGGAGGAGTTTGGACACGAATACGGTATACGTATTACACAGAACACAAATAAGCCGAAATGGGAGTAAATGGCTTGTCGCATAACTCAGTACCAATTCGGAGTTTTCGAAACTCCTTCCAATGGTAGTATCGCCTTACTCCCATTATTTCCGCCGCAGTTTTTTCAGTACCATATGGTAGTTTCATTTTACTGCCACTACAGTGGGAGTTTTCAGGGGTACCATTGGGAGTACATTATTTCCTCCAAGTGGGAGTTTTCAGGTGGCGCGTTGGGAGCTGCAGTGTTGACCTGCATTCGAGGTATTTTTTGCTGTTTTTGGTCGTTTGATATAAGCGCTGTAGGAGAATTATTACTGTATTTGGGAGTTCTTAATGAGCGCGCAGGCCTCATTTTCATTTTTCGGTTAGGATTACGTAATTTCTAGTCTTTTTCCGGTTCAAACGTTGAATGGCAGAACGTGAGAAGTTTGTTTTCTGCACACAGACAATTTATTCCATAGCAATTACATAAATACACTGAATCAACAAAACAAAAACATCAAGAATACAAGGTATCTTGGTAAGAACTTTATCTACTACCGCACTCTTCAACGAAAAAATGTAAGCCATTTGCAAACAATGAGGCCAGCATGTCGTCGATGCGCTGTTTGCTTGCACTTACTTCCTAAGCGCCGACGTTGCCGCGCCTCCTGGCATGTTCCCCAGGAAGCCGCAGTAGCACATGCATTACAGGGATAACAAAACGCTTTATATCTACGGCAACAAATACAGAAGCATATTGGGCATCCTACCTGAAAAAAAAAAAAACAGCATTGTAATGAAGCCGCACTTGTCACTCTTGTGTCAAACTTTTCGTAATGTCTGAGTGTTTATTTAAAGCTACGCAAAATTGCACTTCCTTCCGAGACACCTGCGCTCACTAGTTGGTCAAAACGAAGTGCTGTTAGAAATGGAGCGCGACCCTTGTGGCGACCAACTTGTCAAAATGCCTCCTTCCTCTTTTCCTCGCGTGTAGTGTTCTGGGAGCGAGTTTCAGGTTTTACCACCCGCACTTACCCTCTCTCCCCTCACCCAAAGTTAAGCAAAAATTTCGGTCGGTGTGACTGACGCCTGCGCCCCCCCCCCCCCCCCCCCCACTTCCCAATAAAAAAAAAAGCAGTCGGCCATCGACTCTTCAGAATGCTCCCTCGAATGGCGTTTGCTGGTTATAAAGCGCGTTTACATGAATGCGACAGTAGCGTATCGCATTCGTTCGTCGAATCTGGCGAATTCGATGCGTTTGCGCTTACATGCATGCGCATTGGAGACTAGCGCCGCCCTGTGTCATATCTTGGAGTTGTGGGGTCGCGTTTCCGGCATTACCAGTTTCCGGTAGCCCGCAAGTTGCTTGTGTTCTTTTTGGCGTCTATCGCGGCTGAAGCGAATCCTGCGGGTCGTTCCCCGGTCCACCCGATCAACTACGACGATCGCTGAGCTAAATGTGTCGATTCCGCGCGTCGTTCGCAAGAAATGGATACAGCAGGCAATCGTGAAGCGTTTACTTGCCCTCGGTCACGGTCCGCCCACACGCCGTCCACACGCGCACACGCAGACCACGGTAGCACCAGCTTAATTGTCGCCACTCTTCCAAATCAACCTGATCGGGAAAAAGAAGTTCCTCATGCGAGAAAGTAGATGCTAGTGTGGCGAAAAATTGAGCTAGGGATTATCAGCGCTGATTTTAAAAGCGGCGATCAGATATCTGCCGCTATGCTTAGCCTATGCTGAACGGCCACAGAGGAATCGAGACCCGGCACCGCGGCGCGCGGTGCGGCGAGCGGCCGAAAGATGGCGCTACCAGCGCGGAAGAATCAAGACAGGCCACGGCAGATGTCTTGGACACCGATCGCTCAAACGGCAATTATCGCGGAAATAAAGTCTAACATACGAGAAGGGGGATGGTAATGTGGCGAAAAGTTGTGTTAAGGATCGTCATCCGCAGTTGTACACACAGCGGCGATCAAATATCCGCCACGATGCTAAGCCTAAAGTTCCCAACACCCAAGCTGAGCCGAGAAAAGGCCTCCTGCGCTTCCCAGGGGGCGCTGCGAAACCGGCTTCTGGGCAGTACTTCCGGGTAGTACAAAGCTGCGGGGGTCCCAGAGGATCCCGTGTTGACAGAAGCAAAATGAGCTCGATACTGCCGACTGTTTTGCTACACGGTCTCCAGCCCATCCCCGACGCGTCTGATCTCGTCCGGCGACCGACTTGGCATTAGGGAAAAGCTTTACACCGCTAAATACGTTTACAGCGTCGACGAAAGTGCTGGGAAGGTGACGGCGCTCTGCCACTCGCAGATTCACCGATCGATGGTCGTATGAAGTGAACTTTGAAGTGAAAGCTTGTTGTTTATACTAATACGCTTTGTGACAAGAACTTTTCAACAACAGCCGATCTAACAAGATCGCGCGTAAAAGCCAACGAGTCTCGCGGACCGCATGGCTCATCCGCTCCGGTGAGCCGTACTTTTGTTCACCTGCGCACTTATGCGTGCATTTTTAATAAACCCTGCTGGTTTTCGTCATCGTTACGAATACATATTACAGCGCTAGCTTGCCTTTTTTTCCGTGGCTCAGTCACAAAATGCCGCAAGCGTCAGAAGCGTCAAATATTTTTGTGTTTCTGAAAGTAGTGGCCGTATAACAAAGTGGTCGGGTGCACTGAGTGGCCGTTGCGTTTTCTTGATGCTCTCACTACATGTATTTAATTACGCTCTTGCATCATATATTCCAAGCTCGCTCTTAATTGACTAAAGTAAGGATTGTCAATGTTTCGAGGTGTACTGCCGAGTTGTATGAAGTCGACACGGCGGAAAGCTGGACGGCAACTCGGGTGGTAGAGGGGGGTGGCTTTGAAGGCAAAAGAAAAAAAATCAGCGAATTGCCAATAATATTTGACAATAATCTGGCGAAGTGTGAAGATGGGGGACTATGCTACTGGGAGCGATGAATTCTGATCTATTCTTGTCTCGCCGTCTGATCCCTTTTGAAGACAAAACGGGAGTGTCGGCGTTCGACGACCTCTGCACAACACAGCCAGTGACGATCTTATGTAAATATTTGGGCCGTGCACCGTGTATGCGACTGTGTTATGTCACATATCTAAGCACGCAACGGACTTGCGATTCGGTGCTTGATTCGCGTCATTTAATTGCGCTCAATTTGTTTATTTGACGGTATTGCCTCACCTACTCGCTAGTATACGTGTACCCCGCCGTTCGTAAACCGCGTGGCATAAAATGTTAAGCAAGAATCATTTAGTTTGCGAAAATACAAAACAAATTTCCCGCTCGTTTTCAAGGCGTTGCCAGGCCAGCAGCGTCCGCTGAATCGGCTGCGCTCCTCGCGTCCGCTGGCATGCTCCTGCTGAAGCGACCATTTACAGTTACCTCAGGTTCAGTAACGTTCTGTTCATGCTACTTGTGAACTATCCTTTGTATTCCTCACGCAAGAAGAGCCAACGGTAATTGTCGTCAAGAAGTTAGACCACCCGACCTAGCGATACTGCCCCACGCCGCGACGATCACGACAGCTCAGCTCAAAAAAAAAAAAAAAAACGCTGATAAATCGGCTCGTTGTAGGGGATATTACTTTATGATTGACAATCCAGCGCGCGAAAACACGGCACAAAAAGGAACGAGAGTTAGACACGGTTTTTGTGCCGTGTTTTCGCGCGCTGGATTGTCAATCATGAACATTCACCAACTCGCCCAAATCACAGTCCTCTTCATATTACTTTGTTTAGTTTCTGCAACTACTTTAAGGCATTTTATTCAGCATGCAGTTAAACGCACCGCAATGTGATTAAATTAAGTACAACCAACTTTCACTCTGGCTTGTAATTGAAAACACATCGAGGGCGGTGAGGGTCGTCTTCTTTTGTACTACCCAGAGGCGTCAGCCACTAGGGGCGCTGCATGTCGCCAAAACTCCAGCGCAGGAGCCCTAATACAATGCGACTGCCGCTACATGCGTTCGGGAAGTCGCATTTGCGTTCTCGATCTACCCTGGTTTAGCGCATCGGATGCGACGCGCCTTCCAAGCGAATAGTCCTGCTTACATGCGATGCAATGCAGTATGGTAATGCGACAAATCCAGTGCGACACGCTACTGTCGCATCCGTGTGAACGCGCTTATAGTTACACGCGCCCAGCGCACGGAGAGCTCCCACGGGGCCCCGATTTTCTCCCTTTCCAGTGAAAGCAATGAACCGCCGGCTGCACGCGGCAGTCCCCCTCCTCATAGCAGGCGCGGCGGGCACCACACGTACTTCTCAAGAAAAACGGCCCTGCGACGTTTGACCGGCCAACCTCACCTTCGCTTGCCAATAAGCCACAGACGCAGCCTAACAAAAACACCTAACAACCGTTCAGAGTTCGGACAGTTTTCATTCTGCTCGCGAGTGTGAATGAGTGAGTGTTCCGCTCGAGACCCGTGCAAATACTTATTGCTTTCACACTGTTCGCACTCCCCAATGACGTTCCGGGCATGGCGCCCTTTCTCACGCATAACGCTCACCTCCAGTGGCGAAGAATCGCCCGTTCAGTGACGCGGGGAACACAGAGTTTATTTGACACTACAAGGGGCACAAGTCTCCCAAAATGTAGGCTACAATAAAACACGTACAAATCTTACCTTCACCCACCTCGCAGAGGCACAACCACGTTTTTAACGAGCCATTCTCCGTTAGCGATCATTGCATTTACGCCTCGCGTCGGCTCGCTGGCGTACTCCGTCGGCTCGAGGGTTGGTGACACGGAGGCAACGCTGCAGTGCGTCGCACGTAGTCTAGGCTGGTTCCACAGTGTTCTCAACGAGCTTCGGTTGTGGGGAAGCACTTCACACCCATTCGTGCAGCCGCAAGTTCCCACCGGCAATAAATTTTAGGGGGTGCTAGAGCTCGCACGACACACGACGCCAACTGGCAGCCATTTTGTGAGGAGGCGTAGAGGAGGAAGGGGTGAAGGAAAAGGCTTGGGAGTTTTTAATACTCCCATTAGGACAAGCGTAGTATTCACAGCTAGATACTGCGTTTTGCGGGGAGGTACAATCGTGGTAAATGCGCATACTACCGCACGTGGGAGCAGGCCGCCTGCCGTGAGGAGTTTAAAAGACGTATTTCAGCCAAAAAACTCCCATTCAGGCTAGTTTGTGTTTTGTGTCACGTTTTGACACTGTATACCTCGGTATACCTCGACCCCCCCCCCCCTTCCCCCTCCACGGTTTCATATCCTTAGGCAAAAACGCCAAGGCTCCAGTCCTAAGACGCCGAGTGCTTGCATCAGGCTACTCAGGCATGCAGCATATAGCTCAGAATTCGCTTAAGCAAACCACAAAACAAGCATCGATACCGCATTATGGATGATAAGGCGCCTGTGAACAATGGGATCCCCCCCCCCCCCCCCTTCAGATTGTGTTCCTTATACAGATTGATTGCAGATTATGCTTGAAGGCTAGGCACGACTAGTGTCACTAAATAGAGGAGTTCTTGCCCAGGAAGCCGAGCTTATGCGTCAGGCTAGGCAGGACCCAGCATTTGCCGCCAGAGAAGCCGCGCGTAGTGTCAGTAGATAACGTATTAGAGTACTGCAACTGAGGCACGCGACTCGGCAAAGGCGGCTAGCGTTGCGAGGTTACCCCTCGCCGTTAACTTCATCGCGTCGTTTGTTAACACTACAAAAACTGCAGCAAAACGACATCTTTGGACACACTTCTGCTGCTTAAATGCTGTTACACGCGTTATCATTGATTTGTATTTGGAAGAGGAGTTCTTGCCCAGGAAGCCGAGCTTATGCGTCAGGCTAGGCAGGACCCAGCATTTGCCGCCAGAGAAGCCGCGCGTAGTGTCAGTAGATAACGTATTAGAGTACTGCAACTGAGGCACGCGACTCAACAAAGGCGGCCATTTTGGCGTTTATCAGTGTTGCGAGATTACCGCATTTAAGGCCTCGCCGTTAACTTCATCGTGTCGTTTGTTAACACTACAGAAGCTGCAGCAAAACGTCATCTTTGGACATACTTCTGCTGCTTAAATGCTGTTACACGCGTTATCATTGATTTGCATTCGGAGCGACATCAGTCGCGCGCAGCCGCAGACCAGGGAAGACAAGCTACGCCTACCATATATAGTTGACCGACTACAGCGCATTGCATACACAACAAAATGGCAGCGCCAATGAACCGTCACAATGTAAACAAATGTCATGTAATGCGAATTGACTTTTCGAACTGCCACTGCGAACTGCCACTGCGAAATGACACTGACGTAATGCGAACAGATCGTGGCGGCGGTACGGAGTGGCGATACCTTGTACGCTTATCTAGTGACACTAGCCGAGCGCAAGCGACAAGCCCAGCGAGACGACGAGAAACATTTCATACCTTCTTCCATCACCATTTCTAGTGGTTTACAACAGCTTTGCTGGACCTCCACTTTCGCAGGGCGGGGTGGCGACCACTTTTTTCCGCCTGTTTATTTGGAAATTCCTTGCGGTAACCCCGCTATATAAAAGACGGGTTTTCACACGAGCTAGAGAACATGTACTCCACAAAAATCGGTTGTCTGTCGCTTCAGGATTATGCAAAATCTGATTTTAACTACGATTATAAGGTTCTTCAAAGAGGAGAGAGGAGCACCGCCGTGATTTCTGCATCATCCTTCCCCACCAATATCTGCGATCTGAGGTACCTTTGCACCTACTGAAATACCTTTAACGGGTCGGTAGTCTTCGTCATGCTTTCCTAGAGCTTTTTACCTAGGCAACCACGGGTGCACGTTTGCGTGCGTATATGCATTCCCCTATGAGCAGTGTTCTCACCAACGTTTGTTCTCACAGTAGCTGATTTTCCCCCCTTTCTCTTGAACAGGCACAACCTGTTCCTGGCTGAATGTGGGTACTGCCCGGAAGATGCCCGCTCCGAATGTGAGCCATCGTCCTTCATCACCGCTGCTATCTGTAGATTACAGCATATCAGAATAAAGCTATATCATGAAGTCAACACCAGCTCATGTTCTCTGTAGCTGTATAGTATATGTATATCTATGCACTGTTGGCATGAGATATCCAGATAGAAGCACGACGACCTTACGGCATGATCATACTTGCTCTTGCTGGTTAAAATTGATAACGACAGTAGCGCGACAACAGACAAATCAGCGATGATATAGCCAAAATATGTAATACTGAACACGTAAGTCGCCAAATGTAGGCGGCCATGACCTTCCTTAATCACGGAACACATTTTTACAATAAGTTCAAGTCAGGCCACCGAGATAAGACAACGGAAAGAAACCCAGTCCTCAGTGTGGCACGATCTTCATACTCATAGCCAAGATGGCTTTAAAAAATTGTAGGGGTGAACCGCGACTGACTTCGTAGATAGCGACCTGGCCATGCTCGGTGATTCTGCGTGCTGAATTAGTTGGTCATTTCTCCACTTCGGCCTGTCGTCGTTGTTCTCGCTTCTTTTTCTAGATCCGTTGAGCTCAGTCTTTGCCTATTGACGCTGGGGGAAGTGCCCACCTTCTGTTGCCTGAACGCTGGGCTTAAATACGAGTTCTTCTGTTTTCTTTTAACGCGATATCGTTAGTCAGCTATGGCTGGGGAAAGTGCACACCGAGTTGGCGCGCACCCAACGCGCACCCACAGAGATATCCTCCCCAAAAAGCGCCCACAGCAGCGTTGTTAACGAGTTGCATAGGGTTCCACGCATTCTATATATCACGCGTACCACAGAGAATAAAACACAAGAATTATTCAGCGTGTTTTGTTTCATAGCTTGAATCAGAAAAATAGGAGGAAGCACTTAGTGCACAGTGTTTTATAGTGCATCAGAAAAAAGAGGAAGATACACTCGGCGCGCGGTCAATTTCATAGCACGAGTATTAGAAAGAATACAAAAAGAGCACGCAGTCGTGGTTGGACTTCAACTTCTGTGGAGGCAGTGTCCCAGCAGCATGGATAGTGATTTCTGTAAAAAGCAGTTGCAGTGCGTCTGATGTCGAGATTGTAGGCTACAGTCGACATCGACAGAAGGCCCGGAGACGAACCCAGCCAGAAGAAACGGTTTCGCGAAAAATATGCTGAAAGATTCTGGGCAACTTTTTTTCATCGCACTGTCGGGGAAAGACCGTACGCGATGACATTTGTTACCTACAGCTGAGTACGGCCGGAAGCCGCATGGTAAGGACGTTTTTTTTTTCACCAGGTTCCCACCGCTCAGGTACGGAGGCAGTGGCTGGCGCGAAGTTGCTAGCGCTATCGGACAGCCAATAGCGCGAACAAGACGTCGCCAAGTCGCGTGACCACGTGAAATAAATAGGCGCACCATCGGTCTGCAGTTGGCACCTGCGTGCAGCGGGACGTAACAATTTTTTGTGCATTCCCAAACATCAAAGCAGATTTTCTATTCCAGCGACATTTGGGGAATGCAACTTTGGTCTGCACCAACGATCACTCGTGCTGCCAATATATTAAGTTTCCCAGAGCATCTGCGGCTGGAAAATGTAATGTATTGCTCCATATGCGCAGGGTGGAGACTTTCGAAAGTCCATCGTCCTACAGCGGAAATCCAACGAATGAAGAAGATAATTAAAGATGGAGCGGCAAGCTCAAGACGAGCACAACGAAGAAGACGTCGTCTTATCCTAGTTATTATGTCGTGAGCTTCCGCTTCGCCTTTGTCTTATTTAATCATGAATTACCAATATCCAAGTTTTTCTGAGCACAACAAATGACACAGTTACCACAACGATGAGATTTGCGAAAATATAACAGGAGACTTCGTTTTTTTTTTCCCTCAAATAAAGGGTAACAATTACCTTTTTCTTTGCTCAATCCTGTCATAATTGAAAGCCACGGTATAAAGTGTGCCCTGCGTAAGAATTTCTCTTCATTCCTGGCGCGATATTACATCTAAAACCAGGGTGCTTCGCGAACCGGAACCCAACCAAACCAACAACCGGAACCGAACCGCTATTTTTTTCCGAAGCTGAACCCGAATCCAAACTGTTTTTTGGACACGCTGAACCCGAACCGGAACTGAACTGAAAGATATCGGTTACCGTTTCACGACAAAACGGTTCGATCTTCCGCTGTTAATTGCGCAGTCAGTGCTATTCGGGACTTTTCTCATCCACGCACCATCAGCTGCGTATCCTCTCACGCACTTGCTCTTCAGATCGGTCGCAATATAAGGAAGGGGGTGCGCACTAATGCCGCAATGGTATGTTGCTGCTGGTAGGGCGAACAGAGAAGCCTGAACAAATGAAATGTCACGCTTTCAGCAGCTTGCAGGCGACATAAAATATCGTGTTTGCCCTTCCCTCGCTGAGACTGGGCAGGGACAATCTTGCCGCAAGATTGCTGCACTGTGGAACGGCGAAGGCCCACGCTCGAAATGTGCAATACCTGTTGCATTTCATAATTTGCCTAAATAGGTCGCCCACCAGGACAGTGTAAACACTCGATAAGTGTGACTCGCAGGAGTGCCCAAGCGGCCAAGCCGCTGGCTGCGGACCACAACGATGCGGTTTCGATCGGCGCCTCGGCTGCCGTTTTTATGATGTCGAGGAAAAACTAGAACGTCTGTGTGTCGAGATTGCGGCGTTCGTTAAAGATTCCCACGTCGAGTAAATTACTCTTCCGTCGTGCGAAATGCGGTGTGCCTCATAGCACAGGAGTATACCTTCGGGGCATCAAACGCGCTAATATTTTTTTTTTGACAAGAGTGTTTCCACAGGAAAGAAAAACAAAAAAAGGACTGTCACGTGATTTTAAACTTCCAAGCCATCCAATAAGTAAAAATTTCCCCGCATTTCCCCGAGGGGAAGAATGTGAAAGTGCGAATGCACGAGTTGAATTTGCGCGGATCGGTAATGTTCGCGAAAGAGAGATCACACACACACACACACAACTACAAAGAAAGAAAGATGCATTTATTCACAGACACCTATTTGTGTTGTCGTTGTACTTGATTGCTAGAGCGGATCTCAGCTTTGAAATTTCGTGTCAGTACTCCTTTAAGCGGGTGCATTAGCCCTTCTCACGCCCGATTCCTGGCCAATCCCCCACGTGGGTATGTGCCATGTCAGCGGCCAGGCAGCGCGCGCCCGTCTCCCCCCGTTGCCAAGGAAGACGAGGAGATTCCTGGCCAATCCCCCACGTGGGTATGTGCCATCTCCCCCCGTTGCCAAGGAAGACGAGGAGCGCGCGCACCCGCAGCTGTTGCTATGTGGACGGACGGCGGTCAACGGAATTCAGGGTCGCTTATAAAGTGCATTCGCACTTAAAAACACAAAAAGGTAGCCTTTCCTCTAGATATCCCTTCTTTTGTCCGACCTTTGACGGCCAAACGTAACAGTGTCATTACTGTGGAGGCAGCGAGTGCCGTGGTGCCTATTGTAATCGTCAGTTTTCTAGAACGCGTAGAGCGGCCAAGTTCCCGTTTTTTAAACGGCCTGAATAACGATAATAAAACTATTACCGTATGGGCGCAGTTAAATCCTTTGCATGAACCTGTATTCTCTGACCTGGCTGAAACTGCCCATTTCTTCTTGGAAGAAAAAGCCCACTAAAGCAAATGACACATTCAGAAAGGCCGGCCCGTCCCGCACTCCCTTTTTCCCACCGCTCATCCTTTCTGCTCGTTCTGCTGGTTTGTCTCTTTCGGGGCTGGCTCGTTTTCGGAGATACACAGACTAGTGTGTCTACTCTGCTGCTACCGTTATGCTTGTTAGAAGGGGGGTGGAGGGGGGGAGGGGAGACAACGCTTTCAACCAAGTAGTGTCTTCCCGAAACAGTTCGATCTCGTGCTGCGCGCGTCAAATTACTATAAGTTAATATATTCTGTCATAAGATTCCGCAATGTAGCGTAAGGAACAATGGTGGGTGTCAGGCTTAAGGGAGATGCATTCATACTGAAGTACACATTTAGGCACAGCTATCTCAAAATGCAGTCCAGTGAACAGAGAAATAATGCAGGGACTGAGTTGAAACTAAAAGCAAACTTTTAACCAAATTTTTGACTTACACCTTAGAAGGGGACTGCTAACAAATTGTCGTAGGTTACCAAGCAATGAATTCAGAGCGAGCATTTGCGTGGCTGCTGCAAGATTTTTTGTTCGTATGCAACAACTGATAAAACAAATACGCCACTGGTTTTTAAACATGCACTCTTCTAATGTAAGGAAGTGACGCGCCGGTACTAGTCTTAACTCTGTGTTAAGCGAAGAGTGGGACGGGTGATTTCATAGAGATAATGCCGATTTCCGCAGCGGGAAAGAAAGCGGTAGATAATATAGCGGTAGGCTTTATGTAATCCCAAGGACAACATGAAGGCTGGGCAGAAAAGTGGCTGGCAATCTTCGCTGTCTGTGTTCTTTAATAGGTCGCCTAATTTCTTAAGTTCTAGTTAAAATCGAGCATGTTTTGTTGTGAGAAAGTA
This sequence comes from Haemaphysalis longicornis, assembly GCF_048455015.1. Lineage (NCBI taxonomy): Eukaryota > Metazoa > Arthropoda > Arachnida > Ixodida > Ixodidae > Haemaphysalis > Haemaphysalis longicornis. Next base: position 351,396,491 of record NW_027526203.1, on the reverse strand, counting down.
TTTTGAATGAACCGTATTGGTATTTAGATTTTATGGTCACTTAAACGATAGAACAATTTTTTTTGCACTTCTCTAATAAGCACACTCAGCGAACCGGTTCGCGAACCTGTCCGGTACGGGATTTAGTCTAACCGGAAGTGAACAGAAAAAATATTCACCCGAACCCAAACCGTACCCGAACCGGCTCATAAAAACTGAACAGAATAAAACTGCATCAACTAAACGACACCTAATTTTCTCTGCTGCTGTGCAGTGTTTACATCAGACATATACAAAAGAGGCGCATGGAGCCTGTATGGTAGTACTATACTGTACCTACTTCTCTTGCGGCTGAATAAAGAAAGGGATAGTCGACTGAAAATTCAGGTAAATCAGTGATCAAGAAACCAACAATAGCTTGACATATACGTTGCCATACGTCGCTAAATGGAGGCGGCAAAACCCTCCCCTCAAACCACGGAACACAATTTTTAAAACATCTTGACATCCTGGCCACTAAGATAAGCCTGCGGAAAAACACTGAGCCCGCAGTGTGGCGCATCTCGATCGCCTGGGACATGCTGACTTCGAGTCGCAACAATTAGGCAGGCCACAAGACATGCAGAAACGCGGCAGAAATCGCAACCAGATTGCCAAAAAAGGAAGTTTCGTTCGGACTTCGCGGGAAGGCTAAGGAATCCGATTAAATGAACCGCGCAGCCCTCACGCGACAGTGGTTCCATTTGCAGGACGTTGGTCCAGCCGCACCGGAAGTCTTGTTCCTGGGGTGTGCTGGCGCCCAGAGACGGTCAGCTTCCGCTAGGAGCTTCTGGAGTATTCCCTTGTTCCTCGGCATTGCAAAAAAAAAAAGAGAGAAGAGAAACAGAGGATGTCGGCCCCGGGCCTCAGACGAAACCTTGTCGGCTCCTCCCCCTGACTTCGACCCGGCAGCCTTCTTGCGTGTGTTCGTCCGCATGACACGGCCTTTTGGGAGGATCTCTGACCCGGCCATTCCAACTGGCTGTTCGAATTTTAGGTGCGGAGTACCTAAGCACCGCACAATGTCCGTCCGCATCCGTGCGCACAGCATTTACAATCGCAAAAAATCAACACAGGCACCGGCAGGATTCGAGCCTGTGTCTGGTAGACCAGACAGATTTAATGTCAGTCGTCTTACCCATTGAGCTACGACCGTTTTTTTCTTTATTGCCTGTTTTGTTACAAATGAACATGCGTCAACGCTGGATTAAAAACCGCCGCCCATACTTTGGTTGGCTGAAAGATTTAAAATAAACATCAAATCTTGCCAGCTCTTCCAATACACGTAACCCTTCCCGTTCAGGTTCCAGTAAACGATACACTTCAAGTACACTGGTTACACTTTGTGAGAAATACTTGCTCACCGTCATAGCATTCACATCACAGTGGCGCACGGCCATACGGGAGCGCCAAATTGCGTGCAACCCTAGGATCATTATCATGTCGTACGGCACTTCATCCTTTTCCGCTGCCAAGAAACGTATCCCATGCGGTGTTACAGGCCATGGCCACCGCCTGCCCCATACAATGAACGATACAGAGGTACTGAAAAGAGCATTTCGTTCAAGTTTTTCGTTAATGTTTTCCTCGATACATTCGCCAAATACTCTATGGTAAATCTAACGGACAGAAATTTAAAAGATTGCACCACTTCTTTCCAGAAGCCCTTAACGACATATTTTTCGTTGCTTGTTGACACAATAAAGCCTGGAATTACGTTTGATAGTGTAGTTTGTACGCAAGTCCTCAGGAATGGATGTTTTACATACCGCAATAGCAAAAAACGGTTCACAATCTGCCTTACGAAAACATGGGCCAATCCAACACCGCCTTGCCTTACAGGCCGAAAAAGATTACTTCGGCTCATGCGTTCACACGTATAACACCAAATAAACACAGCAAAAACACGATGTATCTTTTGCACTTGCGTTCGGGAACAGCTGTATCGCTTCCAGCACACCACAGTTTCGCGAGAAGAAAGGATTACACACTGCGGCGCGCGCAAATACAGATAGCGCGCGCCCTTCCCACTTTGACACTTTCTCGCGCACTTTTTCTGTTTCCGCTTCCCAGTGCTCGTTGCTACTCGCATAGCTGTCCAACGGTACTCCTAGATACCGCGTCGGCATCACCGTCCAGCTGACATTTGCAAAAACCCGCGGCGTTGACTCCCACCCACCATGCCAAAAACCTTCACATTTTGTCCAGTTCACTGCACTTGCTGTTACCCCACAAAACTGTTAAGAGACATTGATCGCTTCTGTGATACTTTGCTTATCTTCACAAAGAAGCGCCACATCACCTGCATACGTTAACAACTTCACTTCGCTTGAGTGAAGATGAAACCCAGTTATTTCAGCATCGTTGATAACTTTCAAACAGTAAGGCTCAAAGAAAATACAAAAAAGTAGGGGTGAAGCCGGACACCCTTGTCGGACAGAAGACAACACTGGGATACTTTCTGTCACTTCCTTATTAATTACCAACTGCGTGAGGCGTTCACGATAGGCCATACGCACTCCTATGACCACACTTCCAACATTTATATGTTCCAAAATACAAAACAATATACCATGGCACACTCTGTCGAACGCTTTCTCATAGTCGATTTGAAGCATAGCAACTTTGCGACCATACAGATCGCAACTTTCCAGTACTGTGCGGGCTGCATGAATATTTGTAGTTATGCTCCTACCCTTGATTCCGCACGTCTGGTGCGGTCCAACAACACTTGTAATAACTCTTTGTAATCTTTGTGCTATGACTTTCATGAGTATCTTGTAGTCAGTGTTAGCTAGCGTTATGGGACGACAACCAGTGACCGACTGCCTTTTACGGCAATCGTCAGTTTTCGGTATTAGCACAGTCTGCGTACGTGAGAACGATGGAGGCAAAACACCAGTGTCGTACGCCTCGGCAAATACACGAAAAAGGAAAGGTGCTACGCTGTCAGTAAAATGCTTATAAAATTCTGCGCTCAGTCCATCGGGGCCTGGTGTTTTACTCTTTTTTAAATCTGAAATTGCCTCTTCGATTTCTCTCAATGACACGGGCTCTTCTAATTCTTGTCTAACATCAACCTCTAAACGAGGCATTAGTGAAAGGAAATCGTCTTTAAATTCCTGAATTCTCGGGGACGCGGGGCTGAAAAGCTCGGTATAATGCTCAACGAATGCCCGCTTTATTACCTCCCGCTCATGGGTCAGCTCTCCTTGCCACACAATTGCGTATTTCTTTTCGTCACTTAAAACCCTTTTAGTACGCGTTTCCCACGCCAGAAACCTTTCTCCCCTCGCCCTCACCGTTGCTCCTTGAAATCGCTCTTTATCTAGAGCTTCGAGCTTGCTTTTTATCAGTGCTATGTCTTCAATAAACACACCCGGCCTTTCACACTCAAGGATTAGTAGTTGCCTCAGATTATTTCGAAGCTTAGTTTCTTCTTCTCTTTCTAAACGAGTCCCTCTCTATCGCACACATTTTGCTTTCTTGCTTAAACAGCTCCTATCTTCTGCCCCAGCTTTCTTTTTCCAGCCTTGTGTTCCTGTCAGAACTTTCTCTCACCGCCTCAGTAAACTTCTCATCTTAATATTTTCGCATTGAACTTCCATAAATTCCAGTCAAACTTGTTATAACCTTCTCTCCTCCCTCCCAATAAAAAAGAGACCAGACAATGGTCGCTGAAAGCAACATAATCAACCGCGTAGTTTTTACACGACGGCGCTAATCCACGGGAAACGTAAATTCTGTCCAGCCGGGCATGGCTGGCTCCCTGGAAATGCGTGCACCGCAGGGCGTCTGCCTTTGCTGCGCAGTGAGCCACATCTGCTAAATCATGCTCATCCCGTATGTTATGAACTAGTTGCGCTCCGCGTTAAGTCATGCTCTGTCTTCTCGCGCGCAGACGCAGTTAAAATCGCCGAGCAGAACAACGTTGTCTTTGTTCTGCAATTTGCTCGCTATCGTTTCAAAAAACGCTTTTATTTCATTCACCTTATTCGGGGCGTACATGCATATAACAAAAAACTGGATCCCACAATAAGACATTTCACACGTCACTTGACGACCAGATTCACAAGAATAAATTTTCCCTATTTCAATTCCTACTGCATTCTTAACCAACAAACAACAGCCACCAGACGTCCCGAGCGCATGGCTAACACAGACACTATACCGGTTTGCGAACGGACGCACCATTAAATCGGTTCGCTCTTCACTCTCACTTTTTGTTTCGTGCACAGCCAGGATGTCTACTTCTTTTTCATTTAGTAACCTACTAAGTTGGTATTGCTTGCGCCTTTCCGCAAGGCCTCGTGCTCTCAAAGTTGCAATACTCAATGGTTTTTTGAAGACTGTCATTTAAAATTGTAAGTGAAGAGCAAAACGAGAGAAGAAGAAACACAAAAGTTGCCTTTCGACATCTCACTCAGGTCGTTTTCCTGTTGCTGGAGTCGCCTCCGTCTTCGCATACAAATCCAAGCGCTCCGTGGTGGTGGATCCTTTCGTCTTTGCCGGTTCCCTCTGCCACCTCCCCCCGACTGCCTCTCTCCGCCACTGTCCGACCGCTTACACCACATACATCCCTGCTGGCGTCGTGCACGCCCACTCCCCGTCCGCCTTTCGTCGTGCTGAACCCTCGGCCTCGTTTTGGTCGAAGGCCGCCGGACTTGTGTGGTCGCCTTCAGTGGTGGCTCCTCGGAACTCGCAGAACCTGCGCTCTGCGTGTTGTCGCTGGTGAGCTCCCAAGACCGCTTGCTCGTAGCCGCACCCGAACCTGTCGCCCCCTCATCTTCCATGTCCTCGCTCTCCACTGTCTCGTCCCTTGACTGCTCGATCGTCGTCCTTCATTTCCGCCTCCTCCAACGCATTTGTTGTTTCGTCCATCTTCTCATTGGGAGGCACTATCTTAGCATCACTGCCGTCTTCCGCCGGGGAAGTAGCTGGCTCGGGGGGCGTTACCTTCTTCGCCTGATCGTTGTCCCCACCCCTTGCGGCATCCTCAGCCTCGGCTTCGTCCATGACGAACGACGCCGTCGCCGTGTCCTGCGGTGAGCCGGTTACATTAGCGTAGGAAGGCACACACTGACTCTCGTCGTGGCCGAAGCGACGACAAAGAGCGCAGCGTGGCACTCTACACTCTCGCCTGATGTGTCCGCTCCGATGGCAACGCAGGCAGAGGGGCGCTCGCCCGGGCACGACGACCAGGGCTTGCTCTCCGCCGACCCGTACTTGTTGCGGTTACCTTTCCGTAAGGCCCTAGGGCGGCCCGAACTTCGTCGTCGGGGGCGTGGTGGAGCACTCAGTGGTCCTTTAAGCGCACCTCCTGGTTCCTCGTGTCGATGACGACGCACCGACGGTCCTTCACTAGTAGTTCCCCGGCGGCCACCAACTTTTAAGTGCGAATGCAAGCGAGCCTGAATCGTCCGCCGCCGTCGTCCGCATAGCAACAGCTGCGGGTGCGCGCGCTCCTCGTCTTCCCTAGCAACGTGGGGAGATGGGCGCGCGCTGCCTGGCCGCGTCCCCATGGCTCATTCTTGTTGTTGTTCCTGCTGACATGGCACATACCCACGTGGGGGATTGGCCAGGAATCGGGCGTGAGAAGGGCTAATGCACCCGCTTAAAGGAGTACTGACACGAAATTTCAAAGCTGAGATAACTATGTAAAACGCTTCCTTTTTATCAGGAGATATCTCTCAGCAAGTTTTAACAGCAACCGTTCAGCGAAACATATTTAAAATCTATTTTAATCTTCGCCCGCACGAGAAAGCCCAGAGCGGGTCGACGTGACATCATCTGCTACGTGCCCCAAACTGCCGACGTCGGGGCTCCCGTGACGAAGCCGAACCGCGCAAATTCAACTCGTGCATTCGCACTTTCACATTCTTCCCCTCGGGGAAATGCGGGGAATTTTTTTCTCAACTTTCGCACATGGTTCATCTGATATGCGCCCAACGAGATAACCTCGAGGAGCAAAGCCAAACGAACCAGCGTATCACGGAAATCTTCAACCTTGCAGTCTTCCTTTGACGGCTGCGCGCAAAAAAATTGTGTTGAGGGCAGATGATCCAGATGGTAGATGAGGCAGCATAACTTGATAATCCTGGGTATCGTTTGAAGAAACAGCAGACCTGTTACCGCGGGCCGAAGGGCCCGCCAAAACCGCTCCTTGGGCGGAGCCTGACATTCTGCGACCGCTCCGTTCGGAAGCCGGAAGTAGAATCTTGAGCTACGACCGTGAGTTAGCACCCGAGAGTCAAACGGCTTACTCCCTTAGGACCTTAGGAGTACCTTAGGACCTCCCAATGTACGTCCGCGTCCATCCGTGCGCACACCACCAACAAACGAAAATCAAGCGGAATTCGATTTGAGCCGTGAGTTGCAGTTTCATTTAGGGAATACACAAGGTGCAATTCACGGCTCAAATCGAATGACGGTCGGGGAGCAAATCGGATGTCACTCGGGGGGCAACTTGGATGTCGCCCGTACGCCGCACCGTCGCCATCGTCCACGGAGTGGAGATGTGGCCATTTTTTCTTCATGGTCGAGTACAAAGTGCCGCTTCAATTCTGGCAAGCGTGCTTGGGTATTCCAGCCGACGAGTCGTGGAGGGTCTCTGCCATTGGCGAATGCCCGTGTATTGTTTCGTCGTGTCTATTGACCTATAGAGAGCAATTTATTTGGTGTTTTATTTAATTTTCACATTGCTTAACTTTCCGGTTTCAAAATAATTTCTTTTTTGCTATTGTTAAATTGTGGGAAATATACTTGTTTGCACCTCTACCTCTTTTCCTAATAAAATAAATTAGAACATTAATAATGGATGTCATTAAAATTATACCAATTAAAATAATAATGTAAGTAAATAAACATGTCAAATGTCGTGAAAAAAATCAGCACAACATACAAAGACGACAATACTTACCCCCCTCCTCTCCCAAAAACGTTTCGGAGTCCCTGCACACGTGGTTAATGGGCAGGGCCAGGCGCGACGAGAGGAGCCGGTGAGTTCCGGTGTAGGAGCGGCGCAGCCCTCCCATGTGTATACGGAATGTGGGGTGCGAAAAAGTGCGGATTTAGAAAGTGGTGTGATCCCCTTGCGTGAGGACATGTAGAGCAGGCGTGCTTCACGTCGGATAGGTGTCGCACACCTTCACGGTTCGAGTCCCAATGTGGTGAGAATGCGAGGAAGGGAGAGTGTGCCTGGCGTGTAAGGTCAGACGTGGCAGGGGAAATGTTGCAGCGGGAAAGGCGGAGGCCAGTCATGCCTCTGAACCTTGCCATGAACGCCACGTTCTTAAACGCTGTAATTCTAAGGCCAAGGTTGAGTCCGCTCGGAGTGTGCATGAGTACGGAGTTGGTAGCCAAGCCGAGGAGGCTCCATTTCTGTCTGTACGTATGGTAATATGGTTGGTGAATGGCGGTTGCAAAATGTTTGGATCGGTGTAACAAACGCCTGTCCGGGGTGCTACAATACTTGTTGGCGCGTCCGCCATTACGGCTTTCTTCCGGGGTGCTTATTTCATGAAGCTTCTTTCTCGTCTTTAAAGGGACCATGCGGACAATTAATTTTATTTATTTATTTATTTATTTATTTATTTATTTATTTATTTATTTATTTATTTATTTATTTATTTATTTATTTATTTATTTATTTATTTATTTATTTATTTATTTATTTATTTATTTATTTATTTATTTATTTATTTATTTATTTATTTATTTATTTATTTATTTATTTATTTATTTATTTATTTATTTATTTATTTATTTATTTATTTATTTATTTATTTATTTATTTATTTATTTATTTATTTATTTATTTATTTATTTATTTATTTATTTATTTATTTATTTATTTATTTATTTATTTATTTATTTATTTATTGCAGCACCTAGAGCGCCCATTTGGGCATTGCAGTAGGGGGACAAAGACAAAACTTGATGCATGGTATGAATACCGATAACAAACGAGTAAGCACGTTCAGCGTATACAGTGCGTACAGATTTCTGCGAACACGGGAAAAACAAGGCATGAAAAAGTGAATAGAGTAAACAGAAGTTTACATCTTTCGTTTGAACAAAAAACGTGATGAAGCATTTTGAAATGAGGGTGGCGGGGTGGAGACTATATATTCTGGTAGGTTATTTATTCGTGTATGGTTTCTGGGAAAAACGAGTTTTTCAAGGTATATATACGATATCGGTATTCGCGAACTTTGATTGATTGATTGTTGGGTTTAACGCGCCGACGCAACGCAGGCGATGAGGCGCGCCGTAGTGGAGGGCTCCGGGTTAATTTTGACCACCTGGGCATCTTTATCGTGCGCCGAAATCTCGTACACACGGGCGTTTTTGCTTTTCGCCCCCATCAGAAAAGCGGCCGCCGCGGCCGGGAATCGCACCCGTGACCTCGTGCTCAGCAGCGCAACGCCTTAGCCACTGAGCCACCGCGGCGGGTTCGCGAACTTTGCGAGATTGATCTAGGCGAGAGCATGCATAATTGGGATTTTTAATGTACATTGTCTCTAATAAAACCAGTGGCACCAATATAAGTATTATGAAATAGATTTAATCTTAAGAATCTGCGTCTGTCCTGCAGGAGAGGCCTACCCAAATTTTTGCGAATGCACACACAGCGATTTGTGAAATCATAGTTACCAGATACAAATCGCGCGGCTCGTTTCTGTACCCTTTCTAGCACAATAGTACTGTTGCGACCGGGAGGGCGCACCCGAGCCGAGCTCCGTCGCCTCCGACATACGTGTGGTAGCGTGGTGTGAAGAGCGGCCAGCCGCTGTTGCAGCCGTGAAGAAGTCCAGAAGCCGTAGGCTAACGTAACTGTTTACTTCATAGCGAGAGATGAGCCGAAGCCGAAAAACAATGCCCCGACGGGCGAGGTAACAGTACAGGACTCGAGCAGAGTGACAGCATGGATTCACTGCTCAAACAGGAATGGCGCTTGCGAGGGTTGTATTTATACCCAAAAGCGTCAACGGTCAAAACAGCGTTCCCTCTATTTTGTGCAGACGCCACAGACGTCACAGACACACAGAACGCTCTTTCCAGAGTTCGTGAGCAGTCGGTAGCATCGGCGCACGTTGAGTCTGAGAGAGGGGAGAGAGGAGGACTCCGCTGCGATCGCGAGGCCTCTGTGTCCTTGGGGAGCGTCTCGACGTGAAAGTATGAGTCACCGACACGGTGGGGCTTGCTCGAAAGGCGCACGTAGTGGCTTCGCCGCACAGCCGAGGAGTGATGAGACGAAGCCCAGCGACGGGCTCAGTAGTAACAGTACATATCTTCGTTTCTGGATTCCAAGCCACACGACCGTACTCTGAAATCGAAGGAACATTAGAAAAATAAAGCGTTTCCTTTAGTTTTGGTGGGACCTGTTTAAAGTTACATCTTCCGGCTCGCTTTGGCGCGCACGTATTCAATGTGGTCATTACAGGAAAGGTTGCTCGTAAAGAAAACGTATCTCGATACAACATCCAAAAGATTGCCTCCCATGAAGTAATTCGTATCCAGAACGTTCCTTTTGTTTCTGAAGCGAACGGTATTACATTTTAAAAATTTGAGTGTCATGTTCCGTGTGGTGCACCGTGATAGCACAGCATTTAGATCATTTTGTAGTTCAGCAGTATCGCGAGCAGACGTCCCGATATATGCAGCAGTCATATAGTTTTCTTCTTTTCTTGGATTGTGTCTGTCTCTTTCTGTTACGTGACACAGCTGTCTGTATACCCTATGTACCACTCCTGCTTGGACCGAGAAGGTCTGCACTGGGCAGTATACTCCAATAAATAAATAAAATTAACGTCATCTGCATGCATGCGCATGCGACTGGATACTCGCTGGCTTTTGTCATTTATAAATATAAAAAAATGTGCGCCAATCCACTTTGTGAAGGTCGTTGGAAAGCGAAGCTGTAAACGACACCCACAACGATTACCCGTGCAGCGTCCCTTGAATTCACACACGTCGCTCTACAAGAGTGAAACCAGCTACAATTGAAATGCACTTAACACACCCTTTATTACTTAAAGGTTAAATCAATGCATGATTCATGAACGGGGGTTGGTTGAGTTGTATAGGTGAAGCACATGAGTGGAAACTTCTTATAAAACTAAAGGAAGCTCGAACCCGGTGTTAGACGATCTCACGTCTCCCCTGTCTCTGCCGCCGCCGACGGAGGTGACGAGATCGGCGGCAGAGACGGAGGAGAAGTGCGATGCCACGCGTTAATGCGAGCTTCCTTTACTTTTTATAGCTCCTAGCGCATGCGAAAGGCACGCACACGATCGCTATACGTGCCTTTGGCGGAGCGCACAGCGGCGCGAGATGTCGCGTGATGCTATCACGTGCCATTCACCAAGGATGCAAGTAATCCCACTGATGTGCTCGGTGAGAGCACCGTCCGTCTCCCCCATCTCCGCGTGGGCTCGTAGCTGAATCGGTAAGACAACGGGCTCTCGCTCCGTTTGTCTGTTCGTTCCAGGTTCGATTCCTGCCGGTGCCACTAACTTCTTTTATTTATTCCTGGGAGTTTTCCGTTGACACCAACGGTCCCGACAGAACCCTTGGGGAGGGGAGAGGTAAAAAGCTTAGCTTTAAAAAGATGGGGCCCCAGAACAGATTCCTTGGGAACCCCTGATAACATGTCGACTTCAGCTGAATTCACTACCTGGAGAACAACCCGCTGTTTTCTACCAAGATACGCTTCAAGCCACTTCAGCAAAGAGGGAGGGAAAGACCACTCTCGACATGTCGTAGACGCTCTAGTCACGGGGGGGGGGGTAAAAAGAAGGTCCCTTTTATCCGGAGTAGTCCGAGTGACGCTGGCTACCACCCCCAAGCGCAGGGAACAAATACCTTAACATAAATACGCGAGAAAGTGGAGGGGAGGACAGCCCCGCTGGTAGCGTAGTGGTCCTCGCACCAGACGCGTAGTGGTCCTCGCACCAGACGCGTATTCTGGAGGCCGTGGGTTCGGATCCCACCCAGCGGGAATTTTTTCTCCGCTTTCTTTCTGTCTTTCCAAATTCTTTATCTGTTTCAATGACCTACCACATCCTCCCCTTTGCTTTCCGAGGTTTTCTTGACTGCCAACCCTTATTTCTGTCTTATTTTCAAACCAGCCCCTCATTTCCTATTCCGATTCACCACACACACACACACACACACACACACACACACACACGCACACACACACACATATATATATATATATATATATTGTAGCAATGATTATGGACGCGATTGATGTAATTACCACAGGCGTTCATGCAAGGACAATTCCCCGTTGGGGATATACAGCTGGTGCACGCCCGACGACGAGAAGGCAGAAGCACCGCTTGGCACACGGGCCGATCGAGTATCGCGTCGGAAATTACTAAGCTTCTTCAGCAGTGAAATCACAATAAGACTTGGCCAATCCCCCAGAGTGGGTACGCGCCATTCTCGTTCCGGATCCAACCAACCAACCAAATTTAATGCGTTCAGCATTAGCTTCGATACCAACTCAAGAAATTGACGCTCGTACCAAGGAGCTTGTATCAGTAATCCAGGATTCAGCCACTCGAGCTAAATTTACGATTTCTTCGGTTAAAGGGAAGCCAAGCAGTTCTTGGTGGAATGAGGAATGTACGAGGGATTTCCGTCGAAGAAAAGCAGCGTGGAAAAAATTACAGTATAACCAGTGTCCCGAAAATTGGAGCAATTTTAAGTATTTTCGCGCTGTGTTCAAACGTACTGTTGCACGGGCAAAAGAGATATATAACACAAGCCGCTTCTCTTTCCTCTCGAAAACTAGTAATAGGCGTGCGCTCTTCTCATTCTTGCGGATTAGAAAAAACGGCCACAGCTCACCAAACCTTGATTCCTTCATGCACATGCCAACAGCCTTAAAAATTCTTCTTGATCAGTTGGCTGTAGGACTGCAGGCTCGTTTCACTTCCCGCTACCCGGTACTGGCCCCACCGGCCGATGGCTCCCCTGTCCTGGGCCCGGCTCCTCTTAACTTTGAAGAGGTTACGAAGGGAGAGTTATACGATGTGTTACAGCGTGTACCCGATGCAGCACCAGGCCCAGATGGTATTACTGTCCCAATGATAAAGCTGATGTTTACGGAGTCGCCTGAAGACCTCCTGCATATTGTGAACCACTCTCTGCGCGCTTCCTGGGTGCCTCTCGATTGGCGTCTGTCGAAAGTTGTCCCCTTGCCTAAAAAACCTGGGTTAGGTCTTTCATTGGATAACATTAGGCCGATAAGCTTAACGTCTAATCTTGTAAAAATTGAGTGGGTTTTATTGGCCAAAATCTAAAAGTTTTTAAATAGTGCTAGCATTTTGAGTCCTCGACAGGTGGGCTTCAGGCCAGGCTGCTCGATATGGTCGGCGCACATAGACCTAGAGAGCCGCCTTCATCTGGCTCGTCGTTCCAAAGAGGCAGCAGCGCTTGTGACATTGGATGTGGCCAGGCTTATGATTGCGTGGAACATGGCATACTTTTAGAAAAGATGTATCGATTATGTTTTCCCGAATATATTACTTCGTGGGTTAGGATGTTTTTAACCGGTCGCAAATTCTTTATTGCTCAGAGCGGCGTTACCTCCTCACATTACAATCAAACGCGAGGCTTACCTCAAGGATCCGTTCTTTCTCCGGTTTTATTTAATGTCTTACTCAGCGAGGTTCCCGTTATTGCGGGCGTACAGTCGTACTTGTATGCTGACGATCTGGCGTTTTTTAGCTCTTCAAGCAATGTACATGTCTTGTTTCAGTTACTGCAGCTTTATATGTCGACCTTAGAGTCATGGCTGGATGGCCTCTACCTATCCTTAAATGTCGAAAAGTGTGCACTCTTGGCATTCCCAGTGAAAGACCCAGTTTCGATTGATCTGACACACAGACAGAAATCAATACCGCAGGTTACCTCTCTGAAATATTTAGGAGTGTTGTATGAGAGCACTCTGAATTGGCGTCCTCATATTGACTTCATTGCGGTGAAAGGGGGGAGAGCGGTTTCCGTGTTGAATAGATATTGTAATAAGAAATCGGGTATGCGCAGAGACGTCCTCCTTATGCTCTATCGCATGTACGTGCGCCATATTCTGGAATTCGGCTGTATCCTTTTTTCTAGTTATCCGTTCTACAAGCTCCGACCATTTATTACATTAGAAAGGCTAGCTTTGCGATTGTGTTTGGGATTGCCAAGGTACGTCCCATTCGGGTATTGTACTGGGAGGCTCGAATCCTTCCTCTGATATCTCGTTTCAAGGTGTTGACAGTAGAAGCATACCTTCGTGCAATGGAATTGCCTATATCACGATCACAAATGGTTTTTGTACACTCCCCAGCGTCCTTTTTTGCCCAATCATGGCCCATGTACAAGCGTCCACAGGTAGTGTTCGTCCAGTCCTTGCTGGCCCCTTTAAATATCAACATATTAACTGTACCTACGTTTGACTATCGCACTGCGATGGTGGACATTGACTTCGTCAACATTTTTCCCTCCAATAACAAATGCTTGCCGGAGAGAACGATATCTGGCCTTTTAGAAAACTACCTAGAAGAGTTCCCGACACATGTGGATATAACCACAGATGCTTCTGTTCGAGACAAAAAGGCTGGTGTAGGTATCTTTACACCTGCGCTTGACTGGGCATTTCCTCTTGGTCTTCCAAATTTTGAGCCGATTTGTTTAGTCATTCGCTCACACGTTTTAGATTTTCACGTGTACCAAGACATATCGTCGCAGCTAACGCGCGGTGACCCGGTCGTTTCTCTTCTTGCGCGATCTTTCGGCGTGGTGTGAAAGGGTTAAAGTCCCACCCCACACCCTCCGCCAGCTTTTCCAGCCGTGAGCGGAGTGCAGGATTTATACGCAGGATGATAAAAAAATAAACGGCGGAAACGAAACGCAAAGAGTCAGCAGTTCCCTTCCTAAAGCGATGCCGTTGCGCAGAATATCGTAGTAGCAGAAGCCCGAAAAGAGATTTTCTTGCAGATGTTACCGAGAAGCAAGGCATCATTGGCAGTCACCTTCGCGCGGGGCGAGGAGATGGACGAAACGAGGGATCCCGTGGCGCTGGCGAAATGGCGAAGTTTTGATTTTCAGTAACTACACTAATACTCATCTACTAGAACATTTCTTTATCTGAAAATGGGAACACACACGTATCGGCAGAACTTCTTTCATGGCCCATTTAATGTTTTAAAATCGTGTTTACTTGTGCATATCTTATTTTTACCGCCCACTATTGTAGATAATTTCTCGCTGACTGTTCTTTTAGGGGCGAAGCCCCTATAGGGGCTGGGGCTGTTGGCGTCTCCTGTCATCGTCATCGTCGTAATCGTCGTCTGATGTAGTCACGGTACTAAAACACCAGGAAACTCGTTTACGCCTCGCGCTAGAACGTTGCGCGTGCTAAAAAAACACCAGACACTCGTTTACGCTTCGCGCTGGAGCACTTCGTAACGCGTAATAAAAAAACACCGGGACATTCTTTTAAGCCTCACGATAGAGATTCGTGCTTCAAAGACAAGAGACTTTTACAGCAAAACTGTATACCTCTACCCCCAACGGTTACATCTCCGTTGGCAGAAACCCCAAGGCCCCAAGAATACACTTATACACTGCATGTTTCGCTCCCCCCCCCCCGCACCCCCCCCCCCTCCTGGGTTTACGTTAGTCTAGATGGGCCGGGATTTTGAATAACTTCCTGATGTTCACCAACATACCAACTCCCCGTAACGTTCGCTGCTGCCGAAAATACCCTGCGTATCGAGTCAGGGGTCCTACATGCAGTGTCAATCTCTGGGAGCACTTTCTGTGTATGTCTCTCCCTAGCGCCGTGTATCCTTAACGGTATACGAACGGATTGTGACCCTGTCGCTGTTTAACAAGAACTTTTTTGTTGTTTTGCATTTGAAAAAAAAAATACTGTCGCAGAAAAAATAGCCCTTGCTTTGTGCAACTTAATATAGTTTCCGTAGAAAGAATGGTATTTTAATGCATTACAGAATATATCTAACGCTTAATACTTGGCCGATGTGCACACCGGCCAAGTTGAACAAGTTGAACACAAAGATGGGCACATTGGGTATCATGCTGGGCGCAAAACAAACGTGTGGGTTAATGCTGGGCCTCAGATCTTTCAGTAAACAATCAGGCAATAACGCCACAAGTTCGCTCGCACGCAGGAGAGGGAAAGCCAGCAGTGAGCGCTTTTTTATGAACACAGCTAAGACCACGAAGTCCACCCATGTATAATATATTTCGTAAAGCATAACAAAAACAAATAACAAATAAATATCTTAAAGTTTCGAAGGCCTGTGCCATGAAAAAGGAAAAACAACTTTAACCGGCTAGTTCGCTGATGGTCGGCCCATCCGGTCAAACCATGCATTGAGCATCGCGATGGCTTCGATTGTCCACTGCTCGACAGCCAGGACATCCGGGCGTCAGGATCGCCGGGACAAGGTGACAGCCGGGCCGATGTTTAAAGGCGGATTTCACGTGGTGCCTTCGAGAGCCACCCACGTGACCAATGGCCCCTGCCATTTGACGAGGCCGTACACGGAGCGCATCTGGAGAAGGACCCAGCGCTGGCGCCGACCTTGTCCAGAGGAAGACAGTCCGCCTGATGAAGCCGCGTCCGCAGAGCCGCCATCCGAACATGCTGCGCACCTGAGGGTCCGCCTTGCGCGAGTACACGCGTCTGGCTCCACGGACAGGTGCTCGTTCCCAGCCTCCTGCGAGTGACGTCATGGTACGTAAGGGTCACGTAATCGTCTGCCCCACGTTGCCTAGTTTTTCGGCTCTGTCCGAATGAAGGATCCTTCCAACTTTGTTAGGAGATGCATTTTGGTGTGGTGCAAGGCTGCGTCGCTTTCCTGCCTCGTTACCGAAATTCTTCAAAGCGGTAGCTACAAGCCTGCCCGAATTGCCCGGATTGCCGGAAGCGCGGAGGCAGAGTTGCTGCGGTGCAATGAGAGATGGTGTCACATTGCTTATTAGACCTCTTCCACATCCCTAACTTCGGGGACGTGGCTGTCAAGTTTTGTTGCTTAAAGGAGCCATGAAGACAAAGCCCAAGTTTGGTTCATTCAAAAGATTGCCTCGTTAGAATCATACTGACAACACTTTTAACGTAAACTTCGCTCAAATAAGCTATATTATTAGGAAAAAAGGGAATGGCCATGCGACCCACTAGCTCATTTCCAGCAACAGAACCTATGATGTCATACCAGACCGCTGTGCGATTGGCGGAGGTCGGCAAAAGCAAACGCAAATCAGGCAGAGCTAATAAGCTTGCCGAACGAGCTATTTGCGCCTAAATGTAATGCATATCTATTTTACAGGAGCAAGAATGGTGCGGTAAACAACAAAAGTTACGAAAATACACGTAACCATAGAAGTAGTACCGATGCGCACTGCTGTTGGTACTCGGCGCACTACGCTTGTTTTAGCTGCACAGCAGTCCGACGCTTTGGAGTTGTCTTATACGACGCTGGCCGATTGGCGTATGCGACGTTGCCTTACGTGACCCTGTTTGTCAAGCGTACCCCATGTTTCACGAAGCGATTTCTTTCTACCGTAACAAAAACAAGCCAGGTTTCAACACGGTCAAAAACAACGCAACGGCGGAGTTCTGAGTATGCTAGCGCCATCTGGGAGGTTTGACGGCATGCAAGGCTGCAGAACCGAATGGCGCAGTGGAAGGTCGTTTATATGCGCGCCGTTATGACTTCATTGTAGACGTCACCAAAACACGATTTGGCGGGAAAATCAAAACTTAAATTGATTAATTTCTCAGTGAATACGACATCATTTGCTGCCGCGCAAGCGCTGGGTACACTAATACACGAAATCTTTCAAATAAAACAAACTTGTATTTTGTCTTCATGGCTCCTGTAAGATTTTGTGGCACTAACAATACAGATTGGGGGAGGAGGCGTTGAGCGTCGAAGCTAGAGTTCCTCTATAGACCTATATGACGAACTCTAGTCGAAGCTACCTCCGGGTTATCATGGGCTTTGTTGTGGAGGGATACGGACTAATTTACGCCACGTGTTCGAGATTTCGGCGCACGTTGAAGATACCGAGGTGTCAAAATTAATCCGGAGCTTTCCACTACGGCGCGCCTCATAATCGGTGCAGTTTAGGCGAGTTGAACCTCATAATCAATCAAATCTAATTTAGACCAACTGGAAATCCTTAGCGCGTCGAAATTTCCATGCAAAAGTGTTTTTGTTTTTGCCCCCTCAGACAAACGGAAGCCATGGCCCGAATAGAGCCCGCTCCCTTTGGCTCATTTTACAAATTGGATGGCCAAGTCATGGTCTCCAATAGGCTTAATTATGTCCAGCTAACAGCTTTTGCATTCACCTTCGCCCCTATGCTTTAGCTGAGGTTAGAGAACAGAATCAGCTTCTTTTTATCAAGCAAAAACCAGAACGGTCAAGCATTGTCGCCTCATTTGCCTATTTTCTTTTCCGTCTACTTCATGTGAACAGCACATGCACTGCTAAGCTATTTCCTAGTGCATGAGCAGATATTGACCCTTTATTACAATTACATTTTAATTACGAGTAGAAATAAAAAATCCGCAGCAGGGATAGGAAAGGCAATTAACCCGGCTCCCTTCCATGCCAAAGTGAAGCTGAGAAAAAAATAATAGAAAAATGCTTCATATATGTGAAAACAAAAAACTAAATGTCCGGACATTTTTGAGCGTGTCATCATCACCATCATCAGATATTTAGTTGCATGTCCGCTTAAGCACCGCGGCTTCTGCATTGACTTTGTCCTGCAGGCGTGCAACCGTCCGGATTGCAAGCACGGTGCCTGCAGTGGATGGCGATCATATATAGGTGCAGGCAAGCGATGATGGTGGCTAGCGTGACGGGCCTTGAAAATGTGCTCGCGTATTTCAGAACCTGCGTGCACAGTTGAAGGCACTCTCATAAGCACGTGTTAAAGCTTTTAACGTGTTTAAGCTTGTAAAGCCCAAGTGACGAGGCAACACGCCGGATCATCTGAGCACAACTAGCAAAGGAAAAATCGTCTGCATCGACACTTGAGCGCGTACGTCTTCCTCGCTTACTTCGGACGATTTCGCGCCCATCGCTTCGTCCCCGAAGCGACGCGGCGGCAGGCGACGACCGTATTTTTACAGCAAAGCCGTATACCTCTACCCTTCAATGGTTTCATAGCCGTGGGAAAAAACGATCGCCGTGGGCCAAAACGCCAAGGCGCCAGGGCCTAAGACGCCGAGCGCATGCGTCAGGATCATGGCATACAGCAAAGATCTCAGAATTCGTTTACGAAACCACAAAACAAGCATCGAAACCAAGGCCCCTGCGAACAGTGAGACCCCCCCACTATGTGTTCCTGGTAAAGATTATGTTTGGAGATTATCGTTGAAGGCTAGTGTTGCGACCGGGCGGGGGCACCCGATCCGAGGTCCGTGGCCTCCGACATACGAGTGGTAGCGTGTATGATGCGAGCGGCCAGCCGCTGTTGCAGCCGTGAAGAAGTCCAGAAGCCGTAGGCTAACGTAGCTGTTTACTTCATAGCGAGAGGTGAGCGGAAGCCAAAGAACAATGCCCCAACGGGCGAGGTTACAATACAGGACTCGAGTAGAGCGACAACATCGATTCGCTGCTCTAACAGGAATGAGTTACAACGCTTGGGCAGCTCTATTTATACCCAAAAGCGATAACGGTTAAAACGCCAACAAGCTGGAACACGCAGCGAACGTCACAGACACACGCAACGCTCTTTCCAGAGTTCGTAAGTCGTTCATAGCCTCGGGCACGTTGAGTCCGAGAGAGGGGAGAGAGGAGGACTCCGTTGCGATCGACGGGGCCTCTGTGTCCTTGAAGAGCGTGGAGACGAGCCTCGCCGGCAGCCGCCGAAGTTTTGAAATGCGCAGAGAGCAAAGCGTCTGACGCGGCTTTGTCGCAACTTGTTGCCGACATGATTGCGCCTGTTTTCGAAGGCGCACGAGTGGCTTCGCCGCACAGCCGAGGAGTGATGCGGGGAAGTACTGCGGCGCTGGCCGATTCGTAACACTAGGCAGGTCAAGTGTCACTAAATAGAGCATCATCATCATCACCAGCCTATCTACGCCCACTGCAGGGCAAAGGCCTTCCCCATTAATCTCCAGTTACCCCGGTCCTGTGCTAACTGCAACCAATTTATCTCCGCAAACTTCTTGGTCTCATCTGCCCATCTAACCTTCTGCTGCCCCCTGCAACGCTTGCCTTCTCTAGGGATCCACTCTGTTACCCTTAATGACCAACGGTTATCTTGCCTTCGCATTTCATGCCCTGCCCACGTCCATTTCTTCTTAATTTCTACTACTATGTCCTTAACACGCGTTTGTTCCCTGACCCACTCCGCTCTCTTCTTGTCCCTTAATGTTACACCTATCATATTCCGCTCCATTGCCCTCTGAGCCATTCCCAATTTAAGTTGAACCCTCTTAGTGAGCCTCCAAGTTTCTGCCCCGTAGGTGAGTACCGGTAAGATGCAGCTGTCATACACTTTCTTCTTCAGGGACAATGGTAGGCTGTTATCTGAGAATGTTTGCCGTATGCACTCCACCCCATTCTTATCCTAATTATCTCTGCCTCATGGTTGGGATCCGGGGTCACAACTTGGCCTACGTAGATATATTCGCTTACTACTTCCACGGCCTCGCCACCTTTCTCAAACCGCTGTGCTGTCCCGAGGTTATTGATCATTAGTTTGGCTTTCTGCATATTATTTTCAGGCCCACGGTTTAACTCTGTTTGTCCAGTGCGGAAAGCATGCTTTGCAATTCGTCCCCCGAGTTACTTAGCAGGGCAACGTCGTCAGCAAATCTGAGGTTACTGAGGTATTCTCCATTAACACTTAATCCCACCTGTTCCCAATCCAACGTTCTGAATACTTCTTGTAAACATGCTGCGAATAACATTGGAGAGATTGTGTCTCCTTGTCTGACGCCCTTCCTTATAGGTATTTTACTGCTCTCCTTATGGATGATGATGGTAGCTGTGGACCCATTGTAGATATCCTCTAGTATTCTTACGTAATTCTCATATACCCCCTGGTTCCGTAATGCCTGAATGACTGCTAGGGTTTCGACCGAGTCAAATGCTTTCTCATAATCTATGAAGGCTATTTATAGGGGTTCAGTATACTCTGTGCACTTCTCTATCACCTGATTGATCGTGTGAATAGAGCGTTATTGCCCAATTAAGACGCCGAGAGCATGTCTGAGGGTAGGCAGGACCCAGCATTTGCCGTCAGAGAAGCCGAGCTTAGTGTCAGTAGATAAGGCATTAAAGGACCGCCACTGAGGCACGCCAGTCAGCAACTGCGGCCATTCTGTCGTTTATCAGTGTTGCGAGATTGCCGCATCAACGGCATCGCCGTTAACTTCGACCGGGTGGTGTGTGAACAACACTACCGAAGATGCAGCAAAACGGCATTTTTTTAATGTAAAAATAAACGGTTTTTATGAATGTAAAAATAATGCTGAATAAACTGAATTGAATTGAATTGAAAAGTTGAAAAAAAATCTTTGGACACACTTCTGCTGCTGAAATGCTGTTACACGCGTTATCTTTGATTCGCATTCGTAACGACGTCAGTCGCGCGCAGCCGCAGAGCAGGGAGGACGCTAAGCCTACCAGAGTTGACCGACTAAAACGCATAAACAATAAAATGGAGGCGCCCGTGAACCGTCGCAGTGCAAAAAAAGGTAACGTAATTCGGCCTGACCAATGATCATGGCGGCGGCACGAAACAATAGGAGAAAAGAGTGGCAATACTCTGTACCCTTATGTAGTGACACTAGCCGAGCGCAAGCGACAAGCCCGCCGAGACTACGAGGAACATTTCATACCCTCCTCCATCACCATTTGTAGTGATTCACAACAGCTTTGCTGGACATCTACTTTCACGGGGCGGGATGGCGATCAATGCTTTTTTTACTAGGTGTTTTCGCTGTCCGGGTGATATTTTCCAGCGGTCTTTCACACGCCTATTTTAGCTGCCAGGACCTGCGTTAACAAGGTCAGCAAACATCGGTCGCAATGCGAATCTGTTGTGTCTACACCCCCCATCACAATGACTCGCGTTCCACTGCATGGCTGTTACGTCACACTTGGACATGTCTCTGTTCAGCGACAGCCGAAAGCGTTTTTTAGCGCCGAATACGTGCTCTCCGGGCTCACGTTACCGCACAGACGGTACGAAAGCCTGATGCAAAATGACGCATATGCAGGAATATTTCCTCTGTCCTCCCTATGCCAAAACTCAACGAAACTAAGGGTGAGGCAAAGTAGCCCATTCCACCTCTTTCTCCCTCTGTGCGTGTGCGTGCGCGTGCGCTACAGTAATTCTAACAACCTGACGGTCTTCGAAGCGCCCCGAAATATCGCGCACACGAACACATTCGTTTCAGGCCTCCATTGAAAACAAAAACAAAACCCGCTGCCGCGGTGGGATCCAACCTAAATCCGTGGGGAGTACAGAAGGTCAACGCCTCAGTCACTCAGCCACAACAGCGGCTTCACTTTAGGAATCTCTCAATAATTAAGAGACGGAAATAAAGGCGTTTAATATAAGGCAGGAAACCCCCTCACGAATAGTGTGGCAATGGAAATATGACTTTCTCAGGAACATATCGCATTTTCTCGGGGGAGTGGGGGGGGGGGGGGGGGGGATTCACGCGTCGATCGTAACTCTTGTTGTTTGGGACTTTTTTACAGCTATACGGTCGTCATGAAATGAGATCAGATTTTTAAGAAGTGACGCTAACAAATCACCGCCAAAAACTGGCCAGAGTTCCCGAGGAGCTGCATGGCATACAAAATACCTGCGCTTGCAGCCGTGTCAGCAGCCGGTAGTGCTCCGGACAAGTTGTAAGCCGGGTAGCCACTAATGCGTTCTTCCACATCAGGCACTCCTCGGTGGTCTCGGACCAGCAGCATACATTTCCATCGGCGCGCGGGCCACCAAGCTCGAGCAGCCGACGCACGATCCCCCAGTCAGGGCCAGACGCCTGGTACTGGAAAGCGACCATGGACATCGTCGTCATCTGATGATTGTGCCCACTGAAGATCACCGTTCATTATCTCCAACCCAAGCTGTCTCAGCGAAATCAATTTTTTGCCCTCAAGTGTTTGTCACTATTGGCACACCTTTTACTTGCATCAATGCATCCATGTGTGATACACCTTGTGTGCTCCTGGCGTCACGTGTCCCGTCAGGTGTCATGTTTCTTACACTTTAATAAAAAACGATTTGATGGTAAACGACCCCGGTAGGCAGCGTTTTATTGATTTTATCCCCATACAGACGACTGGGCAAAGGCCTATCTTATTCGCACAAGTTACCCAGCCAAGAAAACTTAGTTTTTTAATATTATTATCGCCTTATCGCGAAATCATGCCTACCAGCATAGTGCATGAAGGAGCATCTATTTTTGGAGTCGGCCCGTTCAGAGATCACTAAAAGCGGGAATACGGCCTCATGACTAGAACATCCAATTTTAAAACTGTTTCCATACCGAAAAAAGCTTTAAAAGATAGCATTTGTCGGCTCGAAAAGCCCGATTCCTTTGCATGTTGCTTGTCACCGTGGTTTAAACCCCCCTCCGAAAGCATCAGGGCACACGTCGCCACAATGATGAGGCGATGACGAAAGAAAAAAAAAATTCGCATCTTCGGGAAAATTGCCATTCATTCATTGGTGGCCAGCTCACTTTGTAAGGGTGGAAGGCGAAGCTGTCCTCTCGCCCCTGAGGTGCTCATTCTATACCCTGCCGTTACTCCTTCGTGCTCCGTCTTGGGTGATCTGCGACTGGCAGTGGACGTGGTAACGGCTTGGCTTTGAAAATTGCGCGACATCGGCAGCCCCAGCGCCACACTCTTTACTCGTCTAACCGTGCACGGTCACCTCTGCAGCGCCTGCGTCACACCGGTTCCCTCTTCCCCCTTTCCCTGCCTGGTCTCCACTGCAGCGTCACAGCCACACTCGTTCTCCCGTACCTCCATCCGCAGCCGTGATCCTCGTCCACAATGCGACATTACCGTATCGAATTGGTTTGTCGAATCGGGCAATATGCCGTTGCGGTTACATGCAAGCGCGTTGGAGACTAGCGCCGCCTTGTGTCATTTCTGAGAGGTGTGCCAATTTCCGGCGTCACCAATTTCCGGTAACGGGCAAGTTGCTTGTGTGCGTTTTGGCGTCTATCGCGAAGTTCGTCCACGCAAGAATGATGGGCAACGGTACTGTTCGACTCCAAATTTTGTAGCTTCTGGCGGCGCTGGTCGACCACTCTCGACATGTCGTAGAGGTTAAAAAGAAGGCCCCTTTCACCCCAAGTAGTCTGAGTGACGCTGGCTATCACGCCCAAGCGCAGGGAGCAAATACCTTAACATTAATACGCGAGAAAGTGGAGGGGAGAACAGCCCCGCTGGTAGCATAGTGGTCATCGCACCAGACGCGTATTCTCGAGGTCGTGGGTTCGGATCCCACCCGGCGGGAATTTTTTCTCCACTTTCATGATGTCTTTCAAAATTTGTGTGTGTGTAGTTCTGGCAGCAACAGTGGCGGTCTATAATACCGGCACCATGGTTTGAACCACGATGGTGGTATATGAATATGAACCGCGACTGGTAGTATGTGGGACACGCTGCAGTGCCCGCACTTGTACAGTAATAAGCCATTAAAGCTCTCCTGCACCACCCTTCGCGCGCTGAAAATGGCCTATAGCATTCCTTTCAACACTTCACACGTTTGACGGCGGCGGTTGGCTATTCAGATGCATTGTGGCAGACCGAACTACGACACCTTTTGAGATTGTACCTTCCATGCTCAACAGTACCGGTGTAAATGTAGCCATTGTGTCACCCCTAACTATGCCAGTTGTCGGGCAGGCACCAGGAGAAAGCAGGCGGTGGGCATGAACTGTAGCGTATTTTAGAAAGATAGGGCTTGACTCAACTATCCCGAGAAAGCTCACCGTGCTCAGATGCTTTGCCCCCTGGTGTTGCCTGGCGTCTCCCAGGGCGAGAAGCAGGAGGAACGGCAAGAACCATTTGGCAAACGCCGGAGCCTGCACCACGGTGAGCACGAGACAGCACTCGGCAAGAATACTATTTTTGCAAGTTGTCTGTCACTCTAGGTCACTTTGTCATAACGCGAGATGCACGGGGCGTGTGGAATTCATGTTACTAATGGAACACCAATAAAATTCTATCTAAAAACAATTTCAAAACCTCTGAAAATGTACCTCACCATCATAGTTTTGCGAAAAATGAACTTTCCTGCATCTGCAGGGTACCATTGCATTGCTTTTTGCGGTCTAATTATGACAATATCCACAGCGCAGCGGCGGAGGCCCTTTTTCGACCCCAGCCACCACTAAAAGAAAACGTAAGCCTACCAAATTGTGCTAGCTCATACATGTCCAATTTGTTCCTTTTCATATAAACATTGGGCACATTTCAGGCACACCGCAAGGGCATATATGTAATCCCGATAGCACAGATTTGCTGATTACGAATATACGGTGCACTTGACAAGCAAAAACCGGAGCGTTTAGACTGAGGCGACACAGCTTCAGATCGGCTTGCGTGTTTTTGCTGTTCAACTCTTCTGAAGTGCCATTGGTGAGCTGTTATGAAGTTACGTCTTACTTAGCCACGGGTGCGGATCAGACAGCCACATGAGATTGTAATTTTGGCCTCGAAGCTACAACGTTTCACGTAATTTTGCGCAAAGTTTCGGGGAATGGTATAGTAACCCCCGCCTAAGGCTAGCTGCTCTGGAATAGACGACATTCCTTCCTCGAGAATGATTGTTCTGTCCTCACGTCCAACTTCAAGATGAACTGCTACACTACAGCTGCCTATATAGTTAAAGTTGGGAAACAACTTTTTTTTTCCCTGCAGAACAGTTGCGTCGTATTCACGTAATATCAGAAACAGGTAATGCACCAAAGTGTTCGCGGGAATAAGACCCGCTTAATTTTAAGCGAGCTTATTCCCGATAGGTTACTGCAAGTGCACTTTGCCAGATTGAGCAAGCCTATGCTTCGAATCTTTGTAACCATTCAAGAGACACATTTAGAATTTTACTGAAGTTGAGAAATGCTGCCCAGGCATGCTGTTATTTCTAGTGAAGTGCACTGCAGGTTTACATGGATTGTTCGAAGAAAAAAAATACCTCACGGTTGGTGCGCTCCAAAAATGCGCAGGCCTTGTTTTATGTTGAAGACATGGTTTTTTTTATAGAGTAAACAACAGTTCATGTAAATTTGTGCTTACACGAAAATAAAGTAACCTGAGCATCGCCAAGTACGAATACTAAAAGAGAAAGAAGCACTTCTAGCTCTCAAGTCTTGGTTGTATACCTTAAAGGGCTGGTGAAGAGCTTTTCAAAAAAATTTTGTTGGGGGCATTACTTTATGGTTTTCTTGACGCTGAATTCGAAAAACATGTTTATTTTATGTGTAAATACACCCAAACCATCTTTTTTCGTCAAAATAAACGACGCCTGCCCGGCGGCGCGGTCAGAGCGCTGGCTGCCTTTCAGGATTGGCCGGCTGCAGATGACGTCATATTCGGAAGTGCCGGCGCTGCCGTGACCGCTCGGCCTGGAGATCTCATCGATCTCATTCTGTTCCCGTTCAGATACGGGCCAGAAGGACCTCTGGTGAATGGAGGGTTCACACAATCTTTCCTTAGAATATGAGAGCCTGAGGGAAGTATAAGCGCAACAAGTTCGCTCGCGGCGAGCTTGAGAAAGAGGTTCTCCCCCGACGACTCATGGCCGACTTATGCTTCTCGGGTGCAGGGAAGTTGTGCCGATATTGGTTCGCCGCTTTTACCACCACCGCTAGTCACAACTCCTGGCACATTTTTTCGACACACCATCATCCCCTTCTTCGCATGTGCGACTTTGTTTTTGCATTCGGGCAGGCGGTACAACAAGCTGTGTGCAGCGGCCTGCGATGCGTACAAGCAGCAGCTAGCGAGCGGCCGGTCGCTGCGTCGCGCGGAGGTGCTGGTGCCGCGTGTTTCCGTCTCCAAAACGCCGTAACCCCAAAACTTCCGGTGACGTCACACAAAAATAAAAAACAAAAAACAAATACGCAGAAGCCGTCTATGCATTAAGTAGTAATAAGGATAATCATAAAAAGTAAAAATATTGCTGCGCGTGCAAGCATTTGCATCGAAACGTTTCACGCATTAACGAAAGTGGGGCGGATGCGCCACGAGCGCCTACTTGTGGTACAAAGCACCCGTAAAAAAAAAAAAAGAAAAAGAAACAATGGCGTCTTTTGGTGTGTGCAATTTGTCCACGAAGTTTGTGTAGGAACTGTTACGAATGTAGTGCATCATAAGGCCGATAAGGCTCTAAAGTCGTCTGCGCCGTGTGTCTTGCCAAGTCGTCAGTTGTACGTGAGGAAGTCGTGGTGGGCTGTTTTCACTCGGAGCGTCGTCACCGATCTCCTGCCGAGAACGTCCTGGCTTCATTTGTTGCTGGTGTGTTGTGTCTGTAGCAGTTATCAAAAAAATAATAATAATAAACAGCGGGCGAGCGCGATCAACGTACAGGAGGCGATGGCGCGCTGCTTGTGTTTACATTCTCGAGTGACAATGGTTGTGATCGCATTGTTTTTCAGCAGTATGCCAAGCTTTTCACATGGACCATTTCAGTGCGGTTGCTTGCCCCGAGGCCACTCGCCGAAGCTGTAATTAGCGATGTTTTTATTGAGGGTATTTACTAATTAACAGTGAGCGGTAGCGGTATGGTAAAAATGCACACAGACTGCCTTCACTGGGAGTTGTGAGCCGGGAACGCTGTTTTGCGTTCCGCCTGGACGGAACGATATAAGCAAGGGCTTTCTCGAAATCGAAGTTCACGAACAAAAACACAGCCTCCGAAAAAGTTGTAGTTCTGGGTATTGTATTTCTGAAATGCAAGGGCGGAAAGTACATTGCACGATTTCTTTCTCAGCCCGCTAACAAACGGTGATATAATCGCAGGAATAATATTGGAATAATACTGCAGCATCTGAGTTGGGACAATTTTTGCAGGGGCCGTGCTCACATTTCTCGAAATTTCTATTTCCCCAGAACGCGTATGTGTCAAAATTGGAAGGTTAGCAGCAAAAGTAGATAAAGAGAGCGTTAAAATTAAACTGCACCTGTTGACTGTCATTCGCGAACGGTTTTGTTTATTGTCTGTACCATCTAACAGTGGTTCAGAGACCAGAGTCGCGTCACTTTGTTGGTTCAGTGTAGGGTATGGGGCATCTCATAGCACCATTCCCTAGTAGGCTGCTTTGCAGGTGCTTAAAATATAAATTATAGCCTACATCTGAGAATGTAATTACCAAAACCTGTGTCACCGAAATCATGCAGGTGCAATTGACAAAACTTTTTTCACTTATTCTCTACAGCTCCAATGCCACTATCTACCACCAGCTCAGCTCCAATTTCTAAAATTTCAGTAACTGGCAACAGTGCCAGTGTTTCAGTAAACTACTTATGTACTTTATTGCCGCTTTCCAGTTTTCGCTACAATTTGCGTAGACTTTTTGTCCCATTAATTGCAATTTTTCAGGTGAAGATGTGAGCTAGCAGTCCCTTTTTCTTATATTGATTTGATCAATCGTGTGGGGACACAAACCAAAAAAAAAATTGCACTTTCCAGCCACCTCATTGCATAGAGGTGATTTCCTGTACAAGCTGGGTCAACTTTTCAAGTGTAGTCACACGCCAGGAGCATCTTCTAGTGGTAACAAGGGCCGAGCACCAGACTTGTACCTATTTTCTCAATAGGTGCCCGGCACCACCAAGGCACACGAATGCACATGGCGACTTCCACAGCTACGCTGCACACTCTACTCAGTAACCGCCTGTGGTAGGACATGCCGCCAGACTCTTCCTACCATCAGCAATGCGGTGTTGTAGAAGGCCGGGGCCCCACCAGATTGACAAAGGTCGGAAGCCTCTCGCACGGGTAAAGGCAGCTTTCCAGGCGTGAGTTATCCTTTCAAAGGTCCGCACTTGACCAGGGACACCTGTACCCATTAACGAAACCAGTGGGTGCCCGGCGGTGTGCAGATTCGAACCCAGTACTTCCCCCATATGAGGCGAGTGCAGTACCTCTGAGCCATCGCTGATGAGGCATAGCCACATTACGTTTCTGCAGTGCACTGCAGAAAAGTTGTGTCCACGTAATCCAGGAACACATTGACCGCCAGACTCATAGGGTTTTCTGCAGAGGGTTTTCTGACACCAGTGCTTAAGGCGGTTGCAGACTGCCTCCGTATCAAGTTTAAAAGGCAAAACGAAAGTGCAGAGGCCCGATGAAAACAAGGTGAAAGTGATGCCGTATCTTCATAAGCCGTCGCACAACATAAAGAAAATTATTTCATGGCGCAGTGTTCGAGTAGTGTTTTCTGCACCATGAAAGCTGTCCAGGCTGTGTACGCACATTGAAAACGCCAATACTGGGAGAGCTGGCAAAGGTCATGGTGGAGGTGTGGGTCCTATACAAAAATTACACTTGGGTTCATGAGAAGCACCAACTTCACAGTCTCTGGCATGTTCTCTCACCGCGGCTTCATGGCTGTAAACAAGAGGTGCGCTTGAGAAGCAGCGGCTTTACAGCCCGAGGGCCTCACATGAATCCATTCCAGTGTACTACATAAGTCTGCAATTCTTGCCGTAGCCTTCTAGTCAGAAGCAACAGCCCACCTCTGCAAAGGAGCAACATTAGCACCTCGAAGGACTGACATCAAACCATTGCAACCTGCTGGGCAACTGGTTCCTATTCTTACTGCAGCTGTACAGCCAGAATATTCTTGAAATGCAGCAACATGAAGCGCTTAGGTCCTGAAATATTCTGATATGCCGCATCATTTTCTATTCTAACCGCAGCTGCATAATCAGATGCAACTGTGCATGCTTGAAAATCATTGACACAGCACTCTGAAGCCCCTCCAACTCGTCATGGTTGCTAGAACAATAATAACTTCCAAGTGTATGGAAGAGGTGTTGAATCTAAACAAACTTTATATTTATGGGAAGTCTCTGAAAAAATTGTCCCACTTGGTAGAATAATGGCTCTATCGTTGTAAGCGGACGCTGGATACCTGACTGTTTGCCAATACACTTTGTAAACTCCTTTGGAAAAATTTATACTCTACTGTTAAACTGCACAAGCACCAAAATGTAATCATGAAACTCCAGCCATCACTATGAAGCACAATTTCAAAAGCACATTTTTATTGCTCACGAAGGTCATTCTACAAACTCTGAAGAAAAATAAAGGAAAGATAAATTGCTGGGTTCATTCCTCAGAAATGCACTGCACAATTCCAAAATAACTTTAATAGCTGACAACACTTCAGACAGAATCCAACACTGCCAACAAAATAATGGCAATTTGAGATCAGTACACCCTTAGTCGGCCCCTTTGATGCCACCTTCATTAGCAACGGGAACAACGAACCAGTAGCGTAGCAGGCATAATAAAACACTGCGTGTATGTGGATTTTTAAAATCAATTTATCAAAAACACATCAAGTAATGCCGCGGGGCCACATACTTTCAGATTTCTGCAATGACGGGGTCCAAATCCAGCAATGTCTTTGGTTCCTTTTTCATAACTTGTAAAGAATACTACTGTAGTGCCCTATGTAGTGGCGCTGTCATCCCGTACTCCGGAAACACAGCCGCGTGAGTAAATTGCGGCGCACAAAACTGACAACTGTCTACCTCCGTAGCCAGCGGTTGAACCTGCTTCACGTGTGGCCACCTCGAGGTCACTTTCAACAGTACTGTCGAAGTTTGCGTCGCGACGCCCGGCCTGAGTCGCCGAAATTGTTCCAGAGGAAGACGCTGAGAGTCATGAACATTCTTACTGTTCACACTGATAATTAAGCGTACGGGTGTCTACTTTTATGTCGGGGCTCAACCTGTTTCTCTGGCATCACCCCGGCGCATCATAAAATTTTTAGTGGACACTGGCTCAGCTGTATAGATAATGAAAGAACAAAGCTTTCAAAACCTTTTCAGAGACCAAGTTGAGCTGAAGAAATCGCAACCAACATTACTGGATTTTTCACGTCGAAAAATTCCTGTGCGTGGACAGTTCCCTGCCCTCACTGTGCACAAATCGGAAACAGCTGTAGTGACCTTCCACATTACCAAAAGTGGAACATCACTTCTGGGTATTGATGCCGTAGAAGCTTTTGGTCTCCAGATTGTGGGCACAGAATTACACTGCCTTACTATGGCCAAACATTGACACAAACCAAGTAAAACGTTGACACAAGGCCCCAAAATGCATCCACAGCACTCAAACAAGTTGTCACCGCCCACCACAAAACCACGCCAGTCTGAAGAAATAGTCTCTGGTGACGTCTGTACATCAAGATGAACTGAGACAAGCGACAGTGGAGGATAACACTCTCCGAGAAGTTTCCCGTTACGTGCAGACATCGTGGCCGCCCCACAAGAATCGGGCAGCTAAGCTGACTCCATACTATGAAGTCCAAAAGGAGTTGACAGCAGTTGATGGCATGCTCTTCCGTACTAAGCGCATCGTAGTTCCTGTCAAACTCACAGCGACTTTTGTCCAGCTGGTTCACAAATCCCACCCTCGTATCGTGAAAACCAAACAATGCCTATGAGAGAAGTATGATGGCCAGGGTTAGGCAAACATGATGAAACAGCTATCTGCAGTTCCATTTGTCAGCACGCGGAAAAAAGTGCCAAGATCTCACCCACACCACTTCAGCCAATTCCTCTTCCTGACAAACCTTGAGACAAGATAGCTATTGACGTTGTTGCTCCTTTTCAGCGTGCACCTGGAGACTACCAATTTGCCATTTCAGTACTTGATTATTTTTCAAAATGGCCAGAAGTGGCTTTTTGCACTGACGTTACCACTCACACGGTGACGAAGTTGCTTCTAGCACTCTTCGTACGTGAGGGTTACCCTACTGAAATAGTGTCTGTTCACGGTCGACTTCACATCAAGGGAATTTGAGTCCTTCCTTGAAGACCGTGGAATCAACCACATCTTTTCTGCCGTGTACAACCCACAGGCAAGTGATCTCGTTGAGATTTGATCGTGTACTGAAGTCATACATTCAACTGGCTCTGCTGGAGCAGCGTCCAGTGAAGGAAACTGTGACTGAGTACTTGGGAGTATACAGAGCCACCCCTCGCAGCACCACCGGTCTCTCCCCGGCCGTTCTTCTACATGGCCGACACATGAGAACTTCTTTGGACGTCATTGGTCAGCTAACAGCTAACTTCAGCACAAATCCTTCACGGGAGACGAGTCCGCTCGGAAAAAGAGTCGCAGAGTGTGAACGAAAAAGTAAGGCATACGCTGAACAACAGCGAGCTGCAAGAGTCCCCAAGTTCCAAGGTGGCACCTACATACGAGTGAAGAAACCAGTTCCTGGACCAGTTCCTGGCTCCAAATTATGGACCACTATTAAAGATCCTCAAAAAAATTGGCCGCTGGTCCTTCTATCTGGAAGACGGTAGAACTTGGAATGCTTCACAGCTATCAGCGGTACCAAAAGAGGCATCACCAGGGCAAGAAACTAAGGACCACTCTTGCACGTACAACATGCCCCCGTTGACGGACTACCAAAGTAGAGCTGCACCATTGAAGACTTGGATCACTGCACCTGGGGGTCCGCCACAAACACAATCTGCGAGTTCATCCGCAGATCAACTTGAGTCTTCACGCGCTGTACCACCACATGTTCCACCGAGCCCACCACAGCCGCAAGGTTCGCAGCCACAAAGTCTGGCTCCAGGCTCTGGCATTGAGGAGTGCAGTGAACCGGTAGAGGGAAACGGACTCAATGCCAGGGCCACCACCTGACCGGCCCAGGAGAAATCGCAGACCTCCAGTGCACTTCCAAGATTACGTGCAGTGTTTCGACAGCTGTCAGGGCTCATACAGACAGTTACTGTATTGGTGATTTCTGCACACAAACGGTGACCGTATTGGTGATTTGTTCAGACAGGACTGTCTAGTCTAATGATTGTTTATTCCCCGGGAGGGAAAGATGTAGTGGCCCGCAGAAGCACCAGGTCCCGCCATATTATCCGTCGATGCCAACATGTGGTACCACCTCTGTAATATGCGTACGCGCGCGCGCGCGCGCGCACGCACGCACGCACGCACGCACGCACGCACGCACGCACGCACACACACACACACACACACGATGTGCAGTGCAGTGTATCTGTACAGCCGACATAACTACTTATGCTTACGAACAACCATAGTTCATAGCAGTCATGAAACACTCTATATAACGCCAGCGCATTTGATTACCTGAAAAATATTCGCGCTCATTAATACTGCTTTGTTTGTAAGATACGCAGTCTCAGACGATTGTGTACAGGATAAAAACGCATCGTTGCTCCGATTGTACTACCACCCAGAGCAACCTGCGAAACCACTCCGTAAAGGATACTTTCCGTTGCCAGTAGAGTGAACTAGAATGTGAGTTGTAACACCAGCTACGTAAACCTCACGTTTAACGTCGGGTGAGCCCATGTTCACAGCCAGAAAAAGAACCCTTGTAGCTTGTCACCACTGCTGTCGTAGAACAGAGCCACTCAAATTCCATCAGGGAGATTTTACACAGACACACAACACACCAGCAACAAATGAAGCCAGGACTTTCTCGGCAGGAGATAGGTGACGACGCTCCGAGTAAAAACAGCCCACCACGACTTCCTCACGTACAAATGACGACTTGGCAAGACACACACGGCGCAGACGACTTTAGAGTGCTTTAGAGCCTTATGATGCACTACATTCGTAACAGTTCCTACACAAACTTCGTGGACAAATCGCACACATCAGAAAACGCCATTGTTTCTTTTTCTTTTTTTTTTTTTTACGGGTGCTTTGTACCACTAGTAGGCGCTCGTGGCGCATCCGCCCCACTTTCGTTAATGCGTGAAACGTTTCGATGCAAATGCTTACACGCGCAGCAATATTTTTACTTTTTATGATTATCCTTATTACTACTTAATGCATAGACGGCTTCTGCGTATTTGTTTTTTGTTTTTTATTTTTGTGTGACGTCACCAGAAGTTTTGGGGTTACGCCGTTTTGGAGACGGAAACACGCGCTGGTGCCGGGTCGCTGCGCGGCCGGTCAGCGGAACGTGTCAGTGCTGCACAAACGCAGTTTTAGAATAGGAGAACCGAACTGTTGTGGTCACCCGAAAGGTAGCGGAAACGCAGCACACTTGTCGCCGACGAACTTTAGAAAAACACCTTCCCGAACAACTCCAGCCAGCTTCGGTTGCACGGATCGCCTCGGAGGTTGTGAACTTTATATTAGCACCGAGACCGATATTTGGTCACTGCTACCTCTACAATCGCGAATGACTATCCTTAAAACAGTTTTTCACCGCACTATCATCCCATTTCTCGCGTGCGAACCTTATTTTCACGTTAATAGTCATTCTAGCCATCGGTGCTATGTTCATTCTTGCGCGCAGGTAACGCCATCCGTCGGCCTCTCGCCGCATCTCGTGCTCGGGCAGGTTGCTGCCGACGACGCGCTGCGCGACCGGTCGGCGCTCCGCATCGCGATACAAATTCGATCACCTCTTTCAAAATCACCTTGGATGACAATCCCTAGCACAATTTTTCACCACACTATTCATCCACTCTCTCGCACGTTCACTTGCTTTTGGCGACGGCCTTGATTCTGGCCGGCAGCGAAGAGTGGTCGCTGCCCCGGCATATGCGTGGTGCGTGCGAGCCGTTTCGTGCGCCGTACAGGAATGCACGACCGGCGAGTGTGCGGAGCGCTTCCGCGCGCAGAAAACGCTTCATGCTTTCAGCTTGCTTGATTTCTTCTTAAAATCTAGCTACTCAGCTCAGTTTCCGTCACAGCCAACAACGTCGATCGGCAAAACGAGCAAGAAGTTCGCGAAGCCCTGAGCGCTGCGGTCCCACGAATTTTTTAATCCCCTTATAATAATGGGTCAGGAACTAGGGGTACCTGCATATTTGTTCGAGCCAGTCTCTTCGCGTATGAAGCACAGAGCACCCGACGACACGGCCGACCCTGCGACTACTCGTGAAGGCAATGTAGTAGCCACGGGCGCTCGGGTAGGAAATCTCTGGTATCTAGGAGTCGCTTTGGGGAAGCACACAGTAGCATTACGGTTGAAAATCCACGCGGTAGCAACTCTACACAAT
The DNA here is from genome assembly GCF_048455015.1 of Haemaphysalis longicornis. NCBI lineage: Eukaryota > Metazoa > Arthropoda > Arachnida > Ixodida > Ixodidae > Haemaphysalis > Haemaphysalis longicornis. The sequence continues at coordinate 351,362,196 of NW_027526203.1, read as the reverse complement.
TGAGATTAATAAAGGGCACATTGCACGTCTGCTTAATTCGGAACTTCGCTGAGAAAACTGGGACACAGCGAAGCGGCGGCGCACGCCGCTGGCCGTCTTCCGAATATGACGCTACTTCCGGTCGCTGCCTCTCGGTTTCTCGCTCTTCCGGCGGCACAGCCGCGAGCGGTGGGCGGGGCGTCGGGTCAACTTTATCGACGAATATCTCAGTCCCCAAGCGAGATATGACGAAATTTTTTTTACAGTCATAAACTATCCAACATACTAATTGTAAAAAACAAGCATTTACCCACTTTCAAAACCACTTCACCAGCCCTTTAATTCTGGGAATAAAATTTTTTCAATGTTGCATGGTAAAATGCAGCGATAAGATGCTGTAATCGTACACTTTACCAAGTAATATCCAACATCAATGAACACTGAACGCTAGAACAAGAAATATTCGGTGATCTGGCCAAGAAAGCTGACTTAACTGCAAACCAGCACACCCACGCTCACCCAACGCAAGCCATTTTCAGGTAGACATCATGTTATTTCCCTTCAACGAAATTTTTAATTCTGATTGCCAGTGGCGAAATTTGTGTGCCGCCTCATCCATTTCGGCCTTACATTTAGCAAAAGTCGCCTCTATTTTTAGTGGCTAACGCATTGTACTGATGGCATAGAAACGTGTTGGCCCCCTGTTTGCGCGATAAATGGGGAATCGCACGAATGGACTGCGCGGCAATCCCAGTTTCACATTGGGAAGCAGTTCAGCACCTCCCACCGGGCTTGTGCTCCAGACAGTTTTTGGCACAGCACGGTCATGTGTGCAGTTAATAACCAGTTCGACTCTAGTGAGCGCACAATTAAAGATATATTTTCCTTTAATCGTGCGACAACCATGAAGTGGAAATAGTGCGAGTGACGACAACTAAATGCTCATACTGTCCGGAAACACAACAGGAGCCAAGGACACTTTTGCTGCTGTCTTTTACACAGTACCGAAGTTGTTGGCACGCCTTTTTTCGGTTTGCTATGCGGCTTACCACTTGCCGTGCTTGCTCTGGCATTGTTGTGGTATTTATTTAACACCCGTGAAATCAATGTCACACCTGGCAGTGGTGACCCACGTGCGCTTACGAAAATATTTTCACTGCCGATTGACATGGCTAGACCGCCCTTGAATTGTTGATCCGGGCGTACAGTGCATTGCGTATTCCCATACAAAAATCGCGGGTGCAGTGCGTATACATATTGTAACACGTGCGCTAATAAAACACACCTTTGCATGCCGTATCAGCGCCCCAATGTCAATAAGTCGCCAGGCATTTAGGGGTATGGATTAATCTATACCACCTGAGGATCCCTGACGTGCGACGCAATCTCGGAGCGCATCGATTCTTGTCTCCGTATCCTGCCTCCAACGGAAAAACAGCCGCCATGTTCAGCATCGAACTCGCGTCTCCGATTTCAACAGCACAAAACCTTGGCCAATGCATGGGCAATCGTTGCAGCTACTCTGTTAGTGCTAAAAGGCTGAAATTGCACATTTGCACTCTAAGACTTCCTTCGTTTGCTAAGGACCGATCGGCGCGACCCATTGTGAGAATCTGGCCGAATGACGAAGCCGAGCATAGACGAAGCCGAGGGAAGACTGACAACAGCGCAATGAAAACGGGATGCACGCCTAACGCTATGTGCCTGCGCAGACTTCGTTTTTCGCTCCAATCATACAGCGGTCCTCGCCGTTCGCCGAATGTGGAAGCACTTCCTCGCAGTGATTCATGTTTCTGGGTCATCGTGGCGGAGGCAACTTACAGGAGTGTAAACGTAAACAAGCCTGGCAAGGTGCACGCACGTGCAAGAACGTGTCAGTCTAGAGGTCAATATGGGCATTGTGTGTCGCGTTGTTACGAAAAACCAAACACTTTGTTCTCATGTATCGGAATACTTACTTTGAGCTCAGTCACTTCAGCATGCTCGGACAGCCGCTGCAGCTCTTGTTGACGTATTCCACGCGATGAAGCTCGTGGGTCACCAAGGCTGGTATCGTGAACTTGAGGGAGCTCGCTCGACTGGCGGCTCTCGGGTAGCTGCTCTTCATGATGGCGAACCTGCCCCTGCAGGAGACTCTGGACGAAGATACGAAGGTAATATGCAGCTTCCCTTCAAGAAAACGAGTGTGTGTGTGTGTGCGTGTGCGTGTGCGTGTGCGTGCGCGTGCGCGTGCGCGTGCGTGTGTGTGTGTGTGTGTGTGTGTGTGTGTGTGTGTGTGTGTGTGTGTGTGTGCGCGCGCGCGCGCGCGTGCGTGCGTGCGTGCGTGCGCGTGCGCGTGCGTGTGCTTGTGCGTGTGCGTGTGCGTGTGCGTGTGTGTGTGTGTGTGTGTGTGTGTGTGTGTGTGTGTGTGTGCGCGCGCGCGCGTGCGTGCGTGCGTGCGCGTCGGCAAGATAATAGGGAGTTTTAGAATAGGGGGCCCCAACGCTCTGGGGCCCCCAAGCGTCTTGGGGCCTCGTACTGCGCATGCGCAGAACCCAAGCCGCCCTTGGGGTTTTGCGTTTGCGTTTAGCGCGCACGCTATTTTGCTGAAATAGCGGGCGCCCCAAAGCTGGCCCCAAGAGGAGCTTGCGTCGCTCTCGCAGGCAGCGAGACTTCGCGTGATCGACAAAAATGGCCGACCCCAAAGGGCAAGCTACCCGAGCGAGGTTCACCGTCGAGGATGACATAAATTTATTAAAGGAAATTTGCGCAGAAAATCCATTTAAGGACTCAAAAGCGTGGCTGGTCATCGCCAAAAACATCGAAGTCGGCACAAAAAGGATCTTCACTGTGCGGGCCATCCGCGATCGTTGCGACCTGCTGCTCGCACAGTTCGTGCATGAAGATCGCACAAACTTAAAAAAGTAAGTGCTGCTTTCGTTTGCCAATTCTACCACTTGCGTTTGTTGACAGAAAGCGTGGCATTTGCTTCATTGCCTGTCACCTGCCGCCTACAGAAGTTCAGGAGTTCGTGCGCTACGTTACAGGTCCGGTACTGAAGAGCAGTATGACGAAAAGCACCTCCTAATGCAAGATACGCTTGATCTGGCAAAGGAGTTCGGCTACCAGATTAAGCGGTCGGCGGTGCGAAAAATAACCGTCGCCCGCTCGCACCAGCGCTCCGACACTGCGGCAGAGCGGACCGCGGCATCTACTGCACGAGACACCGCGGCGGCCGCTGCTGTGAGCAGGAGCTCCGCCGACAGCCTCACGCAGCCGGAAAATCCCGAGTGTAAGTGACCGCCACGAGCATGTTTCTTTGATTTTTGAATGCTATTTTTGAAATCAAGAAAACAACCGCGTGCCCATTGATTGCAAGTGTAGGCGCCGACGCCCGTGTCATCACGGGGGCGCCGAGTGAAAAAAATAAGTGGTGTCTGGTGCCGAGAAAATTTTGTGCCGGGTACAAATACGGAAGCATTTGGTAAAAAAAAAAAAAAAAAGTGGTCCGGTTTTTAAGGAAGTTTTATCTTGAGAACTGGCGCTGAAAAGACCGACCAAGAAAAAAAACACAGGGTAATGCGCTCCTGTTTGTGGTCTGGTCCACAGAAACACAGACCATCAAACCTTTACCCTGCGGTTATTTTGTGGTGGTAAATCTGCCTGTCGTCATCGATTTTTTTTTTGGCTCCGTTTTTCGTGAAAAACTTTCGTTTTGTTGCCCTATCATTGGTTCCTACTTGACAACATTCAGCAACCCTGTCAAACAACTACAACATTTCTTACTATGCTATAACATTTTTTTGTAGAAGAACTGCGTTTTTGTCATGAACGGTAAAATATACACTACGCCCACAAATGACAGTCACCCGCAAACCTCAGATATATATATATATATATATACAGATGTTTCTTAGTGCAATTGTTGAAGTTACCAGCACCTTCCCCGCCAAACGAGGCTGGCTGGGCTTCATAGTTGGCTTCGATCAGAGAAAATTACGCTTCACATAATAGTTCCTTTCGCACAATATGCACTGCCCAATAGTTTTGTCGTGAATTGGGCTTTTGCAACAGATAACATTTGCTGTGAAATATATTGTCACGGGTGGACAATGCCCCATGGCGCCATGGCCAGGCATCGAAGACGAGGAAAAGGCTGGCAAGCAGCCTGCATAGGCTGTCACGGCTGCTTGTAAATATTGTAAATAGATCATCCATAATCATTCATGGTTCGAGTATTGCCACTGTGTAACAATATTTTCAAATACAGGCGAACCTCATTAATTCAAACTCACTTATTTTGAACTTGTGGTTTATTCGAACTGATGCTGCGGTCCTACCAAAGTTATGTGTATTTCAATTGCTTTCGTTAAGTCGAACTTGTTTTAATTTGAACAAATTTTTGGGCCCCTTTGAGTTTGAATTAACGAGGTTCGACTCTACTTCCCCAGCTGTAACAGCGTTGCTCGGAGCGGTGCCCCAAAAGTGTGCAGTAACATTTTGCAGAGTTGTTGCTCATCGTACACTGTGGTAAAAAAGTACTCTTAAATTATTACTGGGGCGCAATGAGTCCAGCAGTTTCTTTTTTCATGTCATGTGGTTGACTGTGCTTTTGGTATTGTTGATAGAACGTACAAGCTGCATTGAAAAACATTTTTGTCGGATGCACGTAAAAAACTGCCGATTTTCTACCATTTAAATCGTTGCTATATTATTATACTTTGTGTTTAAAATATTTGCAACTTTTTTGCATTACGCAAAATGTTTTCCAGGGCTGCATGGTATATCGCCTGGCGTGGCAGACGTACTTCAGTATGTTTATGAAGACAATGCCAGATACCACGACGACATCCCGGAAGACACGCGGAGCAGTGGTGAGGAGGGCCCCAGTGATGACCTGCAAGGCACCACCATCCGAGGCCCCAGCTCCAGTCATGGCCGAGGTGCCAGTGGCAGCCAAGTGCTAAGTGTTCGGGAACTGTTGAGCTTCCCCCCGCAACAAACGAGCCAAAGCACCGACCGCCCCACCAGTGCCAGCCAAGTCCCAAGTGCGCGGGAAACCTCAAGCTTCCCCCCGCAACCGACCAGCCAGAGCACCGGCCCCAACAGGGAAGCTCCACAAGGAAGACGGGGCAAGTTGATAATTCTTTTCTGCTTCGGAACACTTGTACGCACTTACTCGTTGAAAATGCAAATTCGGCAGGGCTTGCAGAACTAGCGATTGCATTAAAAATGTAATGCACATTCATTTTGCGGCAGTAACAATGGTTGGGTGAAACAAAGGAAGTTGAAAAAGTAAACTTAGACTAAGTACACTAAGTACACTGACTACATGCACAGCATTCTGGTGACAGGCTGTCATGCTTTCACAGTTTGCACGTTTACCAGACACTCTCCCTGATATCGCTTGATCACACACTTCTCTGCTGTGGTAGTTACGTCACAATACCTGGAAGCGATTGCAGAGAAGGCCCTTGCAGATCAGGGGCATTTTATCTAGCGATAAGACAGTTATTTTTAAATCAAGCAACAAAAAAGTTTGTTTCTCATTTTCCAACAGGGTGATAGAAAGGGCTGTATCTTCACGCGCTGATATTTCCACGTGCCTTGACAGAACTACCACAGACAATGGCACGCTCCAGCACTTTTCTTTAGGGAGTGTGTCCACTAAATGTATTTCAGAGTGTGTCAGCCTTTCACCAGAGTGCTCTGCAGGCACAGAGCGGCACGATCTCCTGTGTTTATTGTCGTAAAGCTTTCGACTGTACACTAACTAGGCCAGTACAGTGAAATGAAAAGTCGACTAAATAAGACATACATAAAAACAAGTCCACGGGGGAGAATGGACAAGGCCCAAAGCCCGCCTCGACATGTAACAAGGACAAGTGCTCACACAAAGTCAGTTGACAAAACCAAGTGGAAAAGCAAAGGAAACTGTGAAGGGGAACAAAGTTGGTGGCACCTCACTTTAGTTGTTATGCCACCAAGCTACACACTGCTGTGAGGTGTGTGGGATATTAAGCTTAACTGCAAACACGTAAACTTTTTTCCTCCCATCACTATAACCTTAAATGCGGTCCCATTTTACCTTCATTAAAATACAGCCACAGCACTTATGAACTCAACTTTAAACCTCAATACGTGCCACTCTGAATTTTAATAAAAGGCTGTTACAAAGAATTGTTTGGAGAACAAGTGTAATGATCTCGTGTTTCTTTTTTTGGTACTTTGTAGGCGTTAGCAGGCCCAGAGAACCGGAGAACAATCTCCAATTCTTTCAAAGAAGACTTACCCATGAGAATGGATGGCGCGACCAAGAAAACTCAAGGGAGCTTCGGCGCCTCGCCTTAGAAGAAAAGCGTCTGGATTTTGAGTGGGCCTCATTAGAGCAGCGAAAAGCTGAATGGAAGGCTGCATGTGAAGAACGAGAAGAGGAGCGGCGGCTACGGATGGAGGAGGTGGCCGAGCTCCGGAGGGAGAGAAAGCAGGAGCAAGAGGAGAGGGCAGAAGAACGGCGGTTATTGCTGGCGCAGCAAGAAGCCCTCCTCCAGCAGCGGGCGGAGGAACACCGCATGTTTATGGCTCAGCAGGAGGCACTTTTAAATGTCATTCGAGCACTCGCCATGAAAAAGTAATTGCCTCTGGATAATCCATTCTTTACCTCTGAATTTTCCAAGTTAGTCCCTCCATCATATTATTGACCTTCTCCGTCTTCTAGACCCGTCTTTTGTTATCCACTCTGTTACCCTGTTAGTCCACTCTGTTACCCTTCATCTCACTACACAGCCAGCCTCAGTTAATTTCTTTCCTTTTACTTACTTATTTTTTCATGTATGATATCTACTTCTGCTTGTTCCCTGATCCAGGAAGGTCGTTTCCTGTCCATAAGTGTTGCTTCTGTAATTCTTCGTTTCACGGCTCATTGAGCCAACCTTATTTTGCTTTCCTGTTGTTTAGTGAGGTGGTAAGTTTCCTCTCCATATGTCATCACCAGCAGCATGTTTTCATTGTATATTCTTCTTTTAAGTGAAAGAGGTAGCTGCTTTTATTTGTGAATTAGTGCAGGGTGCACCCCAGCCCATCTCCCCCTCCTATCAGAAATGATTTGATTTGATTGTAGGGTTTAATGCGCCGACGCAATGCAGGCGATGAGGCGCGCCGTAGTGGAGGGCTCCGGATTAATTTTGACCACCTGGGGATCTTTACCGCGCACCGAAATCTCGTTCACACGAGCGTTTTTGCTTTTCGCCTCCATCAGAAAAGCGGCCGCCGCGGCCGGGAATCGAACCCGCGACCTCGTGCTCAGCAGCGCAACGCCTTAGCCACTGAGCCACCGCGGCGGGTTCCTCTCAGAAATGCAAGATTATGTCCTCGTCACGTTCTGCTTTTCCTCTTTTCATGCCCTTGACAGCCTTTTCTACTTGTTTAGTTACTACAGTGGAGCCCGCTTATAACGAACCTGAGCGTCACGCGGCCTCCATTCGTTATGTCCCGAAGTTCGTAGTAAATGGACCCGTGTAAAAAAAAGTAAAGAAAAAGAAATCAGAAGTCAAAAGAGAATGTATTTTTTTCGCAAAGAAGTCCATGATGGCTGCTTGTTTCTGCGGGGCAGACTTGATGAGGGCGGTCTCCAGTTTATTTAGAGCAACCGCGTGATCTTTGCCGGGGCCCTTGGCGTAAACAAGTTGTTTAAGCTCCTCTATGTAGCCCATTACAACCGGCGCACTCTAGGCGCAGGCTCAGAAGTTTCGTCATCATCCACGTCAGATTCCTTCGCATCGCTCTTGCCCCGCCCCGGCTGCACTTTCGAAGTGGTAGTAGGTGGCAGGAAAAGCAGGGTCACTGCCGTCGGGGAAGTTTGCACGTGGAGCGCAGAGCAGTTACCAATTACGAGCAGCACGTGCATGCCTTGTTTCTGCATGTCACGGTCGAACTCGCTCAGCCACTCCACGAATAAATCTCACGTCATCTACGCCTCAGCGTTAGGCCTGTAGTGCACAGGCACATAGCTCCTAAAGCAATGTGGCTCGTTCGATTTTAAGATGATGAAGGGCATGCGCCGGTCGCTGCCATCCATGTTAGTGCACAGAAATAGTGGGACGTGCACTTTGCTATGCTTCCTGCCAGTGCATGTGTCGCTTTTCATAGCATGCATTTTATCGGGAAACATCTGGCAAAATAACACCGTTCAATTTGCGTTATATACGTCACACTTCGCATAGCTTGAAATAACTTCTCCATTTTTTTCAAGCCACGCTGCAGCATCTTGGTCACTTGCAGACGCCGCCTTGCCGACAATCAACTTAAACAATGCCGTGCCGCACATTGAACCGATGTAGCCACCCATTGCCTGGGCAAAATTCGAAGTCTCTGGCTTTGCGTAGCATCATTGGGCCACTTAATGGAATGTCGCAAGCCCGTGCGTCGATGAACCACTTCAGTAGCATGTCGCCGGCAGAGCTGGGAAGAGGCTGTCGTTTCAACCCACATCGCGGTGCGGTCATTCGCTGTAACCGATCGGCAGGGCTCAAAGTCGTTCAATGTACATGGGATTTCATGTCATTGAAATAACGTATATTTTGACCGTCACACAGGTTTTGTTCGTTATGAGAGAAAGTTCGTTTTAAGTGGGGCTGTTATATGCGGGCTCGACTGTAGTTGGACATTACAAGCTAAGCTCATTCCCTCAGTTTCCCCTGGTCTAACGTCGCTGGCATACAGGCGGGTGTTGAAATGTTCGGCTACTTTTATTGCCTTGTCCATGTTGTGTGTAATGTTGCCCTTCTTGTCTCTGAGTGCATACATTGTCTTCCTCTTAGCTGTTTTCAAACTTCCTCCTAGTTCCAGTGTTTCCTGGATCACTGCCATGTTGTACGCACGAATGTCATTTGCTAAACTTGTAGTAATCAGCTTTGTCAGCTCTGCTGATTGAAGTTGATTCACCGTACTTGACACCTTTATGATCTTACGTTTCACAAGTAGTTCCTTCGTTTTCCAAGTTAGCTTTTTAGTTTGTTTCCTACATGCTGTTCCCCCACACCTGCTTAATCTGTGATTGTCATTTCTGGGTTGTCGTTTAGCCTATCTTACACTATCCTTATTGTCCTCTTTGAGAAGTGCAAATTTGTTTGAAAGGTTTCGTGTGTCCTGGCACTGAGTGATTGCATGTTGGGTTTCTTACTTTTCAAGATTTTCCTTCTTTCTTTTTGAGATTCACCCTTACCTGCCACTACCAAATGATGAGGGAAATAAATATATGTAAGCTTTATAACCACTTGTGTGTGATGTGTATTTTAAACTGCTTTGCTGGGCAACCACTTTCGCAGAGTGGAATGGTTCCTAATTCTCAAGCTTTTAGAAAGCGAACAAGTTTGCAGCCTTTAAAAAAAAGGGGGGGGGGGGGGGGGGGGGGGGGGAAACAGTTATGCTTAAGACATGAAGGTAGCAAAGCTGTATGCAACTTTCATGACCACAACAATTTAAGTCCACTATCGTAGCCAATTTACTTCTTCGCTGCTGCTGCAACGGTCTTTACTCCATCATCACTATACGCATGAGCTTCCTTCACTTTTTTGGAAGTGATGATCACTAGACAGTGTGTGCATACACTGTTTTTTTTTTTTTCCATCTAATCTTGGTCAACAATGTCGTATGTTTGGCTTGACAAATGTGTGCCGAAGACGCTGGGTAGTTGCCGCGTGGCACACACACGAGCGCTGGGCATTTTTTTATTCTTTTAACTGTGGATGCGGAAGTCAAACGATTTGGTAAACAGCTTCGCTGTTAAAAAGAGGCCTCACTTTTTGGCATGCAGTGCCGATGCTGCTGCGGGCTCAGAGATGCACGTGCCAATGGGCACATGAGCAAGGGGCGTAATGGGCATGCACGTTTTTCGTATATTGTGAACGTTGAGCCTGCACCGGCTCTTGCAGCACCCTCTAAAAGCCATTTTACAGGCCGCTTGAATAGGTGTTCTTAGTTTACCCTGCAGCGCCAAGGCATTAACCAGGGAAAATTCAAAAGACAATGCAAACAGCAAAAACGTAAATGTACAGTCAGCTGCTTTGTCACTACTGCAAGCCCAGAAAATGGAAAAAGTTGGGTATAACAGCCAATCCATGGCAATGCCTGTTATGAGAATTGTAGTTGCCTTCAGAACATCTCCAGCCACTGCTCACGTACTAGCCATAACGGTTGCACTCTTCTCAATTCCGGTTTTACAATTTCCAATTTATAATGGCCAATTGGACCAGCACACCCATACTGTGGCTGTCATTTCTGTATCTTGTAGTCTATGGTTTTTAAGAGATCAGATTTTAAGTGCTGCTGGCCTTGAGGGGAGGGGGGTGGGGACAATCAAAAGCACCAATGGCAATGAAAATGCAATTCATGGTAACAGTTTATTAATTACGAAAACATACAGGTAGCAGCAAACAACAAAAGGAATTGACAACGTGAAACAAAATGGTTAAAAGTTAATCTGATATCCAAAACGTATCGGTGGCAGTAAACAAACTATGAAAAAAAGAAGAAACAAGAAAAAACAAACAGTTAAATTTAAAGGAAACGGGTTCCTTGACAATAGCATCTGTCAATCCTTTGCACTCTTCAATCAATCAATAAGTTTGTTTGACATACACAAACATACAGATGTCAAGAGCACGGACAAAAAGCCTTGCATTCCAAAAGTGGGCGCAACTATTTTACTTCGGGGGGGTGGACCTTCAAGCACCGTGGAGCGCGCACATCGACCGAAAAGGAGCAGATGTAAACAGCAAACAGACAGAAAGAAGGCGCCTAAATCTGGTTCCCAACTGGTGTCTCAAACCACCACCTCCTCCTCAAGCTGGGCCCCAGAAGAGTGTCTGCACAAACAACGTCCCACCTTCAACATGACCAATACTTCTGGCATACATTGTGCCCCATTGCTAACCCCACCTCTGCGCAACTGGGCTCAGGTAGCTGCAAACCAGGGATCGTCCACAAATAAGGCATCAACTTGGTCTGCACCCTGTAATTTGAGACAACGCAAAACACTTTAGCCACTTTTGCGTGTTCTTTTGCTCCAAGAAACTGACTGTCTTTCGGTTCACCTCACACACTACAATGTGTATGCATGTCCAACGATACTTACTTAGAACAGGGAGACATGGTAAACACAATCACCCAACGCCAGGGGCCAAGCTGTGGTGCTCATGGACAGATGTTTACAGCGACAAAAAGCCAACAAAAGCAACTTGACGGGGTCTGCGCCACTTAATGTACAAGTCACGCAAAATTATAAATACAAATTGTAGTGCAGGCCGCGCATGCATGAATATTGCATTTATACATTAAAAATCAAATAGCAATCAGCACCACCACCTTATCTAAGGGCATACAACAACACACATCTGCTCAAGAGTACACATCTACTCGCAGCCTGCACGGAAAAAATATACGCAGTGTCTAGAGTGTCATCCAATGACACTCTAGCTGATCGCTGCAGGCATGGCTAGAGTGCCGTGTCATACTACTCTGGATGTCTAAACATGCAGCACGGTAGGTTAGTGCAAATATTCATGCAATGATGGTGGCCGCAGGCCGAAGAACATGCCTACTTGGCTGCCATAGATACACGTGTGGCAATTCGTGAGAATTGTAGCCACCCTGTACATTTGTGGCACATTCTGTAGCAGAAGTTTTTGATTTTTTTTGAAGTCAAGGAAGGCAAACAGATTTACTGTCTTCCCAAAACCCCATTCAACTGCCTGGCGCACGGTGCTCATGGTGCTGTTAAAGTTCTGCTGCTGTGGGCTCAGGGATGAGCCTGCATATGGCCGCATCAGCAGTGGCCGCAACGGGTACGCAGGGTCGCCATATATCGTGTATGTTGTCCCTTGCACCAGCCGTTGCAGCTTTTCGTACAGCCCACTTTCCCTCAGCATACCTGCGAAAAATGCAGACAATGAGATAGCGTGTTAGTGCACTCAACTCCCTTCTGGAAAACAACTTTGTTCAGTCGCACAAGCAAGGCTGCTCAGACAACCATGCATGTACAGGATTGCGCAGAAGTAAACGGAGCACGCAAGCGGTGGCCAAACTGCATTGCTGCACCGCGTATGGGTGCCGACGGGAACCAAGGAGCGCCGGTCTAAAAGTGCGTTCGCACTGCACTTGCCGCCCTATCTGATATGTTTAATTACCGCTCTGCTGGCATGCCATATTGGGCGTAACGGTCTTCCAAAGGCCTCACTGCGCTATAGTGGGGCGCACCTTGCAAACACGGTATTGCTATGCTAAAAATGAAAATTCTGTAATCATACTATATCCGTAAATGGCCATGGTTCACTGCGGAACGGGCAATGTGGAAAAGCCAGCTTACAAAAACCAAGCTTACACTGATTTTTCGTTAGTTGGCTTCACCTTTAGGACAGATGCGTTGCCAGAAGGCATTTCTGCAGGGGCAATAAAAGCCTCCCTAAAATATGGATGTCCTAGTACCTTTTTTTATTTTTATAAGGTTTATCTATTTGTCTATACTGGGAACTGGTTTTTTCCGTGGCAGGAAAACCTGCTCCGGAAGGAGTGTGAGGCGATACCACACCCAACTATAGTAAACTGTAGGTTCTTGACTGAACGATTAATTTAAATTTTCAATACATGAAAATAATTTGCATGTTTTGAAACAAAAATCACACGAAAATGGTTTACTTTAATAATTTACGTGAAAGTAATTTACATGCTACAAAGCACCTTCCACCCTAATGGTGTCATGAATTCTGCGGGGAAATGAGGCGTACCTATGAGGCGTACCTCACCATGCCCTGACTTCCCATTCCGCCTTTACAGCCAGCCACAAATAGTCGGCGGTCGTCGTGGTGAGGTAGAAAATTTATTTCGTTTCCCCAAAAATGCTCTCTATGGGGTGCAAGTCGGCCCCATTCAGAGGCTACTCGTACAGCCGGACATCGCGCTCTTCCAGTAACCGCTAAACAGCTTTGAAAGTGCGGAAGGGGCTTCGATCTTGTTGTGAGATGTAGCACCCCTCTTTGAAGGGCCCGTTCACGGCATTTGGGGATGAGCTCATTCTCGATGACTTGGCAGGATGTGGGTGGGTTGAAAAGGCGTGGAAGCCTAATTAGGGGGCCAAGGCAGTTCCTCGTTACGGTTCCCCACACATTCACGGAACACCGACTGCTGCTGAAAACCTGGGACACATGCTCGATCTAAGAATTGTCGGAGCAGCTGATTTTCATACATTTTTGTATAGTTTTGATAAAACAGAAATGACAGCCCTTTTCAGTAACCAAACTCCCTCCATGAAAATTTCTGCCGCCGATTTTTCCGCACCCCTAAAATGGGGAATCCGAGATATATTCAGCTTCGCTGTAAAAAAGATGAAATCTCATTGCAATTTGGAGGGAAAGAATGCTGCCAATGGTCTATAAATTGGATAGTCTAAATTTTGTGAGTGGCAATTTGGTCCTCAATGATGATGATGTTTGGAGTTTAATGGCGCAAGGCCAACTAAGGGCAAAAAGCGCCAAACAATAATTTGGTCCTCAATGCAAATCTATTGGCTGCATGATGAAGCTCCTATCGCATGACCTCATAAGAGCAGCTACTCGACTGTCGGCTACGCAAGAAGCTAGCACGTTCCAGGGACATGGAACGGCAGTACGCAGTCATTCACATCCACACCCACTCGAAGGGGCAAACATATCAAACGGGCCCCCAAAAGGGCAGAGAACACTTGCGCATTGTGTGCTTCCAACTGATTCTGGGAGGAGAAAGGAGCTAAAACAGCACCACACGTGCATAAAGGAGTTGCACTACACCCTCCTCCACATTTGCAGCCAAGGCATGTGAAGCTATCACCCAAAACTGGCTTCAAAGTGGTGCGCTCAAGTCCCTTTATATTGAATGATTGGGTCGTAAATCATTTATAAGACCGCATGCTAAGCCGCTGAAGCACCACCCACACAAGACGATGTCATAGAGATGGGACTCATACAGGCGGCAAAGATTGCGATACGCAAGGAAGGCGGAAGGTGACAAGCAAGGGCACCTACAAAAGCTGGCCTCTGCTTGTAGGTGATGTGAGTGTTCATAAACCTCATCGGGATGTCACGAACTTGTGGCGGTGTGAAAAAATAATCATCAAAAATGACAAAAACAAAAGAAATATATACCGAACCCCTAAAACTACACATAATAAATTAGGAAAATAAAGCCCCTAAGATTAGTTATGAGAACGCAATGTTAAGCTTTATCATGCGGCCGTACCTAAATATCCGAAGCAAAGTTATCCAGAACCATTAAGACTTGGGACGTTGTCCATTTCTGTTCACGCACCCTCAGAAATACTGCCCTAATTGAAACAACTATCGCTCTGCTACAGAGTCGGGCAAGGAGTTTTTAACAGCGGAGCTGCTCTACGTCTGGGCTTTACGGCAGCCGGGTGTAACGTCGCATCACGCTCCTTCTGAGGCAAGTTTTTCAACCCCCCCCCCCCCCAAAAAAAAAACATCCCAGTGAGGATAAAACAAAATCATAAAAGTGGTCCAACGGCCTTCATATTTTTCATCAGAAGACGGCTTATGTTTTCCCTAAAGTGAGTCTGCTAACAGTGCATTTGCGCGTAGAGGTGAAGCCGACTTTCAAAAGATCGGTGTAATCTTGGTTTTTGTAGGCTGGCTTTCCCACACTGAGTGTTTCGCCGGGAAGCATGGTTACCTATTTGTGAAGGTGAGAGAGAGAAATCCCTTTATTTTACGAGCAAGTTGGCTTAGGAACACGTGGCTGCGGTGGCTAGGGCGGCGGCTCGGTCAACCACAGGTAGCTGCACCCCCGCTTCCGAGTGGCCCAACAAGTCCTACCACTGCTCACTGCTGCAGATGGCTAGGTGGTGGAGGGGGGGCGGCGGCGTGAGACTTGCGAGGACAGGCCACATGGTGTGAGAGAAGGCGTCAAGGCAGTCACAGAGAAAGTTAGGGGAAGGGAACTGAGAGGAATGGACCTTGTGAGGGAAGGTATGACTGGCGCAGGAATTGGTCTGTGTGGGAAGGTACAACTGGTGCAGGAATTAGTCTGGAGGGATCGCCATAGGCGCTCCTAAGCGTTGGGGAGGGATGTGTGGTCAAGGTGGATAGCGACGGCGGCAGAAACAGTGATGCTGTGTGACTTCTTCACATGAGAGAAGTCTATTGCGGGCCGACCGAGAACCGTGGTGGGGAGCAGGAACAACCCCAGCACGGCTAGTATGTTCTCGTGCTGCTTTGTTGCCCGCCTCAGGTTAGTATGATTACAGAAAACGGCTCCAAATTTGGTGTTATTGAGTCAGTAGTGAAGTTGTAAAACGAAAAGTAAATGCCGTCTGCTGGCAATACATGGCCATCCACGGAGGGAGTTGGGTTACAGGAAATGGCTGTAAATGTTGCTTTACCGGAACTATCGCGAAATAAATTATATGACAATGAGCCACGAGATGACTAACATTATGCCCCACAGCTCCACTGGCCATCCTTCATATAGTAGAAGGGCATTGAATTTTTTTAACCGTGCGTGTCGAAACATCGGCTAATTAGTATTTTCTTTACCTTGCCATTGACATAACAGCGCCAAAGGCGTCAAATTCAAAGCTGTAGAAGATTCTCGTGAAAAATAGCAACGTAGGGTGCTCTCCCAGCCCCCTGCTTCGAGAAAGCGGTTGGTCCTGCTTTTGGCCGAAAGTATGGACGGCCTGTAACAAGCCATAGGCAGCTGGTTCGCAGTCACTGGCAGCCAGCGTGCCCGCAAGCCGCCACTCGTGTCTTTTTCATTTAAAATAAGAAATTGGGACAAATGAAAGATTTGTCTTTGTAAGGTTCTCTTCGTTACTTTCATTCTTGGACAATACGGTCACTTTACACATCTCACCTTCGGGGCATGCTGTCCTCGAGACACTGAATTCGGAGCTTTGCTCGGTTGCTGGCTGGTTAAAGGTCTCTGCTTCAGATTACGCAAAGATGGCTGTAGAATGAGCTGGTCGAAAACATGGCAATGTGTTCATATTTCTTAGTAGCTGAAAATCGCATTATTGTCTACAAAGGTTAAACTTTGTGCTCATGCCCCGATACCACAAGTGCCCTTTACCAAGCACTACAAGTGTCCTTTGCCTTCGCAGCTATTGTGGTCTACACCCGACGACAATAGCTACACTCACCAGCATCATGCCTGTGCCCTGGGTAAGGCCCATCCAGTTCGCACACTATGCCATTAGCACACATGATGGCCTGGTACTTGACTGCATGGACCCTTTTGTGCCCCGAGAAGTAGATCCTCTGCTCCACGGATGGCCGGCAGATGGGCCTTGCAGTGCCATCCACAAAGCCCCAGCAGTTTGTCAATGCAGCTCCTCTGTTGTGCACAGCCTGCAGTGAAGAAAGTCTTAATTAAACACGCAATGCGAGGAAAGCTTGTAACCGTACTAGCACGCACAAAAAGAAAAAAAAAATGCCAGGTCGGCTGCTTAACACAGGAGGATCTTAATGTAGTCTTTATTGTTCTGAAATTGAAGAAAGCTTTCAAAAGGTGGACCTCACTGCATCGCTGCTTGCTATGAGCCACCTTTTTGAAGTGTCATAGCATAGACTACAATGCAGTGCACGGAATGTAATTGGCAGGAATGTGATCCTCGGCTCCCTTATTTAAAGAAGTGTCATGCCGGACGGACCCCGGGTTTCTGTGTTGGTACTGACTACAGTGACGAGGCCCGTCGCTTTAAAATCTGCACTACAGTAACGGGCCCCCTCATCTGTTCATGCACTACACGTGTTTTGCCAGTCAGTCGTTCGCACGAGCTGCCTGGCGCATGCGCTGCCTGGCGCTTGTTTATGGAAAGGCTGTGTCTAGCGTTCCGTCCAGAAGGAACGGCAGCTGTCACTAAATTTCCGTCCAGAGGAAACACAACTCGCTTTGAGAGCAGTCTCTCTTGATTTTTACCCAACCGGCCAAACCGCTACCGCTCACTGACTAGCCAGAATCACTGTTAATTATTAATCACTGGTAATAATTACAGGAGATCGGGCGTAACTGGCGATGGCTACGTCGGCCTTGGCTCCAGTGAGCGGGAGCGGTTCGGCCGCTTCAGTAAAAAACCAAGACCGACTGCTCTAACCGTGTGAATGGTTTTGCTGTTACAAAACGCTAACCACGCAGCCACACACACACACACACACACACGCACACGCACACGCACACGCACACACGCACGCACGCACGCACGCACGCACACACACAAAAAAAATACCACGGTGCGAGAATCGAACCACGGACTGCAACGTCCGTAGTCAGCGGCAGAACCACAACACAAAATCACAGAACGAGAAGCGGCGGCTAATCGGCTGGTTTTGATTTTGTTATATTGAGAGGGCCCCGTCACTGTAGTGATTCTTTTAAAGTGACGGGGCCCCGTCACTGTAGCGCAGATTTTAAAGCGATGGGCCCCGTCACTGTAGTCAGTACCTTCTGTATTTCATAACTTGGCGAGTGCAATACACCACGCTGAAGAGTAACGTAAGCAAGCATGTACTAACCTCGGCCAACTCCGGGAGGTCGTCCACGGTAAGCCACTGATGGGAGTTGAGGTCTCCCAACAGGTGGCCAAACGTGGTCTCGACGTGGTTGAACAGATGGTTCACCACACTGGACATGGACGACGAATGACGACCGAACATCGGCTCTAAGTCCCACCACCTGTTGGGGTATGCCAGTCGCCGTAGACCCATCAGGAGTGCCTCCTGGCCCGAAACTTTCACACCTTGGCTGCTTCGGATTACATCCGGCACTCTCAGTTCCCCCTTGAGCAAGTCGAGGTGCTGCTTCTCGAAGCGGAACATCCTCCGGAACTCCTCTTCATCGAAGCTGTTGACGTCCAGCAGGCCGCCGCTCGATTTGTACTGGCGTGGCTTTGGCTCCCGGTAGCCGAGAAAAAGGTCTTCCAAGTCCGCCCAACTCAAATCTAAATACAAAAGCTGGTCACAAAGGACGCTGGCACGGGTTGGCCTCAACTTAGGCATCGTTCAACGATGAGGAGCACTACAGGAGCACAACACTACAACGATCAGGAACACTACAAACAACACTGAATAAGAAAAAAAGCTAAAACAAACGGTGAAATTATGCACACCGTTGAAAGTTATGTACAGAGAAAAGAAAAGAAAACACAATAGAAAAGACAACTGTGAGAAGTGGCGCACAGAAATGAGTACCCTGTAGCCCAGTCGAAGTAACTAGCCGCAGTACTGACATTGGATTGTATTGACTTCATTATGCTGACGCTCCAATATTTTGAAAAGAAAAAAAATATTTTAACTATACTTGCTGCATTATTAGTTGCATTGAAGGCAAAATATAGTACACCCACTAAAGTATTTGAAAATTTTGTAATTTACGCCTTCCGAAAGCTTTGCTCGTTTGCCGCAACAGCGCTGCGAGTGAAACACGCAAAGCGGCCGGGGAAAACGCTATACTAAAACTGGTCTCGGGCAAGCGTGTTGCGTTTGGGTTCCCCTAACTTCTTGGGGGCCCCAAACGCAAGGGCCCCCTATTCTAAAACTCCCTAATATGCAGTTTATTCTCAGTTACACGAGAGACGCCTGTGCTTTTCTACCACGTTAGCGGTGTACAGCTCGTCGTGTGAGCTAGCTTCGGGACATAGTGATGTGATAGCCTAACGTGTTTTTTAAGTGCGAATGCACTTCTTAAGCGAGCCTGAATCGTCCGCCGCCGTCCGCATAGCAACAGCTGCGGGTGCGCGCGCTCCTCGTCTTCCTCGTCTCCCCTAGCAACGGGGGGAGATGGGCGCGCGCTGCCTGGCCGCTGACATGGCACATACCCACGTGGGGGATCGTCCGCCGCCGTAGTCCGCATAGCAACAGCTGCGGGTGCGCGCGCTCCTCGTCTTCCCTAGCAACGGGGGGAGATGGGCGCGCGCTGCCTGACCGCTGACATGGCACATACCCACGTGGGGGATTGGCCAGGAATCGGGCGTGAGAAGGGCTAATGCACCCGCTTAAAGGAGTACTGACACGAAATTTCAAAGCTGAGATCCGCTCTAGCAACAAGTACAACGACAACACAAATAGGTGTCTGTGAATAAATGCATCTTTCTTTCTTTGTAGTTGTGTGTGTGTGTGTGTGTGATCTCTCTTTCGCGAACATTACCGAACCGCGCAAATTCAACTCGTGCATTCGCACTTTCACATTCTTCCCCTCGGGGAAATGCGGGGAATTTTTTTCCTTTTCTCGCTATCTCTTTTACACTCTCCTCTACCCTTCCCTCTACTCCCCTCCCCCTGCACTGGGTTGTATGCAGGTGAGCTCCCTGCCGTGATAATTAATATTGTTACGTGGCGGCAAGACTAATAAGACGAGCGATGCTTAGTGGTGAAGCGACCTATTTACAAAGGGAACGAATCTACTTACAATGCGGCCAGACAGCTCATTGCCGTCGAGGTGGCTCCCCCCCCTGGAGCTATGTGCCAGTGTCCACTTCTGCTTCCCGTAACAATATATCCCCGGTGCACTTCCTCATGATGATGACGATTGTTATTGGTTTCCCCTTTGAAGCGGGGTGATGACATGTCATCTTACCAAAAAGGACTAATATACCCATGTTTTAAACTCTTGGTTTAATACTAGCGCTGCTTAGGGCAGGCACAAAAAGGCACAAAATTTTTTTTTCTTCTGTTACAGGTGGTAACTGTCCTAGGCAATATTCCCCTCTCTGCTTTTCGTCCACCAGCATTCTAATCTTCTTTTCGTCCCCTCGACAGCCTTGACGTTAACTTCCTGTGTGATACCCTTAAATCCTAGGGCTTCTGGAAGCCCAATATTTCCTTCATGTAGATTTGGATGGATACCCTCACATTCTAACACTATGTGCCGCATAGTTTCTGTTTCTTTTCCGCAGACCACGCATACCCCATCAATTTGTGAATACTTCCCCACAAAACTCTTAGTTCGCAGGCAACCTGCTCTAGCCTCAAAAAGCAAAGCACTGCCCTGGGAATTATCGTAGAAATTTTCCTTTCTGATGTTCAATTTCTCAGCCCTGTACATCTCTAACAACGTTTTAGCTTCCATTTTTCCCCTCCATTTATTCGTTTCAATCTGCCTTGCCTCTTTTTTGGTTACTTTCTGTGTTTTGGATTATCCACTGTTCTTTCCGTATTTCATCGTTAGCCTTCTAGTCTTTCTTAACCACTGCGTGTACACGCTTTTCAAGTATAGGTACCTAAAAACCTTAGCTGCCCACCTTCGTTGATCCATTGCCCTCTACCTCATCTCAAAGCATATTTTACTCTGTGCTTCTCTAACTTCAAACGACGCCTAGCCCATATCTCCCTGAACTGCTTCGTTAGTTGTTTTTCCATGCGCGCCTAACGCCAAACGTCCTACCGTTTTCTGGTTTGCTTCAAGGCCTGATATAACGTCCGATTTTAAGCAGAGTACAGCATTCGCAAACGTGAGACCCGGAACCATTACTCTTTTCCACATTCCTCTTACTAGTTCATATTTGTTATACCCACAGAGCTCTATGCTTCATTAGATTTTTGTCCCGTGCTTCGCGCTGTTTCGTTAAAGTTATGTACCAACTTGCCCAACTACAAACCCTGCTGCAGCTTCATTAGAGCTGCGTTTCGCTTTCCCTTAACCTTACGTTGCTCCTCGTGAGTTCTTAATTTAAGTAGTTATCCCCTTCGTTTATTCACTCTCCTAAATATTTATATTCCTTCACTCTAGGTAATTCGCCTTGCTGGATAGACACTACGTCAGTGGTAGCGTCATTGAAAACCATTATTCCTGATTTTTCTGCACTGCAATTTAACCCGAGGTCGGTGGCTTCCTAGCCGCTAATTTATTAGCGGCTGCATATCAGTTTGGTTATCAGCTAAAAGAACAATGTCGTCTGCGTATAACATTTCCGGAATATGCTGTTGGACCACTTCGCCGTGCAGCATATGGGTTAGGCTAAACCCTACTTGACTTTCTTCCAGTCTCTTTATAACCCTGCCATGTAAAGCATGAACAGTATTGGGCTCAAAGGGCATCCCTGTTTCAGTCCCCGATGGATGTTGACCTACTGGGTGCATTTCTGTCCTTCCCATGTAAGGTGCACTCTATTGTCTTTATAGATTGCTGTATGGAACTGTACTAACTCGTCATCTAATCCCTGGAGTTTCAGCATTCTCCACAGCCGTTCTCTGTTTACGTTGTCATATGCCCCTTTAATGTCCAAGAACGTAATCCATAGTAGCCTATTCTGTGCTTCGCAAATTCAATGCATTGCGTTATCCTTTCCTTTTCCTTTCACTCTAACCACAACTACTAGTACCACTGATCACAGTGGAGGTTTCCGCAGGACAAACCAAATTTCCTGCGCCTGCACTGCTGCGCGCCATATATTGGAACATTTTGTTACTGTTCCACTTGGAATGTCCCCTCGAGGCTCAAGAGCAAGCACTTTTTTGTATCTTTGGTCAGAACATTGTCTTCGACGTGTTTTTTATTTGCTATTTTTAAAAGTATGGGGTTTAACGCGCCGTAATCGAGGGCTTCTGATTAATTTTCAACACCTGGGGATATTTAAAGGGACAGACAACCGATGTTTGTGGAGTTTATATCCATATGACCCATACCCAAACGCTGGATCATATGAAAGCCAGCGTTTTGTATAGTAGGGTAACCACGAAGAATTTCTGAATAATTTGGTGGACGTACTTTAGATTTGGCACAAAACTTTCTGAAATTTGAAAAGTGTCGCCACGCATAAGTGTTTAACGTGAGACTACTGTGCATATACAAACAATGCCGCCGGTTTCGTGCGTGACTCAAGCAGCGCGTAAAGGAATAGGAAAGACCGCATTTCATTATAGTTTTAGCTGCCGGCGAGTTTTTAAATACCTCTTTTCATCTCACTGACAGGTAAAGGTATTTTGCAGCACAGATCACTGTCATGGATTCCAGCATTTTTTTTTTTTTTTTGCAACACACGTAACGCTGGTAGATCTAAATATTGCGCTTTCGAACGTTCCAGGGCCCTATCAGGAAAACAGTTTCTGTGCAAGGTGTTTTAAGTGATTTTACTTGTGATATATAGAGAGTACACTCCACAAAATCGGTTGTTGGCCCTTTTAACGCGCGCCGGAATCTCGACACACGGGTGTTAATCTGTAAAGCAGCCATAGCGGCCGCGATCGAAACCGCGACCATGGTCTCAGCAACACAGCGCCTTAGCCACTGAGCCACCGCGGCTGGTCATTTATTCGCTTTTCGCGAAAATCGAGCACACATCTATTATTAACTAAAAGGACACTACTAGTACCAGTAACGTATTCATGTTTTGCCTCAAATGTGCCTAAGGTTTTCTCTTTGCTTGACAGTGTCGACAACTATGGAGTTATATTGGTACTAGATTTAGAAGTTTGGAAAGCTTTAACAGACAGACAGACAGACAGACAGACAGACAGACAGACAGACAGACAGACAGACAGACAGACAGACAGACAGACAGACAGACAGACAGACGGACAGAGCAGAGCAGAGCAGAGCAGAGCAGAGCAGAATTTTCGGGTTTAAGTAGACCGAAAACGACTGTAGTCTTTAAAAGGGAATGAACCCGACACTAGCCGCTCTTGCATAACCAGTTTGCGCATTTTATCTACTTCTGTGGCAATTCAGCATGGCTCCCAAACTGCTATTACATCGAAGTTGTCTTGCTATAGGTTCTCACCAAAATTGCCGGCTTCTATCGGGTCACGTAGCTCTGAGTAATACGGGTTTCGAGGAAAAAATTATATATGCGGTCCTATCATCGCGCAGAGTTTCATTTACTTGTCATAATTAGTTAATTCACAGTGAAGTTGTAAACTGTAGAGCATTCCCTTCCGTTGTGATTACACGGCCGTCTCCAGAGGAAGTATGGTTCAAGAAAACCGCTGTAACTTTTGTTTTATCAAAACTACCCCGAAACAAATTATATGAAAATTGCCCACTGAATCGACTTTATCATTACGCCGAGTTTTATTTACTTGTAATGATTAGTTTACAGTTACGTTGCAACCATTAAATAAATCTCATCTGCTGTCAATGCATGGTCATCGGAGGAAGTGCGGTTACAGCAGACGGCTGTAACTCTTGTTTTACCGAAACTTTTCAAACACCAATTACATCAGATTAATTTAGAACTAATTGAAATGAGTTATGAGTATGCGTCTTTATTCTGTCAATATTGAAATTCACCATACGTAACACAAGATATGAGTCACCAAGGAGCCACCAATATAACTTCACTGTTCTTCAATCTTCACAGCAGTGGAAGGGATATAAATTTTCTTAAATTCTGAGCCGTTTCCTACACCTAGCTAAAGAACAATTCTTGACCCCAGTAACTTGCCTCTTGGCGTGGTCGCATCGTCCCGAACTGTCCAGCCATGTCGAGGCCCGGCGGTGGACGGGTGGCGCCCGATATGCGATGCGGTAGCGGCGCGGTCCCCAGCTGCCATCGGCTCGTCATGTCGATCGGAGCTATCCAGGCCGAGTTATCTGGGAACGACGTATGCCCCCATATTTCTTCAACTACGTGTGGAAGAAATTAACGCCAGCCCATACAGGTTGCTTACCCCAGTGCCGAAGGCTCTGCGCTCTGCCGTGTGATATGGAATGGGAGGAAGCAGGGCCGTTCACCTGGGAGGATGCGCAGGACGATTCAGGAAGCCTTGTGGCGTTCCAAATAACGAAGTGCCACGCGCCGCAATCACGTGACCCCACGCTTCGCGATGGCGTGACCACGGTGATGATGATGTGGGAAAGACAACAGCGCCCACGCAGGTGATGTTGCGGCACTGATCGAAAGGCGACGAAGGAGAAACATCGACTATTGATTCAACGTCCAGCGAGCGACTCAGCAGGCTCACTCACGAGTGCACTTACTCCCTTTTCGTAGTGGTGGTAACTTACAGTGTCAGCATAGGTTGTGAGTGGCGAGTGCGAGTGTGAGAGGCGAATGAAAATGGAGGGCGTGATTGCGTGATGCTGAGCGGCGAGAGTATGAGCATTGAGCGGCTCCATTGCTCCATCGTTCTGTGTGCCACAAAGTTGTTGCGGACGCTCACACCTAGGTCGTTTGAGGCGTGCAGGTTGTCGCGCCGAAGCTGGGATGGGTAACTTGTGGACGGTGAACGCGCGTGGTTGTCACCGAGTGTGGGAATATGGAGAGAGATGTGAAACGTTGATTGAGCTGTGAAGGTGGGAGCAGATCCTTAGTTCAGGAAGCCAAGTGTCGACAGCGCCGTCGTAGCCCTGGTTACAAGTGCTTGGCCCTCCGAGGCGACCGCTCAAGGGAAACTCGAGGGAGGTGACTGCTCAAGGGAAAAGGCATTTGGAAGGGGTGGTGGGTCGGGGTTTCCTTGCAGTCCACAATGATATGGCGGAGCGTAGCTAATTGATTACAGAATTTGCATTCGGCTGCGTTTCTTCTAGAGCAGTGGTCGGCAACCTTTTGAGATGGAGGGCCAAGTTGCATGAAGCCGACACGGCGGAGAGCTGGACGGAAAATCGGGAGGGGGGCTTTGCAGGCAAAGAGAAAAAAAAAAAATGAGCGAATTTAAAATAATAGGTGACAATAATATTCAATAATCTGGCCAAGTGTGAAGCTGGGGACAATACCAACTGGAAAAGATAAATTCTCTGTTCTTGTCTCCTGTATAACCGCATTTGGGGTCAAAACAGGTGTGTCGGCCTTCAGATAGGAAGTGACAGGGGAAGGGGTGAAGGTTATGACGACGTGCTGGGGGCAGGGTGTCGGAACGAAACGAAAACCGGAAACGAAAAACGAAAAAAAAAACGATATTTTTGGCCGGAGCGAAAACGAAAACAAAACGTTATTTCTAATTTCGTTCCGGAGCGAAACCGAAAAAAAAAAACGTTTCGGTTTTCGGTTCGAGTACAAAGTGCGTTCGAGTACGTGCGCTCTTGTGCAGATGCTTTGAGGTTGATTGAATGGACCTTTTGCCAGTAGCGATCTGCGCATGCTTGGGCTGCCGGCCGCCATTCTTGGGAGTAGCCCCTGGCGAAACAAACAAAAGGGTGCCCCCTGATCTGGCTGCTTGGGGAGCGGCTATGCTTCCTATCTGCACGTTTTTATTTCCTCTTTTCGCACAGTTCTCAGTGAGTTCGGTTGTGCACACAAAAAAAAAGGCTTTCAAAGGAAAGGGGAAAAAACGTTTGAAGGCTGACCATGCCGCAAGCACTTTTTGGGCTACCAGTGAAGGAGCAACGCAAATAAAAAAAATTGAGAAAAAGGGGTGATTCGGCCACTGCAGATTAGTCACGCGAGCGTGCGCCTGATACCGTGACATTCATGCGAAAGGCGGGGGTGACGGGGGGCAGGGTGCGTGTGGTACTGCAGGACAAGGACATTTTGCGAACGGGTTTCCCGAAAGCCACAAATTTCTGGGGACATGCCTTAGGTTCGCCGTGGCGACCGCTAGGAGGACTGGTACTGGAAGAAAGGTCCATTGAACACACGCATTCGCGCTTCAGTGCAACAGCTTGATTTCCAGCACAACAGTAGTCGCACCTCATTACGATGGGGCGCGACAGAACAAGTCGCGCTCGAAGATTTTTCGTTTATGACAGCATCTCGAACAAATGTACGAGCCAGATTAACGACTGCCAACAAGTAGTTTCTGGAGATCACGGTGGAAACTTGGAGCGGCATTTGCAGCGGCGCCATCCAGAGGTCTATGACACGTTGCGTGGCGGGAAAGCCGTGTCCAAAAAGCGTGTTGCATCCGGCGGGTATGAAGACTGTTCTGCTGAAAAGCTCACGCAAGTGGACATATCAAGCATGCTTCAGCCGACTTCGTCAAGCAGCGTTTCACTTGAAAGGACAGAGTACGGCCTAGTGAAAAGCTCCATCGAGCTTGTCACAAACAATAGACGGCCGTTTCGAGCGCAGGTAGCTCTTGGTGTTCGAGCAACCCAAGGCAGCGTCGAGCGGGCATTCTCGTTGCGAAAGTTTATTTTATCTGACCAGAGATCTCGCCTTTCCCCTAGCACACTTGAGGACGTGCTCCTTATGAGGTCATATTCAGTGCCGTAAGGTGTGTCTGAAGAAGTGCTTGAATTTTGGTGTGCAGTTGTGACACTCGAGGACGTTCAGCTTCTGAGGTAATGTTCAGTGTCACAAGATGTGTCTGAAGAAGTGCTTCAGTTTTTGTGTGCATTTGTGAGTGCTCTTTATCCACTCAAATTTTTAGCAAAAATCAATAAACATCGCTTTTTGTTTTTCTTTTTAATTTTTGTTCTCATTTTTTTGCGCAAACGCGAACCGTTATGAACCGTTACGAACCGTTATATTTTTCGTTCCGGAACGAAAACGAAACGGAACTGTTCTCTATGGAACGAAACAAAAAACGAAACGAAAAACATTTCGTTCCGACACCCTGGCTGGGGGCCGCATATTACTGCCCCGCGAGCCGCAGATTGCCGACCCCTGCTCTAGAGAGAGTGAGAAACTTTTATTCTGTGGATCCTTGCGGGAGGCCCAGCAGCCGAAGCGTCGGAGTCTCAGCGGTGTGCCTCAGCCGGTGCAAAGCTCCCTCACCTCAGCGACCCGTGTGAGAACAGCCAACCTGCCCTTGGCTCCGCACGCCCCTATCGGAGTTTCTACCGGGATGCCTCCTCGTACTTGCTACTGAGACAGCAGCAAGTGCGTGAATTGCTATATTTTGCCGTGAAATTTATGAGGAGGCTTTCTTGTTGTTGCAGGTGGGACTGATTGGGGGAAAACGAAAACGTGGCGCATGTGCGTTTCCTAGGCTACCGCCAAAGCGATGTTTGTGAATGCACGTGAAATGACAAATCTTGATCATTACCAAAAGAATATTTAAAGTAGTTCAAGGGTTGTAGTTTGACTTGAGGCGAACAACACGCTGCGATCTGTTTTTGACAAACGGGGTTAACAATTGCTTCGCAAACTTTGTGTTGAACTCTATGCGCTCGTCGGAACTTCGGCACAAGTGGTGCAATCATTTTATTTAAGGCGTCGCAATTGATGATATGATGCGTCGCACTGTACATTCGCATTGTACATAGTATATATGTGCACTTGTCTGGCATTTTTCATAGTTCATACACTAGCTGAAAGCATAACCTGCCAGGGCACCATTCGACATGATTTGAATATAACTGCTGCCTCCGAACATCTGGCAAGATTAAAGGATGCTTTAATTTTTAGACCTAAGTTTCTTAGTGCCCTAGGGCAACGTTAATATGACAAAATCCATGGCAGATTTTAGCAATACGGTCCGCAATGACAGAATAGCAATACAAAAAAAAAAAAAAACATTTGCCAAGTGCTGCTTTGCTTGCCTTGGTGAAGGCCTTCGAGGAACCGTCGAGCATCCGCCTCCCGGTTCCCAGTCTGCTGCTCGCCCGTCTACCCCTCCTGCTGCTTGGCAATATCCGGCCGTAGTGGCCCCGGTAAGCTCGCTTACCGTGATCACAAAATCTGCCAGGGTACCCAACAACAGGCTTTGTACGTAGCTGCTGCCACCGAACAGCTGGCAAGACTGAATGTTGTTATTTCAGCTCCACCGCTGCCCAAAAAGCCGCCAATTTAAGCCAGATCGCTTAAACTGGTCCTACGCAACAACTTTCCTATTTAAAGTATATTACGAAAATGAGCGTACAACGCGCTACAACGCAAAATTCACCGAACCGCCGTTGGCGCCCATGCGCCGCGGAGCAAACGCCCAAGCCAGCAAATCGGCCAGCTACGAGACGGCGCTGCGCACGCAAGATGGCGGCGCCCTCGTTGGAATGGTCTATACTTCACCAAAAGAAGTTGGTACCAGTTCGCATTGAGAATAGTACAGTGGAATCTCGATGATACGAATATCTCGCGGGACCGCGAAAAATATTCCTATCATCCTGAATTCGTATGAACCAACAGACCAAAAAATTAAGCACACAAAAAAAAGTTTATTTATTTCTTTGCTTACTTTCGCGTGAATAAATACGTGATGTTTTTCTGCCTTTTTTTAGCTTCTATGTCGCCGAGCAGTCCTTTCTGGAGCGCGTAAAACTTGGCGCACGTCTCCTCACTCACGGTGCCCAAGCTCACTTCACGCCGCAACACGTCAAAGGCATGCAGGGTTTCGCTTAGAGAACTGCACGGGCCTGGTTTTAAGGCCCGAGCCCGGCCCGAGCCCACTTTGTGAAGCCCGAGCCCGACCCGGCCCGTAACACCGAGCCCGGCCCGGGCCCGGGCATTCATAAGGGAGCCTAGCCTGGGCCCGTCGTCTAAAGCCGGGCCCGGCCCGGGTCCGGTCATTTATTTTTGAGCCTAGGGAGGGCCCGCGTGTGTGTGGCCAGGCCCGGTCTTAGACGCTGAAGAAAATTTGTTTATTATATTTGGTCCATCGTATAGCGGGAAATCAGACGGAGCATCTAGTCTGTACAAGCACGTCCTCAATTGAAACGCAAAAAATAACCTAGGGTTTAAAAGTGCACGTAGTTTAGCTCGCACCGTCTGCAGTTCCCGCCACATCGGCGTAATAATAGGTCGTGTTCTTACACGAGAGACACCATCATCTTTGATCACCAGACTCTTGGCAACTTCGCGTGGTTGTCTCGGTCCCAAGTTGGTATTGCTGAAATTTCTTGTTCCCCGTTTGAATCCACGAGTTGTGCGTGCGTTGAAATATTTTCCCTGCAGTGGTTGTTAAGCGGTGGCGCTTCTCTAGCACGCGAGTTTGATTTCCAGCCACGGCAGCCGCATTTAGATCGGTTCGACATATAAAACACACGTACATAGACATAGGTGCACAGCTCGAGGGTGTCTTAATTAATTCCTTCCCCGCTAGGGCCACTGTCCACGCTATGCGCATCCTCGAAAACAATTAGCGAGAACATTGGCCCGTTTAGACTGTCGTGTGGTGTCGGAGGAAGTGCTGCTGGGACCTTGGCCAGACGCGAAGCGTTCCCACAAGGCATTTAAAGCTGTGCTGACATTTCTGCGCAGCAGCGGCCTTTCGTGTCAGTACTCCTTTAACATATGCACAGTATCGGTATAGGCATCTTCTATACATAGCCATTTATTTATTTCTCCGCCATATTCGCCTCTCTCGTCCTATATCCACGCTCTTTCCTCCCCTTTCCCTTCCCACACACAGAATAGCTGGCCAGATATACTACCATCATGCCGACCTTTCTGTGTTTTTTTTTTCATTTCAATAAAATTCCTCTCTCTCTCTTGATGCAGTACATGAAATGTTATTAAAATTACAGTATGTGACTATCAGACCTAGCAAAACACGTTTTTAAAACAATGTGTACAACTAACATCAAGAAGCGCGTAAAAGTAAACTCAGAATATTCATTTTTATGCTCTTTTCTGCACTTGACGTCGGAACTATTAACGGCCGGGCCTATGAATTCAAGCCCGAGCCCGGGCCCATGGCGTCGAGCCTGGCCCGGGCCCGCGGCACTGAGCCCGGGCCCGGCCCGGGCCCGCCGATAATCGACTTCGGGCGGCCCGGCCCGGGCTTTCGGGCCGGCCCGGGCCCGTGCAGTGCTCTAGAACTTTCGCTCGTCGACGGTGCTTTTTCACTTCCGCAGCAGTCCTTGCCGTCACTGTCCGACTGCTGCTCCGGCTCCTTCATCTCGTCGACGATGTCTTCCATCGTCCGGGTACCGGAAGTGGCAAGGTCGTCGTCGACGGTGATGAAATCGTGCGACGAGCATTCCACGCCGAGCTGGTCCCACTCTTCAATAGCCCATGGCTCTTCAGGCTCTGGAGACGCTGTCATTGCGGGGCTGAAAAAGCCACACTTGCGGAAGCAGTTAGAGATCGTGTCCGCAGTAACCCGGTCCCACGACATGGCAAGGAAGTGCACAGAGTCCAGCAGACTGATCTGGAAGTCTTCGTCCTTGCGATTAATTTTCGCCAGCAACCGTCGCACCAGCATGCTTTGAAGTGATGTTTTATGTTTTTTTATAATGCCGGCATCAAGTGGTTGCAGGCGCGGCTGGTGGTGTTGGCCGGTAAAAATACCACTTTCAAATGAGGCAGAACTACCTCTTTCGGGTGAGCAAAGCACTGGTCGATGAACAGCAAAACCTTTCTATTTTTACTCGCCATCTTGCGATCCAACTGCGTGAGAAATTCCCTGAAGAATTCGCCGGTCATCCACGCCTTTTTGTTCGCCTTGTACTACGCAAGGCAAACTATCCGCGTTTTTAAAGCACCTCGGCTTTTGCGACCTCTCGATGACTGTTAGCTTCAGCTTCTCCGACCCGTCGGCGTTACAGCAGAAGAGCACAGTTACTCTCTGCTTGCTGTTTTGTCCACCTTGACAAGCTACGCCTTTAAGCACAAGCTTTTGTTGGGTTGCAAATTAAAAAAAGCCCCGCCTCATCTGCGTTAAATACGTCCCGTGCTTCGTACTCCGATAGAAGCGCCGGCAGCTAGTGTCGGCCATCCAGTCGCTCACCACCGAGTCGTCCACCTTCTTTCCTTCGCCACACACGGTTTTGTACACAAGACCGTGCCGCTGCTTGAAACGGTGAACCCACCCGCCGGAGGCCTGAAAGTTCTCAATTCCAAGCGAAAGGGCGACGTTGTCGGTTTTCTCCCGGGGCACTTTTCCGTCGATGTTTACTCCAGCCGCAGTTATTTCCTTGAACCACGTCAGGAGGATGTCTTCGAGCTTGACATGGGCTGTTTTGGCCTGCTTGACGTTCACGCTGAAGTGCTGCACGTTTTTCAAAATCGTGTCCCGTTGCCCAACAATGGTGCACAACATCGACGGCGGCAGGCCGAGCTCTTTTGCCAAGTCGCTGCGCTTCCTTTTCTGTTCACTGTCGACTCTATTCAAAATTTCCAGCTTACCGTTGCCAGATGGAGTGGGGGGTTACAAAGAGGTGCTCGCCCCAGAACTAACAAACTCATCCATTCATTAAGGAAAATTACTTTCCTTTTGCGCGACATAGCTGACAGCCTGGTTGATTTCGTTGGGAGAAGTCCGTTCGCAGAGAAAACCTCGAACACGTGTCTCAGCAACAAAACATCCACCGGTCCGTGAGCATAGGCTCCGGAACGATCGCAGGAGGGTGCTGCACTCTCCCCTCCGCTAGGGAGCCTACATGCCGGCGGCATGTAGGCTCCCAACCCTCCGCTAATTTAGGGACCTTACCCTCCGCGGGAGTATGCGGGGGCTGCCGCCGCTTTGGCACGTGCTTTTCTCGCTGCACGCGTGCTGCATTTCTCGCTCCGCAATGACGTCCAGGTAAAACTTTCTTTCGACTTATGAAAGCATGCATGTTAGCAAGTGTCCAGCAAGTACGGTTTACACGTAGAGTAGCTACTGGGTCCATTTTGGCCGGCCCTTGTCTTGTCGTCTGCTACGCGCCGCTCTAATGGCCGAGAGCCCAGGCGGTCTCACGATCATACGTGCTCTTGGGTGGTCGTCGGCGGCCGTCTTTTTGTCGTCCAGGCGACAGCTGTACAACTTGGCAGAGCGCATTTTTCTCTTGTTTGCTACTTTCTTCACGTGTTTTCCCACTTTGAACATCCGGATTTTATAGACGGCAGAAACATTGAGGCTTACAAGAAACATGACTACACGTCATTGATTCCCGTTAATGTATTGTTAGCTAATCCTTGAAATTATCAGCCGACTCATATGGAAGACGCATTAAAAAAGCACATGCTATTAAAGCGGTGCTCTGACAACACCGCATTTCTATTTTGCTTGTTTTTGAAGGAATTTTGTTCGCAACGTTCGTCCCACAGATTGACCCGCTGAGAGTGAGGGTGATACTGCGGCGGGAACAGAACATCTTGTCAGGATTCGGGCCAGGAGCTGGGGATTCAGTATAATTTTAGACTAGTTCGCATTTTGAAAGACGGGAAATGTAAACTGAAAGTGGAGAAGTACAAAAAAAATGCGCCACCTACTTGACCTTTCGCACCGCAGTTATCCATGCTTGCCGTCTTTCCTTTTGGTAAGCTTTTCTAGGAGGTCTGTAGAATCACACCGGTGGATTCTTATCCTTCGTCTTCTTGCTACTGTTGTGGCCGCCGACCACGCAACAATATTGTGGGCGACCCTTGGCTGGTTTCACCACCTCAGACATCGCGAAACGACTGCGTTTGGTGAACGGCTTTTCAGCGCTCTAAGCAGACGCCCGCCGGCCCGCTCCTCCGCGTCTGGCAAGTGCACATGCAGCTCGGGGTGCACGCTGTCGCACTTCCGGACCCAATTCTGTCCTTCCGCACCGCCTGAGGCATCCAGCCCCCCTATTCACGAATGCGCACAAAGCGACCGCCGGCCGCACGAGCCAGCGGCGGGAATTACCCCGACTCCCTCGAAGCGAAAAGGACGCCGCTTCGCGATGGAATCAGTGCTGCCCTCGCCCGAGCGGGTCCCCGCATTCCGGAGGTCTCGGCCCCACACCCAAGCAAGACCCGAGCCGCCGAGCGCGCTCACACCACAACAGCCCGCCCCTTCCCGGAGAAAGAGTGACAAAGAGGGGAGAAAGAGGGAGGGCGGCCCGTACCACCCCGTACGGCGCCGTCGCTTGCTCACCGAGCCGGCCGAGCCTCGCTCGGAAGTCGGCTCCTTGCCGGGTCGTTCGTATCATCCGCCGAGCTACGCAGGTCCGTTCGTAACAGCCGAAATTTTTCCCATTGAAATAAATGCAATTTCGCCAGGACTACTCAGAAATTCGTGCCATCCCGAAATTCGTATCACCCAGAATCGTATAATCGAGATTCCACTGTATGTGCATTCATTGGACATCTTTTCCAAGTACATACCATAGCTGATAGTGTAGTTGAGATGAAACGATGTTAAGAGAATCTGCCAGGATATTCCATGACATGCTTTACACATAAATGCTGCCACCGAACAGCAGGAAAGGTTGAAGGTAAAAATTAAAAAAGTATAAAGGTAAAAAGGAAAAAATTGTCCTACACTGTATCAAAATATTTGTGCAGCATGTACTGTGGCCAAGGCCACGGAGCAAGAATTATTCAGGAGGCGCAACTGGGCTTGCGCTGGCGGCGGAATAAAGTCACGGCGCCAGGCACGGCACCGACGCGCCCTCTGTCGCGAGGCGCCAAAGGGAAAAGGCTCGCCGGTTCAAGGTCAATCAGTGCATAGCCGGCTGCCGCCGTGGGCAGACGACGCCGACGAATCCCTCGCGCGACTAGACTTTCATTGGAGTCGGTTTGCGGCGGATGAAATCATCGCGTTTCAAACATTTTGCGTAGGACGAAGGGGCTTTGATTTTTTTAGAACACGAACCTACAATAAAAAAACGTGGTTGAGAATCTAGGTATGATTAGTTCCAGTGAATGATGGTTCTTATCTTCAATGCCATTAGTTCATATTTAGACTGCCCTAACTTCGCCGCCCTGCCAGTGAAACATGAAAAGCGCGCGCAAATCTGAGAAGCCGCCCGCGAGAGGCGAGAGCGGCGGGAGTGAACCACTCGTGGCGGGAAGGCGGCGTAGGCAGACGTCGTATGCTCCGGGATTCCTTTCAGTTCTTCTTTTCAAGCGCGGTACGGCTTGTAACTAGGGCAGTATTTATTAATAACTGCTGCTAAAATGTCCAGCACTTCTATTTATCCATTTTACAGGCAGAAATCTGGAAATTTTCACAATATTTTCGATGATAGTACGATTTTTGTAGTCGCGCCCGTAGAAGAACATGTAAACTATGGCAACGCGCTTGACGCGCCACCTGTTGTGCTGCTCCGCAAGCTGCATTTCCTCCTCTCCAGACAGTGACATTAACGCGCCGCCCACCCGCGCTGTCCCAGCCCAGCGGATTCCCCTCCTGAAATACTTCTTTCTCCGTGGCCAAGGCATTCAATTGCACGTTTGAGTGACAAACTACTGACAGTCAATTTTGAATTGAAGGGGATAAGCCTACATGCATGCACGCACAATAAAATTGAAGAAAATGAACAGAGTGCAAAATAGCTGGACTCCAGTAACTATCGCGTTGTATCATGCATTTGCGCGAATGTCCTTAAAATAACTTAGTGAAATGTCCGAAATTTGCTTCTCCAAACGCAGCTGCAAGGATCCCCCCCGAGCATAAACAATTCCGCAGTTCTCATTCTTTTTTTCTCTCTGAACTGTGACTTCCACCAGCCATGCGTCGCAAACCAGAAAGGAAAAATTCCACAGGAAAGTGCGCCTGTTGGCAGAATGTGCTCAGAGGAAGGGAGCGGTGCGTACATGTATACACAATCGGGAAGCGGTGTGGCATTAAATATCAACCCCAACCCCCCCCCCCCCTAAAAAAAAAAACACTGCTTTCAGGCAAAGCCGGCCCCTTTCCCCCCCTGTAAACATGCGAATGATCTGACAGCGGTGCGTAGGCAGACGAGAGTTGAGTTTAGCCAATTCACATTTCTAAGACACCTTAATTAAACAGCAAGGATGCGAAACGAAGAAGCAATTTTCTCTACTGTCTTGTTTCACGCCTCACCGACATTACTGCATGTGCTGTTGTGTAATAATAGGAAAAAGGGCTACATCACTACACGTTAGCGTATTGCGCAGGCGAGTTTAGCAGTTAAAACCTTCCACTCCACAGAACACTACCATACCTGCACAGTTTCGGTCAGCGATGAGGCGACGGCACCTCTGAGAGGCAGCGCCATCTAGAATGCCTGGTGTCTTTCATTGCAATTTTGTGCAGTCCTCCACTCCCGTACGTCACACTTCTCCTTCTAGCCACCATACCAGCACCATGATAGCGCATTGGTCTGCTACACCACATAGACCCGGGGTCAAATTCCACTGGATCACAATTTTTTTTTTGTAATCAGTGGCAGCCATTGTCTTGACCGGACAGCAACAGCAGTTCTTAGTAAATATGAAAAGAAAATCACGATCGTCATCTGAAATCTAGACTCGCTGCGCCAGACCCATGACCACGCACGGTCCATGCACGTCCTCATGGGAAATTGAACGAAACGGGCATACCCAATTCCCGTGAGCACACGTGCACTTGAGCCATGCATCGTGCGATGTCTGCAAAGCATTTAATTAGTATCCGTTCAAACAACGACCTAGCAATGCCAACTTAGTGCAAAAAAAATGGCTAATTTGATTTAAAAAAAAACACATTTCGAGCGTTATTTTATGGTTGGCTCAGCTAATTGCCGTTTGTCTGTTTTCTCCAGGCCAGTGCTAACCCACCGGACCAGTGGTGACTAGGGGAGGGGGCATTTCAGTAGCCAGCGAGATCGAAGCCACCCCAAATTCAATACGCCTCCCCCAGGACGGGTGCCCTAACAGCAGCACCTGGGCTCATAACAATAAAGTTTATTCATCATTATCCTTTCCGTCAGTTCTGGGCCACTAACCGCAGAAAGCCATCCCTCCCCCTCCTCCTTTCTCCATCAGCAGTAAACGCGAGAGACCACAATGCGTGCTGTCTGCTACGGTTCCTCCGTTTTGCTGCTCGTGCTAGCCCCGCCCAAGAAGAGAGATGAAAAAAAA
The DNA here is from genome assembly GCF_048455015.1 of Haemaphysalis longicornis. Classification (NCBI taxonomy): domain Eukaryota; kingdom Metazoa; phylum Arthropoda; class Arachnida; order Ixodida; family Ixodidae; genus Haemaphysalis; species Haemaphysalis longicornis. The sequence continues at coordinate 351,326,678 of NW_027526203.1, read as the reverse complement.
AAATTGGCGCAGCTTGCACTAGTGGAGAAACAGCAGAGCTGGCGGCCCCTCTCCCTTCATCGGAGACCCGGCTGTTGCACCTCACATGGATTTCCGAACTTGGAGCCAAAAGTTGTCCGTGATTGGCAGACCCAGATCGTTTTGTTCGCAACCTTTCACATCTCTCCTAAAGCGGACCACATTAGCACGTGCTTCAGGCGCGAATGCACATGAACTGGTGAGGAGAACAGCACGCGAGAGATTACGCCACGAACACTGGGCAACGTGTACATTTGACCGACTGTGGAGTAAAGTGCACTTCATCGACATCGCCTGCCTCTGAGCTTTTCCTTGGCACCTTCTGGTAATTTGATTGGACCTGCAGCGGCGTTCACGTGGTGGATTGCGGCTCTGGTGCCCGTGTTCTGGCTGAATAGCAGCCGCAAACACCCCAAGCTTCGACAACTTGTATGCATAGCAACCTACCTAGCACACTTCATACCCAACATGGCCGACTTGATCACGGTGTTGACCTCAATGCTGAGCTCCAAGCAGGACTTCATCTGAAACCTACCTCAGCAGAAAGCTTTCAACACTTCGAAAAAGCTCCTAAATTCTCCTCCTGTTCTAGCACTGTATGACCCGAAGAAGCCCACAATGGTTCGGCGTCACACTTCATCAGAAGCAGCATGATGACACTTGGAAGTTCGTAGCCTACGTGCCACGCACCATGACGGACACAGAAGAGAGGTGCGCCTATATAGAGAAGGAAGTGTTGGCACTTGTCTGGGCATGTGAGAAATTCAGAGATTACCTTCTCGGTATGTCCTTCGAGCTCCAGACGGACCACAAGCCGCTAGTTGAATTAATGGGCAGCAAAAAGCTCTAGGAACTGACACCCATACTACAACGGCTTCGCATGCGACTTATGCGGTACCACTACAATGTGGTATACATCCCTAAGAAAGACCCGATTCCAGCCAACTCCCTTTCTCGCTCGCCCATCAAAGGAACACACGAAGATGACTTATCCGCTGAAGTTGAGGCTTATGTGAGCTTTGTTATGTCAAAGACACCGGCTACACCCGCAAGCCTCAAGGCAATCATCAAGGAACAGCAATAGGACAGCATCTACCTGCAACTTGCTAAGTTCAGCACAAATGGTTGGCACATTCCTACTGAGATCTAAGAGAGGCACTCAAATCGTTCTGGAAGGACTGCACATGATAGCAGTTAAAGACGAGGTGCTCATGTTTGGGAACAGAATAGTTGGGCCCGAAGCCCTACGCCAAGCAATTCTGTACGACCTGCACACAGGTCACCTCAGCATAACCAAAACGAAAACGCGATCCGAAGAATCAGTTTGGTGGTCAGGCATAGGAGACAACTTACAGCAGCTTATCAGCAACTGTGTGCAATGTCTGCAACACCAACAGAAAGCTCCCCATGATGCCAACAGAGCTTCCAAGCTGACCATGGGAGAGAGTAGCAATGGAACTTTTCTACTGCAACAACCGCTGATGGCTAATAATAACAGACTACTACTCCAGATACCCAGAGATCGTGTGCTTCGAATCCCTGTCATCTGACACTGTAATCGCACATTGCAAGTCAGTGTTCGCAAAACATGGAATTTCTGAGACCGTTACCTCCGACAACAGGCCTCAGTTCGCGCGCACAAACTCGTCAGCTTTTGCAGAATTTGCTCGCCAGTGCAATTTCCACCACATCACTTCAAGCCCACAGTACTTACAGAGCAAAGGACTGGCAGAAGTGGCCGTGAAGGTTATCAAGGCGTCCATGAAAAAAACTAAACGACCCGTACGAAACGCTTCTCGCCTACCGCTCAACGCCGCTCCAAAACAGCTACAGGAGTTACTTACGGGACAACGCCATAGGAGTCAAGTTTCTATGGCAGGCAACTCCCTGCTATTTTGACCAACCAGGATGTCTGGATCATAGACCCAACGCCCCGGCAAAATATCGAAAGAAGCTGGAACACCGCGGTCGTATTGGGTTACCACCACTGTGGGGGAGCTAAGGCGAAACCGAACGCACCTGACCCAAATGCTGCCCGCGAAGACATCCGGTCCGGGCGTCTTCTGGTCTGGACACCGCAGCTGACGAACACAATGCACAACTTATCCAGCCACGTGCAGCAGAGCCAGGGTGCCCGAGCACTTCCCACGTGCAGTGGGCGCTGCATGAAGTCAGCGCAACGCTTTACCTCCAGCTTCTAATATCGGCAATAACTAATATCGGCAAGCACAACGCCTCCAAAGACAGCAGACGTGTAGTAGCACGAAGCCTGCCACTGGAGAGAGGGTGTGCCAACAGGGATGAGCGTGCGTGCCTGACAAACACTCACTTTGGGTCTCGACTTCGCTGCGTGTGGATGTCTCTTTCCTGCGCTCGGCCAGCCATGCTGGCCGCCAGTGTATACTATACCTGAAGAACATAACAGAAGCGTGGGAAGAGGTGCAGTTGTGTCTGCTGATTACCATTCTCATGGGTCTTTTCCCACTGTGTCCTTCGCTCCATTACTATGACCAATCACCCTCGGTCAATCACCCCTGTTAGCCCTACGTATACACTATAAGTGTAAACATGCTTTGCTGCATGTGTAATTAACATTTTAAAATCACTCCTGTAGGCCTTGGAACATGTCTGTAACACAGGTTTGCAAGTCCAAGGCTGCAGCACGTTCACTGGACCCCCTCTAGTTGGCTAGAGCCAAGGATCAGCCGTGGAGTAAGGGACACTGTTTTGACTCGCATTTCTTAGGCCACAGGTTTGAATGTCAGACCCAAATTCACCCAGTTTTTGTTTTCTTTTCTTTTATTCTCTTGGTGCCAATGGCCATTTTTAGATTCAATGCTTTGTAATAGCCGAAACCGATTTTGTGCAATGGGGCATTTATTCATTTTGTGTTAAAACAGCCCCTATGGTCAGGAAGACAGCGGACATTATTGTGCTCAGCAGCACAATGCCTTAGCGCTGAGCCATTGTGGTGGGTACGTAGCATTGGAGAACTATTCGGCCCACATCCTTGATTCTGCCTTCATTCTGGGGTGGCACAGAGCTACAACATATGGTGACTTCATTGCTAATTGTATCACTGCTTTAGTACAAAAACTTTTTCTGGGAAATTAAGAGAAAACAAACCTTCCAAAATAATAAATGTAGGCACATAATAAAACTTGCCAAAAGACCACTGTGAAACAGAACAGTGGTGTAAATGCATGGGTGCAACAAATGAAGATCCCAAACCGCACTTGACACAAAAATAATGAGACAGCAGACAAAATACACTGCTTTATATTTTTGTATAACACACAACAGCCAACAAGCAGTTACTAAGACAAGCAAGTAAAAGCAAAATGTTATATAAAACAAGGCAGAGTTAGCGACTTTTTGAAATGTATCAACACAAAGTGATTGTTAGCACGTTTCTTCTAACTGCCACAAGTGAGATACATGCAACTCCATTTTAAGCCAAGCAATTCCAAAATGAAGTTCTTTGCTAATGCTATAAGATGTTTGTAAAACTGCAATGCATTGTCAAAGGTAAAAAGGTGAAATTTCAAGGCTACCGTAAGTAATTGGTAAGAACACAGAACGTGATGGCAGGTGACGAGTGCTTTCATATACAAGAAAAGCCATGCGCACACGCAGTACATATAGTATTAATATACATATATTCCACATAGGCTAGGACACGGAGCAAGGATATATATAGGAGGCGAAATGGGCCGTTGCGGCAGGCGTGGGCGAGCGAACAGATTATGTCACAATGAAAACCAAGGCGGACTACAAAGCTTTGTACCTGCAACGGAGAAGGGAAGGGTAGCGGCACCACATGGACGAAATTATCGCGGCCACAATTCATTCCGGGACAGCGCAGCACAACGCCGATCGCAGCAGCCGCACATTTTCTTCCATGACAGATGCTGCTAGCTTAACCTCGGCCAAGCGCTTGTGACCTTTTGTGGCCGCTCTAGGAAGCAACGTTTCCTCTCCTGTCTTGTTCTTGCTCTGTCCTGCTCCCACTTACTCTGAGGAGTATTATATGGACCTTCAACCACTCCTACCCTGCATATATAGCTATGGAACTTTACGCTATAAACCAGAATTTGGGTGTGGTAGAGAGCTAGGCAAAGTTTTCAGTCCCACTGTTTGCTTTTGAGAAAGGAGATTGCCCTGTGCACTTCACCATGACGATAATGCAGAGAATTGCAATCCGGATGCCATGACAGCGCGCATACATAAGTATGGGCAAACATTTTCTTATAACTCAGAATAGATTACTTTGATAAAAACCTGCAGATTAGGCCTCAATTAAAAAAAAAAGCAGTACAGCATATCCAAAATATACACGGACCCTTCATCTTTCTGCACCGATGAGCTGCACTGCCACTGTAACACGGTATAACACTACATACAAACATGATTTACACCAGTTTGGCATGCCTAATGCCAGAGACCAAGAACTGTTGGGAAACAGACCCCACTTGTGCATCACACCATAAAAATCATGGCACACAAACTTTTTTGTGCGTTCATATACACATATTTGAAGTACTACATCTACGACTCCATCACCACAACAAAAGTTTAACAAACCTGAGTGTACTTCCTTCCAAACTTTACAATCAAGCAAAATCAACGTTATCGTTCTGTGCTTATTTAATGTTTGAAAGCAGCAAACAAGCTCAAGAAGTATTTGTGTTTGGTGCATGTCCCTTCCTTCCCTTTTTCCCATAAAAAGCAGCTTTTGAGATATTTACACTTTCCAGGTGTGCAATCTTTTTAAATGAATTATGAAATGCAGCAAACGGGCAGGCACCTGGAAGTTGTAGGCTCTCGCCAGTGTGCAGTGCAGCAGCCTTCTGGCCTGCTTTCTCATGTTACGTACAACTGGTGTAAGACGTATACACACAGGAAGGGCAAAGTTGCACGTAACAGAATATCTCTCTTGCACATACCATATTTGCACGATACTAATGCACCCCTGACTGTGAGACACAGGCAATTTCACTCATGAGAACTCAAAAAGTACTTTCACGCCGATTCTACCATGCAGATGTAAAAGACATGACACCTATTGGACGCATGCAACTGTGGCAGAGAAAACCCCTTGTGCTTTTAGCTCGCTTATCAAGTTGCAGCTGGCCTAAAAACTACAGTAAGGAAGTTGAAGGGATCTCCTAATTGAAGCCCCCTGACCTTCATAATTCGGGGTGTTACAGGACATTGGCTCCTCCTTCACTCCTTCACAAATGCCACCTGTGAGTCTTCAAAATGTCCATACTTGGGGCCATTGAATACTTTCGCTGATGCCTTGCATAAAAATGTGGCGCTCCCTTGTTTACACCAATCATACATGCGTCTCTGGGACACACAACTGAGCGTGATGCCATTTAGTTCGCCTAGATCTTGGCAAACAAAATAACATCATGCTTTAATTGCGCTTCACAGTAGAACCTCTTCGGACTGAAACGAGGTGCTAATAGAATCAGTAGCAGCCAGCAACCTGTGCATGCAACAGCTGGCTAAGGATGAAGTACAGCGTAATTTACCGACGTGATGTTGACAGAATGTTTTGGATCGCATTAAACTCGATTTTGAAAAAAGTTGGTGTTTATGGCGATTCTGCTGGCTGCTTTGCGGTCAAATTCCCTTTTGAGCCCGATTCTAACGCACACACAAATTTGCAGGCTACTTTCAGCGAGAAAAGGTGCGCAATTAGAATAGTGCAAGTACACTACACTTGCAATCGCTGTGCATCTCTTATCCCATTTCGTGACCAAGAATGCAGCATTTATATTCTTGTCATCAATCAAGAGGAGATAAATACATGAGGAATATGGTACATGACAGAGTGAAGCCCCAAATGACATTGACAGCACATTATAAATGACATGTGGTTCAAACCATTTCACCGTGCACTGATATTTTTTTTCTGTTCAGTTGAAGCTCAGGTTCGGCATTTTAAAGGGGTGCAGACACAAAAATTTTGCATCTTGTTTTTTTTTTTGTTGCGATAAGTAGCTAGTGACCTACTTTCACCAGTAGAAACCATTTGCTTCAGCGTGCAGCGGTTGTTTAATTAGAGGCATTTTCAATCCGGCCAGTCGCAGTTTACGTTTCAGCGGGTGCCGCGAAACGATGGATTTTGTGTGAACAAAGCTGCCGTAGCCCGTAGCACTGTATCCACGTCACTGGCAGTTTCTGCGAATGCCCCCACGTACTTATCTCGTGAGCCGCTTAATTAAAAAGCGACCGTGGACGTGACGCAGGTGCTGCGAGTGCAAATGCTGCCGCGACTAGAGAACGATGCGTGACCAGCGCGATGCTCGAGACAGTGGGTGAAGACGCGCGCTGGGAGCAGCCGGCCAGTCTGCCTACAGGTCCGCCTACAGATGTGTTTGGCTTAGCACTGCTGCGGATATTGGAGCGCCGCTCTCGTAAGCGGTGCAGATGACAATTTTTAATGCTACCCGCCATCGCACCATTAACTCCTTTCTCATATAAGCTGCCATGGTTGGGACTTAGTCCAATTTCGTGCAGCGGTAACAAGCTATCACTCAAGCTACCTGCGCCGGCCTGCACCACTTCACGGCCGTGGCCGCCGTCTGCACAGCAACCGTGCGGCTCGCTCAGTGGGCTTTTCGTGTCTCCGGCGCGCTTTCGTGTCCAATGTAAATAAAAAGTAATAAAAATAGAGTGCCTGGAATCGCTGCAGAACTTTGGTCGTGGCCAGCTGCCCGATGAGGCGACGAAATCACGGCGCCTCCGCCGCCAACGATCAGGTCGTTCGTTCTCAAGAGCAGAGGCTCCGCCCTCTGATTGGAGCTGTGAGCCGGCGGAAAATGCCGGCAGTGCGGAAACGGCAAACACAAACTTGTGACGTGTTTGGATGTTGTTTACTTACAAAATATCCAGGGTATGTCGATTGCGCGAGGTCCTCTGCTGGCTGCTCGGTTGCGTTTCGCACACTTTAAAATTGATTTTAAATATGTTCTAGGCTGCATTCACCACTGATATTTTGCAGATGATGTATGTGTGTTCACACCAATCTATTTCCGAAATTATCACCTTCAAAATTTTGTTTCCGTACCCCTTAAACAAAATTATAGTTTGGGTTTAAGTTCAGTTCTGACAAAAAATATCGGTTCGGGTCTGGCTCGAGTTCAGTTCAACATTGTGCTTTAATGCCGAAAATCTCCCGCATTTGCCGCATCTGTGCTCCTCTCGCTACTTATAAATGTAAACAAAAGTTTCCAGTTATCGTAATGCCATCTTATGTGATTTGTTTCTACTCAAGGTGAATGCACGCAACCGAAATATGTACTAGGTTTACAAATTATGCACGCAACTGAAATATGCAGGTACTAGGTTTACAAATTGTCATGTAAATGCTGGCACCTCCAACAAGGCTTAAAGGGATGCTGAAGTGATTTGTAAACATTGCGGGATTACTAGCGCGAATTGTAGTCCGGTATCCATAAGCCATGTTTCGACCATTCTGAGCGCGTATACGCGAATTTATTTAGTAGAAAAATCAATTTGGAAATTATGTCCTCCTCACTGCATCCTCGTCCATTATCTGTGGTGTTTTCGTGTGACGTCGGGAGGAGATGATTTGGCTTGACTGAGCTACTGCACGGCTCGCCCACCTTCCGGCAGAGTCAGTCGGCCCAGCGTTTAGTCCGCCGGCCGCCGACGGGTGGTCGCAATTCGTTCGCTCAGTTGAAGTAAAGCCACGACAGGTTTGTGAATGGAAGAATGTGCCTTTCTTTACTTTGTTAGTTTGTACACTGTATCTAGCTCCAAGTCAAGGTCGCTCCACACAAGCGCACATGTGACACTTCGCTGACTGGTATGCTAGTAGGGAAATCTAAGGCCACTTGAAGGTGGGAGAAGAGCCAGCGAAGTCAATAGAGGTACTAAGGAAATAAAATCAACTGATACTTTAACCGTACAGCGTAAAACTAGGGAGCACGAAGCACTTTCTTGCGCTGGGAGAACAAGCATAGCGGTCAGCAGCACGACCACACATCTGCGAACGCTTTTCCGTCTAAGAAATGCGATCACTAGGCGTGAGATATTGTGGAAATTTGGGAGACGCTTACTGCACGAGCGCTATACAACAAATAGTCACCTAAGCTGCTTGAAATGCTAAAACTAAATAGAAGTGTTAGCTGGTTATACATTATATACCTTGTATGCTGGCAGCGCTGGCCCGTGGCCGAATGGTTTGGAGCACTAGGTGTGTTATTTTGGAAGTCACAAGTTCGAATCCCCGAGGGTACATTCTCTCTCTCTCTCTCCCTTTTTTTTTTTTGCAAGTTGACTTTTTCGTTTTCGGCCAATGTTTTCTATACTGAGTTCACAGTTTTTAGGCCGTAACGTTCACTGCTCCACGAACTAGTTCACAGTACGCGCGCAGGCTGACACTGACGCGCTAATGAGTTCTCGTTGGCATGCTGTTGCCATAAGCACTGACTGCTTGCGGGCAGTGGGCACAGGCCAGAATCAGCAGACCCTTGGCCTGGTGCGAACATGCTTTTCACGATACAGGCATGAGTGAGGCAAGCATTTGAGCGTCTGCGGGGACGCGGAGGGCGTTCGTCCACTGCATAAGCCTCGGCTAGTGATTGCTACGATTCCAAGCCGTCCTGGGAGGCTTATCTTAGGCATTTTACAGCCGACAACATGGCAGAAGCGCGATACGACGATTACTGAGATATCCAGAACGCCCATCCAACGATGCTGTCGGATGTAAAGCATGTTGTTTTACAGAACCGAAACCGAAACTTGTTTGAATGCTAACCTTGGACATATCAAGGTGCATCTCCTCCCGTCGTCACAGCCTTTAGTTGTTGTGGCCGTCGCAGACCGCACATAGTAGTTTTTCTTCTTTCGCGCTTTATAAAGTAATTACCGACTTATCAATTGGATAATCGATGAAAAGTGTGTTAATTTGAGCTAGTCTACGCAGTGCAAGCAAAACCGGGAGCTTGACAAATTCACTTCAGTGTCCCTTTAATTCCCTATCATTATAGTCATAAAGCAGCATAGTATATCCATTGCTGACAAAAGAAGGTTTTAGAACAAGTCTCACATTACATAAAGATGAAGAATTCATAGTTCTACACCTCCAGACAACAGAACAACAAACACAACCGGATGAGAAATACAAAAGCATGACGACAAGACCACAATGGTCATATCAATCATCAGCACCCAAAAGGGGTGTTTGGAGGACGTCATTTTACACACACCTTTGTAGACAAACAGCAACAACCACAATGGACCTCTTCGATTTGGCTACACCAGGTGAACAGGCTCAGGCAGTACAGGCCAAGGTGCAAAGACCAAACATCGCACCTTAATAAGACTGAGAACATATTAAGCAGCAGCATTCAGCACAATTTGTAAACAATGTAAAAGAGTATGTAAAGAAACACAACTAATGACTACAAGGTTAAATGCTAAAAGTTAGAGTTAAATGCCAGACAAGGTAAAAATAAATGCAAGAAATGACCAGCGAAAACTCGCCATGCAATGCACCGAATTATAGAATGCATTTAGTGGTGTGGCATCAGCACAGCTACCCAGCGCACTCCTGAAATCGCAAAGGGTGGCACACCGGTGCTTCTTGCTGGGTTGTGGCAACCACTACAAGTCCAGGACTCTCTCAGTGGGTGCACCGTGGGAGTGCCTGGCTCAGCTGTGTCCCATGCCAGCCCAGATGCGCAGGCTCCGGAGCACTCCGGTGAGGCTGGAGCACCAGCGCTCGCGCTCCTCCTTAGAGTCGGCAGACAGCAGGTGGTCGTGGCCGTCAATGCGCAGGACTAGCGTGTGCGGTCGTGCACAGACGTCCCGCGACACGAGCCGGGCATCGGGACTGGTGCACCGGCTCAGCTGCAGGCAGCCCACCGGTTCCTGCATCAGAGTGCCACAGTTGCACTTACCAAGAAAGGAGCTGGCTGTTTGATGCTAAACAAATGTACAGTCGTCAAAAGTGTTGACAACAACAGAGGTTGAGGTGCCACCCTATACATAGTGCAGCCACTTACCATAGCCACCCGCGCATCTTCTGTGGCTGATAATCAGTGCTACCAAGGCTGACCTGAACTCGGCTTCTCCAAATGCGCCCAAAATCACTGATCATCCCAGGCGCTATTGCAAGCTGCCGCTCTGTGCATAGGCTGGTGCCGCAATATTTGTTGTTAACTTTTTTGACTACTGTACACTTGTAGCAGAACCATGCCAGGTCACGTGATATCCGCTGGCATCTGCGACAGGACTGATGCAAAGCAAGCACTGAGAGCTAAGAATGGTCCTGAAACTGTTGTTCACACCGCGTTGTAAACTCGCCTCATGGCAGTAGAACGTTTGCAAGCTTGCATGGCTAGACAGTTGCCACTAGTTCCAAAAGGCAAGTGTGACTGTGTATTTTGGAGCATTTAGTTTTCCCAACTGAATTTTAAAAAGTTAATCTCTTAGGGCTTCCAGTTGAGTTTGCCCCGCACTGATCTGTGGGTCAGCCAGGAGAAAGAAGCACGTGAGGAGGCAGAACTTGCCTGTGCCGTTTTAACTGTAGAAGGTTGAAAGAGAGGCACAAAGAGAATGAGGGATGGCTGCGAAGGAAAGAGAGCATGCGTGTAAAAATGCAGAAAAGCACAACCAGTTTGCACTAGACAAAGTCTACGAGGACAGGAGTGGGCCAAAAGGCAAGCGACAAGGCAAGCAGAAGTAAAGCACGAAAGAGGGTGCATGAACAGGCCGAAAGAGCACAGAGGACACTGCAAGCAGAGCTGAAATTAGCTTGCCCAAAACTGGAGCCTCACAGCCTAGAAAGCAAAGCTCCTTCCACCCCAGATTACACATCCAGCAGCAAACATGAATGCCTTCCAGGTGTGAGAGAGCCTCCTCATCACACACTTTGACTTTCCGAAATAGGTGATCTTTAATGGCGAATTCCATTGGGCGAACAGGAGCAAGTGGAGCGAGCAGCCAGAGCAGCACACGGGAGTAACGGGGACGTGAGCTTTCGTTCCGCGAATGAAACATTCGCGCTGCTCCGGGAGCAGTGAAAAGCGGGGGAGGGTGAGATGTCAAGAGTCATGTGACCAAACGTTTCCCGCGCTCGCTTCCCGGAGCATTTCGCGCGCTCGTGATGTCCGCACGCAGTTATTCCTCGCCAGTTTTGCCAGATACGTGCCGGTGATTTTGTGTGCGCCTTCCGCATGGCGACGAATGAAGAAGCCGAGCGGATGTTCATGTTCATGATAAAGGGGTCACCATCGTGTCTCCCAAAAATTAGCTGCGAACGATAACAGCGTCCACCGTCTTTTCCAGATACGACTCTACCTTTGGTCGCTGCTCCGGCAGGGTGAACAGGTGCTCGAACATAAACTCATGCAATGTCAAATCGTCGCCGCCGTCGTCGCTGCTGCTGCTGCTGCTGTCCGATGATGAGCTTGCGCTTGAATCTGTGGTGCTTTCACCATCTAAAAGTAGCAGCAATTCCTTGTCCATACGGCCGCGCTTAGCTGCTGCCGTACGCACTGAGCGACTACCGTGGCTGCTGGATTCCGCCATTTTTCCTCCGCCACCCGGGGATAAAACCAGAAGTGACGCAAAAGAGGTCACGTGACTTCCTCGGCGTTCCCTGTTACTCCGCCGCTGGCGACGGAACACCGGGAACTGCTCTCGACTGCTCTTGGCGCCAAAAAAGTGCTCCTCATCGACCAATGAAACACAACGCCCCTGCTCCTGCCCGACCCCTGGAAGATGCCAGAACTCGCGAGAGCACTTTGGGTGCAGTTAGAAGTGCTCCTGTTCACCCAATGGAAAGCGCTATAAGTTAACACCACAAGTTATTTAGCCTTCATCATTCCTTTCACAACGCATCACTAACTACCATTAACCACCCCACAGCAAACTTTCTCCTGCGCTATAAAGGCAGTACAACAAGTCCTGCCTGCATGCGTTCTATAATTTTTTGGTCGCTGTTGAGGGATTTTCATGCTTTGACTGGTTTGCCTTCTCGTGCTTTATTCTGATCATGCAGAGAGCTGGTGGCCTATTTGAAACAAAGCCGAGTTGAAATAAGTCTTTACCATGTGAGTGCAAAGCCTGGGAGTAAGAAATGCAACTTGCCTTGGTGGTTTCGTCCTCAGGGTAGCGCCAGTACGACAGCTTGTTTTCAGCCAGCACACACCAACGTCTGTGCCATGCTCCAAATCCTCCCACCTCTTCAAACATGGACTGGACAAGCGGGAGAGCACAGCATTAGAGAACTAATGGCCCCTGGTTATTACGGCAGTGCAAAGTGACAAATCGCTTACGCCACAGCTGCAATGTAAGAAGCCTGCAAAAAAGAAGTGTTAATTTTAATTTACAATTCAGCGTGGCGTACTTGCCTTCTGCTCAACACTGATTATGAGCCCTCATTCCTTTCATTCTCTGAGACGTAGTGGCACAGTTAGGGCAAAAGACACTCATGCACAGCCTAATTTGCTGCCATTAGCCCGCATGAGCGTGTGCTCCCTCAAAATGAAACAACTCTACTCCATTATTCGCGGGAACTTTTCAAGTGCAATCTGGATTCTTTCTTTTTGTGTAATAATGTCCACGACCAGACGCACATTACTGACAACACAGCTCATCAACCGACCCACTAAAACTCTAAAAATGAAGCAGTTGCTACCTATGTCCTAATATGCAGTTCTACTGATTGGCCATAAGATGCTCAATGACTCCCGATTATATTCCTCATATCTGGCACAGTGATAAGCTTATTGCAGAAAGGAACAAAATCAATGAGCAGAGGAGCGTACTGTCACATAGAAAATAAGACAATTGTAAAGAAAGGAGTTTTATTCAGGGGCGAACTTGTGCCTGAACAGAGATGAGAGAAAAACCCTGCGTCCCGCTTGATCTTCAAGAACCCTCTGCCAACGTTCGTGGCATGATCTTCTCCTCGCACTGCACGTGCGCTCGCGCCTCGAGTGGCAAGCACACAAAAGCTCGCGCTGCCGGTTGCAGCCGATTCTAGTGTCATGGTCCACTTTGTGAGATCTGAAAGCATGCGGCAGTACAATCACCCTCATTGGCTAGAGGAGAAGGGTGTGACATTAAAGGTGTCTTAAAGGGACACTGAATTGATTTGTAAACATTGCGAAATTACTAGTGCAAATTGTAGTCTGGAGACTCTAGGCCATGTTTCGACCACTCTCTCTGTATCTACGCGACTTTAGTCAGTAGAAAAATCAATTAAAAAATGCTGTCCTTCTCTCTGCATCCTCCTTGCTGATTTCCTATGACGTTTCGTATGACGTCAAAACAAGACAGTTTGGTTTGACTGCACTACTGCACGGCTCACCGACCCTTTAACAGAATCAGTCAGCCCAGTGTTTAGTGTGCCTGCAGCTGGTGGGTCATCACAAGTCGTTCTCTCAGTTAAAACTAAGCCACGGCACATTTGTGCCAGGAAGAATGAGCCTTTAGTTTGTTTGTAAACTTTATCAAGCTCTAAGTCCAAGTCACTCCACACAAGCACAAGCACACAAGGAAATTGAAGGCGGGAGAAGAGTCAGAGAAGTTAATATAGGTACTAAGGAATTAAAATGAACCGAAACTTTTATCGCACAGCGTAAAACCAGGGCGCGGGAAGCACTTTCGGTGCTGGGTGAACTAGCACAGCAGTCAGCAGCATGACCACACATCTGTGAACACTTTTCCGACTAAGGAATGCAGTCGCTAGACAGGAGATATTGCGGGAATTTGGGGGACACTTACTGCACAAGCGCTGTACCAGAAATGGTCATCTAAGTTGCTTGAAATGCTAAAACTAAATCCAAATGTAAACTGGCTATACATTATATACTTTATATTTCAACCCCTGGCGTCGCTGCCTTATGGCCGAGTGGTCAGGAGCACTAGGTACCGTATTTATTCAAATATAAGGCGAGGTTTTTTTTCCAAAATCCGTATTCTCAAAGTCATACCCCGCCTTATATTCGAAGCTCAGTATATTTTATGGCAGTTTCTTCTTGCTCTCCAAACTGCACTCTCGCCTTATATTAGTGACCACCTTATAATCGCATAAATACGGTATATTGTTTTGCAAGTCGCAAGCTCCAATCACCAATAGTGCATCTTTTTTGTTGCTTTTTGCGGTTGATTTTTTTTTTTGTTTTTGGACAATGTTTTCTATACTGACTTCACCATTTTTGCGCTGTAACGTTCACTGCTTAAAGAGACACTGAAGTGAATTTGTCAAGCTCCCGTTTTTGCTTGCACTGCGTAGAATGGCTCGAATTAACACACTTTTCATCGTTTATCCAGTTGACAAGTCAGTAATTATTTGATAAAGCTCGAAAGAAGAAAAACTACCATGTGCATTCTGCGGCGGCCGAACCAACTAAACGCTGTGACGACAGGAGGAGGTGCACCATGATTGGACGATGCCCACGGTTAGCATTCAAACAAGTTTCGGTTTCGGTTCTGCAAAACAACATGCTTGACATCCGACGTTATCTGTAGATGAGCATTCTCGATATCTCAGTAATCGTCATACCGTGCTTCTGCCATGTTGTCGGCTGTAAAATGCCCAAGATAAGCCTCCCAGGATGGCTTGGAATCGTAGCAATCACTAGCCGAGGCCTACACAGTGGATGAACGCCCTCCGCGTCACCGCAGACGCTCAAATGCCATGCGCTTTCCCCCTATATTTGGAGCTTGCCTCACTCATGCCTGTATCGTAAAAAGCGTGTTCGCGTCAGGCCAAGGGTCTGCTGATTCTGACCTGTGCCCACTGCCCGCAAACAGTCGGTGCTTATGGCAACAGGATGCCAACAAGAACTCACTAGCGCGTCAGTGTCAGTCTGCGTGCGTTCTGCGAACTCGTTCGTGGAGCAGTGAACGTTACGGCCCAAAAATGGTGAACTTAGTATAGAAAACATTGGCCGAAAGCAAATAAATCATCTCTAAAAAAAAAAAAGTGCACCCTCGGGGATTCGAACTTGCAACTTTCTAAGATACCTAGCACTCCAGACCACTCGGCCACAGGCCAGCGCTGCCAGTGAGGGAAATATGAGGTATATAATATATAACAAGTTTACACTTTTATTTAGTTTTAGCGTTTCAAGCAGCTTAGGTGACTATTTGTTGTATAGCGCTCGTGCAGTAAGCGTCCCCCAGATTTCCACAATATCTCACTTCTAGCAATTGCATTTCTTAGACGGAAAAGCATTCGGAGATGCGTAGTAGTGCTGCTGACCGCTGTACTTGTTCACCCAGCGCAAAAAAGTGCTTCCTGCTGCCTAGTTTTATGCTGTACGGTAAAAGTTTCAGTTGATTTGATTTCCTTAGTACCTATATTGGCTTCGCTGACTTCTCCCGCCTTCAAGTGGCCTTAGATTTTCCTACTAGCGTACCAGTCAGCGAAGCGTCGCATGTGGCATGTGCGCTTGTGCAGCGTTTGTGTGGAGCGACCTGGACTGGGAGCTTGATACAGTGTACAAACTAACAAACAAAAGAAACACACATTCTTCCATTCACAAATGTGTCATGGCTTAGTTTAAACTGAGCAAACAAATTGCGATGACCCGTCGGTGGCCGGCAGACTAAACGCTGCACCATAAACGCTGGGCTGACTGACTCTGCTGGAAGGTCGGCTGAGCCGTGTAGTAGCGCAGTCAAGCCAAGTCATCTCCTCCTGACGTCACATGAAAACGCCACAGAAAATGGGCGAGGATGCAGAGAGGAGAACAGCATTTTCTAATTGGTTTTTCTACTAAATAAATTCGCGTAAACGCACTCAGAATGGTAGAAACATGGCCTGTGCACTCCGGACTACAATTTGTGCTAGTAATCCCACAATTTTTACAAATCACTTCAGTGTTGCTTTAACGAGCAAGTTCGCAGAACGCGTGCAGACTGACACTGACGCGCTGGCGAGTTCTCATTGGCATGGTGTTGCCGTAAGCACAGATTGCTCGTGGACACAGTTCTGAATCAGCCGACTCTTGGCCTGGTGCGAACATGCCTCTTACGATACAGGCACACGCCAGGAAAGCTCCAAAGATGGGGGAAAAGCGCATCGCATTTGAGTGTCTCTGGTGATGCGGAAGGTGTTCATCCGCAGCGTACGCCTCGGCTAGTGATTGTTACAATTCCAAGCCGTGCTGGTAGGCATAGCTGACGCATTTTACGGCCAACAACATGGCAAAAGCACAGTATGCCAATTACCGAGATATCGAGAATGCCCATCCAACAATAACATTGGATGCCAAGCATGTTGTTTCACAGAACCGAAATCAAAACTGGTTTGAATTCTTTCATCTTGGACATCGTCCAATCACATAGCACCTTGTATTGACGTCACTGCTGTTAGTTGATGCGGCAGCCGCAAACCGTGCATGGTAGTTCTTATTCTTTCAGACTTTATAAAATAGATACCGCCTCATCGCCCAGATAAACGATGAAAAGTGTGTTTATTTGCATCAGTCTATGCAGTGCAAGCAAAAACAGGAGCTTGACAAATTCACCTGAGTGTCCCTTTAAGCAGAACCATGGGCACAGATCCTCTTCACTAAAAAAGCTGTCGAAGGGCCAAAAAGTTGACTACTTCCTAATAGCTACTCAGTTGCACTTAATAATGTCATTTGCAACAATGCATCAGATTTCTGTTGGCACAAGGTATGACAGCTTGGAAAATGCCATGACAGCTTGGAAGGCCATTACAAATAGCAGCACACACTCATAGCAAGCACTCTGCTGCCTTCCTCTAGCAATATGAACATGATTAGCCTCGGTGGCACAGCAGTTACGGTAAGCTAAGTTACAGCAGTTAAATGCTCCCGCATAACAAAATGTTTCAAACCTTGACATAGTGCTTTGGGAATGAGTGCGTCCACTTACCAAGAAGCCCCGAAGCTCATCGTGGTGCTCAGGCCTCAGCATCAGCTGAACCAGCAGTGTCCCCTCCAAGGGTGAATTGGTCGGGACCTAACCAAGGCACACGAAACATGAACGCTGTAATTGCGCTCTTGTTCCTTCTTGCTCACAAGTCTGAATGCAAGTGCTTACAAAACAATCAGCGCCCTTCCACCCTTTGAAGAGGGAAGCGTTTGAAGTAGTTTACTGGTCACTGACTAAAGCCAAGATATAGAAATGACGTTTCAGGAGCTCCCTTGTTCACACTGAAGCAACCAGCTGGATGTCCCGGGTTAATGCAGCACTCAGCAGCGTACTGAGTGATTCCGCATAGATATGTATGCAAACCCTTGACTACATAAAGAGGGAAGCCCAGTGAAGCTGGCGCTCTGGTGGATTTTTGCTATGTTGGGGTTTAGCTATATTGGGGATTCGCTATGTTGAATTACAAGGGCAGTGGCGCAATCTTTACGCCACAGACTAAGGACACATGTGATTGGTGGGAACAGACAATGATGTTTCATCATAGCACGGCTATCCCTAGCGAAAATTCCAATAGAAATTTGTATTGGTCCAATAGAAATAATGTATTGGTCCTATAGGTCAGGCTATTGGTTCTATTTGAGTATCTATAGGACCAATACAAAATTTATTGGTCCAATAGAGTGACATGTATTGGTCCAATAGACCAATTCGTATTGGTTCTATTGGTCCCAATGAGACCAATAGCTATTGGGACCAAAAGCTATTGGGATAGTGGGACCAATAGCTATTGGTTGTATCAGCCTAATAGACCAATAGGGGATATCTATTGGTCAAATACATTATTCGGTGCTATTGGTTTACAGGCACTAATAAAAAGTAGAGCTGTTAGCTATTTTTTAGGCGGTGTGATGCAAAGCCCAAGGACGGGGGTGCGCTCCCGGCCGCAGCGGTTGTTTTTCATATCGAGGAGAAAGGTAAAACCGCCCGTGTGTCGATCTCGCGCTGCGGCGCTCGATCGGTACCGGTGGTCAAAATTAATCTGCAGCCCTGCAAGCAATGTTTCTGCCCGAAGACATTCGATTCACGTTAGCTGCACGCATATGGCATTTAGCACGCCTCAAAAATAATGTCCCGGCGCTAAAAAATTTCCTGGTAGCAACGAGTTGCAGCCGCCGGCGCATGGTGGTTGCCCGCAATGCTTGCGACAAGCAAAAAACACCGCGCGTGTGATTCTGTGCCTACAGTAGTTATAGATTTTTTTTCGCGAGCATCTGCGCTCGCCTTCATAACCATTGCCTCTAATTTTTCTAACCTCGCTGCATGGAGTTTGACCCATGCCTCGCTGTGCCGCGGAGCGGCCATATTTGTGTTGGGTGCCGATTCAACGGCCGATTCTTAGGATGTGTGTCGTACTTATATATATGTTTGCAGAAAGTAAAGCCTACAAAATCGAAATTAACACCAAAATAATTAACCCCGTATTTTAAAATTGCATCATAATTTTAAGGTGAAATACATTAATTAAAACTGCTCAATAATGCTTCTCTGAAAATATGAACCTGACGGAGGTTTCGTATGCAAGAAAAAGAAAAATGGCTTCTTCCATGTCCTGCGCGTCGGCACGATCCCCGGCGTGGGCGTTCATCTCAGCGGCCAGCCACCGTGTTTGTGAATTTTAGTGCCACATATTTTATTTGTTAGTTTTAATGTTACGAGGACATCATCTGTGGAGCCCTAGAATGTAAAGACACCTTCGACGTCGCTCGTATTCAAGGATTATTGTCTTCACGCACGGCGAGGTGACGAACGTGCACGCATTACGCAGCTCGGATTTTTGCATTTGAAGGTATGTATACATTTCTTTTCATCGTGAAGCTGTAGATGCTTTTTATTTCCTGATAAAATTTTTATTAAAAATAGCAGAGAAGGTCGACAAGCGGCGCTTTCATTTTTGGAAAAGCCACTATCAATGCAACCACGTGTGAACTGAGTACAAATGCATGTAGGACTTTGTGTTCCGATTAACGACTGGGCATATAGCGTTTTGTACAAATGAAACGAAGTGCCGCGGGTAATGTTTCATCCAGATGGAATCAAAACGGAATGTCTAGCTTTAGAAGCATCCCGACCACATCGGCGCACTCACGCACCGTAGTTCGTTGGGGTTGAGCGGCGTGCTGCCGTAGAGTGGTATGTTTCGCCTGGACGATAAGCTAGACACACTTATAAAAATGTGCAGTTATTGCGGAAGTTTCTAATTATTGCCATACTGTTTTTGCAGGTCTTCCAGCTCTGACTCGAGGAATATATGCACCGGAAATTCGACAGCCTGTTGGGCAATAAAGCTGCAGTCAACCAGCACTTACGGCTTTGTGGTATTTGAAGGGTAGTGGGACCACGTTGCGTTTAGAAACTTGCTGAACCAAGTGTAGCATGACCAAATGAATGCAGTGAACGAAAGGCCTTGGCATGCATTTGGCCATATTTCAATTGGTGCTCCAGTGGGCCCATGATACCAATACACCTATAGGTACCAATACACCTGTAGGACTAGACCAATACACCAATGGGTACCAATACACCTATAAGACTAGACCAATACACCAATAGGTACCAATACACCTATAGACTAATACACCAATAGCTATTGGTGTCAATAACCCAATAGGCTATTGGTTTTGTCTATTGGTAATTTTTGCTAGGGATGCTATCATGGCATAAGTTCTAGTGTGCCGCACGGCATTGCGCAGTCAAGGGGGAGAGAGACGCCACACGTGCTGAGTACACACAACTCGATAAGGAGACGGCGACAGTGAAGACAAATATAAAGTGGGTCTGTAACTATACTACCTTCGTAGATGGCCACGCTTCACTGTGCAACAAACAATGTGGGAAAGCCAGCTTACAAAGACTAAGATCACACCAATTGCCTTAAAGTCGGCTTCACCTCTAAACACAAACGCTCTGCTGGGAAGGCACTCTTTCAGGGGCAAGATGCCTCATCTAATCAAAATATGGGTGCCCAGGACCTGTTCTTTTTTTTTTTTTTTTCCAATACAGTGAAAATTGTTGGTATATGCTCGGTCTGTTGCTGGAGATGATCTGCTGGATCCTAGCCATAGACAGCTTCGCTACAAAAAAATTGCCATTAGCTAAGCACAGGCTAAGCTAAGCTAAGCACTCCTAACACGCACACTTTCCACAACAGTGGCAAAGTAGGAGCATGGCGTAAATGTTAATTTGAATGGTCATCAGCCTGTTTGTGCTTGCTGCGGGACAAAGACCTCTCCCATGGTTGTCCAGCTGTTCCCGTCTTGTGATGCCTTAGGCCGTGATAGCAGTAATGCTTAGGAACAGGAAACATCCCACACAGACTCGGGTGGAAGACACCGCATTTCAAATTAATGGAAGAAATTGGCTGGGGCTGGGCATGTATTGTGGGGAAGTGACAACCACTGGAAGACCAGGGTAACCGAGTGGGTGCTGAGAGACGCAACTAGAAGTAGACCATTAACTAAATGGAGGGATGAAATCAGAAAACTCAAAAGCAAAAAACGGATTAGGGCACCACAATCTGATTCACTGAGATTCTAAACACCGCTGGTGCCATTATAACAACGCTCCTCAGGAGTTAGATGTGCTGTACTAGCTACCTCCTCGTTCTCTTTACTTCATACAACTTTTTACATTTGGTAAATTATATAATCCACTAAAGCACTTTAAAATAACAAACAATTTGGTAATTAAATGACGGGGCAGTACCTTCACAAAACAAACTGGCTTCAAACAAGTTATACAGCACCACAAGGCAACAGCAACGACAAGCTGACTCAGTAACGTGGTGCTGGTATGTATAGCAAGGCCTTTTCTTAAAGCCAATAGTCTACAATAATCGACATACGATGACTAGATGGGGAAGGTCATGTAATATGACTCCTCCAACAGTCAACCACAAACGTAAAGGGAGCATTAAACCTTGTGATATCATTCAGATACAACTAGGCCTTTTCTTCCTGCCCTGCTCAAGCTACAGTTTAACAGCCACTGCCACAAAGGGTTACTAACCGGACGAAATTTGCTGAAATTTGTTTACAGAAACAAAAGCAGCTGGTGCAAAAAATAACTATTTTTTAAGGACCTTCCATGGTTTGGGCAGAACGACTGGTGTTTTAGTGATGACAGGCATTTTAATGTTTTAGCCACGCTTGAACTTGTCAATCCCCAGTTGTCAAAGGCTAGTGAATAATGACTAGCCTTTCAATGAATGAGCTGGTTTTCCTCTTTCTTCTTTCCCCACCATACAATGAGAGCGGCACTGTACCTTTTCGAGAACGAAAGTTGGCCTTCGACAATTGCTCACTCTTATCTGTAAAAATCCAACAAGGCCAAAGCTGGGAGTGCTCACAGTCGACACAGGTGGAGCACAAACTGCAGAGAAAAAGAAAAGAAAGAAGACTGTGACGCTTCTTTTGTAACTGTCAAAACACACATAAGTAAGTATCCCCTTTTGTCATCAGCAAGTAGAAATTTTTCAAATCTTTAATTAAAAAAAAGGGGGGGATTAAATGCTTCAACCCCTGGAGAAGAAACCTATGTAAGCAGTTCAATTTATCAATAAACGAATATTTTTAACTTACTTTAAATATTCCACATGATGTGCGACTGTAAAAAGAACTAAAATTCTGCATCGGACTTTTTCCTGAAAGACAGTGTTGAGCGCACGAAATTCTGTAGGGGCCAAGCAACAAAGCAAGTGAGCAGCTCGGCCAGGCCGAGGGGAAGAAGCAAGAATTAGGGCCACTAAATAAGCTGCGAGAATGGCTAAGGGCTAAGGTGGTGAACAAGCGAGCAAGGCTGAAAACTCGACGCATGCGTGCACTGGAAAATGATCACCGCAAGTGACCAAATTCCAGCACAGTTCACAAGCACACCGATAGCGAGAGTGATTGGCACATTCCACGTCTGGAGTGAGGGAGTGGGCGGCAGAAAGAAGGTATTGCTCCGTAAAATGCCCACAATAACCAGTCTGCCGTGCGCAGCCACGATGACCCATTGCTCGCCCAAAGAAAGTGGCAAAAGCGGTGCACGAGTGCAGCATTGAGCACTTGTAGTGTAAACTGCCTTGTGCCGGCCAACCACCCACTGCAAATATAATGCTCCTCCCCTCATGCTATCAATGTGCTCGCAAATAGCGGCGTCATGCAGTGCAATTTTTACCCTCCCGTCTTCGGTGGCTGGTGCTGACCTCCACCAGTGGCACCTGTACAAAAGCCTGTTGCACACGTAGTGCCAACTAAACCATATGGCACATCTGTCATCAGTCTATCACATGTCTGGTAGACTTGCAGACCCCCACTACTATATTACCAACAGGCGCGCATCATAAATTCTAGAACCCCTTCCGCCCGGCATAATATGTGATTGCCAGTACTGGCTCTCATGATGACTACTAATGTTGATGCCGCACCACAAGGTCAGGTGCATGCTAACAAAACCCAGGTGCTTGTCAGTTACCCACACAGATAAGTATGTATGTGATGATTCCATGAACTAGGAGCATGTATGCTACAGATTCCAGAAAACCGACATGGAGATTCCGATTCCAGGGGTGCATTGGTTATAGATGCCCCAACAGGGCCATGGTGGTCTCGGGCACACAAACAGAAGCATGCAGGCTGTGCAAATACACGGATAGAGACATGCAAGTTAAGCATAAGGGACATATCAGCAAAAGTGGCTTTGCTCTAAAGTTAGCGTTCGCCATAGAGCACCCATGTTAATGAATCCCAGGCGGTCCAAATCAACAGCCATTCACTGCAGCACGCCTCATACGCCAGCCGTTCTTTTAGTATATCCAACCAAAATTTGATTATTTATCTGGTTTTGAGGCCTGGGGGCAAATCCCGCTGGGTGCCAGAAAAAATCGTGCACTCCTCCATCTAACGGCGATGATGGTTGAAAGCGAAGCTTTCTCAATAGGGATACCTTGGTTGTCATATGAGCTTAGACTGACTCGCAGACTGTTTGAACTTTTCATCACAGCGGCTTTGACTTTGAACGTTCGTCATTTGTTTTCGCATTCAACCATCGGCCTTGCTTGACAAAGGGGTGTATGATTTTTTCGCCTAATTTTGCATGTCCTTGCACCCATCTCCGGATCCAAATTGCTTTGATCCTGTCGCACTGGCACAATTGGATAGACATAACCCAAGGAACCCAGGTTTGATTCCAACCACAGGAAGTGTTTTTTTCTTTCACTTCACCCACAACAGTCATCATCCCCGCGAGAGAAGATTGGCTTTCCTGCAGCGCGTTTTCGACGCAAGTCACGCCAACAGTGAGAAATAGAAAGCGTAGCTTTAAAAATCCAGTGGAGTTGATTTCTCGTGGGGCGTCACGACTGGTTGCCCGGCTCATTTATCGTAGCGTTTTCGCGTGTGCAGCCAGTCACGTGAGGCCCCACGAGAAATAAACCCCACCACATCATTTTCCGAAACCCAGCAGAATTTGCCTTTTCCATTTCACATGTAGCTTTCAGTGGTTTACAAGGATTTTATGCACACCAAGTTTCCTCAAGTGCATTCCATGATCCCTTACCTAGCAGAAGGTTCTGTGAGCTAGCTGCATTGCTCCTCACCCGTACATTCCATGAAAGCAACTAGCAGCATGCATCGCTCACCAAATACAGTAATAAAATAGGGCATTTTTGCTTCGCATCAATCCTTTCCCATGCTTCTCTGCCACAGAAGCTGCCATTGATTGTGTGGCTACAGAGGAAGCAAAGCCTTTCTCATCAAATCACAGTCCATTGGGCTGTTCATGGAAGAGATAGACGTTTAGGTATAAGTAGATGACATGCAGAGGCCTCAGCAAGGGAGGCAGCCTTGAAGAAAAGTGGCAATAAAAACAAAGGCAAGATTGAAAGCAAGTGGCCTTCGAATTATTCTGTAGGGGGAAACAAAACTGGCAAAATTTGGCACCTATCAGAGCAGTATGGGTACACAGTTCTGGAAGCATTGCAAAAAAAGGGCTTGGATGGGAGGAATGGTGTCCTTCAGTGTGAGGGACCGCAGAAATTAGTGCAAAAAAGGACTCTGAGGACTGACATGTCTCAGACTGCGATCAAATATCGAGAAAGGCGGAAAGGAAATGCGTGTTTTGAGAGATTTGAATTTGCATAGCAGTGGTTTATGTGCATCGCAGGAAATATGTAATGTACCTGCAATAAAGTACATTTTGGATAAAACCTTTTCAGCTCCCAACCCCTGATGACAGTAGGCATTAGCATGAGAAGTGGCATGATCGAGGAGAGGGACCCCCTCGCCGTGTTAGTCTGAAGATTGGATCACTGTCCCGCCTTTTGCAATCGCGTTTGGCAACGAGCAAAACCTAGATGATCCCCTCCCTTATCATCATACCCGGACATGGGTGAAAGCACTCGATAAATTCTGACGGGCTGGGCACCACTTCTGCATGAATCACCAGTTTGCTGAAAGCAGTGCACATCAGGGCTATGCCTGATGAGGAAGATGGGCCTATCACGTGCTTTGGGGTAACAATGAGATGAAAAGTCAGCATTTTTTCAGCCATGCATTACTGAGGTCACATTGTCTACTTATTTTTTAATTACAATTCAAAAATAATCATTGCTCGCATGCGTAAAACCACATACTACATGAGTTGCACTGCTGTGTGCAAAGCGTAAACGGAAATTTCTCGGGAAAAACGCAATTTTACACCACAAGATCGTTACTATGGTTAAGTTGGCCTCTTGATATTGCATGCAGTTGGAACATACACGATAAAAAACACCTTTTAAATGTGCAGTTCCTGATCGCGTTTTTGGTTCTTCATACACATGTAGACGAGAACTGAATGCTGTGCGAGTTCCCATATGCCTGCCCTCAAGTGAGCGAATGTCCCCCAGATTTCCACAATGGGCTCTTGAACCTTACCTGTGGCAGGGGACAGGAGACCCTTGGCAGCACTTCCTTTGCTGCTGCTTTTAGGTGTCAATTTAAGCTTGCCATCCTACAGTGACACAAGAAAAAACAAAGGTATGCTTTCTGTGAATATTGGTAGACAATTAGAGTACGAAGAAATGCTTCTAAAAGTTAAACTGTACCCATGGCACAAACTGGTCCCAAAAGGCCGCCATGACTCAGAGTTGCAGTACTGATATGCACAGTCACAGTTACTGAGTAATGAAGTGCATGGCATGACCTGCAGCTTATCTGTGTCAGCAGCCAGGGCACGATCAAGCTGACAACACTTGCGGCCTGATAATGCATGCCAACGTTTGCTAGACATTCAAAGTGTTTGATGACCGTAGAGAAAGTTTAATCAGCTTCAAGGGTTCCTAATCATGAATGACTTACAATGTGCCCTGCAGGTGCTACAAGAAGGGGTAATAACATCTGGGATTCAACAAAAAAGCTGACGTGTTCAGGCCCATGCTACTACCACAGCAGGCATCGAAACATAGCTTATTCACTAGCAAGTGCACCCTTAGTTTCTGTCACTTGTTTGTATCTGAAAATTAGAGCCCAAATTATCTCCAAGCATGAAAGCTCAGAACTAATAAACCTATGTAAGTGAAAGTACACAGATATGCTTTGCATAATAAAATCTCATTCCCAAAAAGGTTGTATCAATCAAAGACTGCCTAAATTTCTAAATATGCATATATTTATCAAGTTTAAAATTAAAAGCAATTACACAGAAGATAAGAAAGCAAAATAGACATAAAACACACAAGACTTTCCTTTCTTGTTCTGTTTTTCTAGTTTCTTCCCCCTTAAATATTTTGGACTTTTCATACCTTTCCACCAATGCGATACTTGCGGCGATGGGGCAGGGTCTCCTTCTTTGTTTGCTGCACAAAATACAAATTCACTTCAGAAGCACATCTCTTTTCTTTTTGAACAAAAAAATTCCACCAAATAAAATTTTAGGATGCACTTAAAATGGATAGTCCTTAAGGTAGCATTAAACTGCCAATGTTCAGTGTTCTCTAAATCTTTTTTGGTAATGGTCGAAGAAACTATTCTGATGTTATATTAAGTAATTGTACAAAATTGTGAGCTACTAAGATTCTGAGCAACTTTTGGTTTCACACCGAAATGACCTCAAGTGTGAACACAAAAATACGAGAACAGTGCAACTAAGACAACTTTTACATGACTTCCAGGCTTTATCTCTATCTGCAATTTTTCGCAATGACATCCACTTGGAAGACTGTACCCCAATACCACTTGATTTTTTCTTTAAAATTAGAAATGCAAATTTGTTTTTACTGCTTGCAACCTATGCAAAAGTTAAAATTCAGGTACAACATCAAACAACATTTTGTTTCATATCAATTTTCTTAAAAATTGTGCGAACAAGTATTTCAGGAAAGAAACAAGTTGGTCCACACTAACAGATTAGTGTGCCTATTCTACTATTTAATCCTTTATATAGTACACCACACTCCATAGCAGACGTGCACTCTCTAACAATGTGATGAATAGTCACCTTTTTTTTAAAAGTACTAAGCATTGCCACATCACTTTTTTTTTTTGCACTATGATTTATGATGTCACAAGTCATGCAAGCCTGTTATTACAGCATATAAATATGCCCCAAATAAAACCTTTAGCATATATGTTTGCAAACAAGCAAACAGTGCATTTGGCAACTACTGGTCAGGGAATGTGTAATTGCTGCTAGTAGGAACCACTTCCTCAACATGATTTGTAATGTCTCAGCCTACATCACAAAGAAAACATAGTAAATGAGGAGAAGTAGTTCCTGCTTTGATTGTCAATCTCCAGGTCGAGAGAGTGCCCTGCATCAATGAGCAGATGCTAACAAGGCTGTGAAGGTGCAGACTCGTTCTACAAACTTCATTTTATTTTAGTGTCCCTTTGAAAGGTGGATAAAAACATGTTGGCCCCACTGTGCTACTTCCCTCACACTTAAGTGTGCAATCAACAATGAGTGCTGCAAATAGCTAGAACATGATACGTGAGTCGAAGTCATTAAGTTAAGACACCTGGCACGAAAGTGAGTATGGTAGATTTTATATGCTGCAGCGTGGTTAGCTCCTGACATACTGGTGCACTCAAATCCCAAATCCTGAGCCAAAACGGTAATCGAGGAAACAAGTGACCACCATTGCCACATTTAAAGGGACACTAAAGATGACAGACAAGTTGGTTTGTATCATTAAAACAATGCATCTAGTTTACAACTACACCATACTTAGTGCAACGGCTCTAAGATAAGAAATAATGGAAATTTGAAGACGGGTGGCAGGGCCCAAGCCCATCGCGGTGCACATTTAACCACTGCTATCTCTACAACTGCGAATTACAATCCATAGCACAATTGTTCACCACACTAACATCCACTTTCTCACATGTGCAACTTCTTTTTTTCGATCAGGTTGATTTCAATGAGCGGCGACAAGCTGTTGCTGCTATGGTCTGGGCCGGTTCGAGCCACTTCCAGGGCCGTGCGGGCACGCACAGCCGACGTGCGCGTGAATCGTTTCAGAGTGCTGAAAATGTTTCATGATTGCCTGCTTTATCCAATTTTTTGGCGAACAACGCGTGGAATTTACAAATTTAGCACAGCTATTGTCGGGTAGATCGGGAAACAAGCCGCTGCTTTCGCTTCAGTCGTGGTCACGAGCAGCAACGCTGACTGCGAGAGAGACGAAAAGAGCGCAAGCTCCTCATGGGGACAGCTTTGGGGCACCCGCTATTTCGGCTCCGTGAGGGCCTTCATCTCCTCCGCACGTCAGGTGATTTTTTTTTTTTTTTTTTTCTTTCCGCCTCCGCTGATACGCTGCCACTTGCACCTGAACTGACTTGTGCGATTTTGAACACTGCAGCTGCGGCGACTGTGGTTTGTGTGACCGAATTGAGATGGCTAAGCTCAGTTTGCATTAACTAAGGTTAGCGGGATAACCGTTTCGTCTGTCGTGTAACGCAGCAAACTGCAGTTTTGTCTAACCGGGGTTTGCTTAACCATGGTTAAGTGTGCCTGTGTAACTGGGGTTTTTCGCCCATTGTCATTTTTTCTCTAGAATGGCAAACTAAAGGTCATTCCTTTATTCATTCAATACATCACACATTGATATTTGTTCCGCTTCCTTTAGGATCTTCTCTAGCTATCTTAGAATAAGGTATACACTATTTTTGTTTGCAAATAAATGGTGCTAAGATGACTCGACTACTACCTACCAAGGCATAAACTTGCACAGTGATGGTGAAGTCTGCCCTCAGATCTCGCAGGGTCATGTGATTGCTGAAGCAGAGGGCATTGCTGCCAGCATTGTCAGCCGTCGACAGCATCTGGCTTGACAACACCTGGGCCCCATGGCTCACCAGGCACAGGAAGTAATGGACGTCATCGCCTGAAGAGGATTTACACACAATTTTTGTTCAGAAACCACGACAGCTGCTGCAGTAACAGGTGAAAGCTGATCACAACAGTGAGAAATTTTCCTGTCACAGAGGGCACTTTCATTTCACTGCATCACTTCATTTCAGGGCATTTCACTGCATCATTTTTCACAAATTGCTTGTGTGCAGCCAGGAATAGGATCTACAAAAAGGTTATTCCAAATGTACTAGGAACTTTAGGCCACACTTGTGAGCCTCATAAGGGTTAGGTATTTCTAGTGGGAATTCGCTGATGTGATTTTTGCTTGCAAAGCGAGTACAACATAAATAATAACTTTCCTTAAAATAATTTTGAAAAGAACAGTAACAAATTATATGTAACAAAATTCAAACAGCTACAAATAAAGCAACCGGCTGCAGCCATAAACACCGCAATGAGAACTTGACTGGCCCTTTACTTTCACATGCATCAGTTCACGAACTTTGTCAACAGATGCAAAGCAATTCTCAATGCCCCAGTTAGGATCTCGAGAATTGCTTTACATTTCATGCACTGCCAGTAGCCACAGGTAAGAGCGCTTCAAGCACATCATCTGTCACCACACAAAATCAAGTGGCGCTGCCCCCTGCCCAAGTGCTGCTACCATTCACATTCTCCTGAGAAAAATGACTTGCAATTTTACGAGTCAGCATATATGCAGTAATTTTGAAAATTTGCATTGCAGGCATACGAAGCTCAGTGATAAAAGCTGGCATAGCACCAAGAATAAGGTAAGCAGTACAACTTCAAAGACAGAATAACTTGAAGTAATTGGGCTGTCTGGAAGCAGGCTAAAAATATGAAAAACAGTTATACCAACAATAAAATGAACAAGTTGATAAATAAGAAAAAAATTAGATACACAATGAAAGCAGGAATAGGTAAATGAACACCCCTGTGAAATATGGATTCATTTTGTAAAAATGCCCTTGTTTTTTTTAAATATCTTTTTTTGCTAACTTAGTTGTCTTTTTGGCAGGTGTGAGAGATAACTACATGGTGGCATGTAAGCAAAAGTAGTGAGGACTGTGCCACGTAAGTACATATATGGTGCACAGAGACCAATTCAGCTCACTTGTATTGTATTTTTTTTCCCCTCAATGTGCCTGATCATCTTCAAGGCATTCTGAATAAGGCCACTCTAAGCAGATCGCGAATAAGGGGCCTTCAAGTGTGGAAGGTGTGGTGCATTGGTGTTGGTGCACAAGGCAAGACAAGCGGTCGTCATAGCAAATGCACAGAAGGAAGCCATCGGTGCTGGCAGTGACCCTTTGCACGGCTGCTCTACATTCACCACATCCGTGTGGTGTTCGTCACAGCAGCCTAGCCAGGCTCGTGCTAGTGGGATAGCAGTTAGAGACCAAAGCATTGGCTGCTGCTACAGATGTGCTTGCATGTTGACGAATGGTCCTGTCATCACATTCTCATTGCCTTCTGCCGTGTTACTCTGTGTACGGTGCCTGTGCATAAAATATTACAGGATGATATGAACTTCCTGGGTGTCTTGACAGCACAGACAGCTTGCGCCGTTCATGAAGTGACTTTCAGCTATTCCGAAAAAAAGAAGACAAAAAGAACATGCACCAGTGAGCCAGGTCGAGCACAGCTGGGCACTCAAAACTGGACAAAGCCAGAGTACACACCCAAGGTCCCTTCGAGCTGAGCGGCCAGAAACTCTCGCTTGAGGGGCAGCTGCAGCTGGCTGAGGGTGAGGCAGGCCCGTTCCGGAACCACTAAGTCCCCCTCTCCACAGCCCCCGCGAGTCTTCAGCCGCTCCACCTCAGCTAGGCACGCTCTCCTGCGCTCCGCTGGTGGTGCGCACAAAAACAGACCATTTTTTAGCACTTGAGCAATGAAACTTTTTCACAGTTTAAACCCACAGGTTTTCTTGCTTGTCTATTCAAGCCTTTCCTTGAAAGTGAGAACCAGCATGACATTTTTCTGCACATTCAGTATTGACTGTTATAACATATTGCCGCGAACCATACATTGGGTTTGTTTATTTGTGTTTTGCTTTTACCGCCCGGCTGCACCGGTCTGTGTTATCTCTGCGCCAAGGGAAGCGCGTGTTCCATTCTTTCTTTCTGTGCCGCATGTGTTATCTGTTGTGATAGGGAGAGCATTCCGATCTAACGTGAACAGCCCAGAATAATCTTCTTGGATCTACTATGTTCTCGATGCGAATCGACGTTTCGAGAACCACGCGCGCCAAAAGATAAAAAGCCTGCAGTGCGGACGCCGGGGCATTCGATTCGACGACACTCGCCTGTGCAAGTCACTTTGTTGACCGCTGCTTCGCCGCCTCTGTATTCTTTTGAGTTGTTAGGGGAGCACAAGTTCGCTCCAATAAACGTGTTTCTCATTCAACACAACTGCATCGTCCTTGTCTTCGTGACAATATGCACAAACAAAACCACGCAAGCTTTTTTGAACAAAAAAAAAAAGACATGCAGACTAGGTGGTAACTTTGGGTAAGTTAGGCGCATCTTTGGGAGTTACAGGATCACTGAGGAGAACAACAGTGATATCCCACATAACTAACGAGGTCGATACTAGCAAAACAATGGGACGTCCCCTACACAAGCGATGCGCTGAACATGTTGAGGACTCACTGGCAAGCAAGAGCAGGCGCTCCCCCTCTACCCGCTCAGCAGAGCCAGAGAACTCCATCGTTTGTCGGCACACTTCCAGGGCTCGACTGGCTTGAGCCATCACCACCTCCTGGGCTTCCACCTCTCTCTGAAGAGCCTGAAATGCAACAGCAAACATGCGGACTCACTAGCAGTACATACTCAGCGGACATAAGAGTAGGCACTTTGAAGGTGTAGGCCCTCATCGATGTGCCATGCAGCAAGCTTGTGGCTTGCGTGATCCCACAGTCACAGCTAGACCTATGCCAGGCAAAGCCCATGTTTCATATTGGTTGCAGGCTACAGAGTTTGGTATATCTCTTTCACAGCCTTGTACTCTGTGTGCCCAACCAGCAGAAACATACACTTTCGATATTGGTGCTCATTCCTTTTCTCATTGCATTACCAAGAACATAGCATTTATATTCTTCAGATTGAATGAAAGGAAGAAAATTCATGAGCAACTGCAAGTTGTTGATGGTACATGAAAGAAAACGGCCTCAAGTGACACTAACCGTGCATCACTACAGCACATGGTCGAACCGTTTTCCCATGAACCGGTAACCATTATTTCTTTTTTCGGTTCAGTTACAGTTTGAGTTCAGTGGCTGAAAGAATAATGATTCAGTTTTGGGTTCAGCCTCCGCAAAAATAGAGGTTCAATTCTGGTTGCCAGTTCAACACACCAATTTCAATACACTGGAATTAAGCAAGTAATTACGTAGCCATGAATCATTCACAGGCACAGGACAGGTATTACTAAAAACAGGGGTAGTGAAAGAAAGAAAGGCTTCATGCAATGCAAGAGGAGGTAAAGGTAGACAGTTCCTTTCTCTGTTCTACTCTCTGCACTTTTCATCAGGTTACAGATAGTCAGTCACAAAACTAAAGGCCTGTGCAAATGTTATTGCTAACTTAAAATAAAAAATAAAGTGAAGAAGAAATGGACGCTGCTCGCCAGCCATACAGTCGTTCTTTTGGTGCCTCAACATTGCATGCACAGCAGTAAAAGCATTACTTTTTTATCAGTCTCTGTGTTGCCGTTAGTAAAATGCCAGTGCTTATGGCCAGCAGTCGTCTCTACATGAAAGCTGTCAGTATTAATCGACTAATTCTGTTTGCATTGCAAGTAGGGGGACCGCTGCACTTACCTTAATCTGGTCCTGTATGCCCAACTGGCTGGCACGCTGAGCTGTGGGTGTCAGTTGCACCACTGGTGGCTGGGCAGGTGGCTCTACGTGCCGCACAGGGGTGGACACGAAGCGCCTGTAGACGCTCTGCGTGTGCACCAGGGGCTGGTCATCCTCGGGGGAAGGGGGAGCCCTGCTCGGCTTGGGAGGGGGCACCACCCTGCAGACAGGACGAAGAAGCGGGCTGTGTAGTCTTGGCACCCACTGTGCGCGACCGCCTGCTTCAGCGTGGGCTCAGACGACGACACGGCTCTTAGCATACCAAAGCGCCAATTTTAGGCGTGATGTTGCGGAGGGCTTCAAGTTAGTAAAACTTCATTAATTTGCCCCCTCTAATTTGAATTACTCGGTGTTCCAACTCCCTGCCTTAAAAAATATACATTGCCCTATGGCAGCGGACCTTCATTATTTTGGCACAAATTTACGGGCGCACCGCTTCATTCGAACACCTTCTCTAAATGTGAGCAGTGCTTATATCGCCTCAGAGCCCTGAACTAGTAATAACAAAAAAAAAAAAAAAAAAAAGACATCTTTTGCACCCTTCTCAGCAAAGTGGCTATGCATTGCTGCCAGAATCACTGCATGGGGTTTTGGTAGGGAAAGAATGGCATTCTTTGAGGCATTCTTTGAGGGGGCAGTGGCGTTTCATCCCTTTCTGCCTGGACGTGGGGAGCAGGAATCCAGTCAAGCATTCAAGAAGGCTTCGCCTGGCCAGCAGTTGTATCATGCATAAGATGCAGACCTTTCTGAATCCATGTGTGTTCTTTGCTCACAATCTAAATGACACCTTCCTTTTTGTCAAGGAACAGGAATATGATCCTGCTTTTAAGAAGAAACAGTGAAATGCCTCTCCTCACACTAGTTAACAATGAAATGATGAGTGGGACTGGTAGCCCAGCTACTCATTGAGCAAGCAACACTATAAGGAGCAAGATCTCAAGACCCCCCACTGAAAAGAGACAGTGGCATGCAATTCCCAGTGGAACGGGAAGCGAGGTCATAATTCTGGTGAAGTACAGTGGTATTTAGCCAAATCTAACCTAGCATTCTTGCATATTCGTGGTGCATTGAAGGTTCACCGAGCATTGAAAAAACACAGTGAAACTGGAATATCGGAACTTCCTTATGACAACACCTTGCATGTTGAGTATCAAATGTGTTTATTCTTTTTATTTCCTGCCAGCTCGTTATATCCAGGTTCGACAATTTGACATGCATGCTACTCAATGTACAGGTCCGCACAGGAGCAAGCGGAGCACAGGAGCAATGGCCGAATGGCACTGCAGCACAGCCTAAGAACGCTGACGGGAAGCAACAAGAGGCCTTCTGGGGATGTGCGCACACTGTTTCCATCACCCTTATCTTGTATGCATAATCACCACTCTGCAGGTGTGTCTGACTGGTCATGACAGTATTCAAAGGGAAGCGCTGTGCTATACAATGTAGCTGTCTACGTGGCCGCTCGCAGCCATCAGTGGTAACCGAATCCGCTGATGTTGGGTTTGAGCAAGCGACATGCTTCAAAATGTGTCTCCTTGCTATATGAATAGCATAGGTATATGAATTCTCCAAGTGTAAAACCAAGCTAACACATTACATGTTCGGTAACCTTGGGATGAAAATGTCAATAGAAAAAAGGATTTTGTCACTTTGAATTTAAAGTAAAACTTTTACTATTCAGTCCTAAATTCAAGCTGAAATTTCATTATTTACACAACTCGTAAGAAGCACCATTATCGTGCTTTACCAATTTATGCGCAACACATTTGCATGCAACTAAATATTATCAGATGTGTCACTTTCATTTGCAGTGAGCTCTGAAATGCAGCTTTAACGTTTTCTCTATAAATTATTGCTGTCAAGCACTCCTCATAGTTCCAAGAACTGACCAGTAAGCAGGGAATAAATAACATTCACCCAGCAAGGGGGAAAGGCTGTGAAAAAAACATGACGGTGGCGAAGAGAAAAGGACAGAATGGCACAGCAAGTAAGCTACAAAGAACTGTGTAAGTACATGAGTTCCAGAGAACTGAAACAGTCTTCTCTGCACAAGCCACTTCGTGCCAAATTCCTGCAAAACCACTGAACCCTTACTTCAACTTTTTAACATGACACAGCAACACCTTCAGTTGCCAAAACAAAGTTGCACCTTCCCAAAGTTCCAGACAATTAAATTTAGGGAGCTTCTTCTTAAAAGTTGGCATAGTAGCGAACCAGGTTGCTTGAAGACATGTCTTTACTGTGCCCTACTGAAATTGCACTGAGCATACTCATAGCCTTTGTTGAGAATTACACAAAAACTACACTCATCACTAAAATAATACCCATAACTCAATAAATGGGCAAAACAGTAAGTTAGACTTCCCACTACTCACACAGGAACGTCATTCCAGTCCATAGATGGGAGTTCTGGATACAGGCGGTTCTTGGACACCTCTTTCCTCAGTGTGCTTGCAGGCCGCTCAGATTCTGAAGAGACAGCAGTTTCTTCTACTTCGAGTTGGTTTGTTGACATATTATCGCTCTGCACCACGTTCCCAGTCAGAGAAGCTTTTTCTCTTGCAATTTCTTCCTCCAATGACTTCATCAACGCATATCTCTCATCGTAATCAGTCGTGCCACAGGGTCCGTTTGGCCTTTCCTCAGGAGGCATGCACGGGGAAACCACTGAGCTCATGACTGGAGCTTGCCCTCTTGACAGACTCGTATCTGAGGCAGAGCCATCACATTCGCCATCAGATTCCTCCTCGGATGCAGTGTCATCCACTGGCCTCTTGTCAAAGTCTTCCAACATGCCAGACCCTAGACCTGCCCTCTCGTCAGTTGTAGCTGTGGCCACCACTGGAACCTGGGCACACGTAAGGCCTTCGGCACTCCTGCCATCAAGCACCGGGCTCTGGCCAAGGGTTGCCCCATGACCACAAGCCGGCTGCTGCAGTGTGACTGTCTTGAAGCTGTGGTACTCTGGCGTCAACTCCCGATCGCCCTGCTGTGCCAGTTTGGCTTCCAGTCTAGCTCGGGCCTCAGCAACGCCACAGTGCCGCTCCGGCTCAGTTGGAGTTTCTTTTTCACAGCAACTTGCAGAAACAAGGCCTGTGCCCTGGTTGCTCGATGGAGGCTTCCTACAAGGCTGGTTTGGTTTTGCAGCCTGCACAAAGAAAAAATATCTCTATATTTTGCTTAACACTTGCAAAAAAATTTCAGTGCAACTAAATTACCATGAATTGGCAAATATGGTTCCTAATTTAAAGGAGCCATGAAGAGAAAACACAAGTTTGGTTCATTCAAAAGATTGTCTCGTTAGAATCATACTGACACCACTTTTAACGTAAACTTCGCTCAAATAAGCTACATAATTCCGAAAAATGGGAATGGTCATGCGACCCACCAGCTCATTTCCCGCAACAGAACCTATGATGTCACATGAGCTCAGCTCTGCGATTGGCGCAGGCTGGCAGAAGCAGACGAAAATTAGGTAGAGCTTACAAACTAGACGAACGAGCGATTTGCGCTTAAATTTAGGGCACATTCTTTACAAAGCAATAAGAATGATGGCACAAACAGTGGAAGATACGAAAGCACATGTAAACATAGAAGTACTGATGCGTTCTGCTGTTACGAAAGCACATGTAAACATAGAAGTACTGATGCGTTCTGCTGTTCGTACTGCGCAAAGCATGCTTGGTTTAGCTGCACAGCACTACGGGGCTTGGGGTTGTCTCAGACGACACTGGCCGATTGATGCAAGCAACGGTGTCTTACGTGACCCCATTTGTCGAGCGAGCACTGTTTCAGGGAACGAATATTTTCTCCCAGAACAAAAACAAGCCAGGTTTAAATGCGGGCAAAAACAAACCAAACACTTGCCACGGTATGGTGGCGCCATCTAGGTTACAGAACGTAAAGAAGCGCGGGAACCAACCAACAATTGCTGTACAGGGTGGAGACAACCTTTGAACGGTCCCGTGCCGCCGCAATCGGGCCAACGGGCTCAACGTGTTATTCTTTTCGTTTCCCACGAGACCTAGCAACGCGAAACAGACAATATGATTCAAATTTCTTCAGTAAACCGCGTTGCGGCAATAATTTTAGCGTGGTTTTGACACAATGACTTGCTTCGGCGGCGAGCGAGCAACCGAAAATGGCGGCGCCAGCGTATACGTGTCTCTACCCTGTACGGCGGATGCGTGAATGAAGGTATTCTAGGCTGCAGAGCGGTCGGTTCCTGTGATGTCATTTGGGACCACGAAAACGCACGATTGAGCGGGAAAATCAAAATTTTAACCTAAATTGTTTCATTTCTCAGTGAATAAAGCACCGTTTGTATCCGGACAAGCGCTGGGGGCACTATAAAACACGAAATCTTTCGAATAAAACCAACTTGCATTTTCTCTTCATGGCTCCTTTAAGCAGTACATTGAGATAACACAATGGGATCTCTATATAACGAACTCTGAATTGTCTAAATTCGCCGTACTTCTCATTTCTATCTCTTGCTACTGTTGAAGCAAACTTTTTTTCCTCAGTTTGAATTTAACAAGGTCATTGCACTTTGTATTCACACAAATAGGCTGCATTTTACCTGGAAACCTAGAAATAAAATAAACATCAAAACAAGGTATTTGTTTTTTTTTTCATAGAGTAAAAAAAAATTTCCCAGGCACCTAAAAACAACAATAAAGTGAAACCTCGTTACAAGAAACACTCAAGGGACCCAGGAAACATCTCTTTTGTAACAAAGGTCACTTGTATGAGATATTGCTAACATGGCGAACACAGGAAAATGAACCAAACTGTTTTCATTTAAATGTCTCCTATAACAAGTGTCTCTTGTAACAGTGTCTCTTGTAACGAGGTTTTACTGCACCATACAAAACATTTGGCTGACGATTACGATACTGCTGCTGCTACGATTACGACACTGCTACAAAAGGCCACTGCTGCTCCTGATTTTTTTTTTACCCCAGCAGCAGTGATGACTCCAGCAACAATGTGCATTCGTTAGATTTTAGTTCTGATAAAAACGCTCCCATTCAAATACCTCAGACTTCAATAGGTGCTGCCAGGTAGGTTCTTTTTTTACTTCGCGCTGTACTTATAAACAAAACGTGCTTTCTATCTGACGACTGCAGTTTTACTTTGATGTGTAGGGTCTGGACAAAGTACGGGGGGAATATTTTGCCACATGCACCGCGCGGCATCACGTTATCACTTTTAAGATAGCCTGGCGTTCGTGTCAGATTAGCGCTGCAGAGCAATGCGCGACGCTTCTCAAGAGTGATGCATTCTTTTTCGTGTTTTTTACCACTGAAGTGCTAAGGATTTTGTGTGAGAACACAAAAGAGTATGCTTGGATGCATATTTTAGAGAGACCTTCTAACTCTCAACTGGCTTCGTGGAGTGGCGCAGCCGTCAGGGCCGTTAGGCTGGTGGGCCCGCAAAAATCCGGAATTTGGTGTACAGCACTGATGTATACAGGGTGTCCCAGCTATCATGCACCAAGATTTTAAAAAAGAGTAATGGTGTAACTCGAAGAAAACCTAGTGGGTAATGTTTGCAGTACTGTGGAGAAGCGGCCAGTATTTTTTTCGTTAATGAGACTTAATTAATAATTGTAATTAATTATCTAACTCGCGAAGTACAGTCCTAATCACTAAAGTGTCAATGAGGCACTTGTAGATACCCACGAGGGGCACCTAACTGCGGTATTTTCAGCGACGAACTAATTGCGTACACATTTATTCTGACTGATAAAGAAAACCTGCGAAATATGAAAAATACCACGTGACGGCGCGTCCGCGCGTATAGTAAAGCAACGCCCTCAAACAAGCTGCCTCTGAGTTAGCCAGAATGAAATAAACAAAAGAAAGAAAGAAGAAATCGCAACCGAGTTTGTGCCTTATCTGCACACGCGCCTTATCAAGGTGATGCGCCGTCTCTTCGGGCGGGTAACACCGGATGCAGTTGCTTTCAATCAGCTTATTTGGGGACGCTGCTTTACAATGCGCGCGGATGCGCCGTCACGTGGTATTTTTCATATTTCGCCGGTTTTCTTTATCAGTCAGAATAAATGAGTACGCAATTATTTCGTCGCTGAAAATACCGCAGTTAGATGGCCCTCGTCGATACCTACAAATGCCTCATTGACACTTCAGTGATTAGGACAGTAATTATCGAGTTAGATAATTAATTACAAATAATTAGTTAAGTCTCATTAACTAAAAAATTAGTCACCGCTTCTTCACAGTACTGCAAACATTAACCAACAGGTTTTCTTCGAGTTACCCCTTTACTCTTTTTTTAAAACTTGGTGCATGATAGCTGGGACACCCTGTATATTGAATCCTAGCTTAGGAACGTAGGAACATTTCGTATATCTTAGAATTTATAAAATTATTTTTAGGCTCAGTAAAATCACGTATTTGTGCTTTGTGTACACTTTTTTGCACTTTTTTTTGTTTCGTCGACCAATAAACTCAATAACTACACCTTTCACAAAACTGCTGTTGTGTGTTTGAAAGAGAAATCTATAAGCTACAATTTCATGCATAGCAATGCTAAATGTGTCCAGTAGCTCAAAAGAAAAAAAAAAAAGTTTTCTGGAAGCATGCACAATCGGCCATTTTTCCATGGTCGCAAAAGAGTTAAACATAAACCCGTGCTGCTCAGCCCATGTAACCAGTCCGTTCACACTTAATTGGATGTGGTGTTCACATACATGAAATACACGACTTAAAACTAACTTCAATGTTGTCAATGTAAGGGGAGTACTGTTGTCAATATAAGGGGAGTACGAGACAGTTCAGGGAAGAACATTTTTTTAGCGAACTCATTTTAACAAGGAAAAGTGCACAGCACAGTACTCCCCTTTGGGGTACACCATTTTCTTGAACAATCGTTCTAGACAGCACATTACCCACACAAACACGAAATGTGCAATCAGATAGATAGTCCTTAACAACATTGAGCATATTGCCACTAAGACCAAATGACTGCAAATCCAGCAATATACCATATCGCCATGTTTTATCATACGCCTTCTCCTGTCAAAAAACACAGAGAAGTAGTGTTGTTTATTAGCGACGGTGTCTTTCACATATGATTCAACAGCAACCAGGCTATCTGTAATTGATCTTCCAGACCTATTTGATTTTTGTCTCCTGGACTGGTAGAGCTGGTTTGAGGCTAATTGCTTCGGTACAGCCCCTTTTCAAGGACTGATTGGTTTTCCTTGGGGTAAAGAAGTAAAGCCATAAATGCAAGGTGTACATTCGGTAGCAAGGCCGGTCGTCCACCATGGAGCCCAACAAGGGAACGTGACTGAATCCTACGCTACCCCTAAGTCGCCGCTATAACTCTATGCTTAGAATCGAGAGGGATGTCTTTGCACAGGATTAACCCTCGCCACCTGGAGGAACATAGTAATAAGGAAGAAAGGAAATGGCACGACAGGGTTAGGAAAGGAACTAGGAAAGAGAAAGAATTGAGAAGAGGATAGGAAAAGGCGACTGCCTTGATTCCCACCTGGGCGGGTCAGACCGGGGGGAATCAAAAAGTGGGGGCCAAATTGGCATGTTGCCGCTGCTGGGGGGCCAGAATGGTCCAGAACAACCCCAGCTTTGGCTCAGACACCAGGTTCCCTTTTTCCCCCGGACACAGCAAAGCAACGCACAGCTAGGGCGTGGGTGGGTCCCACCCACACGTGCTAAGGTCCATGGTGTTGCAAGGCACCGAATGCCCAGTGGTGGCACTCCTGCAGAGCTGGGGACCGTGGTGGTGCTACTCACCATAACATCTTGAATGTCAAGTTGCCCCCTGTGGGGCTCTTGGGATGATGGATGGCATTAGTACATCAAGTGTGCCTTTGCAGGGACAACATGCTGTACACCCAAATGAAAGAAGAATGTTATTTCCTAAATTATTCTTACACTGTGTTTATGATTTATAAGTGTTTGTATTTGCACCCACTGAAATTCTACAAATCACTGCAACGTCCTCAATATCTAGGAGATGATACCATATAGTTCGGCCAGAAGTTTGCCGTGGCATGGCCGGCAACGACTTTGTGGCTAGCCAATTGAGTTTTTGTTAAAAGAATTGCTGCCAAAAGTGCCGCCATTAACAAATTTTACTTTGTATAAAATCGACGGCTTCGTATAAAATCAAAAGTCTACGGCTCGAAAAAAAAAGATCTTATCGACGCAATCGCAGATTACTCCATGCAGCAAGATAAAATTTACAGCCTCTGCAAGGTGCGTTGTCAAAAGTGCGATTTGAATGAAACTTGCCGAGCAAACGGTGTAGCAGCAATGGGTTAGCGTGTGCAGACGTCTCTCGCTTTCACAAAGCCAGGGAATGTTCGGAAACTCCACTCGACTATTCGAAAAATCAAATACATAGTAGATATTTGATTCGCGAATCGAATTATTCGAGGAGGTACTATTCGATTCATATTCGAATATTCGAGTATTCGCACACCCCTAGTTAATTCATTCATAAGTTGGAGTTAGAAATCAAACTGCCTCAAGTCCCACAAGCATTTCTCCAAGCCCTGCAGTAATGACTTCAAATGCAGTTCACACAACAGAGCATTTGACAAGAAAGGCATAAAAAAAACTTGCCAATTTTTTCACATTTTTAAGTTAACACCCTTCTTGTTTAAAGGGACACTAGAGACAAAATTTTTGTTCACTTACCGAAACACGGCCCAGTTAGAAAGACTCCCTATTATTTACACAGGTCAACACTTACTCAGCTTCTTAGGCATTTCACCAACCACCTCTAACTTTCTACTGGTAATAATTCACCCTCCATTCGATAGATCAGACGTTCCCCATCAAACCCCTCCAACAATACATGCATCCCGCACACAATGAGGATCGCAGAATTGCTTGCACGAAAGCCCTTGAAAAGTTGTACCCTCAAAGAACCCCCACTTTTTACGTAGATGCAGCAACCTACCCGACCATGGAAGCTGTGGCAGCCACGGCGAATACAAATCAGCCACAGTGAATTTCTTCAGCAGAAGAGTTTCCCCAGGAACTCCGTCTGTTCTTCTGAAGGCAAGGGACACCCAATCCCGCTCTTTCCCTCCCATCTGGGCTACCCGAAAACTCAGCAGCCCATGAAGCTGCTCAAGCTGTGGTCTCCAAGCGACTCAATGGCGTCGCCATTGGCACACAAGTATGGGCGTCCTCACCCATTACCGTTTGAAGCGTACCGCTTTCCCACCTCCTCACTAATTCCTAACCTGACATTCAGTGGTCATCTACTGTCAGCTTCCATCATTCCTGCCATCTACATAGATGCATGTCCACACTGTTCTGCCCCTCATGCATCACTTTCCCATGTCGTGTGGGCCTGTGATACCATCCCACTATCCAGGACACGTTCCGATCCCGTTTAAACAGTTTTGTGCAAGTGTGATTTTGCTGCCCTGGCACTCTGATTTCAAGCAAGCTCAGAGCTTGTAAACTGGTCAGTCAGTAAACGAGTTTAACTAGCAGCAGCACGCAGTGGGAAAGGACACCATTCCACTCACCATCCTGGAACGCTCTGCGGCTGCCTTGGACTGCTTCATCTGACGTTCAAAGAGGGCCTTGCGCTCAGCCACAGACAATGACTCGGGGGCCGCGCAGGCTGGGTCTTCCTCCTGTTCGGCTTGCACTGCGGCCGCCTCAAACAGGGCCTTGCGCTCCTGCAGCGACAGCTCACTAGGGTCCCGCTGCAGGGTCACTGGTCCGGGGTGCACGGAAGCTGCACAGACCAGGGCCAAGATCACACGGCGCCAAGAACAGCCCATCTGGCATGCGCAGCACGCCCCAGCATCCTTCGGCCCGTGAGAAGAAGCTTTCGTTCGAGCCAAACTTTAGCATCCCTTGGGAAACACATTGCACTGCAGGGACAAAAGTTCCAAGGAACCACGGAACCAACCAGAAAGGAGCTGGTTGCATCCAAAAGCAAGACTACAAATCAGACCAGACTAGAAGACCAGATAGAGCTACCCTTCCTTCAAGCACGCTTTGGAACCTGAAACCCAAAACTTGAACATGGGCAGCCGAGGCGATAGGACATGACAAAGTAGAGAAAAGAGAGAGAAGCGCATTT
Source organism: Haemaphysalis longicornis (assembly GCF_048455015.1). NCBI lineage: Eukaryota > Metazoa > Arthropoda > Arachnida > Ixodida > Ixodidae > Haemaphysalis > Haemaphysalis longicornis. Next base: position 351,284,398 of record NW_027526203.1, on the reverse strand, counting down.
GCGTTAGGCTGTACTGTTCACATGGAATAAATCCATTATTCCCTTAACTCTAGGTCCTTTACGGAATTAAGAAGTGAGAATGCTAAGTTCACTTGACATTCAAGGGAAATCATTATTCACTTCGTGTTAACTTCGAAGGCAAAGATCCCTATTCGCACACATCTACAAATGGTGCTTCGTTTGTTTAAAAATTACACCTCCCATTTCCTTTTCCCCTCCCCCTTCGATTTATTTGTCATGTAAAACAGCAAGTCACAAAGTGCACTAACTAGCACCGAACGAAGAATGCCAGATGAGAGCAACCTGTTCTGTTCTTCATGACAAAGTATAAATCACCAGCCAGTTGAGTGTACGAAAGACACATGAAGATGCTGTGAAGCCATGCCGTAAAGTGGGCTTATTTCACAGCAAACTCGCTCGTCTCAAGGCAGCACATCCTCTCTTGATCAGCGGGCAAACTACAAACTAACCTACAAACTAACCCGCATAGGTCGCTGACATGCCAACACCTAGAAAGAAGTGTTGAAAGTACACACACGGTTGGACAGAGTGGCGATTAATAACGCTCACAGCTGGTTTCCATGCACTGGCAGCTGCACATCTGATGACTTCTGCTGTTGGCTACAGCATACATGTACTCTGGCCCTAAAGAGGTATTATACAGCTCTCACATTCCCTTGCATAAAACCTTCGACTGCACATTAGATGCACCAAAGCAAAATATTCGAGTGAAATCTAAACTGAAACAAAGCTTACCAACCGCAGCAGAGAGGCAGGCCATTTGGTAGGGTTTAAACACCTAAGTTTGTCTTCTGAAAACTATATGCTCCGTGAAAGTTTCCAGATAAATGTTTCCAGATATGTCTCACGTTTCAATGTCTTTAACTCACTGTTTCATTCACAAAGATGCCTAAACAACCTCTGCCTACTGCATTTCATTGTCTAAAATTTGTAAAATCCCTAATCACGGCGGAGAAAAGTAAACTGGGAACCGATACGATTTTATAGTTATGGCATTTACAAATGGCTTGTTTACATTCTTAGTATGCAATCTACTAATATTTTATTCCCTTAAAAATATTATATTTACAGGAATTGATAGCTGTGGTTGTTGGCTAGATATGGTGTAATAGGTAAAAATTTAAGGTTTTTGAAATGCAGTGATTTTCACCCCCAATTATGAAAAAATATTGAGGGGCCTAACCCAAAATTTTGCTCCCAGTATTCACAGGATTTCCGAATTGTTTTTTTTTTCTATACGAAGCATGACCTGTTTGGATTAGTTATTAGCCCATTAGGAACTTCTGCTTCTTTAATGATGTGTACACGTGGAGCAGCGCAGTTGTGTTTCAGCTAAAGCTTCTCAAGCCAAAGTGGTATGTATGTAGCCTTTACTAGAGCTTTCCCTGAACCTGGTTCCCTCCCTGCAAAACTCTGTCGATTATCATCAAATCATTAATATTTTAGCGAGTCATGACAATGGCCAAAAAATATTTCTATACCAGCCTACTGTCCAACATGCACCTGTTACAAATTTTTACAAGGCATGTTTTTTGCAAACTGAGAAATTAAATACTCATTTCTACATAACATTAGCCTCAGATAAAAAATTCTGGACTTACTTCAATTGCTAAAGTTTGATGGATCCTTAAATTACTTAATGATCAATGGGCACAAAAAAATTTCTCCTAATGAACAGATGTACAACGAAACAGTCTTGTCACAGAGAAAAAAAAAAGTTTCCCAAATGACAAAAAAGTTGTGGAAAGCCCTGTTTTATTACCGTTTTGCTATTAAAGTTTTTCATGAATCTGCCATCTAAAGCCCCCCTCATAGCCCTTTTTCTTTTTTGACCAAGAGTGATGATGCGAAATGCTTTTGGTTGTAAGCAGCTCCCCAAGCGAACCATACCACAGGGGCAGCTGAGAGAGACAACACAGCACTGTGATGTCGCTGTCCTGTTTGTAGTATGGTGCGCTAGTGACATTGCCTATGAACAATTCTGGGGCCAAGTGGAAGAACCTACCTGAACAGGGATGGTTGGCTTGTCGTCCATGAATGGCCCCTGCACTGGGCGCCAGCGTTTTTTCTGCTTTCTTGACGTAGGTGGTAACCCCAGGCGCAGTAACTTGAGGCAAAGGCGTGGGGGGTGGAGGTGGAGCAGGGACCGCACTGGGGGAGCCTTCGTGCAGTTCAGCTTTCACCGAGTCACCAGCTGGCTTGAAAGAGTAGCTCAGCTTTGAAGCCGATGGAGACTTTGTAAAGCCTTGGGCCTCCTGCAATTGGAGTACGAGCCACATGCAGAGGTGAGACAGCATGAACAGGTTTGGGAGCAGTTTTTGGAGCAGTGAAATCTTAATTTTGGAGCAGAAGAACCTTGATTTGGAGCAGTTAACGTCAACGTAAAAACCGAGGCAACAGTGCTCTGTGAAAAATGAAAAACAATTCTGGCTGATGCGGACACAGCATACCAAGCTGGCAATAACCTTGGGATCCCAGCGATTCTTTCTTGGTGGCTCCGCGTGGACACTGCTGGACTTTGCCCCAGAACTGCCGCCCAACTGCTTCGGCTTGTCCGGGCTTGCCTTTGCAGCCCTTGGGGGCTCCGGTGCAGGTATCGTAGCAGGTGCAACCTCTGAAAAAAATTAAATCAGTTAATATCAGGTTAATTGCCCTTGAATAAGGCAGATTCAATGTGTCTCAAAGCTTGTATAGGTGCCGTGTGCAGCAGAAAAAGAGGACTAAGTTCATGGCAAAAAAAAAAAAAACATTCCTGATAAACATCAAGCACGAATTAAATTTCCTAGGCTTTAGAATACAATTAAACTTCACTTTATGAAACTTGGTTCCCCTATTCAGTGAAACCTAATGAAGGCATTTCTATTCAACAACAGTGATCAATGGTTCTTGCGTAGTCAGTACTCGTGAATATCATTAGAGGGCAGAAATAGTGCAAGCAACTCCGTACGAGTAAAAATATGCAAGGACAAGAAACCTATAAAACATCTTGTAAAATGTCAACTTTAGGGAGCAATATTTTTAAAAATTCTAATTTAGAACTTAATTGATCAGACAATTATGAGTTTTGTACACCCCGGCCTATGAGTGCACATTAGTAGAAGATAAATTTAGACCACATGGAAGTCTTTAGACAAGCTTTTTTGTAGGTGGGCTCCATTAAAATATGTTTTTCCCACACAGCTAGGTAAAAAAAAATTGGCGCAGCTTGCACTAGTGGTGCAAGGCTGGAGAAACAGCACAGTTGGCGGCCCATATCCCTTCGTCGGAGACCCGGCTGTTGCACCTCACACGGATTTCCAAACTTGCGGCTGAAAGTTCTCCCTGACTGGCAGGCCCGGATCGTCTTCTGTGCAGGCTTTCACATCTCTCCCAAAGCGGACCACGTTAATGCGCGCTTCAGGCGTGAATGCACGTGAACTGGCGAGAAGAACAGCACGCAAGAGATCATGCCACGAATGCTGAGCAGAGTGCCCTTGCTCTTGAAGGCCGAGCAGGCCGACGTCGGGTGCTCCTCACGAGGCACACGCTCACGTGAGCTCGTTTTTTTTTTTTGCGAGCTCCTCACGTGGCACAAGCCTACGCGCAAACCTGGACGACGCCAGGCGCTCCTCAAGAAGTGCACGCTTCCATGCGATCGGCATTTTTTTTTTGTATTTTTTTTTAGTAACGTTGGACGGTGGAACTAAAAGCTTAAACGAGCTCTGCTGTTAAAACCTGCTACATCATGTTCTGCAGCAGAACCCCTGAGCTACTGAATATAGCTGTGCATGTGGGCTGGATATATAGGAGGGTGATGGAGGAAGGCCAGGACACCATGGTCCCCTTAGCCCCACCACAACCCTGCTTTGGTCCCCGCCATGCTTATGCCCAGGACAGTAAGCCACTGCAGCAGCTAAAAAACACCTGTCAATACTTTAAGCACCATGATAAGGTTCCCTCTAATAATGTGCTATTTTTAATGTAAAAGCATTAAATGGCCGATTAGGCAAAAAAAAACTATCATCCAGCGTTAGGGTCTGAGGGTCTGTAGCAGCAGAACAGCTTCTAAAATGACCAACGATGCAGAGAGAATAAAAGTATAGTAAATGAGTTGAAAAGAAAATTATGAAATTTGGGATTGAATGGGAATTGAACCCAGGACCTGCAGAATTAGATTAGAGCACTCATCCTCAATACCACAGCTCCATGGTTCCAGCTGACTAGATGTGATTTAGTGAATGTGTTGCGGCCTTTGACGTGAACACGCACCTCAACGTACAATGAGTTTGAAGTTGCTCAGCATCTCGTTAGAAGGCTGAACAGAGGCATAACGACAATCCCACTCAGGTGGATTGGCCAGAGATGATTATAGCTGCCGTCAGCAGAAGCTCACCTTCGTTTGATTTCCCAATTTACATTTGTCACCGACATCAACATAACCACCCACAACTCTCACATAACCACTGAAAAGGATTGGCCAATGATGGTGACAGCTGCCGCCAGAGGCACATGGCCAGTTTCCATTGGCAGCAACATCAACATACCCCTTTGAAGGAGCACTCTGCGGCCTTTAACTGGACTGCATTCACAACTCATCAGAAGTGCCTAAGTGTCCTCAGACATTTTTTTCTTCAGAGTTAAACAACCACTCTAAAGGTACGTCCTCCCTTGCAGCAATAAGTGCACGCCACGCCGCGCACTCAAAAACACACGCCGCAAAATGCGCTTTTGCGGCAACATTTCGCTGCCACGCAAGAATGGGTCCCAAACCAATTTTCTGCGGCACACTGCGTGCGCCGCCTTCTGCGAACTCGAGTGAGCCAATCAGACAGAAGTGCCGTAGGTCACACGGGCGCAGACGTCGGTGCTCTCTTTTGCCTTCTTCCTGCCCGAGCCACCTGCGCTCCCAAGCGGCGAGCCAAACGGGCCGAGTTTTCAGGGTGGCATTTCGCGCAGTGCCAACATGAGCCTCACCGATATATTGAAGTAGCCCAACGTATTTCACTCTAACCATTCTCTGCATATAAGTATATTAACTGAGTTGCCGCATTCCAGCTGCAAAAGAGCCAAATGTCCACAGGAACACAACCGAATATGTGGAGGAAGGCTTGGGTGAAGGCACAACCAGCTTGTCGGCCCACCTACCCGACTCGGGTGATGGGTCTCGCTTCTTCCGGAGAGCTGCAAGCCCCCTGGGCGCCCTCGTGAATCCATCGTCAACAGCCAATGCCCGTCTCAGGGCCTCCGCCTTCATCCTCTCCTCACTGGCTGAATCTGGCGACGTCTCCCGCTTTCGCCGGAGGGCGGCCAGTCCTCTCGGTGCCCCGAGATCGTCTTGCCCATTGAACACACGCCTGGGGGCTGGAACAAGCTCCCACTCCTCACTGTTCTTGGGAGCTGCAGCAGCAGAAAACACTGTCTGACACTCCGGAGCATCACCGCAGTTGCTGAATCTAATTTAAATGACAAAGCAAAAAAATTCCCTGTCATAGTTTATAACAACTAAAAAACATTGATTGCATTTGTTTACATTATTCACAACATTCCCACACGCGAAAATCCAAAGCACCAGGTCAAGAAGAAAACACCTTTTTTTTTTTCTTTTAATTACTAAGGTTTCCCTATCTAACCTAACGTGTTTCTGTAAGAAATTATTAAAAATGCAAACCAAATACAAATGCAATTATGATGAAGGGAAACCCTTTATCTGGTGTACGGTCAGTCCTAATAAACAATGTGGCTAAAATATAATGACACAGATGTGATGCAATTAAAAGTGATCCATGGGTGCATAAAGAGAGAAAGGAGGAATAAATGTCTCTATGGCGCAGCTAGCCTTGGGGAAGAGTCCTTATTGCTAGAGACCTTGAGGCGTCCGGCTTTTGGTCTCACTTCACCAGTCAGAACTGGTCGTCAGAGTCCAAGCTGGACAGTGCTCCCCCCAGCACTCAGGCGACGGGAAGGGCCAAAATGTGTAGATGGCCATGGTAGGCGACAACGACAATGGTTGATCGATTGAGGGGTTTGACGCACCAAAGCTACACCTGGGCTACGAGTCACGCCATAGTGGAAGGCTCAGGATTAATCTTGACCACCCGGGGATCTTTAATGTGCGCCAAAATCTTGATACATGGGCACTTTCACTTTTCTCATCCATAAAAGAAAGCCGCCACTGCAGCTGAAATCGAACCCACGCCCTTGGGCTCAGCAGCACAATACCTTATCCACCAAGCCACAGCAACAGGTTCAATGACAATGGTAAAGAAGTGTGTCAGTATTTTGTGTGATATGAAATGATCTGTAAAGATCGAACATGAGATAAGTAGTCAAAAATATGTTTATCATCTGCCAGGAAGTGTGCTGGTTGTACAAGAATGTGATGTGCACAGACAGAAGCGCCAACTACGGGGGGGCAGTTGGATGGCTTCACAATATTCTGAAAAAGACTCAAAGGGGAAATTGCCATCCAAACTCCTATGTGATGAAGGGCATTGAGTACTTTCACCGCCAATTTTGATGCCTCCTGGTACAGAATGCTTCCAAAGTCGACGTGCAATCTGACTGAGCTATTGAGTACTTCCAATAAGCAATAAGCAATAAGTCAGTGTCATGGGACTGTATGATGAAACTTTTCATGTTCAATGATTTAATACGACACAGTTACCATATTTTTACATGTATAACCCACACCAACAATTAAGATGTCTTAACCCTCTCTGGCCATGACGCACCCCAGTGTCGGCTTGGTTTCCGGAGTATCACAGAAGGAGCACAGTGATTTAATTGACTCTGATAGCATCCAGAACATAACACGTCGAAAGGAAAGAGCGTGGGTGAGAAATTTTTCCGGAGTATCAGGGAAGGAGCATAGTGATATATTCAACTATGATAGCATCCGGAACGTAACACGTCGAAAGGAAAAAGTGTGGGTGAGAAATTGCCTTTCTTCTAGATATTTTCAGTTGGCCATGCACGCTTTCCAGGATGACGACCCCACCGTTTCAACATCAGAATTGACGCTGTAAAACTCACACTCCTCCCTCGGATGAGAAGCTCTCAGGATGCGAATCCGAGCTTGACTCGTATTTGAATTGGAATCGGAAGAACCATCGCTTCTGTCCGCAATCGAAGGCCTCGCGTAGTCAGCCATCCAAAAGCAACCGCACGCACGGAGGAAGCACTTTCAGTAGCCCACACAACGCACAGAAATAACGTGTTGCAAAATCACGATGGCAGATAGAGATAAAAAGGAGATACAACATTAATACAACAACCTCGTTTGCTGCTGACAGTAACAAGTGAGGGTGCAGCGAGCGAGTGAAAACCACGATTGAGTCATGTTTCGGTCTATTGGAGAGGCAACGGCGCGCTGGGCTTACCTGGCGTGCCATTGTGGAACAGAATAGAAAAAAACCTAGAAACCCATTGGGCATGGCAAAACAACCCTTGCACCCGTAATCGCACGCACGCCACATGGTTACTCATCCTGACAGAGTACAACGCACGGAGCGACCACGCCCCCAGCAACGAAGTGTGGGCGTGGTCGTTCCATACTCTTGAATATACTGTCGCAGAGAGCTAGCAAGTGAAAATACGAGCTACTAGAAAGATTCGACAGATGGCGCGAGTAGTCCAGGCGCACCAGCTTTGCACTATGGCGCAAATTTTTGAACGCACAATGGAGAACGTACCGGTACGTCAGTGATACTGAGGAGGGGAAATGAGAAAACGTACCAGTACATCAATGACAGCGAAAGGGTTAATAGTAAACTTGGGGTGACTGATACTTCTTTATCCAGGGGGACTTTATTATCAGAAAGCAGGGAAAGTTGTCTGGTCGCATTAACAATGGTGCAGATAGCAGTGGAAAAGCAACTTCAGTGCGGATCCTTTTTAGGGTCTGATCATTTGGAGAAGAACCATAAAAGATGGAACGAAAGAGGATGGGTACAAGGGTACAACCCTTGCACTCGGCAAGGTCCTGGAGTGCTCGCCTGGGAGCCCATCAATTGGCACCTGACCAAGGTGGAGGCCTTTCATGGCTTCTTCCCTGAACCTCTAAACTTCCCGCCATGGTATGTCGCAGCTTAAGCATGGGGGCTCGGAGTCCATGGCACCACCACTACTGTCCCCAAGATTGCTCGAGGTGCCCCGTGCGTGAAGTGGGGGCACCAGTTTTACATCTTTAACACAATTCCAGGCAGCAGATACAAATACCAAGAGAAAATTTTTGAATGCATAAAGTGATGTCTCAACCTACTCGGTACGTACCGAGTCCTGAACTTCTAGTTTTACACAACTCCGTGCCCAGACCCACAGTAAGATTGTATGCACAAATATGTGCCCCCATATTCAAAGTGTGCAAGGAGCACAGCATCTCACCTAGTGCCGATGAAGTATCCCTTGACCGCTGCCCGCCGTCACAATCCTTTAAATGCGTGGTTGAGGCAATGTTCTCTTTCTCATCTTCCAGGCACTGGCGTTTTGGTGGTGAAGCTTCAGTCGCCACACAGTCACCTGAACAATAACATTCATTCAAACCATCCCGTCAAACAGCGCAAAGCTATTTGAGCTTAAAACAATTTCATGTTGGCTGGAAAAACTATGCCTAAAGGCACTGTCAGAATGAAGACAATTTGATTCTGAACACCAAGAGCAGATACTACACACAGTGCACCCCCTCCCCCTCCCATAATTGTCATTCCCCTGCAAGCCATGACACGTCCCCAAAATGATTTCCACGCAGCACAACTGATGGTTTGCCAACACACCCCATTCTAATGGTGTAAAATAAGGGCCTGTTCTATGTACAGGTGCAGTCAAAAGTAAACAGAGCATGGGTTCATGGGCCCAATAGAATTTCCCCACTACGCGACTGCTAGTGCATGCTGCGGGTGCATGGGTGGGTTTCATTTCATAAGGATTCACTTAAACGCTACCTTAAGGGGGACTCGCTTGATCACAATCCTACGAGGCTTACTACTTCATAACCCACGGGCTTAAAAAGCATCGTGCACCAATACGAAAAGGTTTACGAATTCATAAAAATGCACCTAATGGCCCAGTTTGCTCTCTTTACACACATATTACTTCTTTACTGAGATAAAAAATAAACAAGAGATGTGTTTTGGTTCATCCAGTTTTCGTTAGATGGCGCCAGCTGCCTAGCAAGTGAGAGCTTTGGGTATTTATTTCAGTACATAAGCGAAATATTTCAAAAATAAGCAAACTAGGTCGTGAACATTTGTATGTATTTCTAAAACTTTTCTTTTGTATTTGTATTTGTAAAACTTTGAGCCCGATTGTTTTTAAACCCATGCGTCATGAAGTAGCAAGCCCCATAGGAATTTTAACAGGTGAGTCCCAGGCTGCTGCTGGCCTGGCACATGGCGAACAAATCTACCAAACTTCACAAACCGGCACTACATTTACTTCTGACTGACTCGGCACTGTCCCATAAGTGGCCTCTGCTTTTGCAACATGTTTTCGAGCTAGTATTGACTGCAATGTTAAGCATAACCATGACTGAGAAACTAGCAAGATTTTTTTAAATATGCCGCAAGCTGAGATTTTCCTGAAGAGTAATCTGTTTTGGAGTTCTCTAACGTAGTAATTGAGATTTTACAGACTTTGGATAAGTAGCGAATGGCTTGCCTTTCACCTGCAAATCGCCCAACAATCACTGGCAGCAATTTTTAGACATCATCATGCTATCACCAGGCCATGTGTTTTGGCTCTACAAGGCACAAGTGTTGAAGGATTTGTTACTTTATGTGCACAGCACTCTAACACAGTGAAAAGAGCATTAGCTTGTTTGGAAGGGGTGCTTAAAATTAAAGTTTTATTATTACAAACCACAACAAAGCGGGTGGCGCAGGGTGTTTCAGGATGCAGGCTGCTAGCTTCCCTTGCACAGTTTTTGCAGCAGTGGCCAATGAAACGTCATAGCAACAGCTGAGGGATGGTGTTGCTCATAGGACACTTGCACCTAGGCTAGTTGTGCTAAATTATCTACAGAACTCGAGATGCTATCAATAGCTGACCTGCAATATAAATATTAATAGTAGACTATCAAAAACTATTTATAGTACACCCCAGTGAAACCTTACAAAGAGTGGCTGTAAAGTCGAGTAAACAAAACTACTAAAATTAGTGCCCTCAAATGTTGAATTTTGGGAATTTAATGTTAACACAATAACATAGCACTATTGAGAGTTAAGTTATCAATAATAATTTTGACAGGCAGTGAAGATTGCGTAGTGCTCCCTCATAAAATCTTGTCACGTAGACGTGCAACTGACAGAAACAAACCGGTTTGCATTGAGGCAAACTGCAAACCATTTAACAGCTGGAGAAACTACGCAATTTTGTTTCAAAGAAGGTCTGATAGAAAATTGTCTAGATATGATTGATAGTGCGTAGTGATCAATTTTCAAGGGGCTGTTAAAATTAATTAAGCAATCTATAGGGAAGCCAGCACATTGCTTTAATGAACCTGTTTACAGAGAAAAACACAAAGCACTTGCCCATAACAGAGTAGTACGTCAAAATAGAAGCCAGCAGTTTTGTGTCATGGATGTGTCGGTATGCCTAGAGCCACTAGATAAGCCGCTAGATAAGTGGCCAAAGTAACAAGGTCCTACGGGTGTGCGAAAGGGCTTAAAACATATCAGTCCACCCCCCTTGGGTTGGGGGCTGACTCATATGTTTGCGAAGGCCAACTGCATTGCTTTCATATTTAAAACATGTACTATCTGTATACATCATTTTGTGCTCTCAATACCCTAGACGCATTTCCACTATACCCTCCTAAACTTCGAAGGTATGGTTTAACAGCGGAGCTATTTAGGAGCTCACAATGTCCATTGATGATGCCTGTCATGCCAGGCAAAGATACCCACTTGGCCGACAGATGGCGCCATTGCCTCGACGGCCATACAATGTGCGATCTCGGCTTGGGCGCCAGGGTGCGCGGTAGACTACGGTCTACCACTCCATATATATGTAGCGATAAACTACCAGACCTTCATGGGTCAGCTTCGAGTGCATACATATCGCAGTGAGTGGCGCTGTGAGCGACCCCACCTCTGCGGGAGATGGCCGCAGCATGCCCAAGTCAGCTCCGCTGTTTCACCAGATTTCCCAGGCGTGGAACTGGCTTCAATATTTTTTATGTGTGAGCATCACTCAGGCTTCAGTTGATGAAAAATGAGCCACCCTTAACCACAACCTAGAACAAACCTACAATTTGAAGCCAGCAACCTGCTGTCAAAACGGGATGCTCATGCATTGCCACATCATAAGAGCACCTGTTGCTCTTTTTATTTTTGGGGGAAAAGTTTTCTGCAGACGTGCTTAGTGGAAATGAACAAACAGCAATCTGACCTCAAGTGGAACTTACCCTGTACTAAATGTGTAATTGGTAAGCATTTTACATGTGCTTGACATTTGTGCGAAACTTCAGCATTACACAAAAAAGCCACAAGATGTGAAAGAAGAACAAGCATAAAAAAACCAGAAGTGTTCCAGTGCTTTGCAGCATATAAAACTTTTTCCATCTCTACCAAGGTTTTCTTTACCAAGACCATAGGCTTGCCGTGTACAGTTGAGGCTAATGTTGGGATAAGGGAACACGCACTAGTACGTGATATAAAATTAGCTGTTTAATAGGGACTAGAGAACTGCATGGGCTGGAATTTTAAACTGAGACTCCACTGCATGTGCACAAATGACGCCTGCCAAAGGCCATAGAGAGGATGTACACTGCCACTTCTGTTCAGGCCGGCACTCTACCTTTAGAACAGGTCTGTGCCTGTGCAATGCAACATCCCACCCTGTGCAGGGTGGGATGCCTCAAGCAGATGCCTGTAAAGCAGAGTTGATTCGTTGCAGCACAAACTTATGTTGATCTAAAACAGCAGGTAAGCTTTTCTCGGTTGCAACCGCGTGCAAAGGCCGAAATAATGCTGCCAGGAAGACGAGTTGTTCAACAAGGCGCTCTTGCTCAAAATCATTTACCGCAACTTTCTTGTTAGCTTTAACCCATAGCAAAGGCATGTGCATCTGTTGCGTATGCACTGTTCTGTCGACTAGGGCTACGTGCTTGACTTGCAATAAATAGACTGTTGTAATACTAGGCCGCATTATTATATTCTGCTGGAGACTCTTGCCTTTCCCAAGATAAGATAATAGTACAGTGAAACCTCGTTACAAGAGACACTCAAGGGACCAGGAAACATGTCTCTTATAACCAAGGTCTCTTGTATGCGATGTTGCTCACATAGGAAAACCAACCAAACCAACTTCTTTTAAATGTCTCTTATAACTAAAGCGCTAACCACATGGAGCGATTTTTCCAGCGACGCGACTAGGATCCGCAGTCGCTGATCCGAAGTCGCTCGCCGAGGCAACCACATGACAGCAACAGCTCGAGCGACTGAGGACGGCGATTTCAATGTTGCCGCACTGCGCATAGTAACGCGCTTGGTACGCTGGTTGTTTACAAACATTTTTTTCTGTTCATTTGTCATAAAATCATGACTAAAAAGTATTACGCCCTCTTACCTTGCTTTTTGCACTTTATTGCATCTCTAAAATTGGTTTGGGTTAGCGATAGCGCGCGCTTTTCCTTCTGCACCTCGTCTCTCGGCTCCAACAGAACGCCATGAAGAATTCGCTTTCTTGACGTCACTTTTGCCACACGGGTCTCACCTAGTGTGTGCGGGAGCCTTCTTGCTTCTGCTTCAGCATATACACAAGCTTTGCCATGCAAAGCTTTCTTTGCTGCTGCATCGCAAACACAGTTTGCGCGGATTTTGCGCGCGCGCCAAATCTCCCTCTCAATCTCTTCCAAAACCGGAGGTTGCGTGCTTACGTAGGGGCTCTCCTATTGGCTAGTCGCTGAGGTCACTTCCAGGAGGCGAGCGACTATTTCTGGCGGCCCAGAACCGAGTGATTCGTTGAGCGACTTGGTCCGCAGCGAAAAGTAGTTCGTCGCTAGTCGCGTCGCTCCCCAAGTCGCTTGCAAAATCGCTGCACGTGGTTAGTGCTTAAATGTCTCTTGTAACAGAGTCTCTTGTAACGAGGCTTTACCGTATTACCACTTCTCTATTTGCAGATCCATGCTTGGTACATTCAACTACCTCATAGAGAAAGATATTTAATTACATGCACTTCAATATTTGTACGCCAGAATGATTTTCAGTGTTCGGCAATGGCATGCACTACAATAATTGTCACAGCAAAAATAACTGAGAACTGATACACTTGTCTTCAATACGATTCCTGTACTTAAATCTCTTTATATCGGGCTGCAATTCATTCTGCTCATGTAAATGTACTTGTAACATCAAGTCAAGAATCTAAACCCTACCCAAACATGTTTTTGCCGGCTCAAATGTTTATGAATATACTTTGATAACTTGAAACCAGATGATTAGTGGCCACGTTAATAGCATGCAATGACGTAAGACAAGCTGCACTTTGCGACAAACATAGCTTCAATGCATCATACCATGTGCTTTATGCACTGTAGTGCTCAGTGGCTAAGGGCCCGGCACGGCTCAGAATGAGGTATCTGGTTCAATACAGTCGTTTTTCTGACGGAGACGAAAAACGAGAACACCTGGGTCTGCAAGATTTCGGCCCATGTTAAAGACCTCTAAGTGGTCCAAATTAATTCCTAACCCTCCACTAACCTCGCTTTAGAGCCCAAGTGTAGCCCTGACATATAAAAACCCGATAAGAAATTTTTCAACCATATGCTTTAACTGTGACCACTGAAGCTGTAGCTGTTAAAAAAATTGTAGCAGAGACCAAAGTACTCGAGCAGTCAGAGAAGGCCTAGCCTACATAAGCTAACACTGAAACTTAATTTTCAATGCTGCCGTTTTTGCTAATAAATTGTGAGTGAACAATTGAGCTCGGTGCATAATAACACTCGCAAAACATGAACAGTGTTCCAAAAAAGGAACCTTGTCTTCACTGAGGTCTAATGAAGGCAAGCTTCCTAGTTGAAATTCGTATGCTTATCTTAAAAATCAACAAACATGACCGCTTTTCTTTTTAGAGCAATGAAAATATGTTTACAAAATTTTCTCAAGGACTTTCATTAACAGTGCAACCATACGAAGTGATATATGCAAGCAATGCTGCAGGCAACAGCAGTATGTTAACTCTATGGATACTGTGACCCAATACTATGGGTGCGAGCGACAAGATCAGACTGTCGCCAGTGCCCTCCATCGCTAACTTCTTATGCGTCACTCAGTTCTGTAGCACGAGAGGGAGAATACTGCTGTCACCTGCTGCCATATTGTCCCCAAAAATCCCGTCATGTGGTTACCCTTTAGATGACTCCCTCTCGTTTCATCAAAACCTGAAACCTAATGTTGGCTATAACACTTTCCAAAAAGGTTTTTGTGCACTGCAAACAATGAACAGGGGGGATTTAAAGAAACGTAAACAACGGAGCGCACAGCCTCTGACACATGCTGCACCATCTGGCTGCAAAGTCAGGAAACTTCGTGCATGCGCACTTCTTCGACAGCATTTGAAAGTGTGGCCTACATTTATGGGAAATGCTTGATCAAGAGGTGACACCAGTCATTTATTTTGAGGCACCTTTTTATGCTGCTTCGCCACTGAGCAGGATGATCGTTAAAAGGCATTGCGCTAGCTGCAGTAAGCCCGCTGCCTGTTGGCTCCCGAATGTAGTAGATAACAGGACGGTCAGTGGCGACAGAGCATAAAAAGATGCCTCAAAATAAATGACTGACGTCGCTTCTTTATTAAGCCTTTCTCTTAACAGTAGGACACACTCTGAAAGAACTACACTTGCGCACAGTTTACTGACAGTGCAGCCAGATGGTGTGGCATGCGTCCGAGGCTGTCCGTATTTCTCCATTGTCCGTATTTGTTTTAATCCCCCCTGTAAGCAGCGAAACCTTCGCGCATTTACCAAACTCTGTTATGCTCGGTACAGCGTGAAAGGAGGTGGGAGCAAAACAGGGCAATCTGTTTTTTTTGTTTTTTTTTTTTTGTCAGATCAACACATGGATCACACAACTTTCGTTAGATAATGCTGTATTTTAAACTTCAGCGAAAAGGAATCTACACTTAGTGTCCCAGTACGTAAAAGAAATCCGTTCGGAAAACTCCATTGTTTGTCCATTTGTCAAAACTTTGACACTCGCGCATTACACATCTCGCCGGTACCAAATGTACCGATCTCCTCACACAGTGGGTCGCAGCTGAATGACCCCTAAACCCAGTGTCGTTGAACATTTAAGTGGCGAACAATGGGGATCTCGCAAAGAGTACCGGGGCTAAACAATTGGCCGCTGACACCCACGTGGATAGGTGCTACAATACGCGAGCAGTACTGCTGTTAGATCGCGTTTCGGACAATGCACAGAAATTCCGGGGCCGTTGATAGGAGAGACCACACCCTGTCATACCCATCGGGTCGGAACACCGATGAGCGAACTTGTCTCCGGCAGTTTACCCACACAGAGACAAAGCAGATTAAGAGATTATATAAGTCAAAACGTAACGTAAAACACGAAGAAAATACTGAATACTTAACCTTAATTCTAGAAATACGCGCCTGCGATCTACAACGTTCGCCGTTTTCAGATACTTATGTCGCCTACAATTCGCTTACTTGAAAAGCGGCAAACGTTGAGAGTAACATGTCGCGTGGTACGCAGAAAAGGTATGGCACATTAAATGTTTTACACCATTCTTGAAATGCTTACCACGTTCCGAATTTAAATCATCGGCAGTTAAACTGCGCTTCGGGGGAGGCAGTTCAGCTGCTTTGTGCTGTCGATTTCTACTTCTGGCCCTCGCACGTTCTGCAAGTTTCTGCAAGAAATAGTAAAGATATTAATTTGTGTACTAATTGGAACTTACACAGACACAAGCACTAACACAGCTGCCAAAAGAGAAAAGCCCGAGTAACAAAGGGTGCGGTCTCAAGGGGTTCATGCTTACCCTGGCATACTCGTCAATATCGTCCATTTCGGCGTCGAGAGTGACAGAAGGCTAGAAAACCACGACTTAGAACCTAAGCTAACCAAGAAAAACTCGTCAAACAGGCGACAATTCTAGAGCATACCGATACCTACAACGTTCGGTATACAACGAATACGAGGCTAATGCAGCAACCGCCGCCGAGGTTCAAAAAAAATGCGTTTTTTTGTTTTTTACAACTGTTATTTTGTGATGATGATGATGACAACAAAAAGCGGAATATAATTTAAACTACACGTGTCAGATTTTAAAAAACAAAAAAAAACAATTTTATACCAGATGTAACATTACAATTTTGATTTTGTGCAAATGGTGCATTTTTTTTTTTTTCACTCCCAAGTATAGTGAACTAGTGGCGCGAACGGCGAGGAAGGGGTGTGCTCTTCTGTGTAGAAAACACCAGGTGGCGCTGCTGCGCTCTCTTCGAAAGGCGCCGCGGCAGTCGCTGTACTTCAGGCGATCTGCAGTTGTTGTGGCTGTCGTTGTTCCGATGTTGGGTAGTAATTAACCTTTACAAAAAAAAAAAAGCTACTCGCGTCTGGCATCCCCGTACCTTGCTAGGAACGTTTTTTTGCAAATCTGCCCGTTTGAGCGGTAGGGAAACGGCTATAAATCGTGTTGTTTGGTGTCGTCTGCTACCTGCGCAGATGATCGATACGCGTTCGATGTGCTGCCGGCGGACAACTGGTATGTTTAATTCTTTACGAATGGATTTACTTTTTTTGTATTTACTGTAATAAAGTCCCGGCATGAACCTACTCGTGAATTTGCCTCTACAGAAGCAAATTATACCCTATTCACGCGTCCAGTAGCACCCGGCTGATTTTTTCAGCAGCAAAGTTTGCAATGAACAAATTACCTTTAGAGGAAGCTTTCCCCAGGCACTTAGGGCTGAATGCGGCGTTAGCACGTGCAATACATCACTAAACGCCGTAGCCGCCATGGCCCCTTTGCAGGCCGAACTGCTGTCAGCTTCTTGCAGCACACTGCAACAGCTGGGGAATCTATTTCACCAAGAACGTTTTGATCGCCGGCAAAATTTTGCCGGCACCAGAGCTTTGAAGGAAGCTTGACTTCTTGAAGATGGCTAATTGTGAAAGCATCCCATTCCACAGAACTTGCGCCTTCATTTGATGAGCCCTGCGGAGAGAGAGAAGTCTCGGTGGCTGGCGCACCTCATCTTTTTCGGCTCTTCAGCTTTGTCGCTTCTTGCTGACTGCCGAAACTGGAACTCTTTTTTTTTTTTTTTGCCCGCCTTTTTCTTTGCGGCTTCCGCCTGCATGCTCCGTACAGAATTCGACGCACAGTAGGCAGGATGGTAGGTACAGCACCTGGAGCCAGTGACAGCTTCCCGCGTGCAAGTCGCACTTCACAGCCGTTTATTACGTGGATTTAATCCCGCAATATATATGCACCCGGGCCCAAAGTGGCGCTCACCGACGGCTAAAGATATGGTCAAGAGTTTGTGCAGTCTTCCCCAATTTTGTTCCCACTTTTTGCGCAGTTCATCGTCCATTGGAGCGGCGAACAAAGACGCCTTGGGAGCACCTGGGTAACCACTGTGACAACCCGGAGCAAAGGAATAGGTGTCCGTCCTTCGTTTTGACATCGCGGCTACCCGGCGCCTGTCCAACCTCTATTCGACAGCACTCGCAATAACTATTTTTCTGACGATTAGATACCCCTTGCTTCTGTAGGGGAACATCACGGAAACGTAAAACACGCAGAAAATGAAAGGCCGGCCTCGACCATAAACAGACGGAGAGTCTGCCCGACCGAGCGCCGCCAACGCATCGCACATCCCCTCGTGTCGTCTGCGCCGCTAGCAGACGACACAGCGCTACTTCGTTTGTAGCCGTTGCCCGATGGCTCAAACGGGTCTGATAAGCAACAAAACGTTCCTAGAAAGGTACAGGGACAACAAAAGTGATCATATTTCTTCCGTAAAGGTTAATTACTGTACCACACTAAAAAACGGCAGCGGCAATAGCTGGCGAGCGCCCCAAGCAACGGCCCGTTCAACCACGGTACCGTTTTCGGAAAAGGCGCAGTGGCGCCCCTGGCGGCGGTAGACGCGCTTTGCTTCAGCCGAACGCGGCAGAGCGCTCCCGTTCGCGCCACTGGATCAAGATATTCTAGTTCACTGTACTCCCAAGTTACCCAAGTGGCGGGAGTGACTGACCACATTCAAGCTGGTTCCTCGCCGTCTGCTAGCACAGGCAAACGTTGAGCACAGGATCCTCCCTGTTCTGTGAGCACAGGCGTGTGTTCGCACGATAGCTTTGTCTAATGCGTTTTTTGCTTCCTCACCAAATTATTTTTTTCTTTTCGAAAAAAAGCACATTACAGACAAACAAAGGGCGCAAACAGATGCATCATTTGCTCGTCCGTTTAAAGGGCTGAAGTGGTGCATTGAATACGCGCGACAAGCAGGGTGTTGCGACGATAACTACGTAGAATTTAAAAAAAATTCCTGAGCGAACCGCCGCTCTCTTCGCGCTCAAACTTGCCACGAAGGACGCATTTTGTGGTCTATTTTGTTTGATGCCGGGAACAACGATGGTACTTACCTGTGTATTGTGAAAATAAATAAAAACGATTTTCGCCTATGAGAAAATGGTGGCTAAAGAAGGACTGTAGGTCGATATACGCAAATTTCGAAAAAATATGTCTGAATTTGTTTCACTGGATATAGCCGGTTCAAACTAGAGCGTAGCTTATTTAGTGGCTCTAGTTCAAACCGATCTTTCATCGGTGGGGCTATGAAGCTATCTGGAGGTAAGAATTGTTTTGCTCCCGGGAAAGAAAAGGGCAGTACACGCCTCATGTTAACCTTGGGGGCCATGCCAATTCGATAGGTTAATCGTGTCAACTTTCTCGGCGTTACCATTGAATATAGATAGTCAGTTCTGGCGGCAGGCCGTTGAAACACGTCACGCCCATATACCCACATAAATGGCCGGGCTACGTAGAATGGGTGGAACTCGATCATTGGGCTAGCCACCCGTCACGTCATTCATGCTTCGACGTCCACTTGTCGGTCATTCTTGCCTCAAACCCTTGCTTTCTCCTTCAGTCTCAATATGATCTCCTGGAAGCCATCACGGAAAGATATCACGACGGCTGACGACAGAGCTGGTTCGGGCTACACAGCCTGTTTCACAAGTGGCCTTCCAGACCCCGCTCCGCCAACCTACCCAAGCAACCATGGACGTCCGTTGGACATCCAAAATACAGCTGATACAGCCGAACATCCAATGCCCAGTTTGGACAGCCACTGTACGTCCATGCTTGGATGTAGAGTTTTGAACGTACAGTGGACATGTCCAGAAACGGATGTGCAAGTCCGAATGACATCCGCTAGCGGACGTGCAAAGTTACTACGAAGCATCAAATAATGGCTTAAATTGAATATAAAAGACAAAACACAAAAGCTACTTTGCGTTTCGACTAAAAAGATTCTGTACATCAACACCCTGACTTGTATATTGCAAGTTTCATCTGCATATTTCTAAAATTAAGATAAACTTTTTAGTTTTTTGAGGCATCTCACCGTCTCCAACGATTATCTGTTTGGGGAAGGATATGTCAAGATTGAGAACCGCTAACGAAACATGAAGGAAGTTTACTCTGTTCATGTATGCCTGTCTGCCGGTTGGTCTTGTGCGCTGCAGTATTCACTGTAGGAACTTCTAGTGCTTCTAGTTAGTGATTCCGGAAATTTTTACTAAACATCCAAAATACATCGAATTTCGAACGTCCGACTGTACGTACAGCCATGAGCTGAAGTAAACGGACCACGGGAGCGGTGGCCAAAACTACTCGCTGCGCCGTCAGGTTGAGCGTCGCCTGCTGTCGAGACCACGCACAGCGCAGGTGCATGCGGCCAACCAGTTCTGCATGCATGCCACTATCACTGGCTCCTTCGCGACTGGTTCTTGCTTCGATAAATCAGCGACAGGGGAATCACGCCGCGCAGTTAGGGGAACACTGCCGGTTACCGCCCGGTGTGACTCACCTGATATGCGGCAGTGGTTCTACGCTGTCACACATAGCGTGCTGTGGATGCGTATACGGCTCGTACCTTTTCTGTTCTTCGGTATCACAAGGTCTAGCGGGAAAGCATCCGAAAAAAGGGGCCGACCAACGCGGGTGCTTTCTCTTAGCTCAAGATGGTGTACGGGCTATTTTGCGTGTTTTGATTGTTTGTTTATTTGCTTTTATGTCGGCTGGGCTGATGTGGGTTGGGGGTGTGGAGCACACGTGTGGGAACGTTTTTTGCCTTCCATCCCTTCTAGGAAACTATAGATGTCGCGTATTATGCCCTAAACGGGCGGAGGTGAGCTGGCAAAGTGTATAACATTGCTACCCAGTAAACGCAAAACGTCCTGAGGACATCCTCAAATGGTCTAAACGTCCCGGATCCTTTACTGGGCGTCCAGGGGGCATCCACAGGATTAGATACTGTAAATGATCCCTCAGTGGTCCATCCTAGAGCTCATTTTGGACCATAATGGATTGCGAATGATCCCTAAATGATCCGTTGTATTACTTCTTTTGGATCACGTACAATCCGTATGGACGTCTGACGCTGCCGTTACCATGGAGGAAAGGCTTTACACTCGTATCCCTAGCAAAAATTCTGATAGAAGCTTGTATTAGTCGTATACATTTTTGTATTGGGTGTATAAGACGTGTATTAGTTTTATGCAAACTTGTATCAGTTTTATAAGTTTCGCGTATAAGATGTAATACAAATGAACCAATAAGGTTAATTGTATTAGTTTACAAATACAAATAGATCTAATAGACCGCTAATAGACCTAAAAGCTATTAGTTTGTATGAGTCTAGTACGTAGAGACGTATTGGTTTAAAGAAAAACTAATACAAATGGACCCACAAAGTGATTTCCTGAATTTTATTTTTTCCCAAAAATCACGCGACAAAAAGTTGAAATGAAGGCCCTTAAACAATAAAATTTTTTTGGTATGACATTATGAAGCGCATTGTTCAGTTTTAAAACTCCGTAAATCTCTAACCAAAATATTATGCAAAATAGGTCAACATTGTTTTTTTTCACTTTCGCTCCTAAAAAATGCGCTGAAGACATGAAGAGAGCTGATGGGAGCTAAGAGCGCTAAAAGTGCTAAAAGTGCTGTGCCTGTGAGGCCGCAAGAAGAGCAAGAAATCTAACCCGGAAAGACTGCAACGAAGTCAAGCCAAGCCATGCCATCGTCTTCGTTGGGTAGCCAATATGGCGACAAACATTGAAGTGCGGTTGGCGTGTGTGAACGTTCAGGAAGAAGACGGCTAGAAGCAAGCAGCTTGTACCATTATTTCACATCAGACGCGTGTGCATCGCGTCATCGAGAAGTGTTAGAGACGTGTCTAGCGCTCGCATAACTTTGGCAAGTATGAACCAGGCCGCCGCGCAACCCATCTTGGACCCGTCACCTCGCCGCTTCGAACATCTTTGCTCCTTCTCCTATGCTGTGTAACGAACGCCTGACATGGAAGAAAGCGTGCGCATCACGTCATCGAGAAGTGTTGGAGATGTGTCGCGTGTCGCGGAAGGGTGAATGCCGTTTTGAAGTTGCATCACAATGGGAATGGTGTTCAGTCGGCCATTAATGCGCTGGATGTGTGCCTATGACTGGACCGTGCAGGTTTGACTTGTGCTTTTTTGATTGCATGCTGCAGCTATTTTGTGGATTCGCATTGCAATTTATTCGTTCGTTCTTAATCAGGTTACGAAAGTATGCATCGTTAAATTATTCCGCCGGATTTCTGTCAGCCAGAGGAATTTGCCTGTGTACAGGGGGGATTAAAAGAAATACGAACGGAGCACACAGCCTCCGACGCATGCCACACCGTCTGGCTGCACTGTCAGTAAACGGCGCGCATGCGTAATTCTTTCACAGTGATTGAGAGTATGGCCTACTGTTAGTGGAAATGCTTGATAAAGAAGGGACGCCGGTATTTTGGGGCGTCTTCTTATGCTCTGTCGCCACTGAGCATATTGTTATCTACTACATTCGGGAGCCAAGCTCGCAGCAGGGTGATTGCAGCTAGCATGATGCCCTTGAACGATCACCCTACACAGTGGCGACGCAGCGTGAAAAGACGCCTCTCAATAAACGATCGGCGTCGCGTCCTGACCAAGCATTTCCCATAAATATAGGCTACAATCTCAAACGCTCTCAAAGAAATGCGCATGCGCCCAGTTTACTGACTTTGCAGCCAGACGGTGCAGCATGCGTCGGAAGCTGTGTGCTCCGCTGTTCGCATTTCTTTCAATCCCCCTTGTACCCTGATAATAAAACGTGTTGC